>NW_021703774.1:179255799-179346769 GCF_005190385.1 Monodon monoceros | reverse complement strand
CGCGGCCCGGCGAGCGCGGCTCCCGAAGCCCGGCCGCGGCCCGGCTGCAGCGAAGCGGCGAGCGCCGTCCCGAGCGTTCTCGGCTCCTCCAGCTCTCGCCGCCCCCTCCTCCGCGGCCGCCCGCCCACCCGCAGAAGGGGCGCCCGGCCTGCTCCCCTGGGGAATCCCTGCCGGACCACCAGGCCGATCGGTCCGGTCCTCCTGGGCCCGACCCTACCCGTCCGGGCCTCGCAGCACGCAGGGCCGAGCCCCCAAGCGTGAGCCCGGGGGGCGCGAAACTCGCGGCACTTTTCCGAAGAAGTCCTACCCTCTCGGTTCGGTGCTCGGCAGAGGCTCAGCCGCACCGCCCCCTCCCCCCGAGTCGTAGGCCTCGCGTCGGGCCCGCGGGGGAAAAGCAGCTCCCAGCTTCCGCAGGACGACCCTGGACTCCGCCCGAAGCCGCTCGGGGCCCCTCGTTGAAGCGCCCATTTCCAGCCGGTCTCCTCTGCCCAGGGCTCGTGGCTTCGGCCTCCCCGGCCTCCCGTGACCTCTGGCCCCTCTTGGTGCGAACAAGGCCCCGCGTTCGGTGGCTTGCGCGCGTGCTATCTGCCCGCCGGCGGGCGCGCGGAGTATGCGTGTTCGTGTGCGTGTCAGAGTCTGTTTGTGCACCGCGGATCTCCTCAGTGACTCGGCTCCCCGGCGGCAGGCTGCCCGGGTCAGGCTCTCCCGAGGAAGGGCCCGAAGCTGGAGCGAGAAAGTGGAAAGCGGCCGAATTCTCAACCGGGCCTTCGCTGCAAGCGAGAGGCCGGCTCAGGGTGCTCGGCGCGGCCGCGGAAACTTGCGAGCGTCCCACGCCCGCCGGCTGCCCGTCTGGCCCTCAGCTCTCTGTGTACTCCACGCCAGCCAGGTGGGGAAGGTTCCCGGCCCGGCTCTGCCTAGGGCCTTAGAATGGGTGCCTGGCAGCGACCTGCAGCCCGGCTCAGAGGCGGGAGAACTGGACCCAAAGGTAGGGCAGAGCACAGGGTTTCTTTTCCTGGGAGTCCTTATTGAGAAAAAGCCGGCGCGGAGCAGGGCTGTCAGGCCCAGACCCAGCTGGAGCCACACTGGAGTGAGCTGTGGGAACCCCTCCTGCCTGTGCTCCACAGCCAGGACAGCTGCCCCCAGCCCTCCCCAAAAAGGTGGTCCAGGCAGGCACGGGACCTCGCTGCCTGCCCGACACAGATCACTGGATCCACTGAGAAATTTCATTTCTTTGGACAATATTTTAAGCAGATGTGGGCGTCCCGAGGGACCTGACTCCATTACCTGAATCCGAGGCAGTGGGGCAGACCCAGTGCCACCAACAGAACCTCTCCCTCCAAGCCACATCCCGGCCAGGGTCAGGGGGCTGGGAGCAGGGAAGAGGTCATGGTTCCGAGGCCAGTGTGCAGGACTAGGTTGTGCCTGCAGCCGTGTACCAGGCATGGAAGGACAGCCAGGTCGGGGCTGGGGTGTGCCCCCATCCAGAGCTTGGGGGGCTGCCCTAGAGGGTGCATCTGGGGCTCTAATTTTGTTTGTGTTTCCCCAGGACCCCACTCCAGGGGGTCTCTCCCGCTGGGTCTGCGTGCTGGCTGAGTTGGTAGCAACTTTGGGGCCCACACTGGGGGCTGTGAGTTGAGCTTGTAAGGTCAGAGGACACTGGGGCACTCAGGCCAGGGCTACAGGTCAGCTGCTGGGAAACCCTCCATCTCAAGCTGAGCCTGGGAAGCCTGAGCGGGGTGAGGACAGGTCGGGGCCAGGGTCCCCTCACACACGGCTAGGCTTTGCTGGCCGGTGGGGAAATGGGACCGTCCCTGCCCACACTTAAAAATGAAATGCCACACAAAAGCTTCGTGTTTCTGCCGCTGTTGGGAGCCAGGTGGGCAGGTAGGGACCTAGTGGGAGGAAGGATGTGCCCCCGAAACAGCATCCAGCCAGGGCCCTCATGGAAGTGCCTGTGAGGCCTGATCCCCGTGGAGGTGACAGACCCCAGAGTCCGAGACACTGCATATTTCAGGCCTGGGAAGAGTCTCCTCCAGACAGCTGCTGACTGCCACCTAGCCCCTGGGGTGTGGGTGAGGACACTGCCTCTGCAGGATGAAGGCTCTGTGCGCCTCCTTGGAGACTAATGTGTGTGACAGGGTGGGGGGAGCCTGGCTGTAGGCTGAGCTGCCAGCCGGTTCCTTCTCCCCAGCAGAAACAGGCCAGGCTGCAGCTCTGCTGGGCCCAGCCTTCTCCCACCCTCGGGGGTGGGGGAGGGCGGAGGCCTGCCTCTTCCACTCGTCCTCTCCCAGGAGCCGGACAGCAGCCTCCCATCTGGACGCCTGGTAGGGCAGCAGCGCCAGGAAATGTCCAGCGGGAGTCTGGCGGCTTACCCCGCTTCGGGCGAAAACGCGGAGGCTGCGGTGGAGGGGCGGGGTGCGGGGCTGGCGGCCAAGGCCAGGTGCCCTGCGGCGATGCGCTGATGGCCCGAAGGCTCTGGCTTGCCGGGGGGGGTCCCGCGGGCGTGCCAGGGTGCCGAGGCCCCGCTGGAGGGGGGATCCCTGTTCGTGGAGTGACCTCCCGACGGGCTCCCTGGGGGAAGGGCACCCGCTCTGCCCTGGGGTCCCCAGTCACCCTGCGCCGCTCAGGGCCGCCCCGCTGCTCCCGTTGGCTGCTGTCGTGGTGCAGGTGCGGGCCGGTCCTCCTCCACCCTCCCCGCCCGCGGCCTCCTACGCACCGGGCGTCTCCCTTCTGGGCAGAGCTCAGGGCAGGGGACCCAGTTCCCCGTTTCTGTTGAGAGGCCTGGTGCGGGCGGAGAGGCCGGCCCGAGGGTCCCATCAACCAACCCCTGGGGAAGGCGCGCCAGCTCGCTGGGCCGCCGCCGTGGGCGCGATTAGCCCCCTGTTTTATTCAATTAGGAGGCAATTAGGGATCCTTGGGGGCTGGGCTGGTAATTAAGGCGACCTATAATTAGAGTTTCAACAAAAATTGTCCAGGATTAAAAATCTTGTGAATAATTTCGTTTAAAAATTTCAAATAGCGTTAAATACAATTTATCAGGTTTTGAATCAAACCCGTGTAACAAGTCTTGGACGCTGCAGCTCACGTAGCCGGCGCAGGAGGACTCTAGGAACAGCCTGGGCGCCGTCCCCGCGCGCGCGCGGGCAAGAAACTTCTCGAGGTGAAGGGAGCCGGCCCGGCCTAGCTGCGGGCGCGGACTCAGGCTGCCGGGGCTCCAGACGCGCCGGGCCGGGCCGGGGGTCCCCAGGCTGAGCGGATGGTCGCCGCGGCCCGAGAACGCGCACAAAGTCGCGGCAACTACGGCGCGGCGCGAGGAGCGCCCGCGTCTACACCGCGCAGCGGGTCGGTGGCGGTGGCCTCGCCGAGCCCCTGGTCTCAGCCCAGACCTCCTCCTCCAGGACCGCAGTCTGGGCCCAGGGGTCCCCGCCTCCCTGGGCTTCCTGGAACGAGGAGGGCGGGCTCCTCACCCCTCCCGACTGCTGACCCTCGCTCAGACTCCGCGGGCTGCAGGCCGTGTGCGGTTCCAAGTCGCTTCGCGGACCTGGGCCGGGAGAGATGCGGCAGCGGGCCCGGAAGGCTGGGTCTAAGTCGGGCCGGTGCGGGAAAACCGAGGCGGGGGTGGGCGTTCGGCTTCCCAGGAACGAGCCCTGCCTTTCGCCGAACTTGCCGCTGGGGTCCGTGCACTCTGGCACGCACCTGCGGGGAGGCCCGAGCGGGCTGCAGCCTGAGCCGCCGCCCATGTTTCAGTGCCGCTGCAGCCTCCGGGCGACGGTCCCGTAAAGGTGTTCACGGTCCGCTTGGGAGGCATGACCCACCCCGTTCACTGACCCTGAGGAGGACAAAGCGTGGCTAGCCGGCGCCACTTTTCTGGGTAAGAAACCCAGGGCACAGAGAGGTCAAATAACCCGACAAGATCACACAGCAAGTTAATGGTGAAACTGAATGTTCCTTGAAGCCCTTCAGGGTTTCTTATTTAGCGCCCCGCCCCCCACCAGGGCACTGCAGGCTGCAGTTAATTCCGAGGATTTTATTTTATTTTACTTTTTTTAATGTGTCAGGTTTTAAGCATTTTCCCAGGGCCAACGGTCAGCTTGTAACAGGTCTGTTCTTAAAAAGCAAGTAAGACATCCATGTGCTTACAGCTTGTGAATGCAACTGGGTGCCTTGTGCACTCGCCTGCTTCAGACTGGTTTCTTTCTCCGCCCGGGACTGGACTCTTCCACTCTGCTCTCCCCACGCAGGCTGGGCAGAGGCCTTGCTAGGGTCTCCAACCCCTGGCTCTGGGTGTCCTCTCCCAAGGACAGGTGCAGGAGAGCTGGAGTGTTGACCAGGGGTTGGCCTCGTCTGCACCCCACTTACTGCCTTTCCCTTGAGCCAACACCGGAGGTGTAGGACCTGCTGGCTCCCCCCTCGCGCCCCTACCCCCACCCCCACCGCAAATCTGGAGGGAAATAATCCTCCCCCCTCCCCCCCAGGCAATCGGGGAGAGGAGGAACTGTGGCCGTGGACCTGACCCGCAGGGCGGAGGAGCCGGTGGCTGCAGTTTCAGGTCCAGCCCGGAATCGGCCGCTGTTCCTCAAGTCTGGGCACCTCACAAGCTCCAGCCAGGGCCACGGTGGCCGTTCCAGGCCGCACAGTGCTCCCAAGTTCCCAGGGCAAGGGGGGTGGCCTCTTCTGCTCTGACCACTCTCCTCTCTCCGGCTTTCACCAATCCTCCTCGGTCTGAAGGCGCTCTGGCCAGGCCGGCGGCCTCTCCCTGGACTCCAGGGAACAATGCCCTGGGGCCGCAGATAGGAGTGTGCTGGCCCGAGATACATATTTGTTTAATAGTTAACATTCTGCGGGAAAAAAAAGGAAGAAAGTCAGATTCTGGTGAAGGCTTTGCTTATTTTATATCCACCATAACTATTTCTGTCCATGAAAATTGGCTTAATTATATCAATGGAATGTTTCTCTTTCAATTCTGTGTGCAATTAGTCCATCTTGCCTGCTGCAATTTATTTTAATAAAAAAATAAACCAGCGGCGTGTTCAGTTCCTCGTCCCCTGGGGACAAATGCGATTGGTGTGTTTAATTTCATTAACTACAATGCGGCCTACTGGAAAAATGTATAAAATCAGCTTTCTACAGCTTAAACACTGGCATTTGAAACAAATCATTATTGCATTAGCTGTCACACTGGTAATTCTAGAATCTAAGGAAAAAAATATATTATGGCTGTTTTTATAACCCTTTGCAAATGCACTGTTAAAATAATTTATAATCATTTTAAAACATGGCTGGGTCCTGGTGAATATTTTATCTCCTCCAAATAAGGCTCCACATTACCCCGTGCACATTTTCCATCTGACGCGTGTGCCATTCTCAACCCCAAACACGCATCTTTCAGGGTGGAGACGGTGGAGCCTATATTTAAACAAATCTGACGAGTGCCGGGTCCCTTTTTCATTCTGACCTGACCCTGCCCTTGAGGTGGAATGGTTGACGCAGCAAGAGGCTCATCTAAAATTCGCCTCGGGGCAGAGGGGACCCCAAGATGCTGCAGAGCCCTTAGCGTACCCAGCCTTCCCCTCCGGGCCCCCCAGGTGGGAGGAGAGGCCCACAAACAGGCTTTACAGGCATGGGAGCAAAGCCACTCCATGGACGGTGTTCCCAGGCTCAAACTTGGGGAAGTGCTCTGCTCATCTCCGAAGAGATAACCAGTCACCCTGAACACCCACTTTCTGAACCTGACGTGAGGATTCTGCAAAATGAACTCGGTTAGGAAATTCACCAGACTTGTGCCGCTTCTCAGCAGGTCACAAATTTCCAGGAAGGTGTGTGCCTTTGGTCTGCACCCCATCCAGCATGGGGTGCATTAGGGGGGTGATCCCCAGTGTGTGCGTGTTGGGAGCCGAGTTGCCCACACAAGTCCTGGCCCAGCCTGAGCTGCTCTGCAGTTATGAGGCCGGTGATGGAGGACGCTTGCTCCTCCCTCCCGCAGGTATGTGGCTGGAAATGCTTAGATGCATCTGTGGTGGAGGATGTGGGCATAGTGCAGGGCTCCTCTGACCAGCCGCCTCCTGGTTCTGAGATGCTTTTCGAGGAGACCTGAGTCGTGCTCCAAAGCCTCTGCTTCCCCAGCATGGGGGTGGGAAGGGGCAGGACACACCGGCTCAGCCTGCGTGCCCACTGTCACTGTCCCTGTGCTGGCGCCATGGGCTTCCTCTGGGGTCCTGTCTCCCTCCCAGCCCCAGGCAATGCCAAGGGGAATTAACAGGAAGGAAAGACCCCAGGCGGCTCGGTTTGAAGCCAGGCACCAGGGCTGCTGTCCCGCTGATGTGGGAGGAGACGGGTTCCCGGGACGCATGCAGGGGTTTCCTAGGAAGGTTCCAGAAACATACTTGGGCACTTCTGGCCACATTAAGAGCTATCACCCTGCCCTTTAGCCTCCTGACTCCCCTGGATGGATTTAGGTAGATTTGATTTTTGACGTAAAATTTATATATTCCATAATGAATTTTGATGTGGGGTGATGGTGAGGCATGAGGGAGACCCTGGTACCTCCTCTTTGGGTCTGAAGCCCCCTCCTGTTTCTCATGGCCGTGGCTGGAGGGCCAGGGCCGGGAGGGCCCAGGCTGGATCTCCTGAGACCCCTGGCTCTGGGGACCAGACCGAGTCGCCGTGACTCCATGAGCCCAGGGCGGTCGTTGGGCGTGAGGTCTGCTTTCTTTTCAGGCTGTGCCGAGTTGAGAAATGAGTGGCTTTGTCCACTTTCCTACTTTAGAAAGAATAACAGAGCTGGATGCTTGGTGAAAATATCAAGGTTCTGCCCTTAGCCCCCGTGAGTGCTGCTCCTGAGGCTGCAGGGGGACCTCACCCCAGAGTCAGCCCGAGGGACGGGCTTGGCAGGATGTAGTTCTCAGTCCCTGGAGCCCGCACTCCGTCCACTCCGACTCTGGGCTGGGCTGTGTCCCCCTCCCGACCGCCACGCCTGCCTCGGCTCAGGACCACCAGTCCCCCGCCTTTGAAGCCGGTGAAGGGGGGCCGTCCTGGAGAGTGAAAGTGAGTTGTGACTCGGTCAAAGGGGCTGCAGGGTGTGGACGCGTGGGTATTTTGCGCCTTGTGTGCTTCGTCTCTGGCTGCAGGCAGGCATGACCACACAGAAGCTTCTGGAAGGGACCATGGCATTCGGGGAGGTGATTCTGCCTGGGAGGCGAGGGTCCTCGGGCCGGGTGGGGCTGAGTCGGGACACCCCTCTCCAGGCAGACAGACAGTCAGAACCGAGTGTCGCTTTTACCTCCTGGGCCTGGTTGGGAAGATGCTTTGTTGGTCCACGGCCACCTGCCTCCGTGGGGGCCATTCGGGGCCACAGCAAAGCATCCACTTTGATACTTCGATTCTGGCCGTCCAGTTCAGCCGGGATATAAAGCACACACGGTCCTTAGCTGGTGATTTTATCTTCAAACCGGGGAGCACAGGTGCTGGAGTGTGTTTGGCCCCTCCCTGCAGCCGCCTTCCCGGCCCCTCAGCCATGCTAAGCCTTTTCCATCCTCACATCTGCCTTCGGGGTTCCAACAGCTGGTGGCATCTGCTGGCTCTTTTCTCATGAGAGGCCTCCCACGTCCTGCAGGCTCAGGTCTTCTATTTGTTTTGGCTGCTCTGTTCCATCCGTCCATTCATCCCTGAACGTTGTCCGTGGGCCTACTGTGTGCCGGGCTCTGAGACGTGCCTGGGGGTCCCGGGCAGCTGAGGGATGCTTGCCGGGGGCGGCCCACCTGGAGGACAATGTGGTGATGTCACCGCACCCTGGGCAGTGTGATGAGTCTGGGCAGTCACAGGTGCCCACCTGACTCTTGGCCCTCACCGGCCAGCAGGTCCTTGTGTGGGGGCTGGGCTTCTGTGTTCAAACTGTTTGGAAGGGGAGCGAGCCAGCAGGCTGCCCCCAGCTCAGCACATCTGGAGGCCCCAAGCTCTCTCGGGCCTCCCGAGCCCTGGCTCTGTGCTGATGGAGGGGTGGCAGAACTCCCAACCAACTTCTCTAGTTCAAGTTAGAAAGGCCAGAAGGAGAGGGAGGGAGGGAGGGAGGGATGCCAGAGAGGAGGTTTCCATAGCTGTCGTTGCTTCCGTGAGCCCCCTGGCCCTTAAATTCAGTGGCTCACATGAAATTTGTGCAGTGCTTCACCAGTACCAGTGGCAGGCAGGGCACCTCCAGCATTTCAGCACAGGAGGGAAATGCCTGGGTCAAGCAATGACGGATGGGAACTGAATAGGACCGGGAACCTTTCCTGGGACACAGTTTAGTCCCGTACCTGCGTTCAGGTGCTGGCAGTCAACGTTACGCTGAGATACGGATTCATATAACAGCCTCCCATCTAAGCTGCTCTGTCTAGCTGCTTCTCAGAGGGGAAGGGGCGGGCACTTAAAAACGCTCAGACATTTGTATCTGCTCAATGGGCTGTAACAGCCTCTTCAGAGATGCCTGGTCACCTCGTCCTTAAAACATTGAAACAAAGACTGAAAATCACGCTGACTGGGGGAGCCCGGAGTGCTGACCGCAGGAGAGCCCTGGGGTCCCTCCTCGCTCCCTGGCGCAGATGAGCCGGGGCCCCTGTTGCTCCCTGGCACTGTTTTGCCCTCAGGTGACGCTTCCTTCTGAAGGTTCAGAGTGAGGCCATGTCCCTAGAATTTATATTTTTGCCACGGAGACCGCTTCCGCCCTTGGTTCCAGGAAGGCGAGAGGATTAGGTCCTCACTGTGTTGGAATGAGCGTCACCGGCCTGTGCTGACCCGACAGCCTTTCCCAGCCCCCAAGTTCAGACGTGGCTATGGGTCACCCCTCTCCCCACGCGCCGCCCTGCTGCTGTCAGGGTTAGATCGAGGTGGGGTCCTGAGCACTATTTCTGTGGTGTCAGTGAGGAGAAGAGCGCCAGGCTGCCTGAAGGCCCCCGGGGTCCCTTTCGGGAGGGAGCTTGTGACACAGAGAACGTCGACTGCTCGGTAAACATCGAGCTGCTTGGGGCTGCAGCAAACAGCGTGGGGCACGGGCTGTGCCACCTTCCTCTTCGCTGCCACCTGCTCGTCCCGAGATGCCTTCCTGGGAAGCCGGCCTTCTTCGCAAGTCACTCTCGGCTCTTTCTTGGAAAAGCCAGCGCATTCTTGAACCGCCTGAAAGCCGGGGAGCATTTTGTTGGCCAGAAATGATGCAGCTTGAGGGAGACGCGGCCCCTGACACACACCCTTCATCTGGACAACGTGCCGAGGTGGTCTCTGGGGAGCGTGCGGACACATCCACGTGTGTGCTGTGCGTGCACACGTATGCGGGCACTCCCGGGCGAGCCTGGGTCTGCTGTCTGAATGAGACGCGCCCTCAGGCCGTTCTTTTTTGTCAGCTGTGCTGCACCTCCCTGCCCACTTGTGCTCTGCAAAGACCCTCTCCCTTTCTCTGTCGTCCGACGCCACTTAGCTCCCCGCGGCGTCTGGAACGGGGGCTGCGGCGGCCCGGAGCCGATCGAAGCTGGTTGTAGTGTGAGCAGAGACGGGAGAAGTTCAGAGGTGCGGAGAGGCCGACGTGTGAGCACTTTCCTGCAGTTTATAACCCCTGAGAAGAAACAAAGAGGAGACGGGGCTGTTTAGATCATCCCGGGCCCTCACGCTCACATTTAGAAAAATTAGCCCCTCTTGAAAAATGACAGAATTATGCTACCAGTGTCAGGTTCCGAGATAATGAGGTGTCTGTGTGCGAAGATATTAAATTGCAATAACACGCCCGTGAGCACCTCTCTGAATAGGGTATTCAGTTCCCAGCCTGGGCTGAACGTAAAGCTTGTGACTGACAGAATACAAATGGTGTCATAAAACATGGGGGGGGGGTGGTTACAGCCGGGCTCCGTCTTTCTGATCGGCTTCTCTCTCTCGGCCCATCCAGCCATCCTTTTCTTTAATGAACCAGCCCGACGATGTGGCTAATTATTTATTTATCACGTTAGCAGGAGGAAAAGCTATCAGAGACAGATCAATTTTTCCCTGGAAGTGATTTGACGTGACTTTAAAAATAAGCCCCACGACAGGATGCCGGGCGCCCTCCTCCGCCCTCCCAAAGTCCGTGCCGTCCACCGCACTGATGTCGGTTGTGAAAGCATCCACCGGCCGCTCCTCCCGCGGAGCCAAGGCAGCCTTGAACCAGCCCAGTGCCCTTTCTGACCAGGGGGCTTCTCACAGGTTTCCGGCCAGGGGAACCGGGGTCCCTGTCTTCTTCCGTGCAAATGAAATCAGAGCAGCAACAAGTAACCCTGGGCCAATGGGAGCTTTTCACGTTTCCCCGGAGCCTGTGGAGACGTGACATCTCTGACAATAAGCCGGGTGAGATGGGGGGCTTGGGTCCCCGATGCTCGGCTCCTCCGCACGTCTTTACTGAGCACGTGCGTGTGCTGGAGAGTGTCCCCGCGGGCGGTGGGGGGGGGGGGGGTGGAGTTTCGGCGGCCTCACGTTTGGCTGAGTGTCCTTAGGAACAAAAGGGCTTAAAAAAAAACCAGTGGAAATTAAGATTGCTCAGAAATCTCTGGGCAGATCGCTGGCCCAAGGGGGGCTCTCGTTTCACGGCTGGGAGTCAGACTTGCAAAGCGAAGGGGCCCCCGAGTCTTAACTTTCTCTCCATCGAAGGTGTTGATCTTACCTTCCGAAGGTTAGATAAAGCTGCTCGAGGCTGCCGTTGGTTATGGAATCTCATCTGCTAATGACGGCGGCGGCTCGGAGCAGAGGCCCATCTCGGCCGAGCCACTGGTCCCTGCGGCCGGCAGCCTGGATCAGGAGCCCAGGTCTCCGTTTACCCGGGGTTTTAGGTTGCCTCCCGATCGTGACAGACTACCCTCATTCAAAGGGGAGGGGGGCTGATGGCCACGGCGAGGGTGAGAAGCCCATTACCGCAGCCCAGGGCCTTTCTCCTCCCCCGGGAGACACCCCCCTTTGACCCACAGACTCGGCGTGGCAGAGTGAGGGGAGGGCCGGGCGTGGAGGAACGCAGCCTTGAGTTTTCTGACAAAGAACCCCTGATTCTTTATCCACCAGACAGAGCATAATACTTGGCCTCACCTGCAGGGCCTGGGGGTGCGGAGATGCCTCGATTCAGCGAGGCCTGAGCTGGGCTAGGAAGGACCTGGGCCTCCTGGGAAACTGTGACCACGATGCTGGTTCCCGTCCCGGGGTGGTGGTCGCCAGCAGTGGGCACGGCTTGGCCGCAGGGTGCGTGGGAAGGGCCGGGGCCAGGATGACTTTCCTCCTTAAAGAAGCCCCCGACACTCGCCGAATCTGTGACGGCAAAACCAAGCTGAATCTTCCCCGCCTTGCCTGGCCCGGAGGTAGAGGCCTTCAGGGCCCTTGGCCAGCAGGCAGAACCGGGCCATGAAGCCAGGGCGCCCCGGGGATGTGGGGAACCCCCAGCGCGCACCACCAGGGGCCCCATCCCACCAGCTCCCAGCCCGGGGCCCGCAGGGCTGGCTCTTGGTCTTCACTTCCCAAATTCCAACGGGATGCGCAGCTCCATGACCTTAGCTGACCTTGGACCAAACCAGAGGAACTTGGTGGGCCCACCTGCGGGCTGAGCATTGGCCACTGGGGTGGAAGTCTGGCCTTGGGGCCCTAGGCTACTGGGGGGAAGGGAAGGTGGGCAGGGGGGTCTCTGGTTGGGGGGCATGATGAAAGGCTGTGGGGCCCTGCAGTCTCCAGGAGCACCTCCAGGCCAGCTGGACCTGTGTCACAGGGACAATGGCCCGTCCTCATCTGGAACCACCCTTGGCCATGGCGGAGACGGAGAAGAGGGTTGCCCATAAGCAAGTGACCTGGGGAAACCAGGCCCCGGCTTGCTGGAGGGGGAGTGAAGGCTGGGATAACGTCTGCAGGGCACTTGAGCGTGGTATTATTCTTGCTGTTATTCTCTGCAGGATCCGGGCTGTCATTGTTAGCAGCTACTTCGGGTTTCTGGAATTTTCTTGCACCTGGCAGAAGGCAGATTTGTGTGTGACTGTGTGGGGCTGAGCAATCTCCCTGGGGGACCTCTGGATGTGGCCTAAAGATGAAAAAGCTCGTCCAGACAATATTGTGATGAGTGCAGAGCAGACAAATGTGAAACACTGGGCAGGTCTCCATGCCGGTCCCTGGGCCCCGGCGGAGGCGTTCAGTCACTGTCACGCGGAGGGCTGGGGATTGTCTGGGGCGGCTGTGCTCTCCGTGTGACCCGGGTGGGTGTCTTTGTCGGGCTGGGGGCTCCACCACCGAGTTCCTGGGAGGAGTAGAGCTGGGGGCCGTGGCAAGCTTCCTGCCCTGGGGAGGGGCGTGCATCCCCTCCAGGCATTAGAGCAGACTCTGTCTTTTGGGGTCTCCTGTTTGGTTTAGTTCCAGGGAATTTGTGCTGAGTGACAGGTCCCAAAGCTGAAAGGGGGGAAGAGTTTCTCCTCGCTGGGCTGTTAGTTATCCAGCTGATGCTCTGAGACTGTGGCTCTGATGCTGTCTAGGGGGACATGCCAAGGACTCACTCAGAGAACCATGGGATACTGGGGCTTTGCTGTCCTCAGTCTGATGCGTGAGCTGGCACACACACGCGCGCACACGTGTGTACAGGCACACATGCACATACATGCACTGGCAAACTCGTATAAGGCACGCACACCTGCATCGTGCATGCACGTAGCACACATGTGCAACACAAGTGCACGTGTACGCACACATGTGCACACATATTTACACACGCCCACAGGTACATGCAACCTGTGCATGCACATACACACACAGGCACACACACACAAGCCACACAATGCAGTGTGTACGTGCAACAAGCGCATGCACATACACACATGTACGCACACATACACTTGTGCACACGTACACAGAGGTCTCCATGCACACAGACATGACTGCACGAGCCAGGCTCTGCTTTCAAGTCTTGGACGATGTAGGAGGCTGATACATCGACATCAGAGAGGAGCATGTTTGGGGCAGGTGAAGGGGACCCTCATTCAGGGGGCTGTCACTGGGCCTCCGTGGTCCCACAGTCTTGTAGACGGAGCAAGAGGAGAGGGAGGCTGGGACAGTGAGTCCAAGCGCTGATCGTGGGCTCCCTGCAAGAGAGAGGGTCTCGGCATCTGCCGGGCCAGGGGATGGCCTTTCCCTCCTCCCCACAGGCCCTGGGGTGTTGGGGGCCCTACCCTCTGGGGTGGGACAAGCAGTGGCCTCCAAGAGCCCAGCCAGGACGGGCTGGATCTGGTGTCACGCAGACCCAGGAGCAGGGGCACAGGGTCCCCTCTGGCCCTTTCAAAGGGACATTCGATCTGAACCCTGGGGCCCAGTAAGGAGATTCCTGCGAACCCCTCGCTGATGGAGTCAAAAGCACTCAGCGGCTGGAGAAAGCACTTTGCAACGTCGGGCTCTGGCATGAGGCCCTTTGTGGGATTATCTGCCCCCCCCTGGGAGGCATGGAATGCTAGGGGCAATGGGCCACGGCAATATAGAGCTCGCGCAGGCCGCCGATAAAGCGGACTGCTTTCTGTGGCCGTTCTGTCGCCGAAATTTGAGGTGCGGCCCCAGAGTGGAGGCCGCTGGCCCAGGACATTTGAGCCAGGGAGGCTCCGTCCGCTCTACCCTCGCCCTGGAGAATTTGAGTCCAGACTGCGTCTGTCGGGTCCCGTACCCGGGGCTCCTGCCCGCTTCAAAAAACAAAGTCTGGAGAGACCGGGCAGCATCTTACTTTCCAGACAGGGCTTTTCGCGGGCCTCCCTCGGGGGGAGTCACCATGCGGGGCCCAGTGGATGCAGCTGTTGTGGGGAGGGCAGACGGGGCGGCTCTTGGGCCGGGAGCTCTTGGGTGCCCGTTGTGAGCTGCAGTCAGGGAGCCTGTGGGCTCCTGGGTGGAGGCACCAGGTGGACCCGCACACCTGCTGCAAGGGCTGGCTGGGCTGTGGGCTGCTTGGGATTTATTTCTGCCAAACCTCCAGGGCCCCTTTCCTGCCCCGTCTCTCCCCAGATGGTTCCCGTCTTTGTCAGTGGACATGGGCATATCCAGCTGCTCCTGAATGGTGCCCAAGACCCACTCCTGACTCTAGAACTCAAGTCCAGGTGGACCCCGGGCACATCCCACACCCGTGCAGGTGGCACCGCCGTCTGAAAGACACACCAGCATCTCGGCGTGATGCTGGGTTTAGGACCCCAGGGTGTCTAAAGCCGCAGCGGTGGGGGTCTCTGCCTCACTGGGTGGGAATCATTCCACAGCCCAGGGATGAACTTGGTCTGCTACAGGGCAGAGCCTGGGAGGACCAGAGATGTGGGAGATTCAACTCGCTGAATGTGACTCCAAACAGCTCCAGGATGGGTGCAGGAAGGAGGGACCGACCGGGGCAGGAGCTGGACGGCTTCCTTCCTGACTCTCCATCTGGGTGGGGCGTCAGGGCTCACCATCTGGCTGTTAGGGGGCAGGTGGCATAGGCTTGAGGCTCACACAGACCCCTCCCGAATCCCGCACCCGCTTCCCACAAGCTGAGATCCGAGCCACACAGCCTCTCTGAGCTCAGTGCTCCATCTGGGACACAGGTGACCTGTAACTTCCGGGCCTGCGGTTGAATCAAGAACCAGCTTGCCTGTCCCTCCTGGAAGTCAGCATCCTGCCCCTGGGCTCACTTGCCTCCTGGCAGGGGCCACAGCAACATCCATGGCAGGTCTTCTCAGGGTGCCTGTAGGAGGCCTCGGTCGGGATCCTTCCCAGGCCTGTGGGGCCCCAGGTGGGCACAGGCCCTGAGAATTGGCACTCCGGACATGTGGCTTGACCGACGTGTGGGCTCTCGTGTCCTTGGGGCTCTGAGGCTTTCTGCACCTGACCACAAACCCGCTGGTCTGGGCACAGAGCCGGCACCTTCCTCTAGCCTGATTCAGGGTGGCCTTAGAAGTGTCCACAGGCACCGTTGAAGGTCATGGTGGCCTGGGGTGGCTGGGCAGCCATCTACCCCGAGCGCCTTGTTGTTCACGCACCTCAGCTCCCCTTTTTTCAGGGAGAAGGCAGACGGGGAAACTGAGGCCTGCTCAGGGAACACTTGTGCATATGGGGGTCTTTATAAACTATAGGGCACTTGCCCGGCGAGGTCCATGCCAGGGTCTCACCGCCAGAACGGCCGGTCTGGACTCCGGGGTCACTGCTTCTGACCCCCCAGGCTCAGCATCCCTTCAGCCTGGAGTTGATGCTGCAGGTAAAGTTCACCCCGTGCCCCTGTCTGGTGCTGCAGGGCCTGGCCCTCTGGCTCAGGAAGGCTCCCCCAGAGCCCAGGCCGCCCCACGAGACATCTCCCCACACCCCCGGCCCTGCACACCCTCAGAACAGAGACACCTCGAGCCCCAGTCGTTGGCCTGGCTCCCACCCACCATCCTGCTGCCTGACCTCCTCCCCAGGCTGCATTTTCATCTGGACGTGCTGGTCTGTGTGGAAGCAGGAGGCCCGAGAGAGAGCCGTGGGGGCTGATCCGGCTGTGCTGCGGGTTGGAACCCATGAGCGCTGGGCCCCAGAGCCTGGGCAGAGCAGACTCTCCCATCTGGGGCCGGACCCCAGGCCCAGCCACCTCCGTCCTCTCCCGAGACCTTTCGGGTGGAGGTTTTACCGAATTCTCCCACTGTCGAGGCTTCCTCTTGGAGCAAATGAAGGGTTCTTTGCGTAATCTGTCGGTGCTTGCCTTATTTATTTATGTATTTTTATGAGTTTGCTGTTAATTAGGCAAAAGATCTACAGAATGTGCTTGCGCCTGGAGATTTCTGCGAAAAACGAGAACCCTCCTGAAATTTCCAGTCGTGAAGCAATTAAGTGATGGAATTCCGCAATCTAAACATGATATTCTCCTCTAACAAAAGTGTTGGTGCGGGGGGGGGGGGGGGGGGGCGGGGGGGGGGGGGGGGGAGAAAGAAGGAAAGAGGAAGCCGAGGTCCGAGCAATGGCAACTCGCAGACCAGCACCACGTGTTTGCAGTTGGGACTGGACTTCGCTCAGTGGCCGGGGTTGGGGGGGACCTGCACACAGCCCGCCCCCTCCTTGGAAGCGCCTGCTCCTTTGGAGGTGAAGGGTAAGGTGAGGTTTGCTTCTTAAAGGGGGTCGCCTGCGTCAGCCGACCCACCCATACGAGCGGGGGGCTGGAGGGCCGCCGTCTTCTGGCGACAGAAGCTGGATGGGTAGGGGGCTTCCCACCTGGGCAGCCAGTCTGCAGCAGAAAGAGACCCCATGTCAGGGCCTGAGAAGCCATGGTGCCGGGAATGCCCCCCGAGCTCCACCCTCTGGGTCACTGTGCCACTCACATGGCCTGGGGGTCCCAGTGGGGAACCGCCGTCCACATCGGGGTCAGGTCAAGGGTCCTTCCTGGCACTTGGCAGGCAACTCAACCCCAAATGAGGAAATTCACATTTCTTGGGTTTGTGGGAGGGAGTTTTTAGATTACAGGAGGAGATTGAAACCAACTTTGATTTTTTTTTTGTAAACGAATTCTTAGCTAGGGATGCCCCATGTGCCCTCAGATGTTACAAATCCGACCTTTCCAGACCATCCATCCAGCAGTCTCATTATTGTTGGAATCCCCTTTTCTCAAAAAACGTTTCTCAGTCGTGCAAGCCGTTGCCTGTGGTTTTCATCATTACTTTTTTTTTTTTTTTTTTTAAACAACCTTGAGATGCCTTTGGACGAGCCACTGGTTGTTGACAAATCAATTTTCCAGGGAGGGAGGCACGTTTCTGTCGGTGGCACTGGGGTCCGGCCTCCCGCTTGCGGTTGAGCAAAGATTAGACTGAATTTCTCCGTGAGCTGCGTTTCCTCCGTCCCCCTGTGACTTCCCTGCTCTTTGGCCTTCATGCTACATTCCTTTTCCTCCCCTCATTTCGCTTTGTAATGTTGTTTCTCTCACCTTCTAAAGCCAGCCGGCAGCGCGGCGGGGATTTATGAGGTCGAAACTTCTAACAGGACCGTCTATTTTATACGTTCTCTCTGCCACTCCAGCCATGACCTCAGCTGCTGCTGTCCGTGCAGTGTGTACACGCCGGTTCTGTTTGGTTGAGAAAACCCCTCTTGGAAGATATGGGGGGCCGGGCTCTGGGGTCTCTGTTGCATTAAATCAGGGAGCTGGGGGCCAGAGTCACTGAGGACGATCCAGAAACCAACCGGAGCACCCCCTAGACAGCCTTTTCCCCATGTGGGTTCTCATGTGTTTGAATAAACTTATAGCTGCTTCTTGGTTGAGGTGGGAGTGAGTGGGGGCATGAAAAGCATTTACGGAAGATTCCCCCTCCCCGTGCCCACCCTCTCCCCCTGCCCACTCCTGGTGGATGACCCTTCCTTTGGGTGAGAATGGACAGGGGAGTTTTTCCTGGAAGAAATGAGGCCAGCAGTGCCTGAATGCCAGCTCCCAAGCCCTGGGCAGCTTTCTGTGCTGCCCACTTGGCGGCCCCTGCCTTTTCCCATAGCTCTGGGATGGTTTTCTAGTTCCGAATCCCTGTCCCTCTCCAGAAGGACTAAGAGACCCTCTCCCCACGTGCGCCTGGAAGATGCAGGTGTTTCTAGGGCTACGCAGCACTTGGTCACTTATCACCTCACCCTCTCCCTGGCAGGGGCCACAGCCTTAGGGAATTTCACAGACGTGGCCCTGCCACGGACAGACAGAGGTGACCTGTGCCGGCACCGCCCCTGCCAGAAGATGTGCACGGACCCCGTAGCTCTTTGTATCCCTGCTGCCTGCACCGTGGTACCTGGCTGAGATCGCAGCCGAGCATCACCCTCTGAAACGTGTGGGCCCTGGGCCTCCTCTCCTATCCAGCCTTGTGTCCCTGTGCACCAAAGCCGCCTCCGCCTGGGCCTGCATCCTCCACAGAGTGGGCTGGAGAGGAGCCTGTCCACCCACCTGGAGCTAGAGGGGATCTGCCAACTTCACTGATGGGGCGGGAGGTGCTGGAGGGCGGGAGGCCCTCAGAGCACAGCAGCTGCCTAGGTTCCTGTACAGGAGAGCTGAAATGTCCCCAGGCCAGAAGATGCATGCTGGTCAATCAGCCTTTTTTAGACAACAGTTTCCTTATGGAGGCAGAAGTGCCCGCCAGGCACAGGCCAGACCCTCTCCTGTGCTTGGGCAAATTCCCCTCTTTTATCACCTCTTCTCCAGGCCCAGCCTAATCCCAGTGTTTGTCCCGAGGCCCCAGTCCACTCCCTATGGGCGTTTCTTTGATTTAGTGAGAATAGGAACACGCTCGTGTTGGCTTTCCCGCACCTGTCGGTCTCCTGGAGAGCACCCGAGGGACTGTGACCGGGACTCAAAGTCCCTTCATTTGTCCACCTGTCCATCCACTCATTTCCTCAGTGACAGTGACGGGGGTCCCTCTGCTTCTCCCAATGTCTAGGAAGCTCTCTCCTGGCTGTCCACGTGCTCACAGCCTAACTGGGCAAGAGGGATAAAAGTATCCACCAAGTTACAGCCCGGGGGTCAGGAAGGTAAGGGCTGCCCCTGGGCATGGCAGACAGTTAGGGACCCCCGCTTTGTACTAGACGGGCCCGGGTTCAAATCCAGCTCCTCTGCCCCTCGGTGACCCTCCAGGCACGGCCCGTCCCCCTGCCGCCAGGAGAGGGTGGATGAGTCGCTGGCATCCCGGAAGCAGCCCAGAGACATCGCTGTCCTGGAGGGGACACGGGGCGGCCCCTTGTGCCCCCGCCAGGCACGTGTCCGCTCGAGAGGCGGGCCAGGGGCGCACCCTGAGGGGGCTGGGCTAGTCACGCCCATGATACTCATCCTGGGCTGTGCCGCAGGGCGGCGTGGGGACCTGCGGCTTGGCGGGACCCCGGGCATGGCCTGGGGGCTCCCTGCTCCCGCTGATGCAAACGGCAACCTCTCACTGGAACCCCCAATCCTCCCCACCTTTGGCCTCTGGCTGAGGCACCCCGACCTCAAATCGAAAGTGTCTCTCCTTGTAGCTGCGTTCCCCGGAGACTCCCGAAGCAGCAGCGCCACCCCTGCTTGGGGGCAGGGGGACACGATGTGAATGAGACCCTTGGGCTGAAAGCAGAGCCTTCGTGCCCAGCTCCCCAAGCTCCCAGGGTTGGGGGAGCCCATCTCCGCTCCCGACCCCTGTGTGGGGTCTGCGGGGAGCCTGGAGGTGGACAGGGCAGCTTCCCCGGGTTCCTCCCCGAAACCCCAGCTCTGAGACTCCCAGACATGGGGCTCTCAGGACGGGCAAGACCAGGATGGCAGCGGCAGTGTCTTCTTGTCCACAGACGCCCAGTAGAGCTAGAAGGAGGCCTGGTCGTGGCCTCTTGAGAAGTCTCGCTCCCCCACTAAAGGCTGCCCCGAAGTCGGGGCTCCGGTCAGGAAGGGGCTCTTAGCTCTAAGGGCCCAGACCTGCTGGTCACGTGACACTCACTGGGTGGACAGGGGTGGGGAGGGTGGAGTGGCGATGGCCTGGACGTGGCTGTGCTGGACTTCCCACAGGGCACGGCACCATGAGGCCAGTTCTTGCTTCTCCCAAAGCTCCCCTTCCTGGTTTCCTCCAGTTTCAGAAATGCTCAGATCCACGTGGGAGTCGATAAGAAAGGCTGGGGCCACGGCCACACCTCCTCCCATGCTTTCTGGCGAGAGCCTGCCCGTGCTCCCCTGTCTCCAGGAGACTGGCAAGGGGCCGCAGGACATGGCCACCCACAGATAGGTGGCCCAGGAGGTCACCTGGGCTGACTTCTGCGGGTCCCCCCTGAGCTGGTACCAATCCTGGGGGCCTTCAGGCTCCTGCCCTGCTGTCCCCCGTCCCCACCGTGGACGCACGGGCTGCAGGTGCGGTCCCTCCTGCAGACACATGGGAAGGTGTCATCCCTGCTGTAGACACCCACGGCAGGCACTCTGGGCAGGGCCACCTGCTTTCAGTGGTCACAGGCTTATCGAGTGGCCGCCACCTGCCACTGCTGTGTGAGCCATGGAGTCAGGGCTGAGAACAGGGCAGGAGAGTAAGGGCCGGTCCTCGGGGACCTATCTCCCAGGGTGAGCACACTGACAAGTGGTCACATGTGAGAACTGCTGAGAAACTCAGGGTGATAAGGAGCCGGGCAGGGAGAGTTGCTTTGGGCGGGGGCTCTGGGAAGGCCTTCTGGGGAGGGGACGTGGCCCCGACATAATGGACAAGACTGAGCCAGTGGCCGACAAGCACTGACATACGGGTCCCCCTGTGGGGTGCACGTGCAGGCGCTCCCCCCAGCCCAGAGGCCACGTTGACAGTCCAAACCTCCATCCTGTGGCTCTGGAGCTGGGCCCAGACCCTTAAGGGGACGGGAGAGGTGGCCCAGTGGAGACGGTGTGGTGCGAGGTCCCAGCGTGGACCCCGAGGCAGAGGGTGCTGCGTGCCGTCAGCCACCTTTCCCGCTGCACATCCTAAGCCTTCCTGCCGCACCCTGCGGGCCCCCAAGCTGGCCGTCAGCACCCAGGGCACGACGCGTCTGGGGAGAGGGCTTTGCGGGCCTGGCCAAGGGGCAGTCTGTGAGCTCTGCTCGGAGTCCCCTTTTCATTTCCAGGGTAAAATGTGCCGTTTAGTTTTAGAGATCCTGGTGGATGCTCACCGCCTATGGTCCGCGAGTGGGAAGTGGAAACCCAGTTGGGACGGCTGGGCCTCCCACCGGGGCTTCTGCAGAAGGTTCTAGATGAGTCCTGAGTTGGATGCCGCCTGGCGTGGAGCCCTCCTCCCTCTGGCCGGGCAGCCCCTGCCTGGGCACTGTGCTGTGAGGTGGGGGACTGATATATTTCGGGGTCCCCAGGCTGCCCCGGGGCTGGGAATGTGGGCGGGGCGGGCCAGTCTCCACTTATCTCAGGGGGGCCGTGATGTCTCAGGGCAAAACCTTTAAAACCCAGGGAAGATGGTGAAGGCTTGCCGCTGTAGCCATCTCAGCACCTTTGAAGTGGGCGATCAGAATGACGCCGCGGGCGGCTGGGAGTTCGGGCCCAGTGGGCTTTCCGGGTTCTATGGAGGAATTTTCCTGCCTCTGGAGATGACAGCTCGGCTCTGTGATGGCCCAGAACCAGCAGGGAGCCCCGGCTGACAGGCTTGCCCGTGACTCCCCTGGTCACTGCTCCTCCTGACCTGGCTGGGGCGGGGGCGTTCTCACCACCCACAGTCCTGTCCAGGGCCCAGGCGAGCCTGGGGTCAGAGGCAGACAGCATTAGATGCCCGTTGAATCTCGGGGCAAATGTCAGCCCCTGCCTGGACCATAGCAGAGCAACGGGCCATGCAGATGGGCCCCGACGTACAGGGCAGGACGGGGGTGCTCCGGGCTGGGGTGGGGTGTTAGGCCTGGGCACGCCCAGCCTGGCTAAGCAGGTGGGTCAAGGAGGGAGTTCTTGGTAAATTTCCCCACGCGCTGAGAAGTTTTGAAAGTCACCGCAGCATGTGGACCTGTGTGGTTCGGTGGTCAGGCTGCTGTGTTCCAGGAAGTGCCAGACAGAAGCTGTGGCTCTGGCCAGGGGCCGTAGTCTGGGGAAAAGCAGTGGCCACAGCCAGTGTGGTCTGTGGTTGCCGGTGACCCAGAAACCAGCGTCTGAGTGCTCAGGGCAGGAGGAACTCACAGCGCCAGGGCCCGGGGCTCGTGGGTGGGGTGGGCGCTGGGGCACTGAGGGCACCTGGAACAGTGGGGGGGGGGGTCCGGACCCACGCACACCTGAGGTTCCCAACCTGCCTTGCTGCTTCCCCTTGGCTTCTAAGCATCTAGGGCAGCTGTGGAATTTTCAGAATGGACTGACTTAAAAATAAATCCATGTTAAGTAAACAGTGGGTTCTCCAACCTCCCGTCTCAGGATCCGAATCCGTGGATCAGAGGGAGGTTTGGGGATCTGAGGGCGGCTGCTTCTCAGCCCCTGACAGGTTCAGCGCCCGGCCTCGACCCTGCAGAGGGCAGCCGTCACCCGCACTGGGCCCCGGCGAGCCGTGCTGGGGGGGTGGCTCCCGTGCTGGAGCGGCTCGCTTATGGGTGTGGTTTAGTGGCCAACACTGGCATCCCTGGGCTCGGCTGACAGAGAATGCGGCGCCTTCCGGACACACCCGGCTCATCCCGCCTGCCCCTTCGCTCCCGCTCAAGTGGGCAGGGACCCCGTGGAAACCTCCCGGCCGGTGCCGTCCCTGTGGGGACTCCAGGCCATACGCCTCCCACCCCCGCTGTGAGAATCCCGTGGGCCAGGAAGGGGGCAGGGACAGCGTCTGAAGGGCCCGTGGGCCAGGAAGGGGGCACCACCGAGGTACGGACCCCCCGGTGTCTTGCATCAGCCTGGGGAATTTTCCGAGCTGGGTGAGACAAAGCCAGGACCCGAGCAGGACTGGGGGCTGGGGTCTCTGCCTTTCCAGGCCCCTCCCACGTCCCCACATTGCCGTGCACAGATGGCCAGGCCCCGCTCTGCTGCCCCTCCGGCCCGTGGAAGTGCTGACCCCAGGGGGCCCCACGGTCACCCTTACTAGGCACTGGCCGGGGTGCTGGGAGCCGTGTTGGCGGGCGGTCGGGGTCTCCCGCTGTCCCGTCCACCTGCTTGTGGTGAGAAGGCAGCAACCCTCTCATCCGCGGCCCAGGAGCCCTGTGGTGGGTCAGCGTGGTCTGAACACACCGTGGCTGCCCACCCAGAAGGGGCCTGGGCTCACCCTCTGGGGTTCACAAGAGATAGCAGAGTGATTGGGAACCGGGTGTATTCTCAGTAGTTTGGGGTGTGGGGAAGCGTGTGACCAGGCCTCAGCAGGGCTGGGCTCGGAGGCCTCCTCCCTCCCAGGGCCCTCCTGAGCCCGTGAGAGCAGCCCCACCGCCCTGGGGAAGCGGGACTGGGAGAGGAGGAGGAAGACCCCAGAGTCTGGGGAACATCGTGGTTAGTTCAGGAACGTGAACAGAGGCCATGAGGCCGGGCAGTGGGCCGCGGGAAGGGAGGCTGGGTTCTGGGCCCGCCCAGGGCCTCCCTGGACACAGCTTCCACCTCGGTGAGAGGACGGGGCTCGCCTGGTTGGCCACTGTGGCCCTGGCTGCAGCTGACGGTCCGGGTTCCAGCTCAGCAGTTGCATTTGGGACGAAGCCCGGGCTGGGCCTTCTTGTCCAGACAGCCCTCGGGGACCCTGTACCCATTCCAGGTGGGGCTGGCCCTGCAGGTGCCGGGGGAAGCAGGGGCTGGGTGGGGAGGGGCCTTGTAGGAGTGGACTCTCCACTTGGGGTGTCCAGGGGGCGCACCATCTGCTCAGGGGCTGCCCTGGGGTGCCTGGCTGGGGGCTCCTCACACTGTCCCCCACTCCATGGTCCATGGTTTAAGTAGAAGATCCTTTGGTCTCGGCAGAGAGAACTTGATGGCAGGCACGAGGTGTCAGGATGGAACCCGGGTCAGCCACCCTCCCTCCCCGCTTTTGCTTTACAAATGCCCAGTGACATCTGTCCCTGGGCCACTTCCCTGTGAAGCGCCACGGACCTGCCCTCCCACCCCGCCTGGGCAAGGGTGGCCTGCGGCCTCTCAGCCGCTGTGTCCTGCAACCTGTCCACTTTGGGTGTGCGGTGGACCCGGCCCTACCACACCCTGGACCAGGCGCCCCGCGTCGCCCACTGGAGGGGAAGGGCCCCCTCTCCCCTCTCCCCTGCACGGGGCCCCTCGCTGCTGCCTCCCCCTCTACCCTGGCTGCCCCAGCCAAGTCGGACCATCAGTTGGGAAGGAATGAGGTCACTGGAGGAGGAGGGGGTGCCGGGGACGTGTGCTTAGAAAGGGGAGGGTCTGCTTTTAGAACCCACACCTCGGCGGGGGCAAGAGCCCCTCACCGGCCTGCACTTCCCCTCTGGTCCAGCCTCTTCCTCTTTCCCGGCCCCGTGCACCTTCCCAGCCTCCCTCAGTCCCATCCCTGCCTTCACACTGTCAGCGCCGTCCTGGGGCCCTGAAGAGGAAGGGGGCCCGGGCCTTGGGCTGGCAAGCCTCGGAAGCTTCCGGAGCAGGCAGCTGGGCCTTGGAGCTGGGGCGGATGGTGAGTAGGCAGAGAGGTGGGTGCCCTGCAGGGTGCTGGGCTTCCTCGGTTTCCCTTGGAGTGAACAGGAGGGCGAGCCCAGTTGCCCCCATCGTGAGCCCTCTGCCCTGCAGCCCACTGAGATGGACCAGCGGGGCCATTTGCTGGTTACTTGGTGCCGCGTTTTAAAAGGGTGCCATGCCAGTCCCCGCCTGCGTCCTCCTCCCGCCGCCGCCTCTTCACTCCGTCCTTCAGGTTTTCCCTGGGAGAGACGCGTCTGCCTGAGGGCATTCGAGGTGTGTGTCCCTGGGGACCGTGAGGCCAGGGCTGGCGTCAACGATGCCACAGCCCATTTCCGCCCGTGAGGAGAGAGCAGCTCAGAGAAGCCGCCTGCATTGCCAAGGTCATGAGAAAGGTCAAGGGCAGGGCATCAGGGTCGCTGGATGAGCCGAAGGACAGGGTGTGGCTTGGCTGGAAAAGCTCAGGATTTTGATGGGTCCCTCGTTGGCCGAGAGGCCTTGGGCAACTTTCCTGACCTGAGTCCACTTCCTCATCTACAGGACGGCGGTGAGGATGCTCCCCGGGCGGGGCAGCTGGGAGCAGCTAGGCTCAACTGGGCTCTAGTGCACCATCCCCCACAGCAGGAATACTAAGGTAGCAGCAAGGCTGCCATCTCTGCATCTCGGTCTCCCCTGGAGGTTACGAATCAGGCAGGAGCTGGCCAGGGTCCTCTCATCTCACAGAAACACTGTTGCCTGAACCACAGTTGAAAAGATCTTAAAAATGCATCACCCCCAAAACTCGCAGCTCCCAGCGGGCCTCCGTCCTGGGGCTGCTACCCGTCTCGCCAGGGGGAATTTCTGGGGGTCCTGAAGACGTGGCCACTGCGCCATGCTGGGGGGCTGGGGCAGTGGCTGCCACAGGCCCAGCGCAAAGGGTCTGAGAAGGTTCCTCTGAGCAGCCAGGGCGCTGGTGCGGAGCACGGGCTCTGTGCCTGGTCACTGGCAGAGATGCCCGGGGTGGTCCAGGCACATGGCTCACAGGGCAGTAGGCCGGTGGGGAAGCTGAAGGTGCTTGGACTCCCGGGTCTGTTGCAGCCGCCGTGGCAACGCGGGGCTGCGAGGAGACCTGGGGTGGGGGGTTGTGTGGCGCCTGCCCCGGGGTCCCCTCCTCTCAGTGCCCATCACTGCGACATGCGGGCAGGGTCCCCATCCACAGCAGAGTTCACCCCCACTCTGTCCAGGCAGCCCCCAGCCAGGACCCCAACTCTCCGGGAAGGGAGTCTGAGCTGCCCCTCCGGGGGCCAGTTCTTGGTAACGGCCCCCCACCCCTACCCAGCCCCGCGCCCTGAAGGCTTAGAAACTCCTCCAAGCCTCCTTTGCTGTCTGTGCTCACCTCGTGGGCAAGGGGGCTTCAGTGAAGCCAAGGGTCCTTCCCAGTTTGTAAAGGGGCACACCCAGGCCAGGATGTGAGTTTTGCCCTGAGTCACGCTGATGTCCCTGACCCCGGCTGAGGGCCCTGCAGACTGGCTGCAGCTTCCCTGCACTGCACTGGATTCCCCAAACCAGGTCGGATGCCCGGAGGTGGGAAGATCTCTCCCCAGGCTCCCCTTCCTCAGCCACAGCCCAGCGGGTTCTTCTGGGCTGGTGCTGCCACAAGCTGGGGCAGGATGGGTGAGGCTTCACCCCCAGGCTGGGTGGGAGGGGCTCCCTGCTGGCCACCTCCCCTGAATGCCTGTGCAGGGGCCTCTGGGTCCCCATGGCCACTTCTGCCCAGGTGCCTCCCACCAAACCCCCTTCTGGCCGGGAATGAGGGATTCGCCAGGACAGGAGGGGAGCTGGGTCTCGAGGAGCAGAGAGCTTCCCTGTGGGCCAAGGTCACTCACAAGCTCTTCAAAGAGTCCTGACTTCATTTGGGTGGACAGAGGCTGCCCTCTGAAGCCTCTTCTGCCCAGGCAGAAGCCGCTTCCTTGCACTCCCAGCCTTGTGGCCCTGGAGGGCAGGGGCCATGCCCCACCCGTGTTAACTCTGGGACCTGGCAAAGGGCACTTGGCACGTGCTGGTGAGTGGCCAGAGCCTCACTGAGGAGGGAGAGCCAGGGGACCCACCTGCCGAGCACCCGGTCAGAGGCCCTCGCCTGCCAGCCTGGGTGAGGGGAGGGGCAGGTGGACACCCCCAGCTGGTTTTTCAATTTGAGCACCTTTGCAGTGAAATTCCAGGAACTGGCTCAGGCTAGGCTGTTGATAGGAAGACCCCTCTGGGGCGTGGTTGTAGGGCATCTCTTCCTGCCTCTGGTGGCTTTTTGGGGGTGGTCCTTGCCTCCCAAAGCAAGGTAGGGGTGCCCGGGCGCAGGGCGCAGGGTTGGACAGGAGCAGCTCAGCAGGTGTGGCTGGCCTCCTGGGGGCTGTGCCCAGGGAAAGGCCAAGGTCACCCCCTCTGCCAGATGCCCCATTTCCCCCCTTCGTCAGGGTGAGCCACTTGGCTGACCTTTGTGGGCACTCGCTGTGTGCTGGGCACATGTCAGTGTGCTCCGGGCCTCGGGAGTGACCAGCGTGGTGGGAAAGAGAGACAAGGCCCAGCTGTCCCACTAGAGGGGTGCACGGGGCTGGGGGGCCCCAGAACGCCAGCTTGGAGGGTCAGGGAGATCTGGCGAGGATGAGGCCAAGCCAGCCCTGCAGGTGGCGGGCCTTGGGCAGGTGGCCGCGGGGCAGCATCACGTCCTGGAGTTTGACACCCACAACTGTCATTTTTAACTCTGCTCTCCTTTATGTGACAAAAACGTTTTTAGTCACAACCCGGTAACTATCACGATCACGTTTTTCTGTTTGGTTTGGTTTTGTTTTCGGCCGAGCCGCGCGCCTGCAGGATGTTATGGGAGCGAACCTGCGCCCCTGCAGTGGAAGCTTGGAGCCTTAACCACTGGACCGCCAGGAAAGTCCCCACGATCATGGTTTTCTTGATTCATTTCTTTACCTTTAAAATAACTACTCCTAAAAGGGAAGAAACCCCGTCTTCATGACCTTTACACTTAGCACTGCCGGCCTCTGCATTGGACAGTTTCAGGGTTTTGGATTTTAGACTCAGAGGGCATCCCCAGGTGGTTTGGTAAGTGCAGGTGGGGGCGTCGGGGGGACTGATGCGGCCCCCTCCCGCTGCACAGCTGAGGTCGGTGCTGACTTCCACCTCGGTTGGCGTGCCGCCATCTGTGGAATGGCAGAGCCACGACAGCCCGCCCCAAGTCCCAACCTCAGGAGGGGTGTTCGGCGGGGGCAGGGCTGTCTCCACACAGAGCACCAGGCTGGCAAGGAGGAGGGCGCCATGTGGGTGAAGCTTTCGGTGCTTTCGTCTAACTGTGTCGCCGCCGTGTTGGTGGGGACGCCCGGATTAACAGTCCCCAGGGAGGGGCACTGGACCCCTGACTGTGTTCGGAGTGGCTGCACATGGTGGTAATAGAAGGCAGATGACGAACAGCTTCTCCTGTTACTGTTTTAAGTTCTCTGCCCAGTGCCTCCTCCCTGCACCCCCCCCCAAGGCCGCAGGGCCCCAGGCTGGGCCGCCCCACCTCACTGGCCCTGCGTGGAGGGACACGTGTCCGGGAGATGGACGAGGGCAGAGCGGGACCGTCCAGGCGGTGGGCTGTTGGACCACGGGGGCCCCACACATGTGTGGAGTGAGCCGAGGGAGAAGTGGCGGCTGGGGCACGTGGTGACTGTGAGCCATGGGGCGGGCGCCATCTCTGCAGAGCCAGGCTCTCCAGGGTATGACAGGTCCGTGTAGACAAGCCCCTCCCTGGGTCTTCTCCCCTGGGAAGGGGGCAGTGGGAGGTAAAGGGGGTGGGGGGAGGGAGAAGGCACCGGCGGGGATGGGGGGGGCCTTCTGCAGCCCGGTTCTGGAAGACCCCACGGCTAGGTCCTGCGGGCTGGGCTGGCTCCTGGGGGCCCTGGGCCCAATGGCTGATGGGTGAGGGGAGCCGGAGACCTGGGCCCTGGCGCATAGTAGGCACGCGAGGAAGAGTGAAGGAGATAAAGCGTCAGCTCTTGTCCACTGGCTCTACCGCAGGCGGGGTTGCTGAGAGGAGCGGTGACGGGGGGGCAGCACCCTCACGCGGATCCACGGACGCCCCGCAGACATGCACCCTCGTTCGGTGGCCGGGGCCCTTCATAGGTACCTCCCACGTGGCATCCCCCAGGCCTGGAGAATGGCACGGGGCCAGCTCTTCTGGGGCGGGTGCTCTGAGAGCCCCCGCTCATGCCGTCTGCTCGGGAACAAGCCCCCCTGTAACTCCCTTGAGGAGGAGAGATGCCCGCCTAGGTCAGTGGGAGGCCTCCTCGGTCGTTTCGGAGGGCAAGGGAGTGGGAGGAGGGGGGATCCTGCCTGGGCTTGGGCTTGTGGGGGTGGAAGATGATGGATGAACGTGGTCCTTACCCTCCAAGGGAAGGGGAGACACCACAGGTGGTCCTGGTGATTGGGCTGGAGCCCCTCCAAGAGGTAGCAAATGAGGCTGCGCCATCGGAAAAGGAGGAGCTTGCTTCAAGGTGACCCCTGTCACTTTGTCACTGGCTGACACTCTGGCCTGGAGCTTCCAGGAGGAGGAGGGGGGAAGCATTGGCCACGGGGCCCCTAAAAAGGGCCAGGACCCGGGCAGGTGTCCAGCTGGGGAGAGGCCACCCTGAGCTGGGTGAGCTGTGCCATCTGCGGCGGGTGTGATCAGAGTGGAAGCAGCCTCTTGCTCAGGTGTGCGCTTACCTGGGCTCACCTGGGCCTGCCGGGCACCTGGGAAGGCCAGGGAGGGAAGACCCTGGCTGTGCCCCTCTGGCTGGGGGAACAGAGATGGTGCCCAGAGGAGCTCAACCTTCCCCCACCTGCCCGCCGGCCTGGATGACGGAGACGCAGACACGCTTCCCGAGAGATACTGCTTCATCCAGGGCACCTCGGCTAATCACCAGCATCGTGGGAAAAGCCCGCGATGAGGGCCGAGCCGCAGTGCATTGTCTGGGGGAGATTAAAGCCCCAGTGCTGTATTGTCTGGGCAGGGGATAAATCTTCGCGCTGTCACTCAGACGCTGAATTAAATCCCCCCTCGTTTCTAAAGGGGCTTATCTGTGTGAATGGCGGCCACTCTGCAGCGTGAGCGGACGTGTTTGGATGCGTCTGTCCGGGCAACTTCGGAGTCGGTGCCATCGGGAAGGGGCTGCGTGGGGTGGCACCTCCTTGCAGGGAGGGTGGGCTCCATCTGAGGTCCCCGCTGCACCTTGGGACATGCACCTCACCCACTGGGGAGAGGAGGCCCGGAGTCCTGGGGTCCCCAGCAGAGCCGTCCAGGGGAGGGCCCCAGAGAGGGTGCGAGCTTGGTGGGGTCAGAGGGAGAGCCAGCGGCGGGAAAGGAGCAGCAGGGGTCTTCAGGGCAGATTGGGCTGAGAAGGCGTTGACCTCAGCCATCTGGAACTTCCTAGAGAAGCCACTCCATCCCTGTGCCTTCCAAGCCTGCACAGCCCAGGTGGACCCAGCAGTGGAGCCATGGGTGGGGGCAGAGAGCACCTGGCTAGGGGCCGTCTTCAAAGCATGGCCAGCCCCGGCTGCCCCATCCGCCCCCTGCATCTAAGGCAGGGGGGCAGGATCCAGGGGCAGCGTCCTGACACTTTTAGCAACTGGGCTCCTTTTAAACCTGAACTGCACGGGGCGGGGGGGCTAATTAACAAGATGGGTTTGGGCAAGGAGTAGGAGCCCCCCCGGGGACCCCCGGGCCACAGTGATGCCTCGTTCAATTGCAGTCAGCATCCCTGAGTAATGCCCATTATACAGATGCAGAACTTGGCGCGAGGCCATGTGTCCAGGCCACCCAGGCGATCCGTGGTGGAGCGAGGTGCCCACGGCCGTCTTTCTGCAGGGCTGGGGAGAAGTTCAGGGAGGGAGGGCTTGCAGGTGCGCCCCTGGGGCTGTCCCTCCCCCTGGTGCTGGAGGCTCAGCTGGGCTGGCTGCACACAGAGCAGTCGCCCGAGACGGAGTCGTGGAATGACCTAGTGCCGGGAGCGAAGGCTGTCACCGGTGGACACCTCTGGGCTTGGGGGTCTTGGTTGAGAGTGTCTGCGATCAACCCTCAAGGCCTCGTCCCCAGTTCTGACCAGCAGGCGGGGGACCTCTGGCTGCTCTCCTGGAAGGCACTTGTGGATTCAGAATGCCCCGCGTCTTGGTCTCTGGGTGTTTGGGGAAGTGCTAATTGGGGTTTTCTGTGCTGGGTGTGAAGTTTCCCAGGTTCGTGGGCTTTGATGCTCTGTTGTAGATGTTTCTGGAAAGCCCCTCCCCACTCCTTGGAGGGAGGACCCCAGCCATTGCCTGAACGAGCAGGCTGGTTCCTATTGCAGAATTTCACGTGCTGAGAGCAGAGCAGGAGCTCGTGCAGCAGGATGGCCTGTGAAGCACAGCTGCGTCTGATGTAGACCTTTCCAGAACATTCGGCTTCCCACCCGGCTTCTCCCCTCCTTCTTACTTTAGATGAGATCGTGCCCCGCTGGCCAATAATTTTGGACAAGAATGATAGCATCACAGTGGAGTGAGAGTACCCGTGTGCGCCGAATACCCGCCTTCCTTCAGACCAGAAACCACCGGGTCGTGTCTGTGCGGTGGTGACACCCATGCAGGCTCATCCCGGTCTGGGGCCCGGATGCATCCAACACATCCTCCCTCACCCTGGGGTTGGGCAGCAGGGGGTGGCTGGGTGGCTCCGCCCCTCACTGAGCCTGTCCTGGTTCCTGGGGCGGCCCCGGCAAAGCACCACACACAGGGCGGCTTAACCCACAGACGTTTTTCCTCCCCCAGTCCTGGAGGCTGGACGTCTGAGATCCAGGTGTAGGCAAGGCTGGTTCCTCCCAAGGCCTCTCTCCTCAGCATGTAGACAGCCATCTCCTCCCTGTGTCCTCACCTGGTCGTCCCCCAGTGTTTGTCTGTGTCCTTATCTCCTCTGCTTCTTTTTTTTTTTTTAATAAATTTTTATTTATTTTTGGCTGTGTTGGGTCTTCGTTGACGTGTGCGGGCTTTCTCTAGTTGCGGCGAGCGGGGGCTACTCTTCGTTGTGGCAGGCAGGCTTCTCGTTGCAGTGGCTTCTCTTGTTGCGGAGCACGGGCTCTAGGCACGTGGGCTTCAGTAGTTGTGGCGCGTGGGCTCAGTAGTTGTGGCACGCAGGCTCTAGAGCACAGGTTCAGTAGTTGTGGCTCATGGGCTTAGTTGCTTCACAGTATGTGGGATCAGGGCTTGAACCCGTGTCCCCTGCCTTGGCAGGCAGATTCTTAACCACTGCGTCACCAGGGAAGCCCCTATCTCCTCTTCTTATAAGAACATCAGTCACATGGGATTAGGGCCCACCCTACGCCCCCATGTTACCTTAGTCACCCCTGTAAAGTCCCCATTTCCAAATACTGTCACGCTCTGAGGTCTTGGGGTCAGGATGCCAACATACAAGTTTGGGGGTCATAATTCGACCTGCAACAATGCCCTTCCCCACGATCTGCGTTGACCTGAGACTGCACTTGGTTTGCCTCTCCAAACACCATTGTCTGTGATGATATTCCAACACACCCCCAGAAACCTGACTGCAAATGGACCCCCAGGATCGCCCAGGCCCTTGGCGGGGGATGAGGCAGGAACGCCTCACATGGGGGTGTCCTGACCGCAGAGCCCAAACGTGATCGGGGCCTCTGGGCGGCCCGTGAGCAGATGTGCCGAGAGGGGGCGAGAAATCTGCAATTAGCACAAACGTTCCTTTTTGAAAGGCCAAAAGAGCTTAAAAGAGAGGCCTTGAACCTGAGAAACGTCCATGGAAATCAGGGCTTGACTGGAGAGCACAATTTTTCTCATTTTTGTGGGGCTGAGCCTTTTCAATAAGATTTCAAGAGAATAAAACCAACAGGCCCCAGGAAATTTGCATACGGCTACTTAACAACAATTCTGTATGTTTTTTTGGTTTTGTTTTGTTTTTTTTTTTTTAAAGAAATAAACACATCCTCAAACCTCCCCATCCACAGGGCGGGACTGCCCTGGGAGTTAACGGTTCAAACCTTTACAATTTTTTAAAACCCAACAGCTTTCCATAACAAAGGGCAAAATTCACAAACAAATTGCCTTCCTCTTCCCAAGGCTGCTCCTTGGCCCGGTGAAGGCGTGTTGACAACACACAGCTCCTTGGGTCACCGCTGAATGGCGGATCCCACGGAGACAGGGTCCCCCGAGGTCTGTTGAGAACAGCGTGGCTCGGGGGCCGAGCGCACGCTCTCCCCTCCGGTCTTTTCAGAAGACTCGCTAACAAGCGGCTTTGTGGGGACCTGGGAGGCAGCCTCCAGAAGGCAAGCGGGGCCTTACAGAAGCAGCCCAGGGACAGCAGTCCTTGCTGGGAGGTGGCGGAGGGCGGGAGCCTCCGTGCACCGGGGCTGCCCTTCTAGAAGCTTGTGTTTGCTGCAAGCGAGTGAAGCTCATCCCAGGATGGGGGGTTGTCCGATGGACAGCTCTGGAGGGGCCGGGATGGTGTAGTCGCCTCCAGAAGGAGGGAGCCCTCAAACAGGGGCCCGAGATCCAGTCCCGAGGACAGCCCGGGGGAGAACTGCCTTCTCTCCTTGGTCGGCCCACCTGCCCAGGGCTGTGTGCACCAGTCAGGGGTCCAGGAGGGTGGGATGCCCAAGCTGACCCCCAGAGACCCTCATCCCCCTCGGGGAGAAGGATGCAGGAACAAGGAAGCCAATGCTGGGCAGGTAAGAAGAGCCGGGACTGTCCTCAGGTTCCGCAGGGCTGGCCCCGCCGACCCCTCCCACACATTCGGGCAGGAGCTCACGGCCTATCCCAGAGCCCCATCTCACCTCTGCTCCTTCTTCCATGCAGACCCCTCTCCTAAAGCCTTCTCCAGAGCCCACACTCCCCTCCCCGCCATGGTACCCTGACCCTGCATTTCTAGGTTGTGGCCGCCCCTCCCCCCCAGATGGTTTTCCTGTCCCTTCTGGCACCTAGCAGCTTCTGGTATTCAGTAGGCACTCAATAAATGCTCACGGAAGGCATGATGAGAGATGGGGGCGGGGGTCAGTGTGAGTCCCTCAGAAGGAAGGCACTGGCGGTGCAGGGATGGGGGCGGGACCTGACAGATTGTTCTGGAACGGCTGGCGCCACAGGCGTTGGCTCGGGGGTGCCCGGGCAGGAAGGCAGGCCAGGGCCACCCCACCGCCCGCCGACACTGAGTGACGGGAGCCGGCATGGGGGCCACACGCTCTCCACCCGGCAGCGGGGGTCAGCGTGCTGGACGCTGCCACACCCCGGCTCCTTCCCGCTGCCCACTGTCTCCCCCAGCCCAGCCTTCCAGGCCTGCCCTGCCCACCGGGGTAAACCCACATCTCCGTGTTTCTGGGCACCGAGGGCCCGTGTCCTTTTTATCCTGTCCACCGCTCTGGGCCACCGTGGCCGTCTGGCCTCCTCCACGGCCTGGCCCAGAGCAGCGCCCTGGCCGCTCACCTCTGGCCTAAACACCCCTCATTCCTGCTGTCCATTCAAAGACAGGCGCTTGGGTGGGCAACACATCCTGGACGGTTCTGGCTGCTGTCCTGGCCGGTGGACTCTTCTGGAAGCGCAGTGGGGGGCAGCGTGCTTGGACCTGACTCGGGAGGGTGTGGGCCACCCACGGTCACTGGTCTGGACCCCAAAGGGTTAAGGCGCGAGTGCGGGGGGGCTTTGTTCCGCGTCTCCTGGGTGTAACCCGCGGCCTGTCCCCAATCCTTTCCTCATGACCGTGATTAGGCCGCACGGGAAGAATAGGCCAGCGATTCCTATGGTAACCTTCCAAATGCATTCCTGGGCAAGCGCGGCCCCCTCGGTAATTACATTCCTAGCTCGGCCCACAAGCAGCATGCAGATCAGCCCCTCCAGGGGCTGCAGGTCCCTCCTGGAGATGGGCCGGGGCCTCCCCTACCTCTGGCCCAGCCCTGCCCCTCCCCTTCCCCAGGAGGGGCGGAAATGGGTGAGATCCTCAGGGCGGTGGGCCAAGCCGGCCACGGAACGTCCAGGAGGGGAGCCAGACCAGGAGAGGGACCCCCCCCCCCCACCGCCACAAGTCTCTCCCCGTCCCTGCCTGGACCGCCCTCCGTGTGTCCCCTGGGGCTCCACCTCTGCTCCCACTGCGGGGACGGCCTGCGAGTTCGGCCTAGCCTCCACCCCTGGGGTTGCTGTCCCCAGTTTCTGGCTGGCAGGGTTGGGGCAGGACCCATCCCGGAGGAAAGCCCAGCCGGCTCCTCTCGTGGCACGAGTGCGGGGCATGGGGAATGCAGGGTGAGCAGCCCGCAGGGAGGGCACCACCAGTGGGCAGCAAATGTGTTCATGCCAGAGGATGACCAGGCCTGGGCTCTCTGGGTGAAGGCGGGCAGTCGGAAACGGAGCCTGGAAGAGACCCTCAGGCTGCCCGAGGGAGGAAACCGCCCCCGGGTGCTGGAGAAGCTGCAGGAGGGGCTGGAGGGCTGGGGCCCTTGAGGAGGGCCGGTGGGTGGCCTGCAGGAGGTGCAGGGCTTGGCTGTGCTCGAGGTGTAACGGAAGCTTGCGCCGGAGGAGCTTCCCACGGGTGGTAACCCGAGCCCGGTCCTATGTGTCAAAGGGAATAGGGGTGCCTGAGTGGGTGCAGGTGAGGGGTTGCCTGTCAGGCCAGGGGGAGGGGCGGGGGCGGGCAAGGTCAGGGCTGGGACTACAGGAGCTGCTGAAGGGCTGTGTGTGGGCTGTGGGCAGGGAGGACACCCCCAGGTTTCTGTCCTGACCTGCCCGGCCTGCGGGGCCACACGGAGGGGCAGGTCCGGCCCCTGCCTTTGGGTCAGCATGGGAGGCAGAGCCATCGCTGACCCGGCACCAGTGGGCCACACAAGCTGGGTCTGTAGGTCTGATGTGGCTGGCTGGGCAGGCACAGCCCCCTGACAGCTTGTTCTGGGGGCCGGCAGAGCCCTGCCAGCCCAGCTGATGGGAAGCAGAGTGGGAAGTCCCTGCCCTGGTCAGAGGGGCAGGATTGCTCAGTGGTCGGGGGGTGGGGGGGCAGGCCCTGGGTCAGGTGGCCTGGAGTCAAGCCTGGCATTGTGGCCTGGAGTGGGCAGCCCGGACCTCGTCAGGCTGGAGACAGTAGGAGCCCCATGGGCGTCGAGGGACCCTGCTGCTCTGGCTTCAGGGGCCTGGGGCCGAGGAAGCAGGGCTGTGGGGAGCATAGCCGAAAAGGTGCCATGTGCTCGAGAGCACAGCTGCTTGGCATCGAGGGAGAGGGTCACCCTGTGGGGCTCTTGAAACCCACCGCTTGGAGGGTCCCCGCTCTGCTGGTCTTGGGGGGGACAATCTGGTGGATTGCAGACTGGCTTTTACCCCAGCCTGGCCCGGGGTGCGGGGGCAGAGGCAAAGACTGGGAGCCGGCGGCCAGCCCTGGGGAGCTGCTGACTCGGGATTCTGGGCCCAGGTGGTTTAGACGGGGAGGCTTACGTGGGGATTACCGGCCTTGGGATTTGGAAGCCAGCAGTTCCTTGGTGTCAGTCTGCTGGACTAATTCTAATGTAAATAGAGCAATCCTTTAAGTATATATCATTTAATGCTCAACAGGGAGCCTGCAGATCTCCTTAACACCAGCAGGCTCAAGGTACCTGCTGGGCTCACTCCTCTGGTCTCAGCCCATATCCCCCGACGGGCTGTGCTTGTGGCCAACCCTGGTAGGGTATCACGATAATTATGGAAAGCGGCCCAGGTGGATTTTCAGCCCCTATTGTCCTCCCCGCTGGACTAACACCTTAGAACCACCTTCCCTTGTTAGAGATACACATGATCCCTAGGAGCTCTGCTGGCCAAAGCCCACGCGCTTCCCCAAGGACAGCCCCCAGAAGGTCTCTGCTCACCCTCTGCCCCTGGGCTTGGCCGAGCGCCAGCCCTCCATGGCCACGCAGCCGTGTGGCCAGCCTGGGGCTGGGCTTTCCCGCGAGGTCGTAAGTGCGTGCGTGTGGCTCCTGCATTCAGGGGTAGCGGTGGGGCGGGGTCGTGCAGGAAAGCCACAGAGGCACCTGCACTACCGAGGTTGCCTTTGTAAGGCGGTCTTGGTCCTGCCAAGCTCTTTCCTGCTCGGACAAACTGATTGCACTGCTCAGGAACATGCCCACCTCATGCAGGGAGGCAGGGTTTGTTGGATGCAGGGAGGGAGCATGGGGAACCCTGAGCGATCAGTGTTGTCTTTTGTCCTCAGTGCATTTGTGTCTCAGTTAACAATTCCTTCCCTCTCCCCAGGTCAGATCCTCTCCCACTTCCTTCTTGAAGTGTTGAAGTTTTGCTTTCTGTATTTAAATCCCTCAATCCTTCTACCGGGGGTTGTGTATATGGTGTGAGGTCAGGACCTAACTTTATTTTATGCCCCACGTGGGTAGCCACTATCTGAGCTGGTTGGTAGAGTGGCAGCGTTAGACTGTGACCTGAGCTGTCACCAGGTCACCTGCAGGGTGACAGACCAAACAGAGGGTCGGTTTCTGGATCTCCTCTCCCTTCCCATGGGTCAGCTGGCCCCTGTGGCGGCCGATGCTCAGGGCCTGATGGAACTGCCACAGTAACCATCGTAAACTAGTCACAGGCACGTGGATGCGAGTGGACACTGTGCCAGGCACCGAGGTCCACCCTGAGAGGGCAGCTAGAGGGCGGCAAGGCACAGAGAGGTTGTGAGGCCCAGAGTGGTCTGCACAGCCTCACTCGGCACTCACAGATCTAGAAGCCACGGGGTCCCCAGGGCAGCCGCTCCAGGCCAGACTGAGCTGCCAGGAGGCTGGGGGCCGGGCCCAGGAGGATGGTTCTCTTCTTGAACCTCAGGAGAGGGGACACTGGAACAGGAAATCAGGGGCAGCAACGCCTCATCACTCTAGGATCACCATGGATTGTTCCAAAAGGTGTCGGAACATTTTTAAATGGGGTAAAATAAAGTCACATATATTGAAGATACAGGTGTGTGCTACCCTAGAAACGCCAGGGCTTTCACCCTCTCTCTGGATGTCTCAGGTCCTCCTTGTTGTGGGACCATGGGTACTTACCGAGTTCATCAGTGTTTGCAGGTGGGTGAGCGGCCAGCTTCTCGGGTGAGACTGAATGCTGTGGATACGAACTCGTATGCGTTATCATTATTACTGTTGTTGTTTTACTATTAGCCAAGGGATGGCACCGCCGGAAGCAGCGACACCCCTGTAACCCCAGGGACTCGGGGCCGTGATTTCGTGCCTGCTTGGTGCCAGCGCGCAGCGTGGCTCTCTAAACAGGTGCTACAATGATTCCACTCCACAGGGCTCCCAGGAGTCAACTGTCTTTTAATAACCGTCTCATACTTAACGCTCCCAGGGGCCAAGTGGCGCATCGCAAGCCATTAGACCAGGGGCCTCCGCCAAGGATTAATTGAGCAGCGATTGGGGAACGGCTTCGCATCAGGGCAGGAAACCATGGTCATCAATGACCAGCATGGCATTCACCCTGGGGGAGGGGGTGGGGAGGGAGGATCTCTAGCCCCATCTGAGGTCCTGCAGTCAGGGTCTCCAAAGCCAAATGTCCCCAAACACCATCCACATGGCGCCTGTGATGAGAGCTTTGGGGAGTTCCGTTCCGGGGCGGTGGCATCGTCCCCCCAGATGCAGCGCAGTCCCAGGCTCACCATTTCCAGGTGGCTGCCTGAGACTACGGCCTTCACCCCCGCACTTGACGTAAGGAGGAGCACAGCGTCGCCCGCACAGCAACCGTGCAGGCCAGCGCTGGGTCTGCGGGGGGGCTTCAGGCAGTGTTTCCTTCACTCATCGTCACCCCCACCCCCGCCCATGAAGGGGAAGAAGCAGCTGGGGGAGGGTGTGGCGGACCGGCGCTCGGGCACGGGGCCCATGCCCGGTCCGGCCGTGAACTTGGTCTGTCTGACACGAGGCAAAGATTTCACGATGCTGGGACCGACCCTCTGTCTGGCCTGGAGCCAGCAAGCGAGGCATCCCCCCACCCCCAGGTTTCTGCTGGGCGTAAGGAGCCTGCTGCCTTCCTGGGCCCGGCTTCCCTGTGAACACTTGGGCTGGTCCCTTGGGATGGGGAAGGGACAACACTGTCCTCTTAGAGGATGATTTTGTGCTGGGTCCTGGGGCCTCCTCGAGGTCCCGGGCTCCACCCACCTCAACACCTCTTCCGGGCAGCCTAGGGCTGTGCTGACGGAAACTGGTGGGCCTTGGAGCCCCCTGCCCAGAGTTCCTCTGCTTGTCCCACCCAAGGCTCTTCTGTCTCCCTAATATTCAAATTAGCGTATTTCAGTGACCACGGTGGATCTAAAGTAGGCCTTTTCTCACAGTCCTGCAAATTGACATCCAAAGAGATGGTTTATTTTTGTCAGGAAGTCACGGTTGGCTTGGTGTGAATTTTCCTTCCCCTAGCGTGCTGTGTCTGAGTCGTGGGATTCCTGTGGTCCTGGAGGGAAGTTTCAGGACATGGCAGGCTTAGCACCTTTAACTGGGAGCGAGAGCTCCAAGGAAGCAGGTCCAAGCACCATCACCTCCAGAGAAGGACTCGGTGGTGGGGCGGTGGGGGGTGGGGTGCGGGTCATGAGAGCGGACACAGGCTGGGAGTCAGTACATGGGCTGGTCAGTGGACAAGAACGTTGGCCCAGTCCTTGCCCTCCTGCGGCTCCCGGGGGAAATATGTCAAAATCAGGAGAGGCCAGAGATTGATGGTGTCTGGGCAGGATGGTGGCGGGGCGCTGGTCAGGACATAGCCCCAGGCCCGCGGGTCTGCTTCAAGTGTGCGGGCCAGGGAGGCCTTGGGCAGGGGTGGAGGACCCCATGCTGGCTGTGCCCTGGAGGGTCCTGGGCATCCCGAGGGCAGCCACCTGAGCCAGTGTCAAACCCCAACCCTGGGCACAGCTGGAACCCTGCACCCTGTGCCCGCGCTCAAAGCCTGCCCTGCCAGATCCCCGGGGGACAGGCGGACCATGGGGGCCGGTCTGCACAGGCCTCTGTGTGTTCCCTGAGCTGGGGGCTGGGGTGGGGACACGATGGACAAGATTCTCCCTCTTGAGGGGGTGCTGACGGGGAGGAATATGCACACAGAGGTGGGATTCTTGTCCGGAGGGCTGAGAGCCAGGCAGTGACCTGACTGTAGGACCTGGGGCTGTAGGGAGGGTGGGGAGGGTGGCAGGGAGGAGGGAGAAAGAGGGAGAGAGGAAAAAGGAGGGAGGGGGAGGGGAGGAGGGGGGGAGGAGGAGGAGGGGGAGGACGGAGAGGAAAAAGAGGTGGGTAGAGAGGAAGAGGAGGAGGGGGGAGGGGAAGGGGTAAGTGGAGGAGGGGGAAGTGGAGGAGGAGGGAGGGCGGAGGGAGGAGAGGGGGAGGGTGGGGGTTCTGAGGGGAGGGGAAGGGGAGGAGAGATGGGGTAGGTGGGAGGTGAGGGAGAGGATGGAGTGTATGAGACTTGTTAGGCTTATGCCTTGCGGCGTTACTGGCGTGTGCTCTCGGTCGCGGAGTCGTGCTTGTTTGTTCGTTCTCCCTTCTCTCTGTCCCGCTCGCTAGGAGGGGGGGAGCGGTCAGTGGAGGGCGCTGAGGCCGCCTGAGCACATGCAGAGGAGGCGGGTTGGGGCGCACGCCCCCCCTTGGGGGACGGCTTGGTCCGGCTTTCAGGTACCGGCCTTTTGTCTGCTGCCCCGAGCTCGCCTGTCAGCCCCGCCGTCAGAAGCCTAATCTTTTTTTCTTTGCGGGCTGAAAAGGCCCAGCATCACATCAGGCAACATACTGCTGCCTATTCTCCTTCCCCACGGAACCCAATCACCGGACAGCTCGGCTGCAATTCACTCCCCAGCCCGCCCTTTGTCGAGGTGGGCCGCCTCGGCGCTGCTCGCCCAGCAAGATAAATCATGTTCTCGAAATTAACTCGCATTGAAAGGGGGGCAGGAAGAAAGGCTGATGGCCAGCGCGGGCGGGAGCGGCCCGGCCTCGACAAATGTCAGCGCCGATAATTTGGGGGCTGTGATTAAGATCTTATCTAGGTGGGAAGTAAATAGAAAAGACTTTCATAAAACTCCGGCCCCATCCGCGCTTACCAGCTCGGGAAGGTCCTTGATTTCCTTGTCATTTCTTTTTTTTTTTTTTTCCTTTATTTTTGGGGGGATCGGAAGGAAATACCAAAAAGGTCTTAGGTAAAGGCAAAGTAGGATCCAGGGCATCGCTTGAAAGGATTAAACAGACCTTGAGGAAGCCAGCGTTTCTCCTCTGGCGACAAAGGGCACTGGGAACGGAGAGAAGAGCCTCCTTTGTCTCTGAATTCCCGCTCGGAGGAAACGCAGCGCTGAGCATCAGGCCGGCCGCGGCGCCCGGCCTCCACGTTCCGCTTTTCTTTAGTCATGAACACGGTTTTGCTGCAGTAGAAGTTTTCCCCAAATAAAATGAAACCGGAGCCCCGCGTGCGGACGGGGCGGGGAGGCAGCGGGCTCGTAAACACTCGGCGCTCCGGAGCCGCACCGCCTGCCTCTATGGGCCCGGCCCCTCTCGCCCGGGTGTTTATTTTTGCTACTGATGACTTCAGCGACTGGCGGCTCGAGCCCCACGCCCAGGGGCCCGGCGATGACTGTCCACGCTGCGCCCCCCATGGTCCCCTCCCCAGCGGCCGGGCAGCTGCTCTGGGCCCGGGCACCAGTGACTAAGGGGGAAGTCACACCTTATTGACGAATCTATCTGAGTCTGCAGTGCCCCTAATTGGAGCCATTCAGGGAGGTGAAGGGCAGGGCGACTCCCTCTGGGTCGATGGGGCAGCCAGCGGGGTGTCCTGGTGGGAAGGGACCCTGGGGACTTGAGGTCAGGTGTGCAAAGGGCACAGCCCAGGGCCCGCCACTCACTCCAGGCTCAGCAAACCGTTAAGAAGATCGGGACACTGTCCCGCACTTCCAGGCGGGCCCTCTGCAGCCCGGACAGCACCAGCCCTGGTCGCCCGGCACCCGAGCCTGCCCGAGAACTGACTCAGAGCCGCTCCCTGGGGTCTGTCTGGACAGCTGTACCCATTCCCACCCGAGGCCCCCCTGGAGAGGGTCTGGGTGTCTGGATTCTGCAGAGGGCCCAGAACATTCCACCCGCACACCCCCACCCCGAGCTCTGCCTTCCGTGGTGTTGCCGTGGCCGGAGGAGGGAGGCCAGGGGGGCCCAGGGGACGGTGGGGAGGAAGGGTGAGAGGAAAAGAGATGCTGTGATGGGGGCTCAACGCCCCAGAGAGACTCAGCTCCCACACGCAGTAGGTGCTCAGTAAAGGTGTGGGAAGGAGGGACAGAAGGAGGGAGGTGGGTTGGTGCAGAGGATTTAGGAACAAGGCAGGGAGGCGGGGTGTGAAGCGGGGGCAGCGGGGGCAGGCGGGGCAGCTTTGAAGCAGGGCTTCTCACCCCGTGGGCACTTTGTTCGGGAAGATCCCTTGTCCGAGGCATCGTGGTCATTGAGGGGTATCCCCGGCCCCTACCCACTGGATGCCCCCAAGGTGCCGACACCCCCCAGCACCTCCCTGCACTGGGTGGGGAGGGGTCAGCGCTGGACCCTCAGCAGTCTCTGGGCTCAGGGGCCCGGGATGTAAAGAGTTAGAGTTTGACTTGAGAATATTTCCTATTTCTCCTTCTTTTATTTTAAACACTCGGGATGCGCGGGGAAAATCACTGGAGTAGTCTCCCCCGCTTGCCAACGTGTTGTTTGATTTTGTTTTTAAATACCAAGTCATGTGTGGAGGAGTTTGAGCAACAAATTTGCCAGGCTTTTAAAATGTAGATTGGCTTTGAGATGTTCCTTTGAAATGTCACAGTGTCAGTGTCATTTGAAGACAGCAGCGTTTACCCCCACTCGCGAGCACACACAAGCACACGTTTACACACTCGTGCACACACATGCACACATGTGCACACACTCACACACTTGCACGCACACAGTCACACAGTCGCACTCAGGGAAAGCTGGCTGCCCTGCTGCTGGGCTCTTGGGCCGCGAGGACGCCCGCACTGTTGTCCCCGTTCAGCATCTGTGAGCCCCGCCAACCAGGCATCACTCCTGCCTCCAAACCAGCCACCAGGAAGGCCTTGGGGGACAAGAGAAAGAGCCCAGAAGTCGGTGGTGGGGGAGGAGAGAGAAGGCTCCTGCAGACCCCGAGATGCCGGCCGGACGGCTCGGACCCTTGGTTAGAGGAGGAGTCCCTTCTGCACAGCGGGTCCCGGCCTCTCTCTCCTCTGGTCACACCGCTGCCCACCCATCCACCAGCCCGTGCTTGGTGGGTGGCGGCACCCCCAGTGCCTCACATGCAGCCTTTGGAGCCTGAGGACTTCGGCTCTCAACTCCAACTGAGCCCTTCCTTGCTGTGTGACCCTGAGTCAAGAGCAGCACCTCTCTGTGCTCGCCATTGCCATGGTGGTTGAAAAGGATGGTGGGACTCGTTTCGTTGAGTCACTGGGAGACGCCTGCTGTGGAATGATGGGGCCAAATGGGTCCGTGCTAACGGGACCCTCATGTGAGGGGCGGGGGGGAGCCCCAGACAACTCTCCCCGCGGGGAGGGTGGGGGGCTGTGAGAATGTGGCGGCCCCGTAAACGCCCGTCAGGGAAGGAGTGGGGGGGAGGCTTGGAAAGTGGCAGATAAAGCAAATACCCCCAGCTCCTAAACAAACCCAGCAGGACAGGGCAGATGACAAATGATGGGATCGTGTCAGCTTGAGAGCAGATCGGACTAACGGCATGCCGAGCTCTGCACTCTGAGGGATCAGTACTCCATCAGGCAGGCCACGTGAGGCGTGCTCCCGAGGACAAAGGGGCGATGGCGGCAGTCCGCACCTGCCACCCGCAGCGCTGCAAGTCCGTGTCGGGCTGAGGGGGTGCCCGAGGGTCCAGCCGCGGGGGAGCGCGCTGGAGGGGCACCCAGGCCGCTTATGCCCATTCCCATATTGGGGCTTCCCAAAGCTCCACCTGTCTCTTCTCTGGTCTCCCCGGGGACTGGGCGGTGTGGCCTTCCTACCTTGTGTCCAGTACCGGGAGCCACTGTCCAGGCTGCCTTCCTGGGGGGCTCTGTGGCAGCCCCTCCCTGCCCAGTGGCTCCCCAGGAGGCTGTGTTCCACATCAGGTGCAAACTTCAGGCAGGTGTGTGGCCAGGGCCCCCACCCGGAGGACGCCGGGCCAAGTCCACCTCGGGAGCCGTAGAAGCCATGGTCCCAGGCCCCTAGGCGCCCTTGCCTGCTAGAAGGTCACCCAAGAGAGGCTCACTCACTGTGTCCATTCCCTGGGGTGTTCACTCCACCTGTGTCGAGTACTTACTGTACACAAAACCAAAATCAAAGCCAAGGACAGAAGTGCGTGTGAGCAGTGCAGTGGGGGAGGCGCCAGGGGGACCGGGGAGGGATGCTTGGTCTGTTTCCCTGGTCTCTTCACCCCCAAGATGGCAGTTTGGCCTGGGTGCCACTGACCTCACTCCCGGGCAGCAGCCCTGGTCTGGGCTTCGTCACTCTGGGATGTGGACCCTTGTTTTCCCCGGCCAGGCCCTGTCAGGCCTCTCTTTCTCCCTGCCTGGGAGAGAGGCTGCCCCAGGAGGCCCCCAGCCCTGGCTCTGATTACAGGCACCACGTGGGCCCATCGACCCCAGGGCGTGCCAAGCCGACGCCAGGTATGATGGGGGTCTCCCCGCCAGGGGACTGACCTGGGGCAGGGCAAGAGGCAGGTCAGAGCAGCTTCCCACTGGTCTGGTTGTCTAGCATACCTGGGTCCCAGGCTGGCCCTGCCCGTGGATCACACCCCGGCAGGTGACTCGGCTTAGGGCTTTGACCCTGAGGGCCACCCCTAACAGGAGGGAAAGGTCACCGTGGCTTCTATTGGCTGTCACACAACTCAGCACCAGACCCTTCAGAAGAAACACATGGACGTGGATGTGTGTGTAATGGAGCCCAGCAAAGTGCCGTTCACTTGGCCACAGCCCAGGCAACAACCACAGTCTCGACACCACTCACACCTGGGGTCCGCCATGAATTCTGGGCCGGCACCCGTCCTGAGTGTGGGATGAGCGAGTTTGCAACGCCAGATGGACGAGGAAGCCCATCCCGCAGTCGCTTGCGGGGGTGGGGTGACAGGCTCCCCCAGAACCGCGCACTGGCCGGGGCCTCCTATCGGGGGAGCACAGTCCTCTGTGGGGTAGACCCCGCCACCCCCCCCCCAAGGTTTTCACTCTCAGTTATTTTAGCCACGGCTTTGCCAGCTCACGTCCTCTTGGAATGATTCATTCCTGGGCTTTCCTTCTCCACACCCAGCTCTGTGAGGGCTGCCCCGGGCGGGCCAGGTTTAAGGCCATTTTAAATACTAATGGCAGCAGGGGCCCGGAGGGTCAGCCCCGTGTTCCTGGGGTCACGGCCGTGGCCTCTTTAGGAGGAGGAAGTCGCATTAGACCATGTAGGGCTGGGGCCGATTGGAACCAGGGGTTCAAGGGCCCAGGCAGGGCCGCTGGGAGCCGACCGGGGTCCGCCGCGGAGCCAGCTGCCATCCTGCCCCAGCATCACCGGCCCCCGGGCAGCGAGGGAGAGCTGCCGGTCGGGGGAGGCTTGGGGCCCAGGCGGGCGTGGGGAGCTCAGAGCCACCTTGTCCCCGGCTGCCGTGCAGGCCCGTTCTACTGTCTTCTGTTTTCCAGCCAGTGATTCACGGAAAGGCCTGGGTCTTTCTCTGGCCTCTGCTCGGCCATCTCCAGCGTGGGTAGCAGGGCCGGGGGACGGCTTGGCCCAGAGGACCAGGGCACATGCGTATTTGGGCCTGGGCACGGCTGGCCTCATGCTGACGGTGGGAGCTGGAACCACAGACCGGGTGGTCCTTGTAGGCGTCTGAGCTCCCCTTGCCCTGACTCTTCATTGGGGCCATAAACCCAGCGCTCGCTGCTCTTCCCGGAGCTGTCAGCTCCTGTGTTTTCCTTTGACCTACAGGAGGGCCTGGGTTGTGGCACCTGGGCCTCCCACTCTTCCACGCTCCTGGGGAAGGAGACTTCCGGCCGCGCTCAGAGACGGGAGCCTTCCCGCGTGGCTTTCTGGCCTGTGTCAGGATGGCGTTCATGGATGGGCAGCAAACTGTCCTGGGGACCGCAGGGCTGACGTGATCTCAGCCACTGGGCAGGAGGCTTCAAGTGGGGAGGGGGCCACCAAGGGACGTGAGCACCAGGCCCACACGCGGGGGCTCTGCTGGGGGCACACACATACGTGTGCGCATGTGAGAGCACATGTGTGTGCACGTGTGTGAGTGCACACATGTGAGCATCTGTGCACGCATGTGCTTTGGCGTGCGTGTGTAGGCCTGTGGACAGGCGGCCACGGGCAGTGCCTCTGTGGCCGGGTGGCACTGGGGACTCCCATCACAGAAAGCACTGAAGAGCTGCCCGGGTCTCTGGAGGGAGACACTGCGTCTGCACGATCTCAGCTCTCAGGATTGCTTGATTGCGAGGCAGGCGAGGCAGGGCCTCGACCACCGGCTTGGCTGGCCTAGAGGGGTGGGAGCGGCGTGGCCGGGACACCCCTGGGGCCGCCCTGGGGCCGCCTCCACCCCGCTTTCAGCGCCTCTCTCAGCCGAGGGCCTTTGTAGCCAAACATGCTGGCCTCGTGACTCCACCTGGGTGCCCATGGTCCGGGGGCTTGCGTGGCCGGCCCTGCCCGGCTGAGCCCTGCTCGCCCTTCCTCAGCAACCAGCCGCCCCTCTCACCCCAGCGGGCTTCCTTTCGAGGTGCAGGTGGAGGAGAACAAGCCGCCCCCGCCTCTTGGTGCACGTGGAGTGCCGTGGCCAGCCCGGCATGGCCCGGTGGTGGCTCTTTGTGTGGCCAGGCAGGTGACCCGACTGCAGGCTCAGCCCTCTGGGGTCTGGTTAATTACCTTCCTCCGGACCCCGGCTTGGAAAGTCATTTCTCTGAAAGCACATGGTGAGGGGGGCTCTGGGTCCGGCCCCCGCCTCCCTGCTGGTCTGGGCAGGGCTGGGGGAAGTGGGACGAGGTGCGGCCTCAGGGGGCCCGAGGCCTCGGCAGGGAGGCTGTGACTGCGGCAGCACGGTCCCTAGGGGCCCCCCTGCTCCGTGTCCTTTCTGCAGCCCCCCAGGGGGCTGGGCTGGGCAGCGTGCTGGGGCCGGGGTTCTGGGGCAGTGCAGCCGGGCTGGCAGGAACCCGAGGACCGGGACTGGGGAGCATGGGGGACGGAGGGGGCGCCAGGTTTTCGTGCCTGCACAATGAGATTTTGATGACTGATCCTTTTTCTTAATGTAAGCCATGGAGTTAAGTGTTTGAAAATTGTTCCAGAAGCTGAGAAAGGCCTGCCCTCTGGTCACGCTGGATTGTCTCTTACTTAGCAGCTGACAGGCCCATCTGCAGGCCGTGGGGGAGGGCGAAGGCTGGGGGAGGGGTGCACCCCGCTCCCTGCAGCCCCCAGAGCTGCAGGAAGGAAGGACCCCTGCCCTGCCTGGTGGTCTCGGCGGCTGTCCGGTCTCTGGGGAGGGGAGCGGGGAGCCCCCCTTCCTGGCTGGCAGCTCTGCCTGTTTGCCCTGGAATCTGAGCCCCACCAGACAGCGGGTGCTGGTAGTCTCTCCCCGAGGGCTGGGGGACCTGGGGCGCGGCCCCTCTTGCATGTGGGGCCCCATGCTTGGGCGGGGGGCGGTGGCTGAAGCCGTCCATTGCCCATCCTTGGCTTGGGTCCACAGGTGCTTCTCTGAGCCTCTGTGGGAAGATGATGGGCCAGCCCCTGCCGCCGGGCTCTTATCAGTTCGCAGCTTGAAATCCAAGTAATTAAGGGGATGGATTAAATCTGTAGGATGTCTCCTCACTGGTCCCGTATCATGTTGTTCCACAAATATCAAGTGTCCCCCCCCACCCTGCCGCCACTCACAGTCTGGCGGCCACCCCTCCCCGGGCGCTGGAAGGTTCGGGGATGCATCTGATGCGCTTGGGCTGCATTCAGGGAGCTGTTTTCCTTGTCCGCCCAAGCTGCCAGGAGATGGACAAAACATAAAGAAAGCTGAGGAGCGGTGTGAAATTCCGCAGGCGTAAAGGGCACCCACCCTGCCCAGGGTGTGGCCGGAGGATGGGACGGAGGGAGCTGAAGGGCAGCTGGGGGCTTTGTTCCTCACCGAGATCACCCCTGGTGCATGCTTGTCCTTTACTTCTAGTGAGTGACCTCAAAGGGTCATCACCACCCGGATGGCCAGAGTGAAGCTCAGACCTCTGACTGCCAGCCCCTTCTCCTCGAGCCCTGCAGACCCCAGGGAGGACAGGGTGGGCTGGGGCCTCTGAAGCCTTCAGTGGGAAGAGCCTGGGTAAGTGCTGGGGGCTGTCCAGGAGCAGAGGGCCCCGTGGGAGTGACCCCGGCGGGCAGAGCAGGGGACCCTGGGCAGCGGGCCGAGCCCGGGCCAGGAGCAAAGGGAGGCTGCGGCCCCAGAGACCGTTAGGGCCGACTTCCCACTTCTGCAGAGAGAACTCGTTCTGTGTTTAGATTAGAAACAGGATATAATAAACTTGTTAACATGTCAGAATCTCATGTTGGGACAACATAAGTGGGTGTTTTCTCGTCTTTCTTTCTGTTGTGCAGGAAAATGCTCCAATTAGTGCCCGGGCTCTGGAGGCCGGGCTGAGGGAGGGGGTGGTGGCTGTGGGCAGAGGGCAGTGGAGGGCCCGGGGCCCGGCCTCCCCGTGAAGCCCGCCGGCCATAGGGCGGCCTCGGGCCTCCACGTGCTGGATTCAGCTGGAGGAGCCCCAGGAGCCCACCCTCCCAGCAGGGCCGGGGGGCTACAGTAGCTCCGGCACTAGAATCTGCCCGTGAAGATGAGCCTGGGAGCGGTGGGGGGACAGCATTATTTGTTTTTTAAGAAAGGCTTTTATTTTAAAAGCCTTATGTCCTGGAGGAAAGCAACATGGAGCTATTTTCAGGAATGGGCTCAGAAAAAGATCAGCTCTTAATTAAAACAAAACACAGTAAGATCAAGCCGTAGCGCAGAGGCCCCCAACCGGAACAAAACCGTTTCTGTCGAGACCTGCGGGAATCGTGCGGCCGCCAGCCCTCAGGCCCTGATGCTCGGCCCGAGTGTGTCCCAGGTCCCGGCCGGGACCCGGGAGTGGGGGACAAAGGGTGGCAGTGAAGAATGGCCAGGGCATGCAGAGAAACAGATGTGAGTCTGGACAGGAGGGGAGGACGGGCCTGGTTAGGGACACGGGGCAGGACCGAGGGCAGCCAGGCAGCCTCGTGGGGACGGTGGCCTGGCCTAGACAGCCGCCTGCAGCCTGGCCGGACGCAACCGGCCCAGGGAAGGCGTCCCTTCAGCCAGGACCCTGTCCCCAAGGCTCTGGAGACCCCGGGAATGCGAGGACTGGGCGGGCTGTGACGGGAGGAGGGGCTGCAGCCACGTCAATAACCTCGGTGATGTAGTGAGTGAAACATCGTGAAAAATGAAAGCAAATCCCTCTCTAATCTCCCCGAACAAAGGCCTTTCAGTGGGACCAGAGCAGGGCGGACGGTGGGTATCGCCAGATCTTTTATATTAAACGCGCACCCGGCAGAATATGGATTCTATTAGGGGAGCCCTGCTCACCGCGGGCCCCTTCCCTGCACATGCCGAGGAGGTCAGGGGCCCCACGGCGGCCAGGAGGGTGGCAGCACAGTCAGGACTACCCCCTGCCCACCGTGCCCACCCACCTCTCCGTCCAATGTGGGAAAAAGTAAAACAGGCAATCTGACTATTTCTAATCGACTCCTGATACCTTGGCCCCGAAACTCTCTTTGCAAATCATCCCCTTTGTCTGATCGCACAGCCTCACGTCCGTCCTCCCCCAGGCGGTCAAATGTGCTGCGGTGAGTGAACCCCCAAAGGCACTGATCCGGGAAAATCCAGTGTCTGCAGGTTTTTTCGGGAGGGTCAGGTGTCTGGTCGGAGGAGTCGTCTCTCCTACACCTTCAAGAAGCCTCGACTGCCCCTCGGAGGGGCCGGCCCGGCCCAGGACTCCTTGGCAGTGCCGAGCACCTCGTGGAGGAGTGACGGGTTTGGGCAGAGTGAACACAACTCACGTGCAGGCCGGGGAAAGAAAGGATCATTATATGAGTGAAAAAAATGAACCGTCTCAACCCAACAAATACCACAGTCCTGCCTTCTTCCAGACTCTGACCCCCGCCACCAAAAACAGTCCAGGAAAGGAAATCAAATTTAGGGGTTTCCCTTACTGGCCAGAATTTTTAATTTAATAAGGGGTGGAGAGATGCCGCTGTATTTTATTTTATTTCTACTTTGAACAGGTTGAATCTTCCTGTAGGGGCTCTGGGAAGGCGGCTGCCGGCAATGAGAACCAGCCCCGGCCACGCAAATTCAAACCAGGCTCCCAGCCTCCCAGTGGCCCAGACGCTGAGCCAGGGAGGGCCCTCTGGAAGGAGGGGCGAGGGGAGTCCGAGGCCCAGGAGGGTGCAGGGTGGGCCGGGAGCTCTGGCAGGGAACCGCACGAAGGAGCCATCCGTCCCTCCGGGCCACTTGCCGTCTTTGGTGCCACGGCCGAGACGTGGAGGAGGGTGCACTCAGGTTTTGTGTGTCGGCTGTGGCCATAGCTGGACACAGTCAGCGGATCCCCGTCTTGGCTGCCTCCCCCTCTGCGATTCCCAGCCCTGAATCGCTTACCGTGAAGCAGCTCGGAACCCTAGCTCAGGCGCCGGGCACCTCCCCTCCCACATGAGACCAGGGGCTGCGCAATGTCACCTGGCCGTGTCTGGGAGCCTGTCTGCCTACACCTGCAGGGGAGCCCGGGAGAGCTGGTGAGACGGTTGTAGGAGACCGTCATTGATGGGGGAGCTAAGGGCAGTGTGTCTCGAGGCCCCTGTCAAGTCTGTACACCCCCAAGCGAGGGAGGAGGCCGAGGTAAAACACTTTCCCCAGATGCGGGGGGAGAGTGCCTGGAGCCCACGGGGTCTTCCTGGAGGAGGCGCCATGCTGTGACTTGAACTCCCACCCTCCTCTTTACTGCCTTTCCCTTCAGAGAGCAGCATCCGGCTCCTAGGTGACGTGGATGCGGCTAGAACCGGGGGGCAGCCAGTCCAGGCCCTGCCGTGCGCTCCCTGGAGGCCATGGGTCCAGTCAGTTCAGTTGGGATTGGGGAGAAGGGGGTGGTTAGATGTGGATTAAGTCACTCCGCCCCTCCTCATTTGGGGGAGAGAAAAGAACTCATGTCCTCATCAGGCTGAACGAGGCAGCGTCCGTGAAACGCTCACAGCCAGAGTCCTAGCCACGGTCATGGCCAAGGAGCCCCCACCCCACGGGCGGGCACGGCTCTGCCTCCACAGGCTTCCGGCAGGACTTTGTCTCTGCCATTGGTGCCCAGGCTGGGAGTGGCCTCCCCGCATCAGGTGTGAGACCCCAGCGGCCCCGTGGAGCTGGTGCAGCGGCCCTGGCAGGAAACCCGGTGTCTTCTGAGCCCCTGCAGCTTCTCTGCGTTGCTGTTGGTCTTGCTGGGCCGGTGGTGACCTTCGCCAGGGGCCATCTTCACGAGTGACCTCTAAAGTGACCACTGTCCAGTAGCAGACAGTGGACCAGGCAGGACAGAGGCAGAGGCCACAGCAGGGCCCTTGGGCCAAGGCCGACCCCCTGGCTGTACCAGCAGGCCCCGCCTGGCTGCTATGCCACTGGGCCATCCTGCCTGGCCCCCGGGCGGGGAAGGAGGAGTGAGGGCTTGGGCCCCTGCTTGGCTTCCTGGCACCGCAGTGGCCCTCTAGACCTCGGGAGGACATTGGCAAGATGGTGATGTCTAACCCATGCTGGCTCTTGTGCCCGGCCCAGGGGTCTGCAGCCCCTCCCCCGGGCAGACCTGCAAGGAAGGAAGGAGCCCTGGAAGGAGGCAGTGCCACGCCCACACGCAGGCCAGCATCCCCACCCCTGCAACCCCACGCCTGCAGCCCCACCCCTGCCTCCCCACCCCTGCATCCCCACCCCTGCACCCCAACCCCTGCATCCCCACCCCAGCCTCCCCCCTGCATCCCCACCCCTGCACCCCAGCCCCTGCACCCCCAACCCCTGCACCCTCACCCCAGCCTCCCCACCCCTGTGCTCAGAGTTGCTGGTTTCACCTCCCCCAGTCCCTTGGGCCCTTGGTGTTCTCTGTGGCTCTTTGTGGGTCTCTAGAGAAGCCCCACTCAGCAGACCCAAAGCAAACACAGCCCTGCCGAGTTTCTCTGTGCCTAATGGCCCTGACATTTCATCCTTGCTCAGGGGCCTCAGTGGCCAAAGGCAACAGGGCTTGTGAAGGGAGCCTCCCGGCAATGTACCTCCTCGGGAAGGCCCATCCTCCCTTTGCCAGCAGGCTTCGGGGGCCTGGAATCTCTCGGGCCAGGTCTGGGCTCTTACTGCATAGCCCAGGCCTGGGGCTCTGGGCCTGAAAGCCCCCCAGAGCTAACCCGGAGGCCGGGTTCGGTGCCCACTGACGAGGGTGGAAGGAGGGGGTGGGCCACCTCTGTGTTATATCTGGCTGGGATCTGTTCAGCCCCCCAGGTCTCCTGTGACCCCCTGAGGCCAGCACCATCAGCACCAGGTCACACAGGGGAAACTGAGGCCCCAGAGGTGAGGCCACTTGTTCCAGGCCGCTCAGCTGCTGCCCGGAGGCTCCGAAGGCCAGCGTGACCGGCACAGCAGGACGTGCACTCAGGAAATGCGGCCCCACACTGACCCGGCTGGTGCTCGAGAAGATTTCAGGGAGCTGTGAATTTTGGGGGAGCCGTCATGCGGGTCCCTGGAGCAGGCAAGGTTCTCAAGGGAAGAAAGAGCCAGGGCTCCGGGCGCCTCTCCTTTGCTATCCATCCTGGAGAGTCCCAGCATTGTGCTCCGTCTGGTCGGCGTGAGGGGCGCTGACCCCTCCGTGCCGGGCCCCTCGGGGGAGCAAAGGCACCCAGGGGAGGCTCGGCCCATGGTGCGGGGTCCCAGCTCCGGCGACTCATTAAAGGCTGGGCTCCTTTGTGGGCCCCGAGCCTCAGGCCCATTGCTGTCAGCGGGCTGTTATAGGCATAATGACGGGCATTACAAGCCCCGAGAGCAATTAACAGGCTGCTTAATTAGCAGGAGGAATTAGAGGTCTGAGTGGCTGATCTTCGCTTAAAGCCCGGGGAGCGGGCAGTTATCTGATTATGCATTGATCTCCGGCTCCCTCCTTAGGTCTCCTCGCCCCTCGCTGCAATCTGTGAATGTACAACTGTTTAAATATTCTCAACTGAACTGTCTCAATCAACTAGGGGAGAAAGGGGCCCATTGTGGCCTCCTTCTCCGGCCCAGCTCCTCCGGCCGGCAGAGGTGGTGGTAGGTCCCCGGGCCTCATCCGGCCAGCCCGGCTATGCCTGGGAACAGTGTCGGCCCAGCCAGGCCCCAGGCAAGCCTAGCCCAGCTGCCAGGGTGCGTCCTCCTCCGCCAGTCCCTCCCGGCTCCCAGTGGCTCAGTTCCTCCCTGTGCTGCGGGGACTGCCCTAGTGGACCCATTGTACAGATGGATATGGTGAGACCTGAGGGTCGGATGGCAGTTGCACAGTGAGTGACAGGCCCGGTGACCTGCGGGCAGCATCCAGATTCTCTTGCCCTTGTGGAGGTGCCTTCAGAAACAAGTAGTTCTGGCACCTGGTGTGGCTTTGAGGTCCCCAGGTGGGCTTTGGGAGGCCAGGGACGCTGGCTGATGCTCTGTGGGAGATGGAGGGCTGGGGGGGCCGGAGCACAGGCAGACCAGTGGCCCCAGCCCCTGGGGCCTCGTGTGGAAGCTATACTGTAGGGAAGATGCTTCCGGAGGGAGGGGAGGAGGCGAGGCTCCCAGCCCAGACTGGGGCTGGCAATAGCACGAGCAAAGGTGCAGAGGCAGGGAGGTGCAAGGAACTTTCCAGAAAGCCTCCTGATTCTGTGTGGCTGGTGCATGGGGTAGGGGTGGAGCACAGGTTCTCCGATGTCAGGGCCAGCACTTGCTTGCAGTCCCCAGATGCCCTCCCTGTGTGTTCTGGCAGACTTAGGAGGGCTGGGAGCTTGCTTCACCCAGGCTCGGCTGGGAAGCCCTGGGAAGCCCTGGAGCTGGGAGTGGGCAAGGCAGCGAGTGGTCCTGGACACAGCTGCTGGGATCCTGTCCTGACACCTTGGTCAGCCCAGCCAGGCCTGGAGCTGAAGGCCGGCAGTGGGAATACGGCTGGGAGGCTAGCTTTAAAGGAAAAGGGAAAGGTCAGAGAGAAGAGATGGAGGGAGGGAGATAGGCCCGACGGCCTCTTGTTTTGCAAAACTCAAAATAGATTTCAGCACCGTGCTTTTTAAAGACAAATCTCTGAGCTCCTCTGTGATCCTTGCCTGACCCTCCTGGTTTCTGGCAAGGGGAGCCTGCTACGATCTGGCATCGGGTGGTTTAAAATGCATAACAGCCGTGCACAAACTTGGCCAAAAGCTGATCTGTGCTGCTTTCTTGAACTTTGCTTTTCTTGTTTGCTACATCAGATATCATCTTACCCAGACGATGCCCTCGTGAGATAGATTCCCCCCCACCCCTCAACTCTGTGGGTGCAGCCAATGTACTTCATTTTGCTGCTTGCAGGAGCCGTGGGTCTGGAGAGAAAGGATGCTAGTTACCAGCGTGGCGCAGCCCGGATTCCTGGGCACTTGGGGAATCTTTATCAGGCTCAAATGATTAGACCTGGTTTCTGGTTTCATTTTGGAAGACTTGCTGCTAAGCAAATATAGATGCTCCAGGCCACTGCACTCCCTCTGTGTGCAAGACCTGGCCCTTTCTCCGCAGGGCAGGGGACGGTGGGACCTGGGTCAGGGCTGGTCGGCTCCCCTGGGCAGAGGCAGGTTTGCCTCTGTGAGTGGAAGCGGCGGGGAAGTGGCCACCAGACCCCGGTCCGGGGAGGCCTGTCAGCCCCAGCTGCTCACTTAGGAGCCCAGAAAGCTGGATGGGGTGGTCACGGGGATTCTGTGCCGAGAGTCAGGCTCTGGACTTGGCCCTTGTCGGGAAGCTCCCGGCATCTGGGACGCTTCCCCCGGCTTCCTGCCTAGATGGCTAATTCCTGCGAAACGGGCCGGTATGTTTCCATCCACTTCAGACAGTGCTTGAATCAAAGCCTCCTGTCCCCCTGGTCAGCCCCTCCGCTGAGGGATCAGCTCTGAGAAAGAGCCCTCCTGAGTGCTTTAACATAGAAAGAAAGATTGGTCTGTGTGCCACGCGTACTTGGCATTTGGTAGAAAAATTATCTTTAGCAAAAGGGAAGCAAAGAGCATCCAGCGTGACAGGCAGCGATCTGTTTACCGCTCTCGACCCTGGGCGCCTTGTGCCGGAAAGCTCTGGGGCCGTGAAGTCCACTTTGGGTCCTGTTCTGTCCTAGGTGAAACGGGCTTGAGGCTATTATGGGATTGCTCCTTCATTCCTTTATGCTGGCAGTGACCACACTGGCGGTCAGTTGGTGTTTTCTGGGCAGTGATAGCACCGGGCCACCCAGGTTCCCGAGCTGGGCTCCATGGGAACGAGCTGGACAGACAGATGTCATGTTTGTCTGCAGTCCCGCCAGTGCCTCGCTGGGACTTGGGGTCTGCTTGGCCCCTGCCTGGCACCATTGTCACCAGCCTGATGTCCTGTCTGGGAAGTGGGAGGGCCGTGTGAAATGAGGGGAGGGTGACCAAGGGGGGCTGTCACCGCTGCCCACTTCCTTCCTGGCGTGGGGGCCGTCTGCACGGCCTGATGGGGCAGCCGGGGGGGAACCTGGGGTGTGTGCACGCGCACGCGTGTGCACCCTTGTGTGTGGCGACCAGGGCAGAGGGCAGCAGGTTCAGAGCACCCATGCATTTGAAACCCACATGGACCCATCCTGATGCTCACGGGCAGAGGCAGGACCGGATGGGAGCCCAGGGGCCTTTGCGGCAGATTCCCATTCTCCCCGTGGCTGTGGGAGAGCCTGAGGACAGAGCCTGAGGGTGTCTGTGCCACAGGCGGGGGTGGGGCGCTCAGTAGGCACTGGGTCCCAAACCCTGCAGAGCAGAAACTCCTGGAAGAGAAAAAGGATTTGGTTTAGACTTGCCCTGCCCCAAACTGACAAATTCTCTTTCTCTGTTTCTCTCTCTCTCTGTGTTGTGTATGTACATGTATGTATACACGCATGTACAGTATACATATGTAAATATAGTTTATTCTGTTCTATTACATATAATTTATTTAACATAATACATTACATCGTAGTTATTGGCAGTTTTCTCCTGATGAGATAAGGATCCTCGTTCTATGAAAACGATAAAGGAAGTGAACCAAAAGCAGGCCTGTGGAAGGACGGAGCCCAGCCTGGGCTCGGGGAGCCCCCAGTGCCCCTGGCCTTAGGGCCGCGGGAGGGTCACAGCCATCTGCACCCACCAAGGGTCAGCTGCGCTCACGTGCAGAGGACCTGCTCTGGCACAAGTGTTTCCAGAATGATTTGAAGAAAGATTGAAGGTGCAGAGACCCCAGACACACACCCACTGCTAAGTGGTCCCCTGACTCCCAGGCCGTGTGTCTGACCCCAGGGTCCCTGGGGCCTGTGGGCAGCCAGGCTCTACCTGGAGGCCACGAGGGTCAGTCCACACCCACCTGTGCCCCCAACCCCGTATGTCCTTGGCAAACCACGAACAAACCCCCAAGACAGCAGCAAGCGTCCGGGCTCCAGGAGGAGCGGGGCTGAGTCCTTGTGTGATCGGAGCCTGGGTACTTCCTCGGGCTTGGAAACCGAGGTGCCTCGTCCCTCACAGCCACCCCAGCTGTGGACGGTACCCCAACGCCCCCACCGATTTAGTGGGCATGTCTGGGACTTGACACTCAACATCCCCTCCTCTGCCCACCCCCCTGCCAGCCTTTCCCTTGGAGACGTTCAGCTTCAGCTTCTGAATTTTCAAGAGCTCGTGACAGACAGATTTCACCTTCCTTCTGTCGGGAGCTGGGTACCTCTTCACTTGTGGTGCAGAATTTTTGTATTTTATGTCAACTTGTGACTCTCGTGCGGTTGGACCCCTCGGTCCCCTTCACACCGTCTACCTCGCGTGAGATCTTCTTGTTTGCTTCTTTCCGGCCGTTTTGTGGGTTCCAAGGGTGTGTTGGGAACTTGCACCTGTGGGTCACTGTTCTGATGCGTGGCTCGAGGGACGGAGGGACGGAGGGAGGGAGTGGGCTGGTCCTGTGGGGAGGCAGCGAAGATGCTGTGACCCTCCAGCCTGCCCTGTTCAGTGGGTGGTTGACCCCGCTCTGCGTTTCCTCCTGTCTACACCCCACCTCGAAATTCTCAACTATCTTATTTTTGTTTGTATTCTCTTTGCACCATATATTGAATATTCAAATCCATGAAAGAGCAAGGTTCCCCTTCTCTTTTAAACATCTATTGTCATCGTCCAGGTTTATATTCCCAACCCCCAACCACGAGATAAACTCCGGAGTCATTTTTTTCAAGTTAAACAACATAGATTTATTTTGTCATCTATTCCATTTTTAGGCTAACATTCAGGGGATAGAAAACTTTATGATTTTTAATCCTTCCCATTTAAGAACATGATCTGTGTCTCCACTTAGTCGAGTTTTTTCTTTTTTTTTCAAAAAAAGGTTTTCACAAAAATTTTGTCTTTTCGCTCATAGCCGTCCCAGCCCATTTCTCATTCAGTTTACTTCAAAGGATTTTTTAGCATGAAAATAAAATATTTCGAAGTGAAATTAATTCAAATTCTTACACCCCCTCCACTGACTCCAATGCAGAAAGTAAATGTAATGAGGCAATTCTAGAAACAATAAGCAAATGATTTCGTGCCATTGGGAAAGTGCCGGCCCCCCGCCCCTTGGCCTGTGCCGGCTCCGCGGTGCCCGCTCCCCGTCTGAGCGCCCTGAGGTGGTGGCTGCAGGCTGGGGCAGCTCCCAGCTCAGCAAGGGCCGAAAGATGACCTTGACCCTGAGCTCTGTCCCGGTGACAGGGCTGCCCTGGGGTTCCGGCACCCCCCCTTCGTCGTGAGAGGAGAGGCCCTTTTCCTGCCGCTGGCCCTCCTCCGGGCCTCGCCCTGTGGCCCACGTCCTAGGCAAGCCTGTTAAATTAGCCCCATAATACTTAAAATGCTAGTCCGTTTAATATGTAAACAATGACAATTTTTTTTCAAAGCGTTTAGGGTTTAAATTAGTTTTTTTTAAAAACCCAATTACTGCCATTTAATTTGGAGGGGAGAGTTCTTTATGTGCTAATTATATAGCTGGGGATTGAGCAATCAGGGGCACAATGGGGCATTAAGGGCACTGTTTAAAGGTTTAAACTTATTTATCAGAGTTTGGGGCTGGGTCTCTGTAGCCTGAGCGGCTTGGAAGGCGGGTCGCCGAGGAGGGCCAGGGCAAATTTCGGAACTGGGACGAAGGGCGATGTGGCCACACAGCGGGGAGAAATGTGCGGTCGTTATATCGCCTTATTATTTCGACGATGCTTACGAAACGTCAGAACCTGGACACGGGCCCTGGTCCCTGCCCAGATTCCTCTGGCCAGCAGACAAAGGGGAGGAGGCTGCTGGCTGGGGGCTGGACAGGAAGCCTGGGCCTGGTCAGAGCAGTGCCTTGGGCCCTAAGGGTCCAGCCCACATAGGCCTTTCTGGAACTTTCCGAAACCTTCCAGAGGAGGAGAACACATGCTCCGAGAAGCAGATGGGCTGCATCCTGCATAGCTCACCGCCTCGGACCTCAGATGCTGGGAAAGGGTGGGAGGGGGCCTCTCCACCTACTCCCATGATGAGCCCCTGTCTTTCCGACAGACCTGGCTTCCCTGGAGCCAACAGGAGGCCAGGACGTTCTGAGCCATCCTGTCCGTACTCTTCCTAAGAGAGAGAGGATGATTCATATGAAACAGGGCTTATCTTTGAAGCAAAGTGACCCTTTGGTCCCGCATTCTCTGAGGAGAGCCTGATGGAACAGACGGGAGCCTCCGCTTAGGAATTCCTTGCTTCCTGAAGGGACACGGGGTGGCCTTGGCAAGGCAGCCTGGGGCCCCTGCGTCTTGCAAACACAAATACTGTGCTCCTGCCCCCAATTTATGGAGAAGCAGGCCTGTAATCAGCACCGAGCCGTGTTTAACTGCCCCGAGAGGGTGAGTGTTTACAGAAGACACCGCAGCAGCACGCTTCAGAGAGGCTGGGCCCTCAGACCTGCGGCAGGTGTGGCCGCATCGGCGATCCGAGGCCCTTGTGCATCCGACTGGTGGGTGGACGGGTGGGTATGAGGCTCTGGCGTGGTGGCCACGCTTGTCCCCTCCCCACACGGAGCAGAGGGACGACCTGACTGGGTGTTGGAGGAGATGAAACACACTGGAATGCTTCGCGGGGCTGGCTTTCCGTGGCCCCTGGTACAGGCCCCTCGGGTGGGAGCAGCCAGGGCCTCCCCAGAGGAAGGCTTGGCTGGAGCTGACCTGGGGGGTGGGGGTCCTTCCACTGAGAGCCTGTGGTCCCGAGCTGCTAACCCCAGCACCCGCCACTCCGGGCCCTCCCCTCGCCTTACCAAGTGCCCCCGGGAGACACCCGGCCATTGCGTTTGATCTCACGTGACTTCTACAGAACCCACAACACACGGAGTCGTTGGCTCCATTTTGCAGAAAGGGTAACGGCTCCCATGAAATCATTCAGCCAGTGATCTGACATCCAGAACCCAGGCTCATGATGGGCCCCGGGTCGGTGCAGGGGCGGGAGATGTGTGCGTCCCAGGCCTGGCCCTTTGGAGCTGACGGCCGATGGGAAGGGAGGCCCATACACAGCCTCTGCCCAAATAATGGGAATTGTGTGGGAAGGGCCAGGAGGCCAGCAGCGGGGGAGGAGATTGGCAGCCCAGAAGGTTCCCTGGAACATGGCACGCATCTTGATTCTTAAAGACGAGGACTTGGCTGGCAGAGGAGCTGTTGGCAGAGGGCACAGCCCAAGCAGTGGCCGGGCGGCGGGGACCACGCACGGACAGTTGGGCCTGAGAGGGCAGCACTTTGAGGGTCCCCTGGACAGGACGTGGGGGCGGGGGTCTCATCCACGGCTGACGCCAACTACCAGGGCACCTCTGCCCGCACCGCGGGCGTCGGGGGTGGGGGGCAGGACAAGAGCTGTGAGCAGCAGCGCCTGGACCTAATTGGTCCAGGAAAGTCAGCATCGGTGCCTAGAGTGTTCGAAACAGTGAAGATTAAACTTAAAGCCGTTAGAACTTAGTTTCCTTTTCAAGACATTAGCTGGTCAAAAATGACAAAAATGTCCTTAAGCCGCGATGGGGCAGAGGCAGCGAACAGGCGGCCTTTTGTTCGGTGGAGGGGCCCGACGGCGCAGCCCGCACGGGGCACCCGGGACCCACCTTCCCTGGTGGAGGGAATCGGGTCGCATTAGCGGGGGATTAGACGGCCAAGCTGCCGGCCACCCACAGGCTGGGGCCTGGGGCCCCACGTCCTCACACCGGCCTCCTGCCAGGTCAGGGTGGAAGGGAGGATGGGCATCTTCCTGGCAGAGTTGGGCTGCCCATCTGTTTGGGGGGGCTTCGGAGCACCCCAGAAACCAAGGAAGAGCCCCCAGGGCTCGGGCCCCGCTCTGCCCGGGAAGGAGGGTGAACCCGTGGTCCCCACGTTGATCTGGAGGACCCTGGGGGTCGGGCGCCAAACGTGAGGGCCCCCAGCCTGCGTCCCCCCAGGCTGGGCGGAGGGCAGGTGGGGACCCTGGGGAGGGGCACCTGGGGGGAAGCGTGGGCCAGTGCAGCCCTTCCCTTGCGCCCAGCTCTTCCTGTCTCGCAGACACCATCCTTGGGCCCGACATTTTCTCAAGCAAAGAAAACACGAGCCCCCATTTCTTATCTGAGGGCAAACAATGAGATCGCGCCGGCGGGAAGGGGCTGTCACAGCACGTCCAGTGCGCTAGGAGCCCGAGCAGCCACGGCCAAGGCCAGCGGGGCCCAGCCTGGCGGGCCCTGTGCTCCAGCCGCGCCCTCCCCCTCCACGCGGGCAGGTAACACGCCAGCTGTGAGCCCGGTAACCGGAGCACACCTGACGCAACGTGCCCGGCGTGGCAGTGACAATTGAGGGGTCTCTTCCCCGGCCTCCTTCCGAGCACTGGCATCGTGGCCCCAGCACACTCCCGGGGCTCAGCGTAATTACAGGCTTGGGTTACCCCGAGAAACAGGTATTGGCATTGTTCAGCCCTGAGACAGACCCCCGCTGCCCCTTCCCTTCCCTTCCCCTGGCTCTCCGGCTGGGACCCCGTGTGCCGTCCCCTGGGACTCTCCTCAGTGTGCTCCAGCGGCCCAGGGAAGGTGGGGTCTCGGGAGGGGGCAGGGGCCCTCCTGGGGTGCTGGGTGGTGAGCCTGGAGGGTGAACACGAGGGCGTCTCCTCTCATTTAACAGCAGTTGAAATTAAATGTCCAGGTGCAACGAGCTTGTTTTGCTGGTATTGTCCCCAGAGCCACAGGACACCGGCTGCGGTGGGGCTGGGCACAGAGGGGCCGCCCCCCACCCAGGCTGGCTGACGGCAGGGAAGGTGGAGGCACTGAGCGACACCCCCCGGGGATCACACACCATCCAGTGTCCTCACAGCGTGCGAGGAGCTCAGCCCTGGTGTCGCCCATCTTACAGACAGGAGGCGGAGGCCTGGGGAGACAGGGGGCGTTTCTCCAAGGACCACAGTCTCCAAAGCGCTCGCTGCTGGGATTTGAACCGAGGCTCGGCTGTGTCCGGGGCCCCTGCCCCCTAGTGCCTTATTGTCACTGTTTCTCTGGGTTGCAGAGTGGGCAGAAGCCGGTTCCTAGTTTTGGGCACAATGATTGCCGTGTCCCTGTGTCCACAAGCTCTGATGGGCCAGCTCTGAGGGCTCCCGAGCTGTCCCAGGCCGTAGATGCTTGTTTCTTGGAGCAGCGGCTCCCGGTACTGGGTGTGGACAGAAAAATAGGGCTATCAGGCATTGCCTGCCCACCTCGTCCCCACCTCCTCCTCCCGGCAAACGCACTGCCGTGTAGACGATTGCAGGCTCCTTGCCACCCAACACGAGAGCCCCCTCCTTTGGGCAGACTGCAGTCCGTACCCCTGCCTGTCCTGTGGTGGGTGATGGGGCAGCCCCAGTGCTTGGGATGCCGGAGACTCGTCTGCAGCCTTCACATTGGCCCAAGTCACCGAGGGGAGCTCTGGATTGGGGCTGGTGCAGAGGGAGGTCTGAGCCCTAGGGGGGTTCTTCGCAGGGTTAGGTCATCAGGCAAATGGGGTGGATGGGAGGGCCAGCGGCAGGAGTCTAATCCCACTTTACAGATGAGGAAACTGAGTCAGAGAGAGGCCACCAGGCCATGCAGGCAGGTGGAGTCCAGCCCCAGCCTGGGATGTGCAGATCAGACCTGGGGCGGCCCCTGCTGCCGGCTGCTCCCAGGCCAGGCATCCAGGGGACGAGGGCAGGCCCGTATCTGCAGCAGCACCCTCGGGCGGCCCCCGGGCCCCTCTCCCCTCTCTCTGACCTCGCAGCCACCTGGCCCGAGAGCCAGCATGTGAGATGGGTCACACGGTGCAGATTTAGACATGAGCCTGTCGTGAAAGGAGCGAGGAATGCAAAGCTGACCCCTCCCTCCTGCAAAGCCTCATCATGTGTGAGATAAGTTCTGGGGACAGTGGTGGCTGCCTGGAGGACGCTACCGGTGCTGTCCCCAGCCACCCAGGCTGAGTCCTTAGGATGTTTCTCTCAAAGATCCCAGAATGTTCTGGCAGTGAAGCCCCCTCCCGGGGGTGCCTGGCCTGCTAGCCAGGGAGGTGCTACGAGTCGGGGTGGATGTGGAGCCCTGGAGGGCTCCCTGGAGGAGGTGGCTTCGTGTGGGTGGAGGAGGGTGGAGACTTCCTGTGATGAACAAAGAAAGACTCGAGAAGGCTTCCTTCTCGAATACATGAACACTGAGTTCCCCTCTCACCTCCACACAACAGCTGGGAATCAGGTTTCCTACAAAGTGGGTTCATGGAAATATCCCTGATGCAGAAGAAAACGCTGCTTCACAGAAGCCCCTGAAATTTTCGCACGGGGAGCAAAGCTACCAGCAGCCCCCTCCCCGCCGCGTGTCCAGTGTGGGCAGGGTCTGGTGGTTTCTGGGCTGAGATGTCTCAGGACCCCTTGGGGGGCGAGGGCCGCTGGCCAGGTGGGCAGCAGGGAGGGTGGAGCCTGCTGGGAAAAGGGGGGAAACCCTAAACCTCTTTTCAAGTAATTTTGTGTGTCCCCCCCCAACCCCTACTCCATCTTCCCCATCAGAGAACTGTAATCTGGGAGTTCGGGGAGGAAAAGGGTGAGGCCGCATCCATCCTGAGCTTCGTGTAAAATCCAGAGGACCTGCCGCAAGTTGGATATCATCTGACGTTAACTTTTTGCGTCCCCCTCTTAGAACTGAAAGCCAGACCCGTCAGTGAGCTACAAGAGCGATTCGCTGAGCCAGCCTTGAGATGCTAGGTGCTGGGGTGACAGTCGGGCCGCCCGGTTGAGGTCGTGTCTGGGTCTGTGCTTGTCCTGTCCCCCAGGAAGGCCGGCTCGGACCCCACGTCTGCCCCGAGTCATGGCTGCACCCTCAGAGCCACGCGTGTTCTGGAGCCTCTGTCCTGTGTCCTCTTCAAGATGCAGGCGGCATCTTCAGCGTCTCCTTAGGGTGCCGGGGTCCATCCAGCCAACAAGCCGATACTCAGCCAGCTGAGCTCCCCTGGCTGTGCGTCACCCTGGCACTTAGACCTGCGTGGGAGTTGGGGGCAACCAAGAGGGCCTGACCTCTTGTCACAGACCCTTCCTTTCAGAAAACAGCATCAGCCCCAGGGAGGTGGGAGAACTCGACACAGAAAGCTCTGGAAAGTTCTGGAAAGTTCCAGAAGGCTTTTCTGCTCTGGCCCAGCAGGTGCCAGGGCACAGGCCTTCCAGCTACACATGGGGTGGGGTGGGGCACATGGCCATCTGGTTACTCAGTTGGAAAACCTTGGGGGATGAGCTGGCGCCCTGGATTGGGGCTGGCTGGTGGATTTGGGATTTTTCTCCTTTTGCTGCTGTTTCATCGTCCTTTTGTAGGGAGGAGGGACGAGGGCCATCCCCTGCGCTGCCCTCCTACCTCCCCCTCGACTAGTTTTCCCGGTGCTGTGGGCGTTCAACTTTGACCTTTAGGATGAGATAATGGAGCTTCTGTTCTTGGGGCGGCTTCGGAGCTGCTGCCCAGAGATGCAGTGTGTCTCCCGTGACTTATCCTGGCTGGTAAATCTAAACACAGCGCGTTTGCACTTCTCTGCGTTCCTCGTCTCGGAGGGGCTGGCCGGCCCGCTGGCCGGGGGAGAGGGATGTCCTGTACTCTCGCCCTGCCTGGCACCGTTGCTGCCCGTCCTGGGTCCTGACCTCCCCCGGGAGACTCAGCACAAGACACTCCCCCGCCCTCTGGCTGGAGCCCCGCCGGCCTCCCTCCTCACCACGCCCCACCCCCCCAGAGCCCATCCGTTTCCGTGAGGACCCTGGAAGCACAGGGCTGTGCCGCCCTTGGTGACCCTGGGGTGCGGGGACTGATGTTTAAATAATGAATCACCTGCCCCTTTGCTCAAAGCAGGCAGCAGATTGATAGCCGACGACTCACTCTGCAAATGCCGGTCACCCAGCCGGGAGGGCGAGGCGACAGAGCAGTTAGCCGGTTGTGGGGGGAGGGCTCCAGCTGGGGCCCAGACCCGCCTGAACTGAACCCCTCCGGGGCGCAGTCCCGCAGTGCCACGTGCTGGGGGGCGCACAGGGGAGGGCCGGCTCACAGCCACCGTTAATCCACCATGGACAGTGGCCGGCGTGGTCAGCTGTCCTGCTGTGGTTCGCCCTCTCCCTGCTGGGCTGATTTCTCGCGTTCTCACGAGTGGAGAACTTCTGTAGAAACTGCCGCTCCGGTCCCCCCACCCCACCTCTGGTGCTACTGCAGGAGCGGGAGCCGCTCCATCACAGGGAGGGCTCCTGGGCTGCGTGTGGTCGAGGTGGGGGGCCTGGGAGCGCGGACACCGCCGGGGGCTCAGCAGGAAGCCTGCCGGAGCGCCTGCGCCTCCCACCCCTCACATCCCCCATCTCGGCCGTCCCCTCACACGTCCCCCGGGGGACCATGCGCCCTGACCTTGAGCCCCCACGGTCCACCTTCAGTGACGCCTGCCAGACGCACGCGGGCTTCGGGTCCCTGCAGTCGGCCTGCTGCTGAGTGTCCCCCCGAGAAGGACTGTAGGCTCTGGTGTTTGACACAGTCATTAGCGGGACCGGTGTTCAGAGCAGCGCGTTAGCAAGAGGCTCGGAAGAGATTATGTCTTTTATTTTAAAGCCGACAGCGGCAGCACCCAAAGTGTCCCCCTCGGGCGGACCAGTCTCCGGATGGCGCTCCGGCCTTGTATCTTTGTTTAGGAACCTGGTTTTTATTAAATTTAATTGCTTCCTTTTCTGGCCTTAAATCAAGGGTGGCCTCAAAGCAGGGACAGCATCAATTTAATTTAATTACTCTGCACTGTGGCCTTCCGAGCAGAAACGTGGCTACCGGGGGCTCCCAGTGGGCCCCCAGTTCAGGATGAGCCCAGCAGCCTCGGGAGGGCACGGCCAAGGGTCTGGGCTCGGACCCCAACCTCTCCGACCCCCACCCGTCTCTGCTGAGGACCGGCCCCGGACCACCGTTTTCACTCACTTATTGGTGTGTTTATTTTTCATTTGCCATTAAAACCACGTCGGCTCTCTAACTTAGGGGCAATTCATTAAGGGCCATTTATCTTTTGCAGCGATATTTCACCAGCACAGCGCAGCTCAGCGCTGTAAAAACGAGCCAGTGTGGACACTCGTGGCCTCGAAGCAGCCACGTGGGGCACGCTTGCCGCCCCGCATGGTGGGTTGTAGGCAGGGACCACAGCCGAGCACCCCCTCTCTGCGTCCCGAGCCCCTCAGCCCATCCGGTCCCCCCGCCTCAGTTTTCGGAGCACGCGGGCGGCTCTCTGATGGGCTTGGCCTGAGCGAGGCTGCGTCCGACATCCATCACCTCAGAGAAAGCCTTGCTGCTGTGGAGGCACCGGCCAGGCAGGCGGCCCCAGCCTGCGACACCACACGTGCTTTTACTCCCGATTTTCACCCCTTTCCCCCAACATGGAAATCGGGCGACAAAGGCGGCCTCGGAGGCCGACACGTTTCATTAACCATCGGGGATAGCGAGAGAGCACGGCACGATTGGTCCCTGCAGGCTGGGCTCCCCGGAACTCCGAGCAAAAACACTGGGAATTATTAAGATGATTTGTTAAATAATAGAAAATGTTTTTCATTTCCCAATTTCCAGCTCTTGCTAAAACCATCCTCCAGCTGCCTGCTTCTCATTCCTTAATATTTAGACTTATGGGCCAATTTGAGGGTATTTCCTCTTTCTGCCGTGATGAATGCCTCCATGAAACAATGTCATCACAAGTCACCTACCCACCCTGTCAGCCTGGCATCAATCTCGCTGGGCTGGGTGGTAATTTACGACTGGTGCTGGTAATTTGCAAACCTAATGGGGAGGAGGGGGTGAGGACCCAGCTCCCAGCTCTGTCTGCAGCCTCGTCACTGCCCCCCCATTAGCAGAACAAATGGTGCAGAGACCAGAAATCATCTCCAAGGCTCAATAAATATTTTATCAGCCATAATGGAAATTGTCAAATTGATCTAATTGTACAATACGTTATCAGTGAGATATCAAAGCCGGGCCTGGCCTCTCCCCGGACCCTCCTGCCCACCCTCCCTCCCTCCCCCATCCCCGGCTGCCGGGGATGTGAGTGAGGGAGTGGAGGGTGGATCCCGACAAGGCGTAAATAATATACTGGCCACTGCGGCCCTTTCAGGGGATGATAAATTTTGTGGAAATAAATAGCCTTATTCTGTTGTGCTTTGCCAGTCCTGATTTTTGAGAGCCGGAGGGAAACAGAGAAATAGGGAAGGAGAAAGACAGAGACGGTGGGCCGCATCAGCACTTTCCTGAGCCTCGGACCCATTCCCACCCTCTTAGCTTCGTGGTGGTGGCAGCACTTGAAATTGGTCGCGTTGTGGCCGAGCAAAGGCCTGGCCTGGCCCAGGCGTCCTGTGACGGAGGTTTGTGTCGCTATGGAAGGGGACTTTTTTCCTGGCCCCCAGGAGCTGGTGGCCCTTGGGCCCAACTGGGGCAAGTGCTTCCTTAAATTCAGGGTCACACTCTTCATGGGCCGCTGTGGGGACAGACACCATGGCTTGAGCCAAACGCAGACCTTCAGCCTGCAGGAGCGGGGAGCACATCGTAAGACGAAGCTCGGGAGAAACCGAAAGTCTTGGCATCCCCCGCCCCCTGGGTCCCCCTGCCCCGGTGCATTCACGGGTCTGGTCCTCCAGGAAGGGGTGGGGAGGGGCTCGGGCGGGTGGTGGCCAGGCGTCTTTCACAGCCAGGCAAGACCTTTTGATTTCTAGAACAAACAGAGATGTCTTAGACCTGGAGCACATTTACAAAATCGAGTGAAAACATCTGTGAACAAGCTCGGGACTTGCTGCCCGGCTGAGCGTGGGAGCCCTGCCCCGGGCGCTGGGGCGAGGGCTGGCCAGGTCAGCTCCGGCCACGGTTCTGCCCACGTCCTTTATCTCACTTTCAAAATTGCATCTGGGTCTCGGGGATGCACAGGAGGAGGGCGCATTCTCAGCAGCAGCAGCAGCAGACGTTCGAAGGCCGTAGCTAAAACTTGTGTGGTCCTCAGGTGGCCTGGGCATCAGGACAGACGGCCTGTGTGTCGGGGGTGGGGGTGGGGTTCCTGGAGCTGGGCCCCCGAGCCGCATGCTCCCCCGAGAGTGGGCATTTACCTTAATGTACGCGGCATCAACACGGGGGACCGGGACGTTCACATAATTATCTGTCAGCAGAGCCGCGGCAACGTGTTGCGGGCAAAGTGCTTCGTCGGCCGGGTCCCGGGTAGTCTCCGCGGGCGAGGGGTAACCTGGCACCACGCGCCCCCGGCCAGCTCCCGGGCTTCCTCGGCAGCACCCCGATCCATCGGTAGCAGCTTTTCCGTTAGGGAATCCTAAACACTTGCTCAGATGCAGGCTCCGGCTATGTTTCTCATTAGATCACACGGGGGCTGGTGAACACGGGCACACACGCCCACACGCAGAAGCCTGCACTCTGTCTTTTCGGCCGCCTGTCTTTTTAAATAAAAGCAAAAAGAGAGCGTGTGTCGCTGTATCGGGGCCTTGCCAGGCCACGTGGCTGGTTCGAGGCCCTTCCGGGACGGGGCAGAGGGGGACCCCTCGGCCCGAGTGCCCCGGTCTCACCGGCTGTTCAGGTAAGGCGCACAGGGAGCCCCGGTCTGCGGGGCAGAGGGGACGTGGGTCTGCCCGCTGTCGGGGCGTCAGGACGGGCAGCAGCGCCGGCTTCCCCACTGCCCGTGGGAGCCCGGCTCTCCACCTGTCTCTCTTCCTCATAGAAGAAAAGGACAACAGTGTTTGAAACCATTTGGGATTCTCTTTTATGAGCAGTGAGGTTCAGGGCAAGGGCTGAGCCTCCTGAATCTGAAACCAGCGTGAGGGGCAGTGTCTGCAGCTCGGAGCGTGGGAGGGGACCGACTGACTGGTCTGTGTCCCTGAGGTGTCAGCCCAGGGTCCTCACAGCAGACACTCAGGCAGGCTGTTTTAGGGGAGGGGTCTCCCCTCCTGGTGTGCCAGGACCCCTCCCTCGGCGCTACAGGCCTCTGCCCACCACAGTCCTGGGTGACGGGCCCTTCCTACCGCCTGTGCCCCGTCACTGTGGGAGGGATGCCCCTGAGCCCTGGAGGCTGGTTCTACCTCCATGGGACCAGCAGGCGAGGTCCAGCCGCCACTGCCCACAGAGGAAGGTGCTGGGGCCCCAGGATGTGGGCAGCCGAGTCCGTGAGAGGGAGTGTGAGGCCCGGCCTTCCGACGGGCGCTGGCCGTCTGTGGGGTCAGCCTGGGCTGCTGAGTCCTCACTGGTGGGTGCAGCCTTGGGACCAGCTTCTCCTGTCTCGGTGTCCTCGTTGCTGAGAAGGGGCAGCAGCCCTGCCCCATGATTCTCGTTCACTTGAGATGCTCATCCACTTCCATCCCGTCAGGCCGGACAGAGTGGCGGCCGGGCCAGACCGAGACCTCCAGGAGAGGCCTGCGGGGACGCCGGGCAGAAGGCCCAGGGGACGGAGGCCCCAAGCAGGATGGTTAGAGGAGGCCTGAGGTCCTGCCCTATAGTTTGAATCTTAGTAAAATACAAATGTATTATAGAGTGATAAGAATAAGTGAATAAGCAAATGAATGAAAGGATGAAGCTACTCTTAATATGAGTTGCAGACTCTTTCCTGAGAGCTGACTTTGCTTGTGAGGATTAAGGCCTTAGTGTTTATAGTTGAATAATATTCCATCGGTGTCCTACCCAACCCGGGCGGCTGCAGTGACCTCCCCGCTGACAAACGGGGAAGCCGAGCCCCCTTCCCCAGCGGGGCTTGGCAACCTGCCTGAGGCCAAGACTCGGTATCTGCTGGGGGCAGCTCCCAGCAAAGGGCACTCCCTTTCCCCAAAGTTTTGTGAGTTCCAGGACGCCCCGGGGCCAGAAGGTCAAGGCGGTACGCGTCTGAGTCACCTGGGTCAGGTGTCTGTTCTCTCCATCCACCAGGGCAGGGACGGCCGGCAGGTAACCCCGAGAGTCCTCTCACCTGGCTGCCACCTCGAGAAAGGAGAAGCTCTTCCCCTTGTCCTGGGGGGACCCAGAGGCCTCTGCCTCAGAGACATCTGTGGAGCTGACCCCTGGGACCCCCGTGCCACCTGGCCCGCCGTCCAGGGAGCTTCTCCCCAGGTCTCCCCGCCCCCCTCCCCGAGGTCACCCTAATCCAGCCACGTCCAGGGATCCCTTCCTCTGGGCAGCAGAGTCAAGTAATCAAAATTCCTGTGCAAAGCGCAACACTCGCCAACCCCTCCCCAGGCATCACTCGTAGCGTCTGCGTGGTCAGGGCTGAGGCTGGAGGGGGCTGCACCCCTGTGCCCCGGCACATCCTGCCTCTCCTAATCTCCCACCCCCACGCTCCAGGAAAGAGATCTTACCTGCAAGCAGGGGGCAGGGGCCTCCAGCTCACCAGACCGGGTCTCGGCCACGTGGCGAGGTCCTTCCAACCCACCAGGGCTCCCGGTCACTGTGTTAAGAAAGTGCGATGGGCCTAGCCAGGGTCCAGTTAATGGTCTACTGTATCCGAGCAAGCCCTGGCCCCCTACCGCCCAGCAGGCGGGCAGCCCTGTCACCCGGAGGTCAGGCAGCCCCTGCGTCAGGAAGGATGTGACCACCACCTCGGGGGATCCCATGGCCTCCCGGCCGGGTCTGGGCCTCCTGAGGCCTCTGAGGGTCGGGGCGGGATATGGGGATGCAGGCTTCTTTTTTTTTTTCTTGTTCAAATTCTTTTCCCAATTAGATTATTACAGAATATTGAGCAGAGTTCCCTGTGCTATATAGTAGGTCCTTGTTGGTTATCTATTTTATTTAATTTATTTATTTATTTATTTTGCGGTACGCGGGCCTCTCACTGCTGTGGCCTCTCCCGTTGCGGAGCACAGGCTCCGGACGTGCAGGCTCAGCGGCCACGGCTCACGGGCCCAGCCGCTCCGCGGCATGTGGGACCTTCCCGGACCGGGGCACGAACCCGCGTCCCCTGCATCGGCAGGCGGACTCTCAACCACTGCACCACCAGGGAAGCCCGGTTATCTATTTTAAATATAGCAGTGTGTACATGTCAATCCCAAACTCCCTAGCTGTCCTGCCCCCCCACCCATCCCCCCTGGTAGCCATAAGTTCATTCTCTAAGCCTGTGAGTGTGTTTCTGTTTTGTAAATAAGTTCCTTTGTATCATCTTTTTTTAAGATTCCGCATATAAGCAATAGCATACGATATTTCTCTTTCTCTGTCCGACTTACTTCTCTCAGTATGATAATCTCTAGGTCTCTAGGTCCATGGGATGCAGGCTTCTGCAGGACAGGGTTTGTTGGTGGGGAAAACATTCAGACCACCCCCCCCACACCCGACATATGCACTGGGGCGTCAGGATTCTGTGTCACAGCAAAGTCTTGGTTCCTGCACCCCTGGGGGCAACCACACCCCCTCACCTGCTCCGGCAGAGATGGGGGCTCCACTAACCAGGGAGTGAGCATCGACTTTGTACTGAGAGGGCCTCTCGGCTGGTGCCCCCTGATCTCTGAGAAAGGCAAACCATCGGGGGCACAGACGGTCAGCCCACCATATCCTCAGCGTCTACATCCGCTGATTCAACCAACCAAGGGCTGAAAATACTTGAAAACAAGATCCTAGAAAGTTCCAAAGGGCGAAACTTGACTCTGTGTGGCTCTGGCAACTGTTCCCATAGCATTTACATCATATTTGCTATTAAGTATTAGAAGTAACCTAGCAGTGACTTAAAGTGTATGGGAGGATGTGCATAGGTTATGTGTAAATACTGTGCTGTTTCAGATAAGGAACTTGAGCGTCCAAGGGTTTTGGTGTCTGCGGGGGTCCTGGAACCAACCCCCTTCAGTTTCTGAGGGACGATGTAAAGCATTCACGAATCCTACTGGAAACGGTTTATAAAAACGATGTGCTTTAAAACTAGTGTGAAGTCTGCTGTCGAGGAGGGCACGTGTGTGTAGGTGTATACATGTGCCTGTGCACTTGTGTGTGTATGTGAGCACGCACGCATGCGTGTGTGTGGTGTGCTCACTTCTAAGCAGTGATGTGAGGATGCTTCCTCGTGCTGGATAATCTTGGACACGGAGAAGGAAGGGAAACCCGTGTGCCTTTGTGTGCGACATGGTCCCCCCGGTCCCACTCATGTCTCTACTGTCCCCCCGACTGCTGTCCAGCAATTGGCCTCAGGCGGACTCGGAAATGCCGATGCCTTTGTGACCCCGCTTTGCACCGCGGTGCCGGCCCAGGTGAGGCTATGGGTGAGCTGAGGCCATACAGGCCGGGGGCTGCCTGCGTGTCCCTCCCTCTCTGGTTATCGCTCCTTTCCTGTCTTCTCCTCCTTGAGCAGTGGGCTCCAGGTGCTGGCGTCCACCACCATGGCCCTGCAGTGTCCTAGTGAAGGATGGGACCCCAGTCTGATCTTTGGCTCCTTGAGGAGGCCCAGGTGCATCTGGTCCACGTGACAGCATTGCTCGCCAGTGAGGTGCCGGGCATGGGGGCCGGGTCCCAGGTCACTGGCAGGCCCTTGGCTTCCATCCGTGAGCCTGGGTCTCAGGTCAGGAGCAGAAGCCTGAGGTTCCAGGTTCCCCCGGTGGTGGGGGGCCAACTTGCTCCAGCCGGACCCAGTGCCGTGCTCACCGTGTATGCATCAGGGTCTGCTTCCTGTTTTATTTCATAGGATCCCTCCATTCAGATGCTGACTTCCTGGGCCACCTGCTAGTGGGCTCTGCTCTGTGAGCTTCTCCTTCCGCTCCCCTTCTGAGCCGCCGTCGGAGAGACCCAGATGGACAGCATTTGCTTCCGGCCTCCGAGGGGGCAGTCTCCTCTCCAGGCCCTCACGCCCGCCCTCCCTGCTCTGAATGCCCTCATGCAGGCCCTGGCATAGCGCCTGCAGCTCGTGCACTTGTGGGCGGCTGGGGCTGGTTGCACATCAGCATGGCTTCACGCTGGGGGCCCCAGGCTGAGGGAGAAGCAGGAGTCCCAGGGAAGTGAAGGAGTCCTGGGGGTGACGTCACGCCACTGGGAGCAGGCCAGGTGCCAGGACAGAGCGGCATCCCAGGCGGAGGCCCCTCGGAGTCATTCGCTCTAGGGTTGACCATCACCAGGCAGCCCTGCAAAGCCAGGGGTCCGGGGCTTCAGGGGAGCCGGCCCTCCAGACGTGCACCGTTGGGCTGACACGCTGGGAGCTGTCAGTCACCCCTCCCCCAGAGCAGCTGGCACCCCCTCCTTGAACTCCCCTCCCATTTCCGAGGGGCAGGGCTTCCCCTCTGCAGGCAGCCCTTGCCCTGGGACTAGGGCTCTGGATTTTTGGAATCCAGGAGACGCCCGCTTGCCCTCCTGTGTGTCGGCTTCTTCCCGGGGCCTCTGAGGCACCCATGGATGCCAGGTCTTCAAGCCTCAGGTGAGCTGTGCAGTGTCCTGGCTGAGCTGTCCCCGGAGTTCTAGAAGTCTCTTTCTGGCCAGAGCGTCCTCTGCAAAGGGCTCAGTGTTTGCTGGGTCCCCCACCCTGCCCTTGCCAGCGACGCCAAGGAGCCTGCAGCTTCCTCGACACCCCCTTATCCTGAGTCGTCCCCACCCAGGAGCCAGACAGGAAGGCAACGGTGTCTAACCGGAGGCCCGTGTCTCTGGGACCCCAGCGCTCGGGGAGGAGGCCTGGGGTGGGTTTGCCGTCTGTGCTGCGCTCCCTGGACCCGGTGCACCACCGTCTACCCTTTTGTTCTTCCTCCAGGTGTGGCCGGGCCAGATCCAGGGGGCCTCCCCCAGCATCGGGACCACGGCACAGGTGTGCCCCACGCTTGCGCACCTGATGGGGGATGCCCTGACCAGCCCTGGCTCTACCACCCGCGGCCCACACCGGGCAGTCCCTCCCCGCTCCTTTGAGCCTCAGTTTGCTCAGAGTTAAGCCATTTGACGAAAGAACCTTGTAGGCTTAAAATTCTCTGAAAGCTTAAGAGGTGTCTCTGGGGTCATCATAAGTGCCAGGTCTTTCAGGACAGTTTGAGGAGGTGCGTTCTACTGATTTGAATTCGTGGAATATTCTCTGTCTGCTTCCTCTTCTGACAAATCGTTCTTGTGAGTTCAGCGTGTGATAGGCGGTGGCACAATCAGGACCCATGGCGGGGGGGGCGGCGTCACTGTGATGACCCCGGATGAGCCGGAACATTCAGCTCACCTGTGAGCATCCAAAGCAGCCCTTCGGGCTCCCAGAAGCAGCTTTGAGGACAGAAACCCTCTTTCCGATTGGAGCAGGAAGGTTTGTTTGTGGTCAGGGCTGTTGAGTGCGACGACTTTGAATGACCTTGAGAGGGCCAGGCTTCAGTGGGAAGGTCACACCGTCTGGGTCAATGACCTCTCTTGTGAGATGGAATTTTCCAGGAGAACCCTGAGGGCGTCTTCGCGGGGCAGCAGAGCACGCTGCTGAAAAGGGGCCGCGAGGGTCTAGAGGGCTCCCTGCTCGGCAGAGCTGGGAGGCCGCACCACACGGCCTCCTGACCTCGGCTGCCTGCTTCTCTAGGGCCCTTCCTCTGGAAGCACCAAGTAGCGGCTTCCCCGGGTCCTGTTCCCAGTGGAACTGGAGCAATGAGTGGTTTTTAGGACTCCTTGGTTCCATTTTGGTCTGTAAAAGGGAAAACAGAGCCTGCCAACCGCAACTTTCTGTCCCTTCTGTGGCCGAGCGGGGGGGTGGCGTGGGGGAGCGAATCTGTGAGTGATTCTGGGTTTTGTAGCAAGAAGAAGTGACCCCCCCACTGTGGAAGGGGCTCCACTGCACTCCTCTGGGTTTAGAGCCACCAAGAGAAGAAGCCGACACCGCTGGGGCTGGACCCCTGAGAGAAGTGGGTCCACGCCGAGTCTGATCACCTGGGCGACGCCAGCGCGTCCTCAGCCCTGTGAGCCGAGCAGCCAGCGGGGTGTGGGTGTTCTCTGGGGCTGGGCCTGGGATCTCGGCGGTCCCGGTTCCCCCCAGTCCCATAGTCTGTACCTCTTGACCTGCCCTATGTATCAGTGTATCCAGATGGGAGTCACCTGAGAGCAGGGCGTACCTGGACACCAGGTGGGCAAGGCAGGGGGTCTGGGGGTTGCCCCAAGGCAGCGCTAGGACCGACCTCCAGGCCCGCTCAGCCCCAGCTCCTCCCTCCCTGGTATTCGACACTGCCGTCCCACCGGACTCATCCCGCCCTGGTACCCAGAGGGGTCTTGGCTTGAGTACCACCGGCTCACGGGAACCGTGGCCCCTCACTCGCCGCCCTGCTCCCCTGAGACACCAGTGCCCGCAACATCTCCAAGCCCGTCCTCTTTATGTAGCACGTGTCCAAAGTCCTCTGGAAAGCCAGGGCCTCCGCGACTGTATTTTAATCAGTGGGGAGCCACCACACCCCCACATTGGCTCTCCCCCTGCAAGAAATGTCGGCTTAGGGGCTGGTAGCAGTTTGGGAAGTCCCTGAAGCCCTCTATGCCTGCGTCCCCTTCAGGCTGCTGGGGCATCGGCCACAGCAACCTCCGGGGTCCCATCCATCTGGAGGTTCTGTGGTCTGGCCCACGGTTCTGCGGTTGTGGTGTCACTTGTGGCCGGCGGTCTGTGTCTGTGGATCCCACGGTGAGGGATCCTTGGGGAGTCAGGGACATAGGACTTGTCCCGAGACAACGTCGCAGCCCCTCTGCAGGGAGGGTGGACGCTCCCAGCCGGCAGGGTCCCGTGCCATCCAGGGTTTGTGCCAATGGCCTCAAAGGCCAGGCTGGCATCTGCGGGGCCTCAAGTGGCCACCGGCCCACAGGCATGGGACACCATTTTTATGCCAAGACTTTGCCGGATTTTACTTCACCAGGAAGAGAGAAACCAACAGTTCATATTAATTAACTTCTCGGGCAACTAAATTGCTCAGGACAGAGAGTCCAGCTAGGGGCAGTGAGGCTGACCGTCCAACTCCGGTGTGGGGAGACACAGTGTCTGAGACACCCTCAGGCCGCAGTTCCCGCTGGGCCTGGGACAGACTCCTGCTGGGGTCTGGCCGACGTTGGTCCTTGGGGTTAACAAACACTCAGTGCTCTGTGGGGCCAGGAGCCCACATGTTTCCTAAGACTCTGCGCTGGTGGACGAGAGATGCTGGCAAGGGGCCTGTGTGGCCGGGTGTGTCCATGCTAGACACTGAGTGCTGGGGATCCGCTGGCGTGGTGTCCCCAGGGGATGGGCAGCTCCTAAAAGGAGGCAACACACCCCGGATGGCCGGGACGGGTACAGACATCCCTCCCCACATCTGCAGGGCCCAGCACCCAACCACACGGACATAGTCTGCACCCCCGGCTTCCATTGGTTAGTGGAGGGGCTTTGGGGGAGCCAGGCCACCTCCCAGAACTCGTTTCCTCGTCTGATGTGGACACGTGGCCCCAAGCTGTCTGAGAAGGAGGCGTTTACTCTCCGGCCCCTGCAGACGCCCACTGCGAGCACATGCATGCACACTTGCCCTCCGCCCCCAGGGAATCTGGGTGTGCCCTCTGGACTTGAGCTCCAGACAAGCGGGAGAACAAAAAGACTCTGGGGGAAGCCGGTTCACACTCCCAACGCAGCAGCCTAAGCAGAAGCCTGCTCTGCCCCCGGGGCGTGTGGGGAGGTGGGAGGGGCAGCCCTCAGGTGAGGCGCTGCGACCCTGTGGGAGGCGCCCTTGACCCCTGGCCATGGCATCGGCACCAGAACCTCAGGCCCCTGTGTTGTCATCTCTGGACACAGCAGATGGGGCCGCAGTGTGTGTCCCCTTACCAGGAGGTGGGCTCAGGGCCCTGGGGCACCCCTGTGCCCATGTCTGGTCTGGAGAAGCGGTGACCATGGTCTAAAGCTCCCGTGAGTCCGGGAAGAAGGGACCAGAGGAGGAGGCTTTCAGGGTGATTCTGTCTCACTCATCCAACCATTCACTTGTCCGTCCATCCATCCATCCGTCCACCATCCATCATCCATCCATCCTTCTCTCATTCCATCCATCCATCCCTCCTTCTCTCCAGACATTCATCCATCCACCATCCATCCATCCATCCATCCATCCATCCATCCATCCATCCTTCTATCCATCCATCCACCCACGTGTCCACCCATTTCTCTCTCCATCCACTGAGATGTACTGAGTGCCTTCCTTCATCTGCCAAGCACCGTCTCTGCTCCGGCCTGTTGGGCCTCTAAACAGGCACTACTCGATCCCCATCTCTGACAAAGAAGCAGGCTCAGGGGAGGTATGGAGCGTGTGGGGGTCCTGCCGTGACCTCTCTTTCTACAGTGGGCCCTTGTCCACTCTGGCGCCTTCTACGGCACTGAATGCACTTATTTATGAGCCATGTCTCCCCCTGGGGTCTCTGAGAGCAAGGGCCAGTGGTCTCCAGGATTGTGTTGCTTGCTGTCCACGTGCGTCCTAATCCCCAGGCCAGGCCCCCTGCAGGGGGCTGCGAAGACACCACCCACGTGGCCAGGACTCAGCCAGGACACCAATGCCACCGTCCTGAGGAAGGACAGTGTCCCAGGAGGCTCTCGTCCTCAGGCAGGATGAGCTTTGCCCAGAGGCTCAGGCTGGTCCTCTGCTATGCCACCTTTCCTACTGGGGCCCCTCTTTCCCCACCGAGCCCAGGGCTGGAGGACTCCTGAGCCCCAGGAGAGCCCCAACAGAGGCTGCTTCTAAAGGGCCTTTAGGCAGGAGATGCCCAGGAAATACCAGCCCAGAGTGGCTGACCAGATAGCCTGAGGCCGACTGCCAGGCCAGAGCTGCTCCCAGGCGGTGCTCGTGTCTGCCTCTTCTCTTCTGAGTGGGAGAAGGGAGTGACCCCATCCCCGGCCTTCCCTGCCAGGCCTGCCCCCTCTTTCCTCCCTGTCCTCCTCCTGGCCCGCGCATGCTCGTGTTCACAGGAGACGTGAGTGCTGAGTGGGGTGGAGGCTGCGGGGGGGTTGGGAGTGGAGCCAGAAACAGCATGGGGCCCCGGGCTGTGCGTGCGCGTGTGCACGCGTGTATCCACGTGTGCCCGTGCGTGTGTCCAGGCTACACTGCCTGTGCCCGGAACGTGGTCCCAGTTCAGCAGTTCAGCGGGATGGAACGCACAGCCTTCGCCCAACCAACAAGCAGTTAGCTCTCCTAGGTGGAAGGCTGGGGTCCCTGGCACGGGGCTGGCCACGGGGCTGAACCAGAGCGGGGTTCATGGGGAACCCCCCCATCCTTCACTGCGGGGAAAACGCCTGCAAGAACCCGCCTTGGGTCTTTTGGAGGCCGATCCCCAGCGCTGCCAACAGTTTCTCTCACTGATGCTTGGTCCTGGAGAGCCCGATTCCCCCTCCGGAAGAGGCCGTCCTGTTTGGATCAAAAAATAATTAGCAGAGCTTGAAGTGGAGGTTTCAAGTACACATTTAATTTACACTGATTACCAGTCATATGCTAAGTAAACACCAGCTGAATATTAAACTGTCACTGTTGGGCGGTGCGTCGTGCGCGGTTATAGAGAAAACTCCGTAAATGTGCCGTTTCTATAACTGGCAATTATATCAATAACATGCAACACTTGTCTTGCAAAATTCAAATTAGTACGTGCATATCTGCGCGGAGATCCACACTCGGGCACTTTGACTTAACGTGTTGCCGGGGAGTCTTCCTTCCCCGAGCTCCACTTTAAAGAAAGTCACAGCTTCCGACGCAATTAAGCTGATGAACAAAAAATAAAGTCAAATCCACCTGGGATTTCTTGTCCCCTTCCAATCCTGTCTCTCCCGATCTGTGAACCCTTTTGTCTGTATGTTTCTAACGTTAGAGCCACTGCTTTCCCGTGAGCAGCTGCGCTGTCACGCAGACCCACCAGAGCTTTGCCTGGGATGAGTCATTAGGACCTGCACGGTATCCAACACCGTGTCCCTAAATGGGCTGATGGGGGCTGTCACCACAGGCTGGCGCACTCTCCCTCGGGAGCAGGGCGGACATTTTCGGGTGGGTGCTCTTGTCCCAACTGGGCGGGCATTTACAGGAGGGGACAGAGTCATCTGTACATTCTCCAGAAGTGGCTTGACACTTCAGGGAGACAGATGCCACGTGGGGCGCTGTCAGAAGGGGCTGAAGGACAGCCGTCAGCGGCGTGGTCCGTCCAGCTCCAGGACCCGGCCGTCCTGTGACCCCGGGTTCCAGGTTGAGAGGGCTTCCAGGGGCTTGTCCCCCCTTCCCACTTCCGTGTCCCCCAAGGTCCCAGCTGGGCCCCCGGTGTTCTCAAGTCCTTCAGCACATGTTCATTGCCGGAGCATCCCGGTTCATGCCTCCACGGGGGGACCTTGGTGCCAGTCTTGGCCGAGGAGGGCACGCAGAGCAAGTGCAGACCCGCACCCCAGCCCTCACTCCCTTACATCAGGAACCCTGGGGGACGAGTGTGGGTGAAGGCAGTCGGGCAGGGCCGGGGAGGAACACTTATGAAAACTGCTGGAAAATCAGTCTTAGCAAAAGAAAAAGAAACCCAAATTCTGTCGTTAAAAAAAATCCCACAAATACCAAAACTAATTGTTTGTGTGGCTGGATGAAGGGTCTTCGTGAGCCACCTCCTTCATCCCTTCTAGAAATAAACCCTGTTTCTTCCCCGACCCCAGAGCTCCCGTTGGCCGCACGCAGGTCTGTGACGTGGGGTCCAGAGCCCTGGGATGGGAATCCTGGCCTGAGCCGGGCAGTGGCCTCCCTGACCTCGAGGATGTCCTGGCTTTTCTTCAGGGACCCCCAGGTTGCAAATTGCCTGCAAATTGCCCAGGAAGGTCCCTGGGAGAGGCTGCTCCCGGGTCTCTGGGCAACAGTTCGGTTATGGGCCGGGGCCCGCGGCTCCTTTCTTGGAGGGTTTTAAAAGAAAATAAAATGGGGGAAGAAAACCCAGGCTGCCGGGCGGGGACGCGACCTCTGTGCCTGCCGCCCCGATTAGCATCCTCTCAGAGGGACTCTGGCTTCGGGCTCTCGGCATCCCTGCCCGGCTCTCGGCTTGTGCCCGGATGTCATGGTGGTGCTGCCTTGTTGCCAGCGCACTGTTCCCTCCCTGAGCTCCCCCATCTGCTCTCCTGCTTCCTCCCTCCAGGAAGGACCAGCAGTTCCTGACCCACCTGGCCTTCTGCAGCCCGTGGGCCTCGCCGTCCCAGCTCCTCAAGAAAGAGCATTGCAAGCTGTGCCATTTCCCACTTTGCAAAATGTGCTTGCGTTTGTGGGAAGCAAATGTTTCGTCTTTCAATTAAATAAAACCTCAGTGGTTGAAGGCTTCGGGGATTTGGTGAGAGACCAGCCCGACCTCGGCTCGCGGACAGGGCTGGGTTTCTCCTTTCCTCTCACCGACCCTCAGTGCCGGGGCCGTTCCTGCCTTATCCTTTTCTTCCTCCTCAGAGCTGTGTGCTGTAATGGACTTCCTTAAATCAATAATGCGTAGAAGGAGATTTACAACACGTTGCTAAAATACTGTCTCTGCCTTTTATTCATGCATTTGTCACTGTGGCCTCTGATCAAGGTGCTCAGAGGAGGGATAAATAAAGAAGAGAGAAAACGCTCTGTCATAATCCAGAACCATTTGCAAATTCATCACTGATATTCCTGGAGAAGGAGAGACGGAGGGATGATGAATATCCCGCAGAGCTAATATATCTCGTTGACCTCCTCTCCCATTTATTCACATAACCTACTTGGACCATGATAGAATGAGGGGCTCTGCTGGCCAGCAACAGATGGGGCCGGGCCCGGGGTGGCAGAACAGTTGCGACGCATTTGGTTGGGGCCGGTTTGAATGTTAATTGTGATCAATTTGATTTGGGGTGACTCTGGGGGAAATTATTCTTGGAGGAGAAATGATAAAGATGATTTCCTGCAGAGAATCCTCACCCATCTCTCTCTCTGCAGAGAAAAAATGTAGCCGCTGCTTCTGCTTTTGTGGCTGGGTCCGTTTAGGTCGATGACCGTCATTAACAAGAAGAATTGGCCCCCATTCAAATCAATACCCCCCTCCAAAAGAGGCAAGAATATGTTTCTGGTTTGGAGGGTTTTGCTTGCCGGTGTCTCCCTCCTCCCGTTGAGGGCCTGAGCTCCGCACTTGGATGGCTTTTAACTGATGGGAACGGGAAAGAGGGAAAGATACCTATTTGGGGAGATTTTTCTCTGAGGCAGACAGTGTCGGACCCGTGCAGAGCCTCAGTGCTTCTGTGGTCAGTGGGCCACCATCCCGGCTCCTCCCAGACCTGCTTCTGGGAGTCAGGCATCTGCGGGGGTCTCTGCACCATCCACGTGGCCTCCGGGAGCCCAGGGGGGACAGACTGCAGCTGCCTCAATGGGGACCAGTGGTTCCCACAGTGTCCAGAGGTGGACCAATGATACTTGGGAGCCCCACGTTGTGAGGTCTGCACGTGGCACCATGCCGTAGGTCACCGAGTCTCTAGGTGGTGACTGGGTCTGGGGTGGGCTGGAGGGGCAGCCTAGGGGTCTGAGAGGCAAATGCTCACCCGGGGCTGGCATGGCCACCCGGTCTCCCAGGCTGAGGTTCCAGGACAGGGGGTTCAGCACCTGCCCGGCCAGCCTGTGGGGCTCACAAAGCAGGAAGTACAAAAGGGAGGTCCCCCCGCAATGGCTGAGCGCAAGCCAACGTCAGATCCCCAGGGAAGGGGGCCGGAATCAGCAGATGAAAAACCCGGGATGCCCAGTTACGCTTGAATTCCAGATAAACAGCGTATAATCTTTAATAGAAGTATGCCCCAAGTACAGCACGCTTTTTGTTGTATTTATTGCATTTTAGGTCGTATTTACTGTGTTTTAGCTGGCAGCCCTTCCCCCAGGCTCCATGCCCTGCACTGACCGCACTCGAAATAGAACGGCGTGGGGAGGGGGCACGGATTCCCACTGACACGAGACTCAGCTAGGTCCAGTTTGGAGGGACCAGGTCCACCTGTGCAGAAAAGAGATGCTGGGTCAGAGACAGAGGTCGAGATTGCAGAGAAATGCTGGCTCATGTGTTACAGAAAACTCGGGGAGTCTTGGGCCTTTTCTATGGGCAGGGTCGTATGGCCCGAACAGACGCCTCCTGAAAAGTTCCCGGAGTTGACGGGGCGCCCTGTCAGCTGCTGTACCGGGAGGCTCTGCGTGGGTGGCTCAGACTTGTCTGCAAGTGGAGAGGGTCCTGGGAGACACCCAGGTGGGCAGTTTCCGGGCTGGTGATGCTGCAGGACACTCCCAGGGCCACCAGGGGCCCAGCACCCACTCCTGTCCAGCCCCCTGCCGCCACAGGCCCAGCAGCTTCTGCACAGAGAGCTCTGTTCTCCCACCTAAACGTTTAACATAAATTGTCACATGCTATAAGAATTATGAAATTATAAATATAATGAATCCTCATTGTAGAAAATACTGAAGCAAATTTTTAAATGAAAATCTCACATCCCATCACATAGAGATAATATTTGCTTACGTTTTCAGTCTTGGATGTTTACCTTTTATATATAGATATATGTATATAATATATATAAATTACATAAATTATGTGTCTGTGTGTTATATATAAATTAAATTAATTATGACAAGATGTGGGAAACCCCTTGGTCATACATGTAAAGTATTTCATATACACGACACATGACCTGAGATCATAATTCCCCCACACCTTTGGCATCTAAGCCTTCCTGGTCTGTGTTAGCAAGGACCACCAGCGGCCAGGGTCTCAGGACGGGGAGGGGGTCTCCTCTCCGTTTAATGGTCCATGTTCTCCATCAAAAGACTCGGCTGCACCCTGAGAGGCACCCTGACTGCAGCAAAGAAGAAACACAAGACAAAGGAAAACTTAGGTCTTGTCCTCCAGGGGCTACTTTCCAAAAGAGGGAACCGACCCAATCTGGATCTTACAAACTTTTTTCTGTTTAAAATGTACTACGATTATTTAAATGAGAGGCGTTTAAAATTGTGTGTGTGTGTGTGTGTGTGTTTTAATCCCGTACCTAAGCCACTGGTAGTTTAGGTTTTTTGCTGAGTCAGTTAAATTTTAAAACTGATACTTTCTTTAACAGCTGAGAAGGCGCCCTCCCCACACCCAGACCTGGAGAAGCTGATCCAATGGATGCTATCAGCTTCTGGGTAGGGGAAGGAGTCTGGGTGTCAGGGTTTGTTAAATACTTTTCTTTAATAATCTAGCCCCCTGGTCTGCAGGAGCTGGGTGCCAGGCTGCAGCCCCACGTGTACCTGGGGGCGGCCCCAGACACCGCCCAGGGTGAGCGGGTGGGAGAGAGTCCTCCATCCGGCATGCGACACACTTAGAGTAAAAATTTGCCTGTTGTTTATCTGCAATTCAGGACTGAGTGTCCTGTACTTTTATCTGCTGAGACCCGCACGCCCTCCCCAGGGTGGAACCTTCACACTTTCTCGCGTGCTCACCGAGTGCCGGGCCGGGGCAGCCGGGCATCCTCTTCCCGCAGCCAGGGGTCTCACCCCTGCACGTGGAGCTGGGGGGTCCGCGGGCGTCAGGCCCTGGGTGAGAGTGTGGCATCTGGGGGGGCTGGGGAGGCAGTGAATGGCCCGTGTGGGACGCCAAGACGGCCTGCCCGGAGTCCTGGGTCTCCTGTGCTCAGCCCGTGTCAAAATCACCTGCTGACGGGTCAGCCTGGGACACCGTCACGCCCCTCCCTCCCTGAGGGAGGGATGAGCTCAGCAAGCATCCGTGCAGTGCCTACTGTGTGCACAGGCACCCCTCGGGCATCTCGGAGGTGTGAAGGTACAGAGGCCCTCAAGGAACGCCCCCCACCCCCACCTGGAGTAAGGAGGCCTCAAGGGAAGGAGGCAGGGAGCCCCCCCGGGGCCCAAGGAGCCAATAGGGTCCCCCTTCCTCGTGCCCAAGATGTAGGTGAGGCACGGACAGAGCCCGGGTCAGGACGCCTCTCGGCCAGTGTCCTCAGGCCGTACCCAGGACAGCGGGTGACAAGACCTCAGTAGTCAGCAGTGACCAAGGGGGCCCGCCCACCCCCACTTCCAGATGGGGGGCAGGGCTCAGAGAGATCAAGTGTCAGCCTGAGACCACACAGCCAGGAAGAGGCCAGGTCTGAGCCCCTGCGCCGCGTCTCAGGCAGACTCCCCTGTGGGTTGGTGGCTTCCCTTCTTTTACTTTTCCTCTCCCCATGACGATGTTGTCCTGTAGTTTCTGAGACCCTAAGAAGGGAGAGGAAATGCGATGAAATTGGTAGCCCCCCTTCCCCATATCCCTGACCACCTGAAGGGGGTGAGTGACCGGACTTGACGGTACCCTGACCCCCCTCCCCCTTGGGACCCTTTTCTGTCCCAAGAAAGACAGGGGTTCGCGGGGACCGGGCGACAGGTGAGGGAGGCCAGGCACGAACGTTCCAGCAGAACAGGACGGTTTGCAGAGTTTCTCAAAAGATGGCAAAGGCGTGCTTCAGATCCCACCAGAAAACCCACACAAAACGCGCTCAGAGGACTCAGGGAAAAGTTTACTGGAAACTTGGCCGCGGGGCCGGCGAGGGCTTTTTGTTTGCTGGTCACAGACACAGCGAGTGCAGACCGAGGGGTTTCCCACATCTTGTCAAAGGCCTGCATTTCCTCTCTCCTTTCTCCTCAGGCTGATTAGCTGCTCGGCGATGGCGTGAGGACATGTCGGGGGTAGGAAAATGGGGGTCACTTTGGAAAACCTCTTTGTGGATGGGTCGGGAATGGGGAGAAAATGAATAGTTATAAGCTCATTTCCATAGAAACTGTCTCATTACCATGCTGGCTGCCCCTGGAAGAGGCAGGGCTCCCTGCCAGTGAACGGCCCACAATTAAGTGTCCCCTGCCCGCCCGGCTGCCAGAGATGGCTCCCGAGCGCAGCCAGCGCGGTCCAGAGGGGCTGTCAGCATGCCTGCTTTCTGGAGCGATCAGACATCTGCGTGGGGATTTTTCTCGGCGTCTTAGAAAACACAAGCTCGCCCCATCCCGCGACCAGGCGCTGCCCCTGTTACGAGATCCCAGACATCGGCCTTCCTGCGATTTTCACTGGATGCAGTGTGATCAGGCCTCTCAGGCGCCCCAAAGATGCTGAACAAAAGACACGGGAACCATTAGGTTTAAAATCACTTCCTGGGCTGTGCCCTTTGTCCCCTTGCTCGGAAGGCACTTTGTCACCAGGCTCCGGGGCTGGCAGGCTTCTCCAGAGGCGGGTGGAGGGGTCTCTCTCCTCCACGAGGGGCTCGGAGGGGTCGCCCTGGGTCTACAAGCCCTCCCCGTCCCATGCAGTCACCGCATCCTCGATTGGTCCCCACACGCGTGTCACTGGGTATGGAAGAGGGAGAGCGAGTGTGTAACCTGGGGGAGACGCGGGGTTTCTTCTGAAGGAGCCGGAGGTGGAGATGGGAAGGAGGAGGTGGGGTGCTGGGAGCAGCTTCTCCCCAGAACTTTCCGATTTCGGTGAAATAGACAACAGATCCGAGTTGTCATCTTGACCATCAGTGAGTGTGTGATTCGCCGCATTAAGTACGTCCCCGTGCGCATGGCTGCCACCTCTCTCTGCTCTCCGTCCCAGAACTTTTTCATCGCCTCCAACAAAAACTCCGTCCCATTAAACCGTCACCCCACCCCCTCCCCCAGCCCGTGGCACTCTCTCTTCTACTTTCTGTCTTTATGGACGTGCTGGCTTATGTTTTTAAGATGGAACAGCGTATCCCAGGGGAGCAAAGATCATCTGAACTCCAAAGGTGCAGCATTGCAGAGCCGTCGGGAGCGCAGTGCCCTTGCCTGGGTCCCAGTCTCTGTGCATTTATTCATCGCCCGTTTACCCTGGTTTTGTGAGCAGCCTGTTTGGACAGAAATGCCCCTGCCCCTGGGAAGGGAGTAATTCAGGGTTGACAGCAGTGAACCAGCCGAACAGGAAGACACACACCTGCCGAGGAGGGAATAATCCCGGTGGCAGTTTGGGGAGACCCGGCTGTGAGTCGGGAAATAAGATGAGCGCTTTGGAAAGTGTAGACACGTGTGGCATGGGTCTGGGCTCTGCTGTCCCTTAACCTTGAGTCGGTGATGAGGCAGGGGCGAGGCAATCCTCGTTTTATAGTCTCAGACACACAGCGGTAGGAGTCAAGGGTCAGTGTAGCACCATTCCAAGAGGCAGGGCCTGGGGACCTGCAAACACAGCTTCCAGAACGCTTTAGGAAGGGGGTGCTCGTGGAAGCCCCCAGCACCGAGCCGCAGAGGGTGTTTTTAAGAAACACTGGCAGCTCACTCGGCAAACCCTGATTGTCCAAACTACGTGTCCATCCCGACGGCCTGAATGAGCCCCTGGACCATCGTGCACAGTGGATGCTCAGTTAAAGGATGTGAAGTGAAATCCATCAGTGAGATTAGTGGGTGTGTTGGTTTCTACAAGTACCCCAGAGCAGGGGCTCAGACAGCAGGGATCTGCCTCTCCTGTTCTTGAGGCCGGAAGTCCGAGATCCAGGTGTCGCAGGGCTGGTTCCTCCTCCCGGCCCCTCCCCTGGACTCTGGTGGTTTGCTGGTGATCCTTGGGGCTCCTTGGCTTGTGGACACATGACCCCAGCTCTGCTTCACCTTCACACGGCCTCTCCCTGTGTGTGTCTGTGTCCAAACCTCCCCCTTTATAGGACACGAGTCTTATGGACTAGGGCCCTGCTAAGACCTCATCTTAACTTCCCTAATTACATCTGCAATGATCCTATTTCCAGACAAGGTCACACCCTGAGATGCTGGGCTCCAACACGTGAATCTGGGGGACACTGTCCAACCCACAACAATGAATGGCTGCCCAATTCATCCCGCATGGAACCGTGTTCCCCAGGGCGCCTCTGGGGAGAGGTCTGCCTGGCCAGGCTGTGGCTCCTGCCACCTGGGGGTGCTGCGGGCACCTGGGTACCCCCACCCTCTGTCCAGCCAGCTTGCCGACCCCTCTGACACGATTGTGGGGTGAAGTTCGTCTGTGGTTCTGGCCCTCGCCTGCCTAACCCCCCAACCCATGTCTTTTACAAACTCCAGAGGCCGCTACTCTGTGACTTCTATGCCGCTCAGACGGCCGGCCAATAGCTTAAGTATAACGTGTGATAAACACAGGAGATCATTCTGCTTCGTGGTTTTCTAAGGTTTGAAAAGTGATTTAGAGTAATTTTAGGTTGTCCTGGGGTTGGCAGACAGTGTGATCGGCAGTTCAAGAAGACGGAGTTCTTCAAATGGAAGGATGTTGCTGCCTTATTTTAATTTTTAGAAACATGATCAATGTCAGCCGGGGAGGAGGCCAGCAGCTTCCCAGAATGGTTTTCACGCACGCAGGCCGTCGGGGCCGCGCGGGTTAGGGCATCGCAGCCTCAGCCTCTGTGCCGTGTGAGCGAAAGGCTTTCGCTCTTCAAATTGGAAACCTGCCCTCGGCCTCCCTCTGGCCGCGACGTAATCCCGCGAGCAATCTGCTGATCGGACAGAAAACTTTTCCACCGTGTAGTCGGCTAAGTGTGTCTGGAAAGGATGGATTTAAAGTGTGAGGAATTGCTAGCTAAGTGCTGGTGGCAGCGGGTGGCCTGGACGGGGCCGGGGTGAGCGAGGTGACCTGCAAGAGAAATGAGGTCATGGCCCTGTGTCGGTGACGCCCTACGCAGGCCTGGCCGTGTTGACAGGAGAAGATGCAGGGAAGCAATTCCAGGGGAGGCGCCGTGTTGGGGGCTACTGGGAAATGGGCTGTGGGACTGCCTTGAGCCTCCGATGGTCTGCCCAGATCCCACGGGGGTCAGTCGGGTGGGCCGGGGCACAGGGGACCCTGACAGACCTGCTCTCCGCCCCTGGTATTTTGGACCACAGGCCTGCTCCCCAGCTGTGCAATGGTCGGGGAGGAATCTCTGCCCTCCAGATGCCTCCCACCAGCCCCCATATCTGTGACACCGCGGGGAAAGGTCATGCCTCTGCGAGGTGGCCCAGCACACGAGGAAATGCTCAGACATGGCTCAGGCTGGGGTTGGTGGCAGAAGCTCCAAGCTCCTCCTCTGCTCAGCCTTTCCCCAAGAAGACTTGATCACAGGCAGGTAATCTCCTGGGGTGACCACGCCCCTGGCTCAGAGACTGGGCTCATTTGGGCTTAGGGGTTCACCTGGGCTTCCCTTAATTCAGAGGTGGGTGCTCACCTAGACTCAGGGATGGGGCTCACCTGGACTCAGGGATGGGCTCACCTGGACTCAGGGATGGGACTCACCTGGACTCAGGAATGGGCTCACCTGGACTCAGGGATGGGCTCACCTGGACTCAGGGATGGGCTCACCTGGACTCAGGGATGGGACTCACCTGGACTCAGGAATGGGACTCACCTTGACTCAGGGATGGGTTCACCTGGACTCAGGGATGGGACTCACCTGGACTCAGGGATGGGACTCACCTGGACTCAGGGATGGGCTCACCTGGACTCAGGGATGGGCTCACCTGGACTCAGGGATGGGACTCACCTGGACTCAGGGATGGGCTCACCTGGACTCAGGGATGGGCTCACCTGGACTCAGGGATGGGACTCAGGGATGGGGCTCACCTGGACTCAGGGATGGGACTCACCTGGACTCAGAGGTGGAACTCACCTGGACTCAGAGATGGGCTCACCTGGATTCAGGGATGGACTCACCTGGACTCAGGGATGGGCTCACCTGGACTCAGGGATGGGACTCACCTGGACTCAGGGATGGGCTCACCTGGATTCAGGGATGGGCTCACCTGGATTCAGGGATGGGCTCACCTGGACTCAGGGATGGGCTCACCTGGACTCAGGGATGGGACTCAGGGATGGGGCTCACCTGGACTCAGGGATGGGACTCACCTGGACTCAGAGGTGGAACTCACCTGGACTCAGAGATGGGCTCACCTGGACTCAGGGATGGACTCACCTGGACTCAGGGATGGGCTCACCTGGACTCAGGGGTGGGCTCACCTGGACTCAGGGATGGGACTCACCTGGACTCAGGGATGGGCTCACCCGGACTCAGGGATGGGACTCACCTGGACTCAGGGATGGGACTCCCCTGGATCCAGGGGTGGGGGCTCACCTGGACTCGGGAATGTGGACCCAGCTTCCTTTCCCTGTGGCTGCACCACAGGTATGTTGAACACTCAGCAAAATGCAAGTTGAGAAGCGCCTTGGAGAGGGGCTTCTGTGGGCTTTTGAGGGGGGGCAGAATGGCAGGATGGAGCCTCCTCTTAGCCCCTGGTCCTTCCTGTGTCTGGACCTGAGGCTGCAATGGAGCCTCACCTTGCTTTCCGTTTGGCTGAAATTCATTAAGTGCCAGGAAAGCATGGATTTCCAAGCCCAGCTTTTCCCACAGCCTCCACTTAGCAGAGCAAATCAAAGTGATGCGAGCGAGTAACGAGAAACAGCTCCCAGAGAGCTCGCTGAGAAGCCAGACAGTCTGCCCTCCCGGCGTGGCTGGTGGCAGACATCACGGGGGTTACTTTGCAGACGCCCTGGGGTCCACTCCAGGTGCGGTGGGCCATTATGCGGCTTTCTAAGAGTGTTTTTGGGTAATTCTTAGAAGGACAGTGAGTCCTCAGGCCCACGGTGGGCCCAGTTCAAATGTACCAGCTGCCACTGGGCTCAGGGTCCCATTAAGGGGGGCCTTCGCAGGGGGACACAGCTCCGCGAGAGTGTGTCACTAGTGACCTGTGGCTTCTCCTTAAAACAGAAAGTGCTGATGCCGTGGAAACCCCTGTGCATTGCCAGGGACCAGGGGCCCTGCTGGTGGTGGGCGCTGGGCAGAGTCTCCCCGAGGGTCGACTGGTGGCGGGTAGAAGCATGAGGTCACCCCGGGCCAGGCTCTTGGCCTGAGTGACCTCAGGTCTCATCTGTGAAGTGGGACGCTCACCAGGCCAGCTGTTCTGGTGTCCAGCGTGCTCAGAAGCCCCCCTGCCTGTGTCAGCTCATTTCACTCTCAGGGCGGCCCTAAGAAGCAGGCACCGGTGTTACCGTGCTGTCTAGATGCTGCCACGAGGCCCAGAGACCTGCAGGCACCTGTCCGAGAACACACAGCCGGATGCAGTAAGCAGGGTCGGACACCGTCTCACCAGCGCTCCATCTGCCTCTCCTGCCTGCCGCCTTGGAAGGAGCTGAGGGCACATGAGAGGGCCCAGTTGGTGCTGGCCTACACTGCATGACTACTGCTACCAGCAGCGAGCTTGAGAAGCAGTGTTCCAAGAATACTGTCAAGAGAAAAATAAGGAGGATACTCACTCAGAGCCCCGGGCCTCCGTTCTGCACGAGCAGCCTCCACTCACCCTTACGAGAAAGAGATTCCTGAGAAACACCCCGCCCAGAGCCAGCCGCCCGTGGGACGCTCCCTGTGCCCCAGGAGCTCGGGCCGCGGGCCGCGGGGCAGGCGGGTTTAGGGAGAGGCCCCGAGGCAGAAGGAGCTGGGTCAGGTGTTGTCACCAAGGGGTCCCGTGGGGGCCGGGGGCCCGCCTGGGGATCCGATGGAGGCACAGAAGGTGCCACCTCTTCGTTCCCTTTGCGCCTCCGTGGAACCGCCCGGCCCCACCCCCATGTCTGCTGGGAAGCGGCCCCAGCATCACACAAGTGAGCAAGGGGCTATTTCCCATCTCACAAGCACCACGATGAAAGGAACAGGTGGAAAGATTGTTGAGACTTGTGAATTAGTCGCTAATGAGGAAAATTAGGAAATTTGCTGAAGCATAAAAAATGAGAAGTCCAGAGAAAGAAGACAAATGGGTCGGGAGTTAGTCCCTCCTCCCCCACCCCCCCTCGCCCCGCGGGCTTTCAAACTCTGGTTTAGACCAGACTGAAATACAGATCTGACGGCTGGGCTAATGGGAAGACATTGGTTTAAGACGTAGAGATGATTAATTGGATTAATGTGCGAAAATGGTTAAAGTGGTGTCAGGGAGTGAGGGGAGGGGCAGTGTTTCCTGGGCCACCTGCCACCTGCCCGGCCCTTGTCAAGTGCTCTGCAGATGTCACGTCACTGGTCCCACCAGGACTCTGACAGGTGGGCCTATCGCTCCCCTCTGCAGAGGAGCTACGAAGGCAGGCGTGTCGTCTAGCTAACGCAGAGCCCGGGGTGCTGCCCAGACCCTCTGCCCATCCTCCTTCCTGGGGGCCGACCCCTCAGGTTCAAGGACCTGGAATGGGACCATTTCAGGGGAACTCAAGGCTGCTGCCGTTGGGTCTACAGCCCAGAGTTGAGCTGTTCTCGCGAGACGGAAATCCCCAGAACCGGTCTGCGATGTCCCTGCCTTGGGGTCTCCCAGCCCCACCTGTTCAGGTCCCTCCCAGCCTCACTTTTCCCTCTTCTAAGTGGGGCATCTCCTGTACTACCTGAGACTTTTCTGCTCATCCTTTTCCAAAAAACCCATAGTTTGGGACCTTAGGAGCCAATAAACTTCATGAACATCAGATTTCTAAGGTTTGCCCCGTCAGCCCCGCCATTCTGAGTATGTGCAAATCCGAAAATATTCTTGTAAAGCTTATCAGGAACCAAAGAAAACCGCCGCTAGCTTCCCTGATGCCGCCTCCAGCAGCAGCTGTCTTGGGGGCATCAGAGACCTTGTCACGGGGGCCAGAGCCAGAGCAGAGGCCGCGGCTCATCAGACCCGGATTTCAGTCCCGGTGCCGCCCCGTGGGCAGGTCCTGGCTTCTCGGTGCCTCAGTTTCCTGATCCATAAAATGGGGATAATGATGGACCTCGATGCTGGGCTGTGTCTCGGGGATCAGTCAGGTTATTGGTGTGAACTTCCCGGCAGGCACGTGGATGTCGGTCACCACCTGGATGAGGAGGGTGACAGTAAAACAACACTGTCCCCAAGGAAGAAAACCTCGGTTCTTAACCCCCCCGCCACCCAAGCTGGTGTCAGGATGCCGGGGGCCGGGCACGGCAGGGCCTGGTGCCTGCTGCAGCCCCTGGGGCCGCCCGGAGCCGCACGGGCCTCTGCTCGGGCTGCAGGTCCCGGGCCAGCCACGCTCGGGTCAGCAGCGAGCTCACGCCTTTGTCAGGGTGATTAATAGCGCTGGGATTGTCGTTAATTCACTGCCTAATGACTGCGGCCAGCATGCTCCGAGTAATCGGGTGATGTATGTGGGGGGCGCCCACCTCATGGCAGAGGTGAAAATCATTTCGACAAGTCAAATATTGTCACAGGGAACAAATGGCTCTCCCTGTTAATAAAAATTAATGAATTTTTTTCTTTCTTTTTTTTCTCGCCACTGGCCTGCTAAATGAAGCTGTAGAGCCGCTGAGCTGGGGGCTGGGCTTGGTGGAGTCAAGCACTTTATTTGATGGTTAGAACTATAAAAGTCTTGATTAGGGCAGAAAGTGGCCGGAGGGCCACGGTGGGTGTCGGCGGCGGCTGAAGCTAGAGACTGGTCTGGGGTGGGAGTGTGTGTGTGTGTGTGTGTGTGTGTGTGTGTGTGTGTGTGTGTGTG
>NW_021703774.1:179065930-179255789 GCF_005190385.1 Monodon monoceros | reverse complement strand
GTGTGTGTGTGTGTGTGTGTGTGTGTGTGTGTGTGTGTGTGTGTGTGGAAGTGGGCAGCCCCCCCGGGGTCTGCAAGGGGTGAGGCTGCCAGAGGGGCGCTGTGGCTGCCGCTGGCTCTGTGGCCCGGAGGACAGGGCACCCCCGGCCGACCCTTCGTCCCTCCCGTCTGCAGCCCCTTAATGTCCGGGCAGTTGAGAGAGGAGAGCAGAGGGGAATGGGAGCAGGTGCCCGGGCAGAGCAGAGACAAAGGGAGGGTCTTCGCGGCCCCCTGAGAGCTGAGGCCCAAGAAGGCATCACTTTCCACGGGGGAGCTGAGAAGCCCTGAGCCCCCAGTCCTGACCTCCGAGGGGCTCAGCCTAAGGATCCCTCCACCCCGGGTGGGTGGGGGCAGGGAGCGTAGGGCAGGGAGCCAGCTGGCCTCAAGGGAGGGAACCCTCGCCCACCGCCGGCCACGCCATCTCCAGGGCTGCGGGCGAATGGACACGGCGGCCCCCTCCTCCGGCCCAGCTCTCATTTTGAGCACCCCGAGCTGCTGGGAGCGCCAAGCCTGCTCCGATGGCAGCGGAGGCCGGGGAGCAGAAGCCCAGGAGGAAAGGGCCCTGCCTCCCAAGCATCCAGCTGATGGCATCTCCAAGCAGGGCCGTGTCCTCCCCACCCACCCTGCCCAGAGCCTGGCCCCTCCCGCCTGCACTCCCACGGGCACCCCAGCCCACGGGGACCCCAGGGGGCAGAGGGGGCACCCCTGGACCGCTCTCTTCAGCTGTTTCTCGTTCGGGCCACACTTGTCCACTTGCATGGCCTGTGAATGGAGCCGCAGAGGCTGGTCGGTGGGAACTAAGGAGATAAGTGTGTCTATAAATAGTGCGGCGGCGTGGCCGGGGTGCTGGCTCGGCGTCGACCCGTTCCTCCTCGGCGGGGCCGCGCAGGCGGGGGGAACCGCAGTGGAGGATGCTCTGCTGGGTGCATGCTCCTCCCTCAGGGCCGGGACCTCGGCCTCATCCCCCCAAACCCCCAGCAGGGGCGGCTGACTAGGGCCAGGGGATTGTCCCCACCCCGGCCCACCCCTCAGCGCGCCTGTGGCTGCTGGGATCCCTTCTCCACGCCCGTCCTGGCCACGTGCTGCCCTCGGCACCTGAGCCACGTCCCTTGTGGGTCCCTCCTCCCTTCCTCTGTCTGGAGGGTCCAGGACTCCACAGCCCTTGGACCTTGAGGCCCCAGAAAACCTGGCTGAGCAGGGGAGGGGCCTGGGGACCCTCCAGCGGAGGAGGTGCCTCTGAAACCCAGCTTGGATGAGGGCGTCCCCAAACCCCAAATCCCAGAGCAGCCCCCCAGACCCAGAGAGCAAAGCCTCATTCACTGGGGAGCCTCCAAGGCTGTGCTGTCCAGCAGAATGGGGTCCCCTTTTCCTGAGGAGTGCGTGTGGGCACCGCGGGGCACAGAGGGATACTGGAGGAACAAGGAGCCCAGCGGTGCCGTGGGTCCTGCTGGCAGCTGGTGCGCCCTGTCCAGCATGGGGCCCCTGGCGATCGTGCGATGACAGTGTCCCCACGTCGGGGTGTGCTGGTACCTTGAACCTCTGGGCAGGTTGGATGTACCCGTCTTTTATGGGGGTGGGGGCTGAGGTCCAGAGAGCATCTGTAAGCGTATTGGAATGAGAGCCTGTCTGCGTTTATGGCACCTGAGAATCAGCCAGGACGGGGAGGGAGGGAGAGCCCAGGATCTGGATGAGGGGCTGACGAACGGAAGCTGGTTTCACTTTGGGCAAACAGCCTGTAAGAACCTTCTCTCCTGTGGGCTACGGTGATGCTCAAAGCACTGTGGACTCAAACAGACCCTTGTGCATCCATGTTCACGGCAGCATCACTCACCATCACCAAAAAGGTGGAAGCGACCCAAGTGCCCATCGCCAGACGACGGAGAAACAAAATGTGGTCCATCCCATGACAGAATGTTATTCAGCCTTAAAAAGGGGAGATTCTGACACCTGCTCCAACATGGATGGACCCTGAGGACACGATGCCGAGTGAAATAAACCAGACACAAAAGGACGAATTCTGTGTGATCCCGCTTCTGTGAGGTCCCTGGAGGAGTCACACTCACAGAGACAGAAAGGAGGAGGGTGGGGCCCGGGGCTGGGGGAGGGGTGGGCAGTGAGCGTCTCATGGGGGCAGAGTGTCGGTTTGGGAAGATGAGGAAGTTCTGGAGATGATGGTGGTGATGTTTGTACAGCAGCGCGCCTGTGCTTAATGCCACTGCGCTGTGCACTTATAAATAATTAAGGCGGTAAATGTTACGCTATGCGTCTTTTATTTCAATTTTTGCAAGAGCGCACTGTGGTGTTGCCAGATGTGAGGTTACGGAGTTGGTGTGTAGAGCCTACGTCCCTTGACATTTGGGGGTGTCTTGGGGCCCGGGGCCCCTCTGGTGCATTAACAGTACGGAGGTGACGGGTTAGGGGACACCCCCTGCTTGAGCCGCCAGCTCACACGGTGCTTAGCACAGGGGCCAGGGAGAGTCGGCGGTGATTTAGAAGAAAAACATGAGATTTGAGCAATCCGTGGGCTACCTCGCTGCCCCCGGGGCTCAGGGAAGTGGTATATTAACCAAGGAATAAAGGAGAGGAAGAAAAAAGGCCAAATCACATCTCTCTGAAACAAAGAGGCTTTTGACCAGGAACAAGCCTTGATCAAAATTACAGTGGCATCGCGAGTCATTCAGAGCCTGCCCGGGGCAACGGAGGCAGGGAGGAAATAGTGGATGCGGGGCCTGAAATAGGCACGCCAGAGCCGGTGTCCCCCGAGCATTGCGCGGAGAAATACTCGTCTTAGAATCATGCCCTGGCTCTAAGGAAGGCCAGGTGGTCTGGGCTGCCGGCAGAGCCCCTCACAGCCCTGTGGCCACTCGGCTGGGCCGTGGGGGCCTGGAGTGGGGCCTCCGAGGGCAGCGGGCTCCCGGAGCTGTCTCAGAGGCAGTCCCACGGCATGGGGGCCAGGCTGCCGACAGGATGCTGAGGAGGGCGCAGGGGCCCCGGGGGTGTGGGGTGGGTGTGACGCTCGCCCAGGGCCCACCCGCCAACCTCACGTGTGGGAGGGGAGGGTGGCAGGAGCAGGTTCTCTGGGTCCCCTTCTGGATTCACCTCTGTACCACCTCTGGTCCTCCCAGACGTGCGGGGCTGACCCCGGGAGGCGAATCTGACCTTGAGGTCGGCTGAGCTTGGCAGTGGCCAGCCAGCAATTGGAGACTCGTGTGGGGAACAGGGCAAGGGCCTCACCTGCTGCTTTACCCTCTGGGCATCAGTTTGTTCGTCTGCAAAATGGGTAGACGGTGACCTGCTACTCGGTGCCACGGGTAGACTAAGAACAGAGGGGCGGGCGGGGGGCTTCTGTTGGGGGACCCTGTGAGAGGTGACGGCAGCCCCGGGGCCACGTACCATGGCTGGCCAGGGCCCTCCAGCCTTTTGCTCTATGTGCCTGCGCCTTTGTGTCTGTAGCAAAGTACCCTCAACTGGGGGCTTCAAACGGCAGACGTTTGCCGTCTCCCCTTTGGAGGCCTTGGTCGTCACGTGGCCGTCTTCCCTGGGTGTCTCTCTGTGTGACTCTATCCCCTCTTATCAGGATACCAGCCATTGGGTCAGGGCCACCTTAATGACCTCATCGTAACTTGGTCACGCCGGCAGAGACCTTATTTACAAATCAGGTCACATCCACAGGTACTGGGGGTTCGAACACCTGTACATCTCTTTTGGGGGCACAATTCAGGCCATGACGTCTTGGGGGGCACACCAGCTCCCGATCGCCATCAGGTGACCAGAGGCAGTGAGGGCCGGTGGAGTAGTCAGCCAAGTCAGAGGCCTGGACCTGCCACCACCAGCTCAGGGTTTGAGACAAAAGAAGTGCACGTGTGTGGCAGTAGCCAGGAAAGTGGTTGCCATCTTTTGTCAGGACGAGGAGAGGAGGGGGAAGCTTGCATCTTTTGGGGGAACGTGTCCGTACCTCGGGCCCTCGCAGGAGTGGCTGGGACAGGGCGGTGAGACCCCAGGCCCTGCGCCTTCCCGGTCTCTCCGGGCCCTGATGACAATGCAGCTCCATTAGCCCGGCAGCTGGGGCTCGTGGCCTCCGGTCCCTGCAGGCAAGGTCCCCGGAGTGGGTTTGGAAATATAAACGGCCACCGACTGTTATTAATATTCAGCGTGTTCGCAGGAGCGTCTTTTCCCGGTGCTATTAATCTGCCGTGTTAACAACAGCCGCGCTCTGCTCCGGGCTTGGCTCAGCGGTGACGGTCGAGCGGGAGGCCAGGAGCCAGGTGCCCACTGTGGCCACACTGGGCAGCTCGGGCAGGCGGTGAGACCCCTGGTGGCCGCAGCCCTGGGCAGGGGCATTCCTGGAATGGGGACTCTTAGTTCCTGCCTTAAAGCCAGGGTCCAGGGCTGGGGGAGGGGTCGCCGTGGTGGCTGCGGTTGATTAAAAGCTCGAGGACAATAGCGAGACTGACCCCGTCAATTCCCAGGTTTCTCTTTCTAGCAAACGGTTTCTGGAAGTGGGGCTGTGGCCCAAGGACCCTCCCACCGAGGGGGGGCTTCGCCTCGCCTGTTGTGCTGGACGGGAAGGTGGCTGCACCGAAATCCTGATTAGAAATTAGGGCATCTTATTTCATCACCTGAGCCGGTGGCTCCCCCAGACCCGGCTCATCTGAGTGCGCTCATCCCTCTGTCCCTCCCCTCCCACCCCAGCAGCAGCTGAGATGGTCTTTGTGACAGTCACAGACCACGGGGACTTATAGGCTCTGGGGAAGAAGTTTGGGGGGGGTCTCTGAGGGGTGCAGTACACAGCTCTCCTCTCTGCTTGATTCAAGAAGTGAAAGTCAGAGGATGGGAACCAAAGGCCCATCTTGTTTCTCCGAAAAGGTTCCGGTGGAAGGTGAGAGGGCCGGGCAGGCCTGCGGCTGAACCCCGGCATCACACATGTGCCCCCCGACCCCTACGTTGCTGGACCAGGCATGCCACCCTGTGTGGGTGGAGGGAGGGATGCCCTGAACGAGCAGCAGAGGCATCCGGCCCTCTTCCAAGAGGTGGGGTCTGGGCCTAGCAAGCCCAGGTATTGCCTTCAGATTAACCACTCAGACCTGAGCCTCCTGTTAAGGGGGCTTCATCTCAGGGAAGAAGAGTCGGGGGGTGGGGGGTGAGGATTCCTGCTTTCCATCTATGTCATTAAAAATTGCCCTCAAGATCGTCCTTGCCCCCATCCATTTATCCATCCATTCATCCCCTATACACCCATCCATCCACTACCTACCCATTAATCAATCTACCCACCAACCACCTATCCATTGATCCACCACTCATCCCAGCATCCACCCACCATTCACCCATCCACCATTCGTTCATCCACCATCCATCCATCAATCCACCCATCCGTCTACCATCTATCCATTTATCCACAGTTCATCCACTATTATTCTATCACCATCTATCCACCCACCATTATGCCACTACCCATCCACCACCCATCCATCCATCCACCATCCACTGACCACAATTCCACAATCCATCAATCCATCCACCATTTATCCATCTTCTTACTCATCTTTCCATCCCCCCTCCCCTCCATTCATCCATGTATTTATTCCTGAATTCATCCATCTATCCATCTGCCCATCCACTTATCCCCTCATCTACTCATGCACTGACCCAACCGTCCACCCATACATTTACCCATTCATTTCCTATGGATCTTCTGTGGACACGAGGAAGGTCATCACTAAAGGCTGGGCACTCTTTAAGGTGCATCTAGCACACAGGGGTGGGAACACTGGAGCTGTGTGATACGGGGTCTGAGGGCTTTAGATCAAGGCTGTCTAAACACTCCCAGCTTGGCCCTGGCTAACTGTGTGGCCTTGAGCAAGTCCTCACTCCCCGAGCGTCCCTTCCATGATGTACAAGACGGGTGAAGTCATATCTCTGCCTCCTCTCTGGGGCGTGGCGGGAATTAGAGTAACCGCAGTGCTGGCTGCGTGCTCCCTGAGCCCTGTCAGCACCTGTCACACACAGGCGGGCAGAACCAAGGCAGACAGTGTTCTGACCAGGCCCCCTGTGGTCCTGAGGTTGCTTTTGCAGTCTCTCCGGGACGGTCCTCAAATTGCGTGGGCGTGTGGCCAGCCAGGGTTGTGCTGCCCAAGGTCTCAGGGCTGTGACCGGGTGGGTCGTCTGTTCTCCACTCGGCTTCGCCGCGACCACCATATTCCTTCCATAAGTTGAACTGAACAGTAACTTTAATTCTTAAAAAAACATTTTTTTGAACAGTAAGTTTTAAATACTGCATTGACAGGCCTGGTGAAACTGATCACTACCTGGACATTCAAACCGGGAGTTGGCCGTGGGATTGGGGGTGCCCGTGCCCCAGCCTGCCTCTTCCTGGGAGAGGCCATGGTCTGGGGTCCTTGCTGTTGATTGATACGACAGGGGATTCAGACCTGGGCCCCCACAGATCCTGGAGAGGGCACTTCCTGAAGGTCCTCGGCCCGGTGTCTGGTGGCCTCTGTGTAGGAGGCTTCCGTTGAAAAGGCCGGAGAAGCCTGGCCCAGCCCATCTCACTGAGGTACAATGGAGTGTGTCCTGCATGGCCTGTGGGTCCTGTCCCTGCCGGCGACACCAGGAAAGGGGGAACATTTGGACATGCTGTGGCAGCTCTCGCCCCCTTTCACCCCAAAAAACTCGTTAATAAAAGTAAGCAGCTCGTGTCTGCGGCTGACCCTTTGGAGGCTGCTCCGGGCAGGGGTAGGCTTTCACTCCGTCCTTGGGAAGCCCTTGGCAAACCCCACCTCCCTGTCCAGCCTGGGCGGCGTGTGCGGTGGGTGGAATGAACCAGGCCGGGACGAGCTCTGCTGGGATGTGGCTCCTTTAACAAAGACTTCTTCCTCCAAGGGCTTCTGATGGAAAACAGTCTGAGGTGCAGACTAGGCAGGGTTACCGGAGATGCGGTGACGGTGGCTTTTCTCCTGCTGAGTGGCACATTTTCGGTTACTTGCAACAGGTCAGGGATGAATGAAACGGGGCCGTGTAGTTGGGTGCTGGTCCAGATTGCCAGGGAGAGCTCCTGGAAGGGTTAAGGCGACTTGCTCCCCTGTGCTGAGTCCCATCCCCCCAATGCACTCTGATCCTGGGGGCTCTTCAGACGCGGCTGCCCCTCCCCCTTGCTGAGCTCCTACAGTGGTTCTCACGCTTGGCTCTCCAGCCCCCTCAGGTTCAGGTTGGGCAGGTCTGGGTGGAGCCCAGGAGTTGCATCTCTAGAAGTGCCAGGGGGATGCCGGTGCCACTGGTCTGGGGACCCCGCTCTGAGGAGCCCTGAGCTAGAGGGGCAGAACGCCCCCCACATCCAGGCTGAGTCCGTCTTGCTTCTCAAACCCCCAGGCCCGGCCCGCTCAGCTGGCTCCTGTCAGGGACCTGCACGTGTGCACCGTGGCTGCCCTGCTCCGGCTGTCAGCGGGCAGTGTGGATGCTCAGAGGCCCCGCCCCCGCTCTGCCGGTGACTCGCCTTTCAGACTGGACTTGGCCTTCTGGGCGATGCTCTGGGGGCTGCCCCAGCTGGTCTGTGTCCCGTGGGCAGCTCTGGGTGTGGAGCTTGCTGGACCTTGGCCTGACCCCCAGCTGGACGCCACACCATAGGGTCCTGTCTCCAGGGGCATTTGGGATCTGTCGTTATCTCCTAAACGCACCTGGGCTCCTTCAGACAAGGGGCCACACCTGAGATCAGCTTCCAGCTCAGTTCAGCTTAGCGTCAACCTCACTCTGTCTGACTCAAGAAGTGTCCCTTCGTGCCCAGTCCCCGTGTGTCCTGGAGTCAGTGCTGTGGGACCCGGCTTACGTCTTTGCCGGACAGGCAGGTCTCCCACGAGAACCCCACTCCTCCAAGAGGTGAAGCTGTGGATTCTGTGGTTCAGAGGTCACAGGATGCAGCACGGCCAAGGGGGCTCCCGGCCCGGGGTCTGCACTGGGCCTCCTGGGGCTCCAGGAAGGGGGAGGCTCACAAAATGTACGAGGGGGCCTGACCCGACCTGGGCATGTCCTTGACTGAGGAGGAGGTCTGTAACAAACTTCAGCCCCAAACATGATCCTGGAAAGAGGTGTGGGCGGCCAGCAGCTTCCAGGGAGCCAACGGAGACCTGAGCCTGGGCCTGGCCATCATACCACTCCCGCAAGTGTCACCGTCGCTGTCCAGGGCGGGTGCGTTTATTCTAATTTACATGGAGAAGGGGTCAGCTCCGGGAGCCCAGCCACTTCCAGGGTGGCCAGCTGATAGCGGAGGGGCCAGCCCAGGCCAGGCTGCCTGGCCCTCCTCTGGGGATGAACACAGGAAGCGGTTCCATTGGCTCTGAGGCCTGAGCAGGGGGCAGAGCCTCTGGGGCTGGGGTCTGTGGAGTGACTGGGCCGGCTGCAGAGGGCAGGGAGGACCTCGGGCGCAGCCCGGAAGCAGGCGGCCATCTGGCCCACGAGTCCTCACTGGGCAGGGCCGAGCATCCCAGGTGCACGGAGGTCGGGCCAAGGCCGAGGGCAGACAGCGAGGTGACCTCTCGGCACCCGGGTGGACTCGGCCGTGGACTGTCCTCCCCGTCAGAGCTCCTTCAGCAAGCCGAGTTCCAGGTCCACACAGCTGCCAGCATGTCCCCTTCCTGGGCAGCTCGGCTCATGGGGGTCCAGGGGCCCCTCTTTTCCCACTCGTGCAAGGATATCTTCTGCCCTGTTGGGGGGTAGTAGCCCCCCAAGCCCGTTCAGAGTCAGCGTCAAGTTGGCTGAGGGTAATTTGCTTTGGACCCGCCGCCCCCGGGATGATTGCTGTGTAGGCCATTGCTGGGGCGAGGGGGCGCTCGGGCCCACAGGTCAAGCTGCCTCGTCCCGCAGGCTGGGCCCCCAGGCCACGTGTCACCCCGCAGGAGCTTCTGCAGCCACTTTGCCTTCTTGTGACATTCACACACCCACTTACGTTTCTAAACCCAGTGATGTGGGTGAGACACAATTGAACCGGCAAGGAGACCCAGACCTGGATGCATTTTCAGTTTTACCCCAAGGCGCTACCTGTGTGTTTTGTTTGCATTGAGGGTGTTTCTCTTTTGGGGGAGGAAAGGAGGGTCTCACAGCATGTGCTAGGGGTGCAGGGGAGGAAGCTCTGTGGCATTTGTGGGGTGAGGCCCAGCCGTCATCAGGCTGAGCTCACCTCTGGGCCCAGACGGCTTCTTCCAAGCACACTGTCCCCTGTTCCTGGTGCCTCTGCCCTGGCGTCTGTGGGGTGACGTGTAGCACCACCGCCCCAAATGAGACGCTCCACCTGGAGGGGGGTGTCGAGGGGCAGTCTGCCAGGTCAGAGGTTGGGGTCTGCACCCCAGGGCAGGGCTGGCCCAGGAGGCTGGGTGCAGGTGTTTTTAGGAAGGAGCGTTGAAGCATCTTCTTCCAATAACGGCCAGTCTTCTGACAAGCACGTGATGTTCTGTCCACCCTGACACCTGACCTCTCTGCAGACTACAGTACGACGGCCCCCAGAGACCCTCCCGGCCGCCCCCCTGGTGGAGGTGGAAGGGCGGCCCCCACACGGGGCGTTTTCCTCCCTTCCTCTTGGGGGTCTCCGGGCAGAGGCAGCCACGTTCCGCCACCTACAGGGCCGTGCGGAGGCAGGGGGCTGGCTGAGGTCGCCTCGAGCCTGTTGTCAGGATCCGTTGCCCCTTCTTTACATACACACTGCACACACACGTGCTCACACACGCTCACATATACACACGTGCATGCACGCATCCTCTTCCACACACCCACCCACTCACTCCTGGCTCCTGGCGGCGGCCCACAGCCTTCCCCGTGCCCTGCATGGTTTGAGGGCTTCTCCTGCAAATCCTGCCACACAATAAAGGAGGAAGCAGAGCAAAACACACAGTGACTCAGAGAAGCCCGCCTCACACTCCCCCGGCTGCAGATCAAGGCTTAAATCGGCCTGATTCCAGGGTTACAAGCAACCAGGAGCTGGAGCTTCAGGGAAGGGCCGGGGGTCTTTATGTCCCCCTCCCGGGATACTGCTCGTTTAGCCATGGCAGGGCTGCCAGCCCCACGGACCGGATTGGAGGGACCCTCTGCCCCCGGCCAGTCAGGCACAGTGGTGCTCACTGGGGGCCTTCTCTCTCTCCAGACCCTGAAACCCTGGCCGTGGGTTTGATGTTTGGATGGGGCTCTCTGGGGGTGGAGGGGCGGCTTTAGGGATCTGGGTGAGAGAGGGCAGACAAGCCTCTAACGGGGTTTTGGCATGAAGTCCGCCAAGAGCCTGCCGCCCTGGCTGGGACCCGGCCCCGGTGGCAGGTGCCCTGTGGCCTGACAGCCATGGCCGTGGCTCAGGGTCGCTCCGTGCCTCTCCTCTTCCTCCTGTCGCTGCCTGCACCCTCCCCTCCCCTCTCCTCCCCGTTTTTATTATTTGGGTGGATATCCCAGGAGAAATTTGGGGGATGACGGACTCAGTCATGAACCCTGAGCCTGAAACGACCACAAAACCCCAGTGAAGGACCTTGGTCTCCTCATGAGTAAATAACATGCCATGGCACAGCCTGGATTCCCAAGGTCATAAAAAGCTCATGTTCCTGGCACTGCATTCCGCCCTTCTGGAGAGCGCTGGCTGGGAATGTGACGGTGGTCACAGGCCTGGGTGGCAGGGGGCGGGGGCCGGGGGCAATGATGCCCCCTCCCTGGAAATGCCCGCCAGCCCGGGGCTGAGGGGTTCCTGCTGGGCCACCCGTCCCGAGGGCAGTCTGGCTGGGGCACTGGGCCGAGGGAGGATGCTCTTTCCATCCAGCCTCCCAGCTGCTCAGGGACCCGGGGTCGGGGGAACAGTTTGTGCTGGTCCTGCACGGGCTCCAGCAGCATCCTGCTTCTTGCAGGGCCTGGGGGGCTGCTCAGCGCCCCTCCTTTTCTCCAGATGTTTTCTGCGCACCCTTAGGCCTCCTCTCAGCCACGTCTGAAAACAGAGGCCCCCCCCCCCTCCCCACCAGCAGTGGGGCAGCCGAACGAGACCTGGGCTTTCCTGGCGGCTCCGGGCAATCACTTAACCTTGGTGACTGCGGTGGGTGGGAGGTGGGCGACGCACAGCCTTCCTTTAATCAGCAGGAAACACCACCTTTCCCTCCTAAGCTGTTTGCTTGGCCAGTAAATCAAACGTGCCCTTCAAGCGCTGATTTTCCTCCAGAAGGTGACGAGTTTGGGGAAGTCAAATTCAAACAGAAAGAAAACAAAACACAACAAAACAAAAAACAACCCAGGAAAACAAAAAGAGCCCTGAGGTGAATGTGCACGGGACGGGGACACGTCCCCGCTCTCTGCCCAGCGCCCTCACACGCACAGAGCTGGACTCCTCACCGGCCCGGAAGCAAAGGCATCAGACCCTGGAGGGGTCAGGGAGCGCGCTGGGGGGTCCTACCTGAGTCTGCTGGGAGCTCTGTGCAGTCACCAGGTCACATGATAAGGTGGCATGTTAATTATCCCCGCTATACACCTTGGTGCGCGCGCAGCCCCAGGAAGGGTCGGGGTGTTCTTTCAAACCTAAACAGCCTCGGGTCCCCAGGATGGGGGAGCAACAGCTGCTGTTCTCTTGTTGCATTTTTGAAAGGATCCTACGAGTCAATTAAAAAGGAACCGTTGGCCACATAAAACATAATAATTACTTCTGTGAATACTGCTAAATTAAATAAGTGTTATTCCCCCCCCCCTTTTTTTTTTAAGACTTTGGTTTCTTTTGAAAGAAAACATTTTGTTACTTCTCCGTTGGATCTGAGGTCATCTTACTCGTACTGAAAAGTTCCCGTCTCCCTGGAGACGACCCTTTCAGGAGCAGGGAGGGGGCCGCGAGACGAGGGCCAAAGTGACCACAGCCTTTGGGTCACTTTCTAAGGTTTTCAAGTCCCAGAAGGAGGGACTTGGGCAGAAGCATCTAGATCAGAGGTCAGCGGGCTCCGAGCCACGAGCAATCCGCCCGTGCACCTCCCACCCCCGGGCCTCCCCTCTCCTCCTCTCACCCTCCTCTGCCTTCGTTAATTTTATCGAGGGAAACTCACAGCAAAGAAAAATGAACCATTTCTAAAGTGCACAATTCAGGGACACGGGGCACAGTCACCAGGGTGTGCAGTCGCCCCCTCCATCTGGTTCCAGAACATCTTCTTCCCCCAGAGGAGACCATGTGCCAGTCAGTCGGTCACTCTCGGTTCCCCCCCCCCCCAACATGGATTCCGTCTCTGTGGATTTGCTTTTTCCGGACGTTTCACATAAATGAAGTCGTAGGACGTGTGGCCTTTTGTGCTCAGCCTCCTTCACTCTGAGGGTTGTTTGCAAGGCTCACCATGTTGCAGCCTGTGTCAGTGACCCTTTTCTCTTTTCTATATTATAAATATTCTGCTGTGTGGATGGGCCACACGCGTTGATCCCCTCATCTGTTGATGGACACTCGGGTTGCCCCTCCCTTGAGGGGCTGTGGGTTAACGCTGCTGGGAATCCTCACCCATCGGCCTCCCTGTTTTCCACTCTCGGGTCGATACCGAGGAGTGAAGCTGATTTCCTCGCTGTTGGACCTGCTTGCTTGCCCTGTCTCTCCCCCGCCCACTCTTTATTATCTTTTCTGTGCCTCGGGCCACCCTCGGGTGAACTCCTAGGTGGCACTGTTTTGGCACCAACTGTCTCTTGGGCTGGACCCCGAAGAAAGGCCCACAGCAGACAGACAAGCTGGGGACCCTTTTGCACAGTCCCATGACCTGCCACCCCATGGGTCCCATACTCATGACCTCAGCAGGTCTCTGTCCTAACCTGCCATGAGTTCATCGGGAACTCCCAGGAACTCTCCCCAGGGCCCAGCCGGCCCCACTGAGCTGCCCAGAGCAGCCCAGGTATTGGGGTACATTTCACAGTAACCCCAATTCTGAGTCCTCCCAAGAACTTGGGACTTGCCCCCATTCCCTAATTTCCAAGGCTGCAGACACAAAGCGGTTCCAGAAGGAATGCCTCGCCATCAGCCCTGGGTTGGGTGTCTGGTGTGTCGGCTTCCCCCACCGCCCCCGACCTGTAGAGTGTGGGCACCTCCTTCCCTCCTGTTCTAACGCAGAACGGGCTAGCGTGTCCTCGGGCTGCCACCGGGGCCTCGGGGAGCCCCCCAGGGGTCTGCGTTGCTCCCCAAGACGCTGCTGGAACAGTCCCCTGGGAGCCCCTAGCAGAGGCCGTGCCTCTCAGGCAGGGGCGGTGGCCGGGTGACCCCTGGGCCTCTGGCGCCCTTGGTTCTGTTTGTCCCGTGTCCCAGGTGGTCCCCAAGCCTTGAGCCCTGGGAAGCCGAGCTGCAGAGCCTGACGCTGCCTTGTCTCCTCCAGGTGACGGCGACATTGTAAATAACATGTACGGGCCGGACCCCGACCTGCTGGCTGGCGAGAGCGCCGAGGACGAGACCGAGGACAGCATCATGTCCCCCATCCCCATGGGGCCGCCGTCCCCTTTCCCCACCAGCGAGGACTTCACCCCCAAGGAAGGCTCGCCCTACGAGGCCCCCGTCTACATTCCTGAGGACATCCCCATCCCACCGGACTTCGAGCTCCGCGAGTCCTCTATCCCCGGGGCCGGCCTGGGGATCTGGGCCAAGAAGAAGATGGAGGTCGGGGAGCGGTTTGGCCCGTACATGGTGGCGCCCCGGGCCGCACTGAAGGAGGTGGACTTCGGCTGGGAGGTGAGCTCTGTCGTGCAGGGTGATTGATCGCGGCCATTTATCTCGTGTTCCATCTATTTATAAAGCCGGGTGAGCTGAGCCGCCGGGGGCAGGAGGCTGGGTAGGAGAGAGCATTCGAATGTCACATTTCCCAGGCTTATTTTATCCTGCGGCTTGCATGACGCGACTCCGAAAACACCAGAGGGCCTCGTAGCTGCCTGGCAGCCCCCGTCCGCTGTGCCCGCTCTCTTCCCGGAAATGTGTCTTTAATGAGCTCATGTCTTAAACCCTCCGAGCTTCCCGTCTGGATCTTAGGTGCTAAGGCTGCAATCTCGGCAGAACCTCAGAGATGGATGGCCTCTCCCAGAACAGGAGTCTCTGCTCCCGGGAAAGCCCCTCAGATGGGAGCCCACCTCCTGGCAGGAGCAGCCAGGGGCAGCTTGTAAAACGTGCCTGGTGGCCGCGCTGCCACAGATGCCCCAGGCACGTCCATGCCAAGGGCCTCCTGCCGGGCTGCCCGGGTCAACTGGCTCCCTAAGAGCAGCCCGCACTTCTCAGATGAGCGGGGACAGAGAGGCGCACCTTGTGGTTAACATTTCCCTGACGACCTGGGCCTGGATCGAGGGTCCTGGAGCCCATGTGCGGTCAGGAGAGGGAGGCCGGTTAGGTGGGGGGCGGCCACTGACACCCCCAAAGGCGGCCCTCCCTCTGGAGGTATCCTGCTCGGGCCACGAGCGTCGCTGGGCCCCAGTGGGGGGGCTTTCAAGGTGGTCTCAGAAGGACCGTGGGCCCCACAGAAGCGCTCTCCCCTTTGGTCGTAGCCTTTCTGCTGGCTCCACAGGGCCAATGCTCGGTGGTATTTTTGGCAGGGACCCTGCCTGGACGGAAAATGCAAATGCCAACCCAGATTCCTTCTGGGTGTTTCACAACTTCCAAAAGTGCTTGGACGGAGGTCAGTTCTAGGAAGGGGCGTGCTGTCCAAGGAGGGAAGAGGGCCTTGTGTGGCCGGCAGCCGTGTCTCCTACAGTGGACCAGGGCAGCAGGGGTCAGGGGAGCCGACTCCCCGCAGCTGCTCCGTGGCTTTGGAGAAGTTCCCAAGCTGTGCGTCTCGGCGTTCTGTGTTCAGCAAGGGGTGAATCTGGATCTGTCTTTCCCCTCTCATGAGTCTTTACAGCTTGGAAGGCTGCCTCGGAGCCTCCGCTGCTCCCTAGAGATGTGCACGGCCTCTTCCTAACCCCTGGGAAGCTCCTGGACCCCCCGCAGCCCTTGAGCATCTCCCCTGGGCCCGTCAGCTTTGGAAACCCTCCGTAAAGGTCAAAGAGGCTGCCTGAGTCGGTGCACGTGCTGGTGGCAGTGGCCGCAGACCTGAGACCGCCATGCCCTTCACAAGGACACGGGGATGCCCCGAACGCAGGACGCCCCCGCTCTCCAGCAATCTGGTGGAGTGTGGCTTGTGGTAGCACATGGAGTGTAGACATCAGGGGACACAGAAGCCCCCTACCAGGTGCCAGCTGACAGCCTGAGCTCTGTAGACGTTGAAGGTTTAGAGGGGTAGTGGGTTGACCAGATGGACGGAAGAGCAGGCCAGCCAGGATTCACAACGGTCCAGAGTGGGGGAGGCCGCAGCTTGGCCAGCTGGACCGTGCCCTGCTGTCCCCAGGCGCCCGACGCCGTGTGTGCCTCTCAAGGTCGGGTCACCTGCAGAAGCGGCCGGCCAGGTGGGAGCAAGGTGAGGTGGGAGGTGAGGAGTTGGGAGGTGCGGCCCTCCTGGAGGCAGGTCGTGTGCTCTTCGGAGACCCACAGGGTGGCCCTCGCTGGGCCGAGGAGAGCATCTTCAGACAACGTGACAGGTAAGTGGTTTGGGCTGTTCAGTGGCTTTTTGCAGACGGCCTGTCCTGTCCTTCCCGCCTGGCTGTTCGGAAGGAATTTAGGGGTGTTGTGTCGCGTGCTCGGAAAGGCCTGGACTATTGAATTAGGAGGCGCCTTCAGATGCTTCAGGGTAAACGGACCCTACGGGTAGTGCGATGGATGACCTTGAGGCAACCTGGCTCTTGTCTGCTCTGATGCAGGCCTCTGTTTGCTCTATTTTTAAAGAAACAGCCCGTATCGCCGCCGCCCTGGGTGCCGGGCCTGGTACGGGCCGTGGCTCTTATCTGCCCGGTGGTGCCTGTTGACTTTGCGATATCACTTGTCCTCCGTGTACGTGCGGGAACGCTCCCCTCCATGGCACCTCCCCCGACAGCGCCTTGATTCCGGGGCCGTGACCTGACCGCCACCTCCCCCCGGAGCCAGCCGAGTCCACGTCCTCACGTAGAGTTCCAGACGCGCCGGCGGAATCTGACTTTGTTTCCTCGGCGAGTCCGGGCCCTGACCACCTGCTCTGGGCTTCGCGGCCTCCTGTCCCGTCCCGTCCAATGCGGTCGTGAGCAGCTGTCTGTGTCACCGTCATCGTGGCCGAGCCCCAAGGGCAGAATCGGGCTGGAAGGAGGGGGAGGACGAAGTAGGCACCCCGAAAATCAGGGCAAACCCGCTTTTGCTTGAAATAAATCATAAGGTCGAGGTGGTTTCTTTCTAGCACCGTGGGTCTCTGGGGTGGAACTCAAAGAGCCTCACTCGCATCCTGAAACAGGCGCCCGATGTTTCACTTTGTTTCTGTGCCCTGCTCGAGTGTGACAGCGTCTGGGCCAGAGGAGCGGCCGGCTACTGCCCCTTCAAGGGCAGACGTGGTCCTCGCCTTTGCTCTGCTGCAAACAGGGCTCGAGATTAGGAGCGGAAAGCCCAGCCTCCAGAGCCTGGATCTTTCTGTGGCTCCGGACCGCAGAAGGGCCTCCAGCGAGCCCCGGAGTCCCGAGGTGAGGCAGCTGACCACGTCCTCATATGCCCCTGCTGGGACACTCTCCCCGGGCCTGCGGTCAGCTCAGCCCAGAGCAGGCCTGGCGACCAAGACAATCACTAGGAACACGTCAGGGCCTAAGTGTCACAGCCAAGGAGGCCAGGGCAGACGCAGGACCGCCAGAGGCAGGTCCCAGGGACAATACCCAAAGGCCTACAGTCCGGTCCCGAGTTGTGTGTGTGTCGATGTTGAATCTCATGCTGGTAATTAAGCTTCGTAAATCAGGTTGATTTGGTTTTACTACAGTTTACATGACACTTAGTTCCCGAAGAAGAGAGAACAGGTAATGACATTGTAGCGAAGGTGGCAAAGGAGCTCTGAGGAAGAGCCTGGATGGATCTGGATCCCCGAGGGGCGGAGGGTGGTGGGAGCGTTTTGTGGCCTGGCCGGGCTCGGAGTGTGGTTGCTCCTGTGAGGTCTGGTGTTGGGGTCCAGCAGGAGATGGGGGTCCAGAGACAGCCCCTTGCAGGCCCAGGGTGGGTGTCCCTCGGAGGACGGGCTCAAAATCAAGGTCAAACCGATTATTCCTACCCTCCTTTTGGTACACCATGGAAACAATTTTCTTTCTACCCAGAGAACAGAATTCCTATCGTGGACCATTCCATTGAACTAAAATCCAAGGGTCCCACCTCCTTTTCTCTTTTTGTGGTGCACACGGTTTCCGGTGACACGATGCCTCTGTCCCTGCTGGGGCAGCATGAGTGACCTGGCATTTACAGGGTCAAGGTGGCAGGAGCAGCCTTGTTTCATGTAGGAATTTTACTTGAGCAAAATGGGAAGGTGCGTGTGTGCCCCGTGGCTGGCACCCTCCCCCCTCTGTTCATCTGCCCTTCCTCCCCATGTGGGCGTCAGGAACATTCAATGACTCTAAACCTTCCCCCACTCCCACCGGGTGCTTTGGGGGACACCAGGAAGTGACTCCCTGTCATTTTGGAAGAAAGCACAGATGGGCTCTGCGAGCTCCCCGGACCTGGCAGCCACATCCTTGGACGCAGATGGGAGCGTGGGGTGTGTGGAAACGGCCCCCATGGGCTCCATCTCAAAGGGAGGTCATCTGTCTTCGTGCCCGGGGGATGCTCGAACTCCCGACCCCGCCCCCAGACACAGCCTGCCCAGAATAAACCACCCAGTGATTGCATTTTATTGCCCTGGGGTCTGAAAAACAATGATTTTGATCATTTGTTGAGTAAATCATGACATTTATCATCGTGCTGTTTATTTTGCTAATTAAGAGGTGGCTGCGAGTGACAGCCCAGAGGGACCCGGGCTGTGGAGCCCTCTCCTCAGGGGTGCCACCTGCCCCCGAGGCGGGGCCCTGCAGCTGTGCAGCCGGGCTGGGGCAGGCCGTGCCGGCCTCCACGGGGAGGTGGCAGGAGTGGTTCGCACACCGCAAGCACCCGGTTCTGTTTGTTTCTTGGTGCAGCGCTTGTCTCCCCCAGAAAGGCAGGCTCTCCGGTGCCCAGGGCTTTGCCCAGCCTGTAGCTGGCACTCGAGCATCATCTGTGGAAAAAAAATGCGTCTCCGCCTCTGTTTAAGGAGCTGGTGGAGGACGCTAACGTGAATTGATGGGGTCTCAATTCTCCAGAGAATTTACTTGAGTGGATTACCTCATCCCCTTGGCTGTGGTTCCTGAGTATTAATATACATGTTCATTTGCTCAATGGCCGTGTCTGGGCCAGGGCCTGTGGGAAGCTCCAGGGTCACAGGGGAAATTGCCCCAAGGCCTCAGGCTGCCCCGTCTCTCGGGTGCTACCATCACACGGCCCCCAAGCCAGCTCCTCTGGGGTCCAGGGCTCCCCCTGGATGGCTTTGGCAAGGGCCAGGACCCACCGGCCACCCCCGAGGACCACGGGCTGCCAGCACATCCCGAGATGCTAGGGCAGGGGATGTTCCAGGCAAAAGCTGCTACCCAGCCGCGCACGCTCGGATTATGAGACATTGCTGCTAATGTAAGATTGGCTGAGACCAAATTCAGTGCGACACGGGGAGGGGCAGGAGCTCCTGGGTGCGGCTGGCCTCTGCGCCCTGGCACCTGCCCCAGCCTGGCCGGGAGTCACGTGGGCACCTCAGCGCTTGGCCCCAGGTCTCCGTGGGGAACGGGCCTCCACTTCTTTCTTCTCCTGCATTTACACCCTCACGCTCTGGCCTCAAGGACCCCGTCCTCTTTCCTGCTGAACTTACCACACACCTGAATGTGAGCACGATTCACCAACACCCCGGGGGCTCCCTGCCCCCAAGGCCATCAAGGCCTGGGCTCAGGCAGCAGTGACTCCTGTTATAACCAAGCACCCACCTACCCCCGGGACAGAGTTCCCGAGACTCTTGGGAATGGGCTTCAATTCTCTCTAGTCCCTGCCGCATAAGGACCAAACGAGAAATCCCGTCCACCGGGAGACAGACACATGTGCTGGACTTGTCACCTGAAAGATCCTGGATGCACCTGGTAGGCCCGGAAGCCAGAGCTTCCCAGCGCCCTGCCCCCTGCACTGACCTCCTGGCACTGTGGGCGCCCGTCCGGCCTCAAAAGGGCTGAGGCAGCCAGCGCCCCTGTGGCCAGGCCTGGCCGTTCCCCAAGGCTCAGGAAGGAGGTGCTCAACCTCCAGGAGGAACAGCAACAGCGGCGGCTGGTCTGCACCCGCAGGCATGTCATTCGCCAGCAGCCCTGTGGAAGCAGAGCTGGTGTCCAGCCGGCGGGCACCTCCTCTGTGGCCCTGAACTGCCGACAGCCACAGAATCCCCAGCTCTTTCAGCCCCAGCCCACCCGTGGATGGACCTGTGGCCCCAGGACAGTGAGAGAGGAAAGCTGGGCTCAACAGCCCCCCACTGCTCCAGGTGACCCCGAGAGGAGGGTCACGCAGCCTGGGAGGAGGGACAAGCCCTGGCTCTAGACAGCGTCTGCTAAGTTTGCAGAGCAAAATGTGACAGCTGGTACTTGAAGGTCAGGACTGCCCTTCAGACGTTTCCGGGGTGTCTGAGACCTGAGAGCAGAGGTCTCCATCCGAGGGCCTCACACGGAATCGCCTGGAGCATCAGAAAAGCAGGTGCCCAGACCTCACCCAAGAGACGCCAGGCTTTGGCCAGATGAGGTCCTAGCCGTGTCTGTTTTGCCCAGGGCTGTCCTGGTTTTGAACCAAAAGTCCCAAGAAACCTCCCTGAGCACGGGGTTTGTGAAAACTTCTAGGAAATTAGAATGTGCCGTGGGGGTGAGAATAGCCAGTCTGGAAAGAAAGAGAAGCGGGGGATCCTTCCGGACCTCCAGCAGCTGCACCAGGGGCCCCGGGAGGCAAGGGGTATGATTTGGGTCGGGTCGCTGGGGTCATCCAGATACTCCGCAGGCGATGCTACTGCAGGGAACGGCTTGTCCCAGAGCCACCCCTGCGGCCCGAGTACAGGTGGCCGTGCTCCGTGCTGCACACACACACGAGCACACTTCCTACCCTCTCTCTTCCACGTTCATCCTGGTGCAAGGATCACACTTCAGCCTCTTCCGTGCATTCTTCACCCTGAAGCCCGCGTGGCAAGTGCTCTCGCGGCCATGCCCGGAGGCAATGCTTCTTTGCTTCTTTGTTTTTGGGCCTTAGACCATCTTGCTGTGTTTACTCTTGGAATTCCAGCCGTGCGGGAAAGCCTTTTGGGGAAGGGGGCCAGGACCGGTCACCGCTGTAAAGGCTGGGCCTCTTGCTGCTCTGACGGCCTTACTCACAGGGCTTGGTATTCTCAGTCCCCAGTCTTCTCTGTCCTTTCTCTCCGTGGCAGCAGGTTACACACTGGGACCATCCCGGCAGCATCCCGCCCCGCAGGGACACGGGAGCCCGGGGTCTCCCTTTACTCTGCCCTCCTCTGCCCAGCCGGCTAATCCACCCCGGCACTGACTCTCCTTCTGCGTGGTCTGGAATTTTATTTTAGACCTAGAAACATGGCAGGGTCTTTTTGTCCCCCTGGAATGATTTTCTGAATGCGTTTAGGAGGCGTAACGTGTGTTCAGGAAGCGTCCAAAGTCATAAGCTGCCGCCCAGTGAATGTTCACACACCGTGGAAACACCTGGATGATAACAGGTTTGGGGACCTCTTCCCAGGCTGTCAAACAGGAATCCGGATTCGACGAGAGGGGCTGTCCTGTGGGAACAGGGCCGAGTGGGAGGCGGCCTGGGTGCGCTTGTGCAGCGGGGCTGGGGACACAGAAACCCACGCCATCTCGTTTCCTCGGGAACCGCTCCCAGCGCAGACCCTCTGCCATCTCTCCCAAGCACCATGACATCAGGTCCAGACGTTTTTAGCCCAAGAATGCCGTGAAACCCTGCACTATCTTAGGGCCAGCCCCGAGGCACGGGTATATAAGGAATTTTCGGAAAAAGGAGAGAGAATGACTAAGAATACCTCCCTGGTAGTTCTTTATTTCCTTAAGGGGTAATAACTCAGCCACAGTCCAGCAGAGGGTACTTTCTTTAAATAGAGCATTCTGATTCACAAGCGAAAAAGGAAATAAATATTTTCTTTTCATATTCGAGAGACGTCCATGAATACCAACTTCTTAAATGGTATGTTACCATCTGTATCACACACACACACACACACACACACACACACACACACACACAGGAACACACACACACTCACACCAGTGACAACAAGCCCGCCCTTACCCTGGAGCAGGCTGCTTGTGAACCAGAGACGTGGAAATAGCCTTGGGGTTGTCAGAAGGGAGCGAGTGGGAAGGTGGAAGGAGGCAAGATGGCTTCTCCTCCGGGTGGCAGCTCAGCCTCCCCAGGGGACCTGGGCTTAGCCTATCCCACTGGCTCCCAGAAAGCCGGCAAGAATGGGGTGCTCTGTCACCTCTTCCTGCCCTCCCGCCTCCTTTTTCTTTAAGGGAAATGGGGATCACACGTCCAGGGACGATGACAAGGGCACCTGGGTCCCTGTGCTAGGCGGGACTGGCAAGGCTGGGGCAGGCTGACTGGGCAGCTGCTCTGTGGCCCAAAAGCGTGGGCGAGAGGGGAAGGCCTGGCGTTCATTAGGCCCCTGCTGTGTGCACACGCTGGCCACGCAAGGCGCTTTCTACTCCGTGGTCCTCATTCTGTCTGTAAGTAGATCCCAAATCCCAGCCCGATGGACCGTAGCAGGGCCTGGCAGGCATTAGTGTCCACCCCTCGGGTGCCCCGCTGTGGAATTCTCCGGACCCCAGAGACAGCCATCAGCCTCTCTGGAGCCAGGATCCTGATCTGGTCCCAGGGCGCCTGGGGTCTGGCTGGCGGGGGGAGAAGTGTTCAGGCAGGAACCATGGGGTCCCCACCCCAGGCCATCAGCCTGCAAGGCGCAAAGTCCAGGAATCTAAAAGGAAACCTTTTCCACCTGCTCACCTCAGGCTTGGGTCCCATGGAGCTGCGGTTCTCAAACGATCGTGCCGAGGATCCCCCAGTCACCTTCAAAATGCAGATTCAGGGCCCCACCCTTACCTAGTGGATTAGAATTCCTGACAGGGGTCCCCAGGAATCTGCATTCTATTTAGCAGTGGAAGAGGAGCCACTGGGAGGTCTCCATTCCCGGGTGGAAGCCCCAAGAAAGGGGCTTACCGTGGATTTCCCTGCTCCTGCCCCCGCACCCCTCCGCCACTGTCCCCAACCCCGGAGCCAGGCGCAGCCCGGCAGCCCCACTGTCCTCCTGGTGGAGCTCTGGGCGGCAGGTGAGGCCGGGAAGGGGCCCCGGAGCGATCCCACCCACACCCCGACAGCTGGCCACTGGCACTGCTGTCCTCCGGAGGGGAGCCTGCTGGAGACTGACCAGTGACCTGACACCCCTCCCAAGGGCATGGCCTGATGGTCAAGGTTGGGGCAGGGGGTGCTTCCCGGGCACCGATCGTCTGTGTCATGCCTGGAGATTACTTGGGGCATCACCATTTCTCCCCCTCACTGTGCAGGTGGGAACCCCGAGCCCTAGAAAGGGAAGGGGGTCCCACAGGGTCACATGGTAAGTTAGCACAGGGGCGAGGGACCAGACAGGGAACCCCCAGGCGGCATCCTTCTGCCTTGCCGCTTACCCCTGTAGTTCATGCAGCCAACACATGCTGAGAACGGAGACTGGGCCACCCGCACTGGCCCCGTGCGCCAGCCGCCAGCAGCTAGAGCAGCCCCCAGCCCTCGTGGGCGTTCCACCCCCACCACCCTGTCCAGTGGGTGATGGCCCAGGCCCCAGCTCCTCCAGGGAAACGGGGACCAGTGAGGTGTGGAGTGGCTCAGACGTACCCCTCAGCCTCCTCTGTCTGCATCCATACCGCTGGCTGAGCGGGGGTAGCTCTCAGGTTTGGCCTGGGCTGCCTCTGGCCGGCCCTTTCTGGGCTGAGCCTGCCTTCCCCAGGCAGGAAGCAAGTGGTGGGACCCACCTGCTAAGACTGAGGCATCTGCAGTGTCGCTCATATACACGGAAAGATTATTTCAAGTACTTTCCCAGCAGTGGCCTCGCAGAGAGCAGGACGGGCCGGGAGGGTGGCCCCTCCTGAGAGCCGGCAGCTACTGGCCAGGAGGCTCCCCGGGGACCCCCAGCATGGGCTTGGCTGGCCCATCGTCCACCCCCTCCATGGGCCTCCCTCCCTGCTGGGCCAGATGAGCATCCCAGGCCTCGCAGGCCATAAAAGGTCTCCCTGGGTCACGGGACAAGGGCGTGGACCTCCCAGCCAGACCTGCTTATCAAAGGTTCTCTCGAGTTGGGAATTTTTGTGGGCTGGTCATCCCCAGGTTAGGAATGCTCTCAGCGTGTCACAGGCCACCTCGGCCTCAGCCAGAAACCGGGGTGATGCAGCCACTCACCACGCAGCTGCTGGAGGGTCCCCCGGCAGGCCACCCTCTCCTGCTCTGCTCGGGGCTGGCGTAGGGCTCCCTCCACTCTCTGGGGCCCTGCTGGGCACTGAGATGCAGCTGGGTTTGCTCTGATCGAGGCCAGGTCAGGCCAGGGTGGCCCCTCTGAGTGAGAGGTCAGTCTGGGTGCACGGCAGCAGGCCCCGCGGGACCCCCCGGGACCCCCCGGAGCCAGTGTCCTGGGGCGGCGTCCCGCCCGGCCCTCATATTGCTTAGAGCACAGTGAAGAAAATGTCCTAAAGGTGACGTTTTAAGTCAGCCGACGCGCGTTGGCGGTCGTGTCTGCTCTCAGCATGGGAAGGTGCTAAGACAGGATGCCCTGTCATCATCACAGGAGTCAGTGTGCCGGTCCCTGCTCCCCTGTGTGCCTGTCCTCCTGTGACACGTGCCACCGTGTGTCCAGGGAGTTGGCTTGAAGAGAGGCACCAGCCTCCACAGCAGCGCCCAGGGCATGCGGGGCTCCCGTCCTGCTGTCCTCCTATCCCAGCTGTGCCCCTTGCCCGGCTGGCCAGGGCAGGGCCAGGATCACCAGCCCTGAGCGGGCCACGGGAGCACCTTTGTCTGGCTTTCAGTCTGCGTTCCTGCCTTCTGGGCTAATGCCCAGTTTAATTGCACATCCCATTGTGTCATCCCTGTTCAATCATGTTGAACAATACCTACATCCACTCCTTTCCCATTTAGATCTTTCTAAAGTCCATTCTGGTTTATCAGCACAGTCACTTCAGGAGCAGAGCTAAGATTTCTGCCATTTAGGCCCAAGGCATTGTCTGTCCCCGCGGCAGCTGAGATAAACCCTCACCCAGAACAAAGTCGCAATGACCTTTTACAAGTAGAAGCCGCCTTGTTTCCCTCTAGACTAATTTATCAGCCTTCCTTTCAGCCGGTACTCAGTGGAGGCCCGGGAGAGCACTGCCAAGTTGGGGTGGACGGGTATTAGGACGCCCGGCTGGTTCGTTCTCAGTGGCGCACCTCAGGGTCCGCGGGGATGGGAGCTGTGCGTTGCCGTGGGGAAGGATGGGGCTCGCCAGAGAGGGTGAGGCCTGCAGGTGGCGGGGTCCAGGCAAGGTGGCCAAGCCCCCTGCCCTGGCCTCCTTCAGGGCCGAAGTAAAACCTCGTGGACAAAGTATGAGCCACACTGGACTTAAGTAAAAATAACGGTGATGAAATGGCCTGTGGTCCTGGAGCCCCCGGGGGAGGCCGCTGAGCTCTGGGGCGGCAGCTCACAGGTGGACGGGAAGACGGAGCCCCCGAGGGAGGCCGCTGAGCTCTGTCTGGGGTGGCAGCTCACAGGTGGACGAGCAGAGAGCGAGGGATGGCTGAGAGGCCGGGGGGGATAGAGGAGGAGGGGGAGGGGGAGGATGACGACGACAGCGACGACAGGGATGGACCACAAGGACGCTGGGGAGGCAGCTCAGGGAGCGTGAACCTCGTTGCCTTCCTTCGAGGAGGGAGACGGAAAAGGGGTCTGTTTTGCATTTTGATAAAAGCCTTCAGACTCCACTGATTGTATCATAAGGGCTGCCATGCTGAGGGGAATGCATTTGCCTTGTCCATAAAGCCTGCATCGCCGTGGGGGAGACTCTCGTGGCACTGACTTGAAAGCTCGTCCAGGGATGGAGGACATGCGGCACCGGGGCTGAGAGGTGGAATCTCCAGCCCACGAGGAATTGACCTGGGCATTCAGGAGGGCAGCCCAGCCTGGGCCTGGCCTGTCCAAGGGCTGCTGGGCCAGGTAAACTCCCAGTGCCTCTGCTGCTCCCCCGTCAGTCCGGTAGCCCTCAGGGACCAGTCCCTGGTGAGGTCTGGACCCTGGTCCTCACTGGGGCTTCTGAGCCAGCCCTGAGGATGCGGGACGGCCCCTTGGAGCAGCAAGCCCTCAAAGGGCCTCGCAGGACTGAGGGTGGTAGAGCCACTAGTTTCTCGGTGACACCCTGGCAGCCCGGACTCCCTGCCTTCTCCCACACTTGCTTCACCCAGACAGACGTACAGTCCACACCAGGCCCCAACCGGAGAGGCTCCTGCGGGAACCCGGGGCCCATTGACAGCCCGAAGACAACACCAGAATTCCCCAACTTTTGAAGGTCTGTCTTGGATTGACCTCCTTATTTAATCCTTCTTGGAACCTAGAATATACTGAAGATGGGCTCACCCCATCAGCTGGCTGGTCAGGCCCAGGGAGGCCTGGGGACCCTGGGCTTCCGCTCCCCAACAGAGCTGCACAGTTCTCGCGGGCGCTCCCTCGGGTGGGTCCTCCATGCTGGGACAGGGGAGGCTGATTCTCCAGCTGGACCCACTAGGATGGGGCACGTCCTGCTCTGGGTCAGCACCTCCTACCCGCTCGTGCCTCCGCATTTACTGAGTGTGGCTTCCCAATCCATCCGAGCTGGTGCGCTGGGTCCAGAGGATTCCCCACCTCTGCACCCTGGGGTTGAGCCCAGAGCACTGACCCAAGCACCTCTGGCTTCCTTGCTTTAGCTGTGCCTGTCCAGGTCCACGGAAGTCACACATCCACCAGGCAGGGCTCCCTGCAGCAAGGGGCCCACTGCCCTCTGGGGCTCGGCTATGCTAAGCCACCCCCGTGCCCCGCCAGCGCCCTGTGCCTCCCGGGTGGAGGTCGGAGGTCGGGAGGGCTTTCCGGCTGCCCCCTAGAACATCAGACTCCTGCTCCCAGACTGGGATTTGCTCTTGTCACCTGTTTCCAGTAAACAGATGCGTCCCTCACGCTGGGAGAATCCGGCAGACTCGGGGACATGCAGGGAGACCTGGCAAGGCTGCTGGCTGCCTGGCCCTGCGTGAGTTGGGGCAGTTCTTGAATCCTTTACCTTCAAGGGCCTTCAAAGCCCCAGGACAGCCAGGACCTACCATGCTGTTATCAGGATGGCAGCACCCCCATTAACGCTGAGTAGACGAGGGTTAGAAAGGCCGCATCCAGCCTTCTCTTGTTGTTGTTCCTTTTAAACATCAGATAAATTCATGAGGTTTTCTAAGAGGCAACATGCAGGTTACCGAGATGTCTGTGTCACGAGGCGAGGGGGAGCCATGCCGTGGATAGAGACCCGAGCAGCCACCCCCATCTCTGGGCCTCGGTTTCTCCACTTGTTAAGCAAGGATTGAAGTGAATTGTCCTGAAGGCATGTGTCATTTGAATACTCTGGTATTCACCTTTAAGAGGTGGGGAAGTGGAGAGCGGGGGAGAGATTTCTTTGCTGGATCTGGGGGGAAAAGAAAGTGGGTAATTTTTCACTGGACGTCCCTCCACCACCACGTGGTGGTTAAAATTTCCGTAGAACTCTTTCTCTCTCTTTCCACTGTGAGCTGAAATGCACACGAGTCTTCTTAGCCTTGCGAACTGCCTCGCTGGAGGACCCGAATGTGCCCCTTTCAGGGGACCCCTTGGAAATAAGAAATGCCTACTTTCGATACATTCAAAACACAGGCCAAGATGCGTGGGCCCCACACGGCAACCTTTGCGTTTACGTATTCCTGTAAAGTCTGCTCCCTGGGATGGGCAAGGCTGGTACATCCTCTGGACCGAAGGGTCAGCATGGGGCCCTCGGCGGCTCCAGCCACAGCACCTGGCCACTGTCTCTCCACACAGAAGCTCTGCCCCCCTTGACGGCCTTCTCATCTCTGTTGAGTTACCCAGCCTTGAAGCCACAGAGATGCATGGAGGCATATGCATACCGTCTCCCTTCCACCTCCTCCTGAGTGGTGCAGAAAGCTGCATCCTGGTTTGCTCACCAAGTTTCTCCGGGAAGTTACACAGAAGCGGGGGGGCCGGGCGGGGTCTTTAGTAGGTATGCCTCAGACGCCTCCACCCCACTCCTTAGACACTGGATTTAGCAAACAATGAGGACTTGGAAAATAAGGGCGGCCTTGGTGAGTTCTCCCTGTACGGCAGTTTTCAAATCGGCCAATTGGTCGATTGGACACTAATATTTCTGAACACAGGGCACGTGACAGTAAGGAGGTAGCTGCTGCACCCAGAGTTGCCTGCGCTGGGCCCTACGGCTGTGGCAGCAAAGTGCCCGCGATGGGCAGCTTCACCCAGACACCCACTCTCAGAGTCTGGAGGCTGGCTGGCGGTCCCAGATCAGGATGTCGGCAGGGCCATGGTCCCTCTGCAGCCTCTCAAGGAGGACCTGTCCCCGGGGCCCACCCACCCCGGCATGACCTCATCTTAACTGCTTACATCTGTAAACGTTCTATTTCCACATCAGGTCACATTAGGAGGTGCTGGGGTTAGGACTTCAACGATGAATCGGGGGGAGGATGACACAATTCAGCTCATAACAGACCCTCAGAGAGCAAATACCTGCGCTGAGTCATTCCCAGGTATTGTAGGAGAGAGGAACCAGTGATGGCACACACCCGGTGCCGTGTCTCTGCATGGATGCTGGTGCCCAAACCCTCCCGGCCAGGTCTCCTCCTGACACCAAGAGGAACCGTGCCTGTGTTGGGAGCATGAGGGGTGGGGACCCAGGAGGGCTTTAGTTGATGACAACCTTGCTAACCCAAGTCAGAGCCCAGGGTTGACATTTTTAGCCAATTCCAACATCTTTCTTTCGAAGATAACAGCAGTGGAATAAACATGGGGATTGGGTTGACCACTCTCCAACACCCGCCTCGTCTGAGCCCCGTCGTGCGTGCGCGCGTGTGCGTGTGGGTGTGCGTATGAACTCCGTGAACCTGCAACGGAAAAAACCAGAGGGAACGTGGCTCCCTGCAGGCCTTGGGACGCTTTTTCTTCAAGCAGGAGAGATTGGCTTGGGAGTCAGAGATGCAGTGTCGACATTCAGAAGAAAGCGGTCATCGGGACCAAAGCTCTACGAGATCCCAAACCAGCCCCTACAGCCCCGAGGCAGTGCTGACGCCGCAGGAGCTTCTGCAGGCCTCGGCCACCTCGCCGTCCCAGGAGGACAGCATGGGCTGAGGTCGAGACAGCAGAGCCTGGCTGCCCGCCTATGCCTGGTCTTCACGTTTTCTGCGAGGCCAGTGCCAGTTCTGCAGCACGAGTGTGACCTGAGCCCGGGTCAGCCGACCCGGCGCCAGGCTCTCCCCAAGGGCCCTCCGCAGTCCGGTTCAAAAGGAAATGGTTAAAAATGAGCGGCTGGCAGGGAGGAGCGGGGAGGACAGAAGGCCCAGCAGTTGGCTAATTGGAGAGCGGACCCGGCCGAGGGGAAGGCTGCACCCCAGACAATGTGCTCCCGAGTCGGGAGCTGGGAAGGCCTGGCGGGATTGTCATTGAATTAGTTGAAGTCAGAGCCCCCCTGAATGCGGGAAAGAAGGAAAGGGGAAATGAAGGCCCGGGTATAATGCGGCCTAAATGAGGGGCCCCATTCACAGCCCATGAAAAGGCTCGGCTTCCTTTCTTGGGGAAAGAGGAGGCCAGTTCACTTTTGTCTGGCTGGGGGTGGGGTCTGCTCTAGGAGGGTGTACTTACCTACAGCCAGTGACAGGAGGGTTAGGGGGACGGGAAAATGGGGCATTGAAAATAATCCCCAGTGCCAGCGGTGGGATGACAGCGGACACAATCTCTGGGCCTCATCAAGGGCCTCCAAAGAGTCCCCATCTCCTGTGATTTCCTGGGACCGTGGGCTGTGTCACCCGGGTTAGCGGGGCCGTGGCCGCCAAGGACGCCTGACCCCAGTCGTCCGGCAAGGCCATTTGATTTCTGTGTCCACTTAAAATGTCGAGGTTTAATATGTGCTTTGGTGGGCAACTGGGTATGCAAGGATATATCTTAATAATTGAATTAGGGAATAATATTATTGGAAGTAGCAACTAAACGCGTGAAATACAGAAATGGACCAGCCAGAAACTTGACCAGCCAACCAAAAGTGGGAGGGGGAAACATACAAGTTATGTAAAAACTAAATACTTAACAAAGTGCTACACTCAGTAAATATTTGTTGAATTCACACATTAATTAATTTTCCAGATGAGATTTTCCTAATCCGTTTTTTAAAAAGAATAAGAATTAGGAACGAGGCAGGATCTGATTCTCAGGCCGGCCTGGAGGAGATGAAAGGAAAGTGGTATGTGTGAGGTTTTGGGGGCTGGGGTGCCTCCGGGGGGAGCCGAGGACAGGCTGGCTCGGCCCCTGGTAATTGCCCACTTGGACAAGCTGATTTGCTATTCACGGTCCCCCACGGCGAGGGGAGCCGGCTGCCCCTTGCCCACTCTACCCTCGGAGTGCGGGCCGCATGTGCCGGATTAGCGGCTGGAATCTCGGGGTCCCGCGCAGTTAGCCCTCTCGTAGGGGAACTGAAAGCCCGGGGGACACAAAGGGCCCCAACTCCAGACTTCCAGGGCTTTGCAGAGAGCGAGGTGCACAGCCGCCACCCCTGCCTGGTCCAGCTGGGCCCTGACCAGCCCACGATGAGGCTCGCTTTCCCCAGGGGTTCCTGGAGTCGTGGACCGGTTCACAGCACCCCACCTCGTTCCTGTCCCTGATGGCACCAAGCAGCACCGCTGTCCCAAGTCCCTCAGCAAAGGCGCCTTGTCGGGGGTCCCAGAGCTGCCGATGGTGGCCTTTGAGAGCCCACTGACCCCCACAGACCTGAGCCTGGTCACACCTCTCCTGTGTTGACCCCGAAGTGCTGTCCGGTGAACGTGAGGGGGTCCCCGAGCGTCAGTGCCCGAGAGTGGGTGTTTAGAAATGGAATCGGGCTGTTGGCACACTGCCTTCGTTTCGGGGTGTCACGGGTAGACTGGCTGTGCCACTGCTCACTGGGGCCCGTGTGTCCCTCCCGTCCATGGAGTAGGGGAGGCCTGCCAGGTGCCCCTGCAAGAACGATGTCCGTGTAGACGGCAAGTCCTGGCCCTTTCAAGGTGTCTCGGGGCCTAGCCTCACAGCCCCTGTTCCGGAACGCTCACGAGCTCCTCAGCACAGAATTGTGGCAGAGCGCGAGCATTTTCGACATTCTCTGATCTTACTGTGCAGCTTTGGCTGGAAGCTGGGGAGAGAGCACAGCCATGCCCGAGTCCCAGGCTGAGCGAGGCTGTTTCCAGGAGAGGCTGCCGGGTGGGCTTGGACCTGTGCCCTTGGGGACGAGCAAGCACACGTTTATTGGCAGCGAGGCACCCGGGGACCCTTGCGTGTCTGGTGTGGGGAGTGGGAGGGCCCCTCGGCAGGGCAGCCCGCACTGCCCATCTCAGAGCAGAGACCTGGCTGCTGTAGGAAATGGCAGGTGTACCGTTTACTTTCCTGTGGACCATCAGTCTGTTTCCTGAGCAGCAGTAAGGAAACAGCCCCAGGGGAGGCGAGGGGACTGGAGTTGGGGACTCCAGCCCCCTGCAGGGGCTACTCGAGCCCGGTGTCTGGCCCAGGAAGCGAGGACCCTTCTGAGTCGCTGAGCATCCCACACGGGGGCGCACGGAGGAGAGCACACCACCCGTGTGTTCCACCGTACGCCAGCTCCCAGGAAGGCAGGCACGGCCCACAGAAGGCAAAGGAGCCACCGGCCAAGTCGGGACCCAGAGCCTGAAGGACGGTGTCGGTGGAGGAGGCTTTCAGGCAGGTGGACGCATCCACACAGGGGCCAGTGTGCCAGCCCCGCCAGCTTGAGCCTCCAAAAGAACTTCCCAGAGAGTTCTAGCCCAGCGCATTTATCCCCTGTTTAGGACTGGGAAAGAAATTCGCAATTACAAAATGCAAGGTCATTTCATTAATTCCACCCCTCCAAGTGCCCCTACTGTGTGAGTGCCCTGGATGGAGGAGCCCAACCAGTTTCCTTTTTTTTTTTTTAACATCTTTATTGGAGTATAATTGCTTTACAGTGTTGTGGTATCTTCTGCTGTATAGCAAAGTGAATCAGCTCTACGTATACATATATCCCCATATCTCCTCCCTCTTGCGTCTCCCTCCCACCCTCCCTATCCCACCCGTCTAGGTGGTCACAGAGCACCGAGCTGATCTCCCTGTGCTATGCGGCTGCTTCCCACTAGCTACCTACCTTACATTTGGTAGTGTGTATATGTCCGTACTACTCTCTCACTTTGTCACAGCTTACCCTTCCCCTTCCCCGTGTCCTCAAGTCCATTCTCTACGTCTGCGTCTTTATTCCTGTCCTGCCACTAGTTTCTTCAGAACCTTTTTTTTTTTTTTTTTTTGGTTCCATATATGTGTTAACATACGGTATTTGTTTTTCTCTAACTTCACTCTGTATGACAGACTCTAGGTCCATCCACCTCACTACAAATACCTCAATTTTGTTCCTTTTTATGGCTGAGTAATATTCCATTGTATATATGTACCACAACTGCTTTATCCATTCGTCTGTCGATGGACATTTAGGTTGCTTCCATGACCTGGCTATTGTAAATAGGGCTGCAATGAACATTGGGGTATGTGTGTCTTTTTGAATTATGGTTTTCTCTGGGTATATGCCCAGCAGTGGGATTGCTGGGTCATATGGTAATTCTATCTGTAGTTTTTTAAGGAACCTTCATACTGTTCTCCATAGTGGCTGTATCAATTCACATTCCCACCAACAGTGCAAGAGGGTTCCCTTTTCTCCACACCCTCTCCAGCATTTATTGTTTGTAGATTTTTTGATGATGGCCATTCTGACCGATGTGAGGTGATACCTCGTTGTGGTTTTGATTTGCATTTCTCTAATAATTAGTGATGTTGAGCATTCTTTCATGTGTTTGTTGACCATCTGTATATCTTCTTTGGAGAAATGTCTCTTTAGGTCTTCTGCCCAGTTTTGGATTGGGTTGGTTGTTTTTTTAATATTGAGCGGCATGAGCTGTTTATACATTTTGGAGATTAATCCTTTGTCCGTTGATTCATTTGCAAATATGTTCTCCCATTCTGAGGGTTGTCTTTTCGTCCTGTTTATGGTTTCCTTGGCTATGCAAAAGCTGTTAAGTTTCATTAGGTCCCGTTTGTTTATTTTTGTTTTTATTTCCATTTCTCTAGGAGGTGGGTCAAAAAGGACCTTGCTGTGATTTATGTCATAGAGTGTTCTGCCTGTGTTTTCCAGAGATAAACCCACGCACATACAGTCACCTTACCTTTGATCAAGGAGGCAAGAATATACAATGGAGAAAAGACAGCCTCTTTGATAAGTGGTGCTGGTAAAACTGGACAGCTACATGTAAAAGAATGGAATTAGAACGCTCCCGAATGCCATACACAAAAATACACTCAAATGGACTAAAGACCTAAACGTAAGGCCAGTTTCCTTTTGAGCAGCTAGTTTTGCGATCTCGGTGCCTTTGGCCTCCGCTCTTGGTGCAGGTACTGAAGCTTTGCTCCCGTGGAGGCCACTGTGCTGCCATTGAGTTTCAAGGGGGAAGCAAGTGCATTTGAAGTTCAGGGTCGCTGGGCAGAGCTAGCGCAGGAGCGGACGCTGCTTTAAGGCAGTCGCCTTCAGATTTAGTTATGATCCTTGCTTGTGGGCAGCAACAGCCGGAAGGCCCTTTGCCCGATTCACTGGCCTTAAGGCTGCGTGGCCTCAAGACCCGTTTCCACAGCCCTGGATTCAAATCCTGGCTCTGCCTTGAAAATGTCACTCCACCACCGCCCCCAGCCTCAGCGTGCCTGTCTGTACAGGGATCCCAGCCCCTCGGGCTGTTGCGGTGATCGGGACTGTGGAGGGGACGGTCTGCCCTGCACGTCCCACGTTCAGCAGGCCGGTCCCTCTGCAGCCTGTGGGGGTCCCCACAGTCAGGGTGTCTGTCCTAGGGGCACCAGCCCAAGGGGGGGCAGGGGCAAGTGGAGTGACCCCCACAAATGCATTTCTGGCTCCGCTGACTCTTGGGGCCTGGCACTCCCTGCAGTGGGTGATGCAGGATGTTTAGTTGGCTGGACGCCAGGAGCACCCCCAGCCCAATCGTGACGACCAGGTGTCTCCAGACATTGCCCGTGTCTCCTGGGCAGTCGGACCCCCCCGCCCCCGTTGAGAACCACAGGACTTAAGTAGGAGCCCGTGAGCCCCCTATTCCGGCTTCTTCCTGTGGAACAGTTTCCTGTGGTGCCCTCCGAGACCTTTGTTCTCTGCCAGGACCAGTTGCCCACAGGGGACCCGCGAGGCTTACAGGCTCCAGGGGGCCCAGGCGCCGGCTGCGTCCTGCTCTGCCCTGACCCGCGCCTCAAGCCCCATCCTGCCTTAGCCCTCCTCGGATCTCCTACCGTGTGCGTGTTCCTGCCCAGCGGCCAGCATCAGGAGAGGAACGTGTGCAATCGGCCCCTTTGAGGCAGGATCTGGGGATGACATAGCTGGTGGGCTCAGGACCAGGCTGGGGGGTCTCGTCCACATGGCCTCTGGCCTGTGCATCACCTGTTCTCTATTCGAAGGGTCTGGCCAGTTTGGGGGCCCCCAGGTTTGTCCTGAGGCTGCAGTGCAGGCATCCAGGAGACCCCAGCTGAGACATGGAGAGAGCAGAGGAGGGGCCTCTTCCTGCCCCTTCTACAGCCTTCTGTCCGGCCCTGAACAGGGATGAGCTTGTGATCCAGCCACTGGACGGCTGAGCAGGCCGCAGGCCCTGGAGAGGCTTCTCCAGCCCATCCAGACCCGGGGCTGTGCCAGGGCCAGGAGGCAGGGCTGGGGGCCCCGATGGCATGAGGGGATGTGGCCGGCCTGGGTCACCTGGACACACGCCACCGTGGCTTCCCCGCCAGGACCCCCACGCAGAGGCAGAGGCTCTTGGTGATGGAAGGAACTGGTGCCCCCTGCGCAGAACCATTTTGCTCTCGCATCAGTGGGCATTCACGCTCTTATGCGGGTCGGGGTGGCATCTGCACAGTCGGGGTGACTTATTCCAGCCTTCCTTGTGCTTGGGGGCTGGGGAGCGGCCTTGGGCGTAACTCTGGGGAATCCACAAACACAAGGGCATCTTGGGAATTCCAAGAGACTCAGAAGGGAATGATCGGGGCTACGCTTGCTAGGGAAGGACTGATGTTGGGTAGCATCTGGTGGCCTTGAAGGTCTTGGTCAAAAGTATGGGAGCGTTTTGGCTCCAGTGACAAGAAAAATGAATGATAGCTCTGGGAAAGGCTCATGCCGGAGTAGGAAAGGGACAGGAAGTTAAGGACATGAAATAAACCTTCGATTGGGATTCACCAAGCATGGTCACACTTAAAACCACAGGAGTCCAGGCAACACCCTGCATTCAACAGCAGAGAATACAGCTCCACCGTGGCCCGTCCCCGGGTGCTGACGGGTTGACCCAACCTCCACACCTGCCCCGTCATGACCTTGGACAGACTGGAGCCAACCCAGGCTCCCTTTTCCTGGGGAGGTTTGGAGAGGTGACTTCCATAAAGGGCTCCCTTGGGGGCCAGACCAGCAGCGCTGAGCATGGAGTGGCTGTAGGGGCCGTATTCCCTCCACACGTTTCAGCTGGAGGCACCCCAGGTGCGGGGAAGCCAGGCACCCAGGTGAGCTTCCTGGGACTCCAGGTCAGGAGCCTTTGGCAACACCAGTTCACTGCAAGTGCACCTTTTGCTTTGGAGTTTTCCCTGGCAACTGACCCCAGGAGACTCAGCCCCACCTACCCCAGGCAGTACCCTCCCCGAGTTCTGGGCCACAGATGTGTCTCGCGGCCCAGGGCTGTCTTCAGAATTTTCCAAACTGGCAGAAAGAGAGGATCTGGCTAAGGCTGATGTTCTAGAAAAGTATCTGCAGCTAGCTGCCTTCTACCCTCCCTGGCTAGTGAGGAGTCACAAAACGTTCTCTATCATTGATTCTCCTGCCGGCCCGTTAGCAAAGTCCTTATGTCGCACAGGAAATAGTGTCGCACTTTCTAGAGACATTTACAAGAAGGACCTCTGACACTTTAAGGCTACCTTTCTTTCTCAGCCACAGAAAATCAGCGATTATTAGTATCATCTTACTTTGAAAAGTAACCCAGGTGTGAATGTCTAGAAGGTGAATATGTTGATTTATTCTATCAGAAAATAGTGCTTTATATCCTGCATGTCCTTCTGCAGTTAAACTTCGTTGTTGTGGGCTTGCGGCTGTCTGACTGCACGGGCAGTAGGGCTGGCTTCCAGGTGACATTGTCTCTGTGACCCGTTCAGCTCTGAGCTATTGCCATGAGAAATGTTCTTCCTGTGTCAGATGGGGAAACTGAGGCCCAGGAAGGTGACCCATCCTGCAGACACAGGAAGAGGCTGGGCAGACTCAGAATCTAGGTCAGAGCCCAGACCTGCAGGCAGCCCAGTCCAGGGCGTCACAGGAGACTCTCAGAGGTGTGTGTGTGTGTGTGTGTGTGTGTGTGTACACACCACATCTTCTGGAAAGGGCTATCCTTGACATCTAGGTACATATGTGTTTATCTAGTCATTCATTAGATACTTATTTATTCACTCACTAGATGTATACTCCTTTATTCACTTGGATACTTGTTTATTAACTTATTAGTGTATATTGGTTTACTTACTCCTCAGGCATTTACTTATTTTATTGGTTCATTAGACGTTTGTTCGCCTGTTCAGTCACTCCCTAGGTGTGTGTATCGTTTAGAGGCTGCCGCCTGCCAGGTACCGGGCTGCTCACCGTGAGCCCCTGGGTCGCATTGTCAGCACTGATTTCTTTCTAAGTAGAACAATCAGAAATAAATGTGAGTCCCTCCCTGGAAACGTCCACCTCAACCCCGAGATGAATAAAGGGTCGGCTTGATTGTGTGTCTCTTCTAAAGGCCTAGTTTACCAGTTTCAGAAGCCGTGGACTTGATCTATTTTTAAATGAGCTCTTGGCAGGCCCCTAAGGAAAGACGGGTCTAGCGTAAAATGAAATGTCTTGGTTGCGTCGGGGCGTCAGTGGGTTCAATGTTGGAAACGAGTGTGGTTTGGCTCCGCTCGTCCCTCTGCTCTGAGATGCCGGGACTCTGTCCCCAGGGCCACCCTTGTCCTTGCTCTTCCGGGGCCTGCTTGAGGCCATTCGCCACGGCCATGGGAAGACAGGGCTGGCCACCCTCTGTGCCCTACTCCACCCGCGTGGCTGCTTACCCCAGCATCTCAGCCACCAGCCAGCCTTGGTTCTTGGAGAGCAATAAACCTGCAGGAAAGGGCATGGGGTGCCTCCATGGGGTGTGTGCTTGTGTGTGCATGTGCGTGTGTGCATACTTGTATGTGTGCTTGTGTGTGCACACCTGCATGTGCTTGTATACGTGCTTGTGTGTGCATGTGTGTGTGAGCATGCATTTAAACTTGTGTATGTGCATGTATGAGCATCCATGTTTGTGCGTGCGTGCGTGTGCTTGTGCGTGCATGCATACTTGAATGTGGGCATGTGTGAGCTTGTGTGTGCACATATGTGTGCCTGTATATGTGTTTGTGTGTGCATGCATACTTGTATGTGTGCTTGTGTGCTCTTGTATGTGTGCTTGTGCATGCATGCATGTGTGCTTATGCATGTGTGTGTACTTGAATGTGTGTGTGCTTGCATATGTGCTTGTGTGTACATGTGTGCATGCATGCATGTGCGTGCAAACGTGTGTGTGCATGCATAGGTGTGCTTGGGTGTGTGTGCGTTGCGTGCACACATGTGTGCTTGTGCGTATGTGCATACTTGAATGTGTGCACGCTTGCGTGCCATGACTGGCAGCCAGGGCCTGAGCGTGAGCGCGCAGGCGGCGAAGGTGTGCGTTTGCGGCTCTGTCCCCTCGGAACGCCTCGCCGCAGTGGGCAAAATGGACGACCCGTGAAAGAGAAGACAGTAAATAGCTTCCTACCTTGCCCCGATAATGGGCGAGCTCTGTGGATTGATTAGTGCTCACGTTGCCTCTGGACGTCAGTTTGGGAGTGACAGTAACAAGCCTCCCGAGGGCTCTGCTAATTTGCACCCCATTCACCACCCCGTGAAAACCCATCAGAGCTGCGGAAGAGCTGCGCGCTCGACCTCATTCAATGGGGGCGATCGCTGGGAAAGGGGCCAGTTTTCACAAAGCCCAAAAGAGCAAATTGGCGGAAGCTTTGTTCTTCCTTTTCCCTCTCCCTTTTATGCCGTCTTGCACTAGTTAAGCTTCTCATTTGTCCCTGCCGGGGCTCAGGGCTTGGGTCACCCTCCGGCTGCCTTTTCAGGTGATCTCGATGCCCCCCCAACCCCAGCCCCAGCCCAAGTGGAAGGTGGGGGCAGGGTGGCCTGAGGTGGGGACACCGCAGGAATCTGGGAGTCCAGGCTGGGACAGGGCGGGGCTGGCCCCTGATGCGGACGCCCTAGGCGGGCCGAAGCCTATCCGTCCCTCCATCCTGGTGGGGTGCCCCCCCACCCACCCCGAGGTCCTGGCTGCAAATCCCTGCACTTCCGGAGTCTTGAAAGTTGGAGCGAAGGGCGGCTTGTCCTCTGGCCCCGAGTCGCTGCTGCCTCACTTACCCCGATATATGGGCTCCACGCAAATTAAAATTAACCAGGCAGTGTCCCTTTGGCTCCCGCCCAACGTGTGCTGTTCCGTGGCCCTTACGCCTGGCTCTGTCACTGCCCCCGGCTCTCTGTCCTGCCCATGAAGCTCAGCGTCAAAGGGGCCGTTTTTAAGTGCCCGGCCCTGTAAGGGATCCTCTCCCTCGTTCCTGGGACGGGGTTCGCGGCCATTTGCTTCACTGGATTTCTCGCCCCCCGCACCCCGCCCCGGCAGCACTGTTTTAAAAGGTCTAACCAACAGAGCTGCTGGCGGGGGACCTGGAGGGGCTTCCTGCAGTAGGACGATGTCACCTGAGGAAGGAAGGGGTGCCCCCTCCCCCCGTCCACTTGCCACGTGCTTCCCTGGGAGGCCTCATGGAAGCCTCCGCCAACCCCATCCTCCACGCCGGCAGTGCCTGCTTTGCCAGAAAGGGGCCACCACCGCCAATGGCACCAACAAACACAGATTTTTGGATCCCCAAATTAGCCGGTAATAGGGAGGGAAAAAAAAGAAAAACACTCAAATCTTTATGAATTAAACATGGCAAATCCATCAAGCTGTAGATATAACGATGTTTGCTTAATTTGCTGACACAACCCCCCCCCCCCGTACTTTGCTGGGGGGCGTGGGGCAGGGCCCCGGTCGTCAGCCGCTGTAATTATAAAATTGTGATGGCTGTAATTTGCCACTCAGGACTGTCACCGGCTGGGAAGCCACAAGTGGGCCGGCGGTGCCCTGCAGTTCAGCTTGGAGGGTGATGGTGTGCGGTCCCCTGAAGGGAGTCTGTGCTCACCTCCCTCGGGGAACGGGCATCTGAACGTGGGAGGAATGGCCTGGGCCGAAGTGTGGGTCGCTACATGCAAGCTTGGTCCGTGGCGTGCTCTAAGCACCTTGTGTTCTAACCTAGTGTTTCCCCAGGACGCCAGGAGGCAGAGCAGCTCCCAATCGGATCCACTCTGTCCAGGTGGGGAAGCGGGGTTTCCGGGACGCCGTGTCCACCCGAGGTCACCCACAAACAAGGTCACAGCCAGGCTGTAGACCAAGGACTCAAAGGCCAGGCGGGCGCCCTCCCGCATGACCTCGCCGCCCCCCCGCCCCCCCTTAATCCTGCGATTCCAGATCATTATCAAGGCCGCTCGCCCGGTCCATTAATCCAGAAGCATGCAGAGCAGAGGGAGTGGCTGGCGAGCCAAATGCAACGGCCGGGGGAGCTGTGCCTGCACACGTGTCTGAGTCTCGTGGTCACTTGGTCACATTGGTCTGGAACCCACGGTCATGCCATCGCAGCCCCCTGTTCTGCGTGATGCACAACCGGCCCTGGGGCCGGGGGAGTCAGCATCACCGTGAAAACGTTCCCCCGTAAAATGTTTCTTCCCCAGGGAGAGCACGAGCGGGGAAGTGGTTTCCCTACTAGATAGGCGTCTTCTTCACTCTCCTGTCGGACAGAAACCAGAAACTTCTAGGCCTGCGGAGGGCCCACACCTGGCAACTCCCAGCTCCCCCCTCTGTGTCTAAGCAGCAACGCCTTTGTCAGGCCGAACAGAGCAACGGCGGCTTTTAGGAGCTGATTCCCAAAGCAGGAGCCCCAGTCGGGCTCGCTGGGCCCCGAGGCCGTGGCAGGAGTCACCATGACACCATCCTGCAGAGGCCAGAGAGGTGGCCCCCAAAGTGGGAGCATCTTCAGAGGTGGGCACTGTCTCCAGACTCTTTCTTCATCCGCATAGCGTGTCAGGCCCTGGCAAGAGAAACGCCGCAGCCGGGGAGAGGGTGGCAACAATCTTGACCTTGGCCAAGGGGACCCCAGCCCAAGCTCTGCTGCAGACCTGCCCTTTCACCAGCGGAGATCCTGGCGTGGCGCCCTGGGTGTCCGCCTCCAGGACCTTCCCTTCGGGCCCTCAATCTGGGAGGTCAGCAGCGGTAGAACTAAGCCCTGGGGCCTCTGTAGGTGGATTACACAGTTGGTCATTGAAGATATTCATTTCAGCCGACTGGGCTGTCATCACGAGGCCACTCAGTGACACCATCCCGTCTGCTGACCGTCACCTCCATTGGTCCTGAGGGTCCGTCCTGAGCTCACGGCCGAGGGGTCAGGCGCAGGTGTTGTTTCCTATTACAAAAATAAGTAGATAAACAGGGCAGGAGGGGATGAACTGGGGTGAAGTGGAATAGAACAGAACAGAAGAGGCCAGACCCGTTTTGGGGCTGGCAGGTACGCGTGGCCCATATCAGGGAGAAAGTGCCCATCTCGTGGAAGTTCATCAAGGCCTAGCCGTGGCCACGGTCCACTGTGACCCCTTCGGAGGCATGCTCTCTGGGCCAGCCCCCCTTAGATGGGGGGCAGCATGTCTGGGAGGGTGGGAGCCGGCCGGCAAGGGCAGGTTGGCTGCACTGCCTGGTGTCCCCGGCACGTTGATCTTGGCTCGCTCGCCCTCCCCAAGCAGTTGGAGGACCTGGGCTCCCTCCCGGTGCCCTGTCCTCAGAGGACCCTCCAGTGCTGGAGGCTCCGGTGCTGGGTTCCCCCCGCTGCCTTTTCCCACTGGGCGTGGAGGGATGGCCGTGGCCTTCTCCTGCCAGCCCTGCCCTCCGCCTCGGGGTGCCCTCGGGCCCTCTGATTTCCCTTTGGCTCTCAGAGATTCTGCCCGTGTCCGCACCCTCATTAATCAATGTCAAGCACGGCATCGCCAACAAGGGCGGCATTCTTCCGCAGCCCTTCAGCCTCATACATCCCATTGTCCCGGACCGATTCAGATGGCAAGAAAACAGCCTATGCAGCACATAAAAGAGATGAGACAGAAATGCAAAGGATCGAGGGAGAAGAAAGAGGAGGCATTTTCCCCCTGAAACACTCGAATAAATACTCGGCAATGATAATTTAAATTATTCATACATTTATGAAAACATCCATTGAAAAGTGAAGTGTATGATTCCCTTTGTCTAATTTGCTTGTCTCTTGTTTGGGATTAATCTCCACTGTAATCCGGGCTGGCCGTGCCCCCCTCACAAAGGCCACACTCTCTTTCCATGGGAAAAATGTGTCTGCATATCCCAGGGAAAAGTCGGGGGGGATACTTGTGCTGACGTGGCAGTTGCCAGGCCCTCAAGACGCTGGACGGGCTGTGTCCAAATACTGTCCTGTGAACAAAAAAGCCCAGAGTGGTTCTCACGTCCGTGCCAGCACGGTGACACATCAGGGCCACGGGCTGAGAGCCGGACGGCGATGGCCACTCAGAGCGTTGCGTGTGGGTCCTCGCAGCCCGGGCCCCCTCCTCGGAAGGAACACTGGAGCCTCTCCGAGCGGCAGCCCGCCTGGAGGAGACACGCACGGCATGCTCCATCCAGGGACCCGTGGGTTTCAGAGTGCCGTGTGGCCCAGCGGGGCTCCAGGGTGGCTCTCCCTGCTGGACCCGGCCTAGGTGGGCAGACTGCGTGCCTGTCGCAGACCGTGTAGGTGGGAGCCTCCGCGTCGCCCGGGACCTGGGAGAGGAGCCATGGTCCACACTGTCGTTAGGCCACGTCTGGCCTTGTGGAATGAAGGCCCGGCCCGAACCTGAGGCTAAAGACGTTGAAATTGTTCTTGATGTCACAGAGGGTGGGACTGTGGCCGCCGGGCTGTCAACTGCACACTGCAGCTGACAGATCGCTGACGGCCGGTCCCGCGACGAGCGCCCACCGTCCGCCGCACCCGCCTCCCACCCTGCCTCCGGGCCCCTCCCCGTCCCTTCCGGGAGCCCCCGCTGCCCCTGACGGCCCGAACCCACCACCCGGGATCGTGCTGGCTCCTGCACATAATGAAACTCGGTGTCCAACGCCGCTCCCGGCTGGAGTGCTGTGAGGTCAGAGGGAGACAGGACACCCAGCCCTGGACCGGGGATGACGATGTTTTTATGTAACGCCCCCCCCCCCCCGCCCCACCGCCCCGCCAGGGCTCCTTGATCCAAGTTTTGGTATTTTCAAAACTCCTTCCAAAACGGGATGAGGCCCCAAATGGAATTCTCCCCCACGCGGGATTCGCGAGGAAGCTGCGGTTTTCGGTTGTGAGCGAGTTGTCCAGCAGCGATTTATTTCCCCTGGCAACAGCCCAGAGCCTCCTTGGCTTGGTGTCCGGCGTGCCAGCTCAGCGGGGTGTGGTGTGGGGGACACCCGGGCGGCTCAGAGACTCCTGGTTCGGGAAACCATGCCGAGGCTGCCCGCCTCCTCCAGACTTAACTTAGCCTGGGCTGGGAGCGGGGGCCCCATGGGCACAGCCCTCCTGGTTGGACTTGGGTCTACGGCCTCTCGGGTTTGGGCCAGGTCAGAACCCAGGGAGAACCGCTGCTCTCTGCTCCTTGCTCGGGTGAAACGACGCCAGCTGCTGGCTGCCGGAACACAGGCGGCCACTGGGGAACCGGGCGAGGACGCGGCTGGTACCGCATCAGTGCAGGAAGTGGACGGGGTGCCAGCCACCGCGGCCAGGCCGGTGGCTTCTGAGAGCAAACCGTTTTCACCCAAGTCATTGCTCCTCTGTCGCCGCGTCCCGTGCAGCTTTTTTTTTAAAAAAAAAACAAAAAAAAACAAAAAACGTGGGAATGTTCTTGAGAGCCTCAGCCTGGCTTCTTCAAGTTCTCTGCAAGCTTGTTCAGGACTGGTTGGGTTGCCCTCTCCTCTGCCCTGAAGTACCGGCATGCTGCCGTCCCCCCCCCAGACAAGGTGTCAGGGGGCCCCTCAGCCGTGCCGCCCTGTCCCCCCTCCCCCCTCGCCTTCCTCCCTCCTCCGTCACCGACGTTGGGGTCTGGGAAGGTAGCCAAATGCCACTGAGGACACTGGAGCAATAAATCATCCCTCGTCCAACATCTGCAGGCCCCGGGGGCTAGCCCCTTGCAGCCACGATCCCCTCACCCGGCCCCTCTGACAAAACACCTATTGTCGTGGCCCAGTGAAGAAGACTCGTTTCCACTTACAAAGGACCCTCTGAAGCCAAGTGCGGGCTGCCAAAGGAGATGCCTGGCTCACGGCGGGGAGCCCCCCGCACCGTCTTTCTTCCCCCCGTTTCATGCTTTTCCTCTCTCGTGGGGGTCCCCCAAAGCCTTTCATTCTGGCTTCATATTCACATAAAGACATCAAGAAAAAAAACCCAGCAGAAAGAATTATTAGGCATGGCTGTCAAATGCTTTATCAGAAAAACAGGGAGGGGGAACACGGTAACCCTTTAGGCGCTGGCCCGACAGCCTGATTCCTGAGAGACCCTGGGGACCGCGGGGGAGCCGGAGTCGCCGTGGACCCCAGAGGCTGGACGCCGGTCCACAGCACGCACTTGTGCGCGCGGCCGCCCTGAGGCTCACATGCGTGCACGGGCACAAGGCATGTGGGTGCCCGGGGAGGGGTGGGCGGGGGCGTCCGTTTATACGCAGATTTCCAAATCGCCTCGCTCGATCTGAAGGTCCTGGGCCACTTTCCTCTGGAAGGGATGCTCTGGGCCTTCCCTGAGGCTTTTCTTTCTTTGTTCCAATCCGCAGAAGAGGCCTCCTTTCCTCTCCACCCCGGCAGGAGCCTCCGTCCCCTTCTACCTAAGTGCCCGGCTCTTTTCCACCCTTGGAACTGAGGGGGGCTGAAGCTACAAGTCCCCTGGGGGGAGGCCGGAGGACGGTGCTTCCTGGGTGCGTGCCGGGGCAAGGGCGTGCCGTCCTCTGCACACTTATTCAGAAATCAGATGGCCCAGCTGGCTTTCTCGGGGTGCGCTCGGTGCTTAGGAGCGGTGCAGGCTGCCTGGCTCCCCACCCGTGATTTTCTGCTTTCCTCCTCCCGGCAAAGGGCTTTCTCACCCGACAGCTTTGCAACCTGCCCAATTCTAATGGTTTTCTGAAGTGGGGGCAGCAGCCCCGGGGCCCGGCTCCTCCAGGACACGGGTCCGGGATGCGAGGGATGCCCAGGTCCCAGGTGAGCTGCCAAGGAGGGGCGTGTCCACACACCGCAGCCCTGAGGCCCCTTAGGATTTGCGGTGAGGGGCACCCCGGGGTGGGCAGCCTCTCGGGACGCGTTTTCAACGCTGCCCTTCTGGTGCACAGAAACCGAAAGCCGCATGCCGACGAACGGCTCCCTCAGCAAACATTTTTATTTCCAATTAGCAAAAGAAAAATTGCTAATTTGCTGCAGTTGGACCAAGCTGATGTCTCAATCTGCAGAGTGTCAGTGCAGTGAAAGGAAATGTTTCACACTGTGCTGGGGAGAGCGAGCCTCTCTAAAGAGGGTCAGGGCAGCGGGCCCAGAAACCAGCTTGACTGGCCACAGCGCTAAATTACTCACACAAGACACCCATTGTCTGCCGTGCCAGCTCCCGGAGGACCTGCTTTCCCATTCTTTCCCCTCGGAGCTGGGGCGGGGGAAGGGGTCCAAGCGTGGGAGGAGAGGGCAGGGGCTGGCCGGGAGCGGCAGGCTCATCTTCAGAGCAGAGGGGATCAGGAGCCGGGTTAATGATCACCCAGGCCTGTCTGCGGCGCTCGGGAACAGGACGAGAACATTCTCCCAGAGCCCGGCCACAGCTCTGCACCCGGGAGATTCGGTGCGAGATAATGTCCTACGAGGGTTAATAACTGAACGGGCCCGGGAGAGGGGCCAGCTCGACACTGCCGGGCGGAGCACCGTAACCCACCACGCTCGACTCTTACCCGGCTTTGCCCCCAGCCACTGATGTGGGACGTGGGGAGGTGGGGGGCTCCCCCTGGAATCTCGGGAACCATCTCCCCGACGTGGGTGAGCCTTAGGACCTGGAACGGCCAACCCCCTCTGGGCTGGAGGACCTCGGGATCCATGAAGTCGGTGTAGAATAAGGATCCAGACTGATGGGGGCTCCCTGGGGAACCGGCGAGGGGGCCGTGCTGGCCACAGATGTTCGGCGCCGAGGTAATAATGAACCTCTCCTGAAAACCATTGACCACGTAACCTCGGACAGTAAGAGCCTGCGGCGGAACTCTGCAGGACAAGCTTGCCTGCATCTCAGACCTGAGCCTCACCTTGCACAGACGATGCCTAGTACCCACCGGAGCAGCGGGGGAGGTGCAAGCACTTTGCTCGGAGCCCAGCCTGCACCGGCTCTCCATCCGAGGACCTTCCTCCTTGCGTCCAGGCCCTAGATTCTGCCCATCCCCCCCGCCGGCTCACACATGTGGAGCCAGGCCTCGGCACCTTAGCCATCAGCTGGGGCAGCTCACGGGCCTGATCCGGCTCAGACACACCTGCTGCAAGGCCAGTCCAGGAGGTGCCAGCAGGCCTCCCCTGGTGTCCTCCGCCCCTGGTCCGCTCGGTGGGCATTGGACCAGGTCACCAGGGCCTGGGACGACTCTGGAGCGGCGCCAGCCGCCTCTGGCTGAGCAAGCCGCACTGTCGTCCTCAGGTCTTGCTGCCCACCTTGGCTTCCCGTGGTGCCCTCCACCTGAAAGGCCAGGTGGATGGTGAACTTTGGAATGGTCTAGAAGGGCCCAGCCTCGAAGCAGTTCCAGTGGACAGAGTGCTGCTACAGCCGAGCAAACAGGAGCACAGAGATGCAAGCAGCCTGGAGGCCTGGAGGCCTGGAGGCCGTCTGCTCACCTCCCCGGAGGCCGATGCTCTGCCCTGCACGGAGGAGGTCCTTGCTGAGACCTCTTAGAGACAGGCTGCCTGGGCGAGAAAGGACAGCTAGCCCGACACGGCCCAGCCCTGAGAAAACCACCACGATCCCAGCAAAGCCAGCATCCGGCAGCCACTCCGCGCTCCGCAGTTTGAGCACCCACGCTGCGCCAGGACGCTGGACCCCTGCAGTCAACACACTGTCCGGGGAGCAGCACGTTACAGGCCAGAGGTCCATTAGGTGGACAGTGGTGATGGCTCAGGCAGGGCCGGCCCTGGAATGGCCGCTGCTTTAGACCACCGTGTGCAGCACTAGTATAGAAGGAGACCTTGGAGAAAGTCCCAGCAGGGCCCCACTGCCTCTGTCTCACTCTGACCTTAGGGAAACAGCTTCCAGCTGACGGAAGCAGAGGCCTGGACTTGGTTCCCCCAGGCACTGGTGCATTCTACTGCTGTGTGACCTCAGACAAGTCGCTTAACCTTGCTGAGCTGCCTCACAGCGTAAGAGGGACAATCAAAGTGGATAATGTATGTGGGACTTTTTTTGCAAGATGCGAAGAGCTGCCTGGATGCATGGTCTTTGTGCAAATAAGGGAAGAATGCCCGAGCCTGCATTGTGGGACCCCTTTGTACCGAGTGGACCCAGTCTATGAGCACTGTATTTTCTTCACTAAAAATAAAGAGTTACTGCCCAGGCCATCAATCATGAAAAAGTCTGGCCTCAGATGCACAATGCACACAGCACAGTTCCCAAAGGAGCAGAGGCAGGATGGGCGTTTTGCATCCGGCCCCTTCGCACTAGGCCCCGAGCGGGCCGGAGCCTGAGCTCACGTGACACACACGCGTGCTCACAGGTGTAGCAGGGACACACGTGCACACGAAGCACAGGCATGTACACACACGCACACACACGCACACACACGCGTGCATGCACACGTGAGTCCCTCATGGAGAATCACTCTCCCCTCATTCTGAGGCTCAGGACCCGGGAGCCCCTCTCTGAGTCTTCGTGGTGTGGAGAAATGTGTGCGGGAAAGCCTGTCAGGGGACAGGACAGCACAGGAAACTTCGTGATGATGGCTTCTCACTCTTCTGTTCCCTGGACCCCGGGGTCTGCTCTGGATGGCGGGGAACTCACTGCTCCCCGACAGGGGCCTGCGGGCCTGGTGCTTGTGCCCCAGGTGGGGAGGGAAGATGCACCCACAGGGCCGGCCTCAGCGTCAGGCGCCATGACCTTGCACTCAGGTCCCATGGGGCCCACCCTCCACAAAGCAAGTAGCCCGGTGGAAGAGCCGAGGACAAGAGACCTCGCTGCCCGCAGGGGCGAGCTGGCCCCCCGCCTGCCGGCCGCTGCTCAAGCAGTCCTGGCCTGGGATGCATTTCCCAAGGCTCCACACAGGCCCAATGCTTGGGTTCCTCTTTCTTCTGGGAAGCTCTCCCTCCTTCCCTCCACCATGAGGGGTGGGAGCTCTCAGCCCGCCGTCCACCGTCCCTCCTTTCTTGGTGGGCTTCGGATGGTGGAGCCTGCTGGGATGTTCTAGACCCCCGCCAAGCCGCCTTGCTCCCAGACCCCGTGCAGGGCTGGGACTGCTCTCTCCCTGGCCGCACTCCAGAATCACCCGGGAGCTTTCACAAACTGTGATGCCCGCGCCCTCCTGGCCCGCACCTATGACATTCATGAGATGGGGGTGGGCCCAGGCACCGGCATTTTGCAAAATCTTTGGATGTTTCCAGGGTGGGGCCTTGGGTTGGGAGTGAGAACGAGAGCTCAGCCCTCAGCACTGTGACCGCGACCAGTTCTGTGCCTTCAGGTGCACCCACCCATGATTCCTCCGCCGGTGGTTTCCAAACCCCGAAGATCGGGCATTTTGCATCCAAAGGGGACTGGAGAAAGTATGCAGCCTGCCCACCCTGCCAGCAAAGCCTGGGGCTGGCTACTCTCAGGGAGGCCCAGGGAGGCCTGACGGGCGTTCAGATCAGCCATGGAAGGCACAGCTCCAGGACTCCCAGAAGTGAGTGTGAGCCGGGCGTCCGCCCGGGGACCACCTGCCCACAGGTGCGCTGCATCTGCTGAGGGCCAGGATGAGGCCAAAATGACCCCCATCCCCCGCCTCTGCCGCTGCCAAAATAAAGGCCTGTTTCTGCCGTTAGGGAATTATCGCATGAACACAGCCTGGGCTAATCGTGACCAGGGTACAGCTAATCACAATGTTGATTATGGAGTCACCATTGATTTTCGCGGAGGCAAACTCGCGTTTATAACACCTGTTATCTTTTGACTAATAGAAGCGAGGCTGATGAGCCGAAGTTCATCTCTGAACTCAGCTCCTTCCCAGCCCAGAGGGCGGCACCTCCCCACACAGGTGTGTGAGCACCACACGGTCCTCCCCCACACGCATTTAAAAAAATTATGACAAAAGGGAGAAAGCCATTCTGGCCATCAAAGTATGTGGTGTTGAATCGAGAATAAAATCGCTTGGATTTTTTTTTTTCCTTTGGATCCAATTAAACTCTTCCAAAGCCTGCTTTTCTTCCCGTGGGTTGCAGGAAAAGACTCCATGAATTCTGAATATTTGGGCCACACACTAATATCACAACCCCGGGCACACATTTCTCAGTAAATCACAGATGTGATGCGAATGTCACGTGGGCCCCGGCGCTCAGCCGCGGCTGTGGGACAGAGGATGTGCAACCAGAATAAGGAAGCAGCCCCTCTCACCCCCACCAGGCTCTGAGTTGTTATCTCATTGCTTTTCTCAACTTTAAATGCCGCGAGCAGATGACGGAGAATTCCGGGCTCCATCAGAAGCTGTTCCTCCTTTTCCAAATATTAAGATAAAACGGCATCACTTTGGAAAATGTTAAATATAATAGAAAATCCATTGCACCGTTCAAGAGATTTGTCTTTCGGGGAAGCTCTCGTGTGAGGGAAAGAGGCAGTAATACATCAGCCTGCTCCGCCCCTCAAATAGATAATCAATTTCCCTGAAAGCATCAATAATCAGAGTGGACATTTATTGCCCCTTGGATGGTTTATCTTTGGGGCTGGGGACAGCAGGGCCATGTGAATACCAAATCTGCCAGGGAACACAATTAAATGCTGTGAGGATAAAGGATTTTATATCGTGCACAAAAAAAGCAATCAAATTCATAATTGAACTCCATTGCATGAAATCGGCCAGAAATAAATATCACACCCAAAGCATAGCACTTGAGCCCCGTGTTATAGGTCAGGGGACAGTGTTGCTAGCACTGCATTTGTTTATCCCTCTGGAGGCCTGAGCTTGTCCCCCTCTAAGTGACCTAGCCGGCAAGTGGGGCTCTGTCCCCTCCCCTCCTGCACTCGCTCAGGGCTGACACCGCCACCTTTTTCTTCTCTTAGTGGAGAGAAAATATGGTGCTGGTCTGAAGTGGTTTAAACCGGCATCAGAACTGTGTGCTCACCTGGCTGCCTGCACTCAGCAGGTCCAAAGGGGGTGATGAGGCAGAAGGGTTACCCTGACGTGTGGGGTAAACGGCACTTGGGGGTCCACAGGACCAGGGAGCCCCCGCCTCTTCCGGGAGGAGCATTTGCCCCCTTGTCCTCGGGGCAAGCAGGGGCCACACTCAAGGTGACCTTGAGCTAGGCCAGCTAGAGCTCTGGGAGGGCCTGTGAAACCCCAGAATTGGGGATTCTCGTCTCTGGGAAATTTGCTCATTTCCCACTGAACACAGCACCAGGGGGCTCCAGTGGTGGGGACAGGTGGACCCCCTGCTTGGGGCAGAGCCACAGAGCTAAAAGCAGGGGGGCAAAAGGTGTCGCCTGCCCATCCAGTGCTGGGTTTCTGGGGGCAGTGGGCGTCGGTTCCAGTTCAGGTCTGCTTGGACTTCACGAGCTTGATTTTCGAAAGAGCCTTGAATATGTTAGCGTTTAAGGTCATATACACTTGGCAAAACATGGCTTTTCGTTTGGAAGGGAAAAAAGGCATAAAGGGCATTTTGGACACAAAGTAGTGCTTTAAAACAGCATTTTGATGAGTTAAGTATAAATAAATCAGAAACACACGGATTTCATTTCCTTTAAAATACCCGAGGGCTCAAACACTAGCGGGAAAAGTGCCTGGCAACAGCGGTTTGGGATTTTGACAAACCCAAATATTTTGAAGGGGTTTCTGCAGTGTTTGCACCCAGGTCTCCTCGTCTGTCCTGCCTTCCGTGAGCAGCCGGCGGACTCGTGCCCACCTGCCTGTGATGGACAGGTAGTCCGTGTGTGTCTGTGTGCGCGTGTGCGCGCGCAAGTGCATGAGAACAGGCCGCAGAGAATAAAAGCAAGGATGGTCAGAAAAGAGATGAGCCTTTCAGACTTAAAGCGTTTGAACTTCATTTTGAGAAGTAATGGAAAAAAAAAAAAAAAAAAGCCTGAGAATCCTACTTGATGGAGTTGAAAAAAGGCTCCGTCCCTCTAAAACGGGCCCTGGAATGAAGTCAGGGAGGTCTGCTCGCTGCCCGAGCATCTGGGTTGCAAGCAGGAAATCCAGCTCCGCCCCCAGAAGTGTCGGATCCCGGGACAGAGCTCCTGGGGCAGCCAGACGTGTGGGCAGGGCAGCCGGGCCGCACGCACCGCCAGGCCCTGCAAGGTGACTGTCGCCTCTGTCGAACAATGGAATTCGGTGTGGGAGGTTTGCCTTTCTCTGTGCTCCAGGGGTGAGGGGACAGCCAGCCTGGATCACCGATGCGGCTATGTTCAGGATGGCTCAGCCTGGGGGTGTGGGCGGTGCTGGGCAGCTGGGCAGGTTCAAGGATGCTTTGGTGAAACACCAGCTCCCTCGTTCAGGTGGCTCGGGTGCCGGGAAGGAAGGCAGAGGCCATCTTCCTTCCCGTCCAGAACTCGAGGGTGGTCAGAGGGAAGATGGTCCGAGCAACCCCCGGTTATGAGTTTTCCGGCGCGCCTAGTAAATGAATACAAAGAAAAGAAAAGCTAGTGCGGCAGTTACCCAGAGCCACAGAGCTTGCTCTGCAGGTTCACAAACTACTAAAGTTTGAGGGGACTTCCCTGGCAGTCCAGTGGTTAAGACTTCGCCTTCCAACACAGGGGGTGTGGGTTCGATCCCTGGTCGGGGAGCTGAGACCCCACATGCCTCGCGGCCAAAGAACCAAAACATAAAACAGAAGCAATATTGTAACAAATTCAATAAAGACTATAAAAATGGTTTCCATCAAAAAAAAAAATCTTAAAAGAAAATAAATGAAAAAAATGGAGTTTGGGGCTCCCATGAGGAGTGCAGAAGGGCCCCTGGCCCGTGCACCATGGTCACTTCCAACACGGGGCCCTCTTGGTGAACCCCCTGCAGCCCGATCACTCAGACGGGATGAGAGCCCGGTTCTCAAGTCCTGTGTGGCGTGCACACACGCAGCCTGCAGCCTGCAGCTCTTAGCTAGAACATCTGGCCCCTCTGAAACCGGCCTGTTCGCTCAGAGACGCAAACAGACGAGCTGCCCTCCAGGGCCGGCCCCGACACATCTTTCCCCATTGAGTTCCTCTTGGCGTCCAATTAGAAAAAAAACCTTGCAATCGGTACTCAAAGTTGGGTTTTGAGCTTTTCTGCAGAACTGGGCTTGGAGGGTTTAATAAGAAGGTTCCTCACTGCTTGGGCCTCTACGTTTATAATAAAAATAAATATTTCCCCTTCCTCATGTTGAAGGCCATGCCAACAGCAGGGAGGGGCTTGGATGCGAGAGGAAGCAATTGGAGACGCTTAAACACCACAAGCATAAACCCTCACGGGTCTTTGGAGGGCCGGGTACCTTAACGGGACCCCAGGGATCAGAACGTTCCGGCTGAGCCCCGACCTCTTCTCTAATTGTACAGTGTAAGCTAATCAACATCAAATACCTTTTCTCTTTAAGAGCAAAAGACAGGATAGAGCCTCAAGTTACTAATTACACAAACACAGTGTCTTTTGCTAATTGGGTTGGTTAATGTCAGCTAATAAAGCCCTTGAAGGATAGGCATGTGGTATGAAAGAGGTAATTCATACGTGTAATAATAGGCTAATAATAAACTGTCAGTGGTGACTCTTCAGCCCCTGTTGCGTGGACCGAGCGTCAGACTCTCTTTCCAGGCCTTCGGACGGCTGGGACAAACTAATGCCTGTGCCCACTTGCACCCCGCGAGGGCTTGGCAGTGTGGGCTGACCACAGCCCTGGTGGTGGTTTGGAGAGTTCATCCTCCAACGAAGAACGAAGCCCTGTTATTTCCATTATTTATGAAAGAGTCTTCGGTGAAGCGATCAGGAACAGGAACCAGAGTCCTGCATCCTTGTCCTGAGGCCAGAGGCTTAGCCGTGTTACTCAGTGACCCCGGGCAAGCTCCTTGACCTTCACAGGCCTCAGTCAACTCAGCTGGAAAATTGGGTAAAAAGATTGTGGTGTCTCTCAGGCATGAGCTGCTGAGTGGAGGGGCTCAGAGAGCAGACAGCCCAGAGAGCAGGGACACGGCCGTGGCCAGCTCTGCCGTGCCCGCTCATGGCCAGCGCCAGGAGGAAATCAGGACCCGTGGGCCCAAAATCGGACCCCAGGGTCGGGGACTCAGGGCCTAGCTCTGGGACCTGAATGGGTGAGACACAGAGGTCAGATTCCCTTGCTGGCTGTGGAGAGTTTCCTCCAGCGGGCTGCCCGCCCCGGGGCTCTGGGGGCAGGTGCTGGTCTGCGGTCGGCTTTGGGTCTGGCGCGCCGTCCGGGCCCCCACACACACAGGCACCCGGGGGTCAAGTTTATTACTTGTCCGGTCCTCTGTTTTGAGACGGGGCCTCCTTGCTGTATCCCAAGTTTTATCGTTCCATACAAGTAAACCTTTTTTCTGATACAGGAAAACCAGACGAGAGCGAGTCACCTGCCACGAGGCTGCCCCTGTCAGCTGGCATCAGCGATTCCATCCGCAGGGATGTCCCTCTTCTAAAGAGTCCTGAGGGGGGCATCTGTCCAAGTCCGAGGGCCTCTCCCAGGCGCAGAAACCCGGAGAAGCACAGGGTGTCTGGGGAGGGAAAGCGAACCAACCAGGGCACGCAGATATGTTTGCCTCGGGTGTGGAGCTGGGGGAGGAAGATGGCCCAGAGGTCAGCTTCCATCTGCGGGCCGACTCTGCGGGGCCGGGCAGCCTCCACTCAGAGGAATCTGTCTTTTAAGTTCGCGAATGTGCCGTAATCGAGACCGTTAGGCCAAACCAAACAACCAAAAATGGAGGGCGTGAGGATGCAGGGCTTGCCCAGCCGGACGGGGACCGGGACAGGGGCGGGGCCGTCCAGGAGGAGCAGTGAGGCACCCAACATGGGGCCCATCTCGCTGTTCGCCCCAAGTGCTGAGAGGTGGGGGCTGGCCCAGCTGCGGCTATGCACACGTGCAGGTGTGACGCTCGTCTCTGATGAGCTCGGGCTGGCTTTGTCCGGGAGCCATCCACCTCCACGGCGCAGGCCTGCTGAGCTCGGCCCGTGGGACCCCAGTCTCTGTCCCCGTGCCCTCCCCCCTCAGCTTACCCCGGTTCTCCTGGGCCCCTGCCGGGAGGGGTCTCCAGGGGCTGCGTGTGCTCTCTGTGTCTCTCCCGTCTCTCTCTGTCTCTGTCCCCTCCACCTCTCTCTCTCCTTCTGTCTCTCTCTGCCTCTGACACTTTATGTCCCCCATCTCTGCCTGTCTCTCTCCAGGTGTGGGACACGCTGCCCCCGCCCCCTGCCCCCCACGGGCAGTACTTGCACAGACCTTGTGTGGTTCGCAGCCTGGCAGACCTCAGCTCTCTTCTCAGTCTTTGGAAAAAGCAAATCAATTGTGCTGCCGAACAAAATCTCCCAGCTCCAAGAATAGAGTTTTAAAAATCCGTCTGGCCCCAAGAATATTTCTGTGAACGCGGTCAGTGTTTTCCTGAGGCCGTGTTGTCCCAGGCACGGGCTGCATGGACAGTCTTCCCTGGCAGCGCCGACGGCCTGCAGACCAGCTCAGAGCTGTGGGGCAGGGCCGGAGAGGCTCACAGCCCGCAGGGCCCCCAGGCGCCCTCCCGACCCCCCTCCAGGCGGCCCTGGGGACACACATGCCCCTGTGCCCACTCTACCTCCAGCACTGATGGGGGTCGGTTTTCTGAGTCCATCCCGCAGGCAGAGGGTGACCTTGTCATGTTAAAGTGACAGGCATGGCAGCGAGCACCAGAGTGTCACCGCGTCTCCCCCCACGTGGCCCGAGCCTGCAGCCACTCCTGCTACAGGTCTGATGGGAGCCTGTTCCCACGCCGCTCCTCCAGGGTCTGTGGACGGGGCTCCAGCTGCCCAGGCTTACCTCTGGCGGTTGCAGGAAAACCAGAGAAGGATTGAAGAAGCTCTTGCTTTGCTTTCAGGACTACAAAGAGGAGGGAAGGCAGCAGGGGTGTGCACGTGTCCTGAGGTTTTTGGCTGTTGGACGCCGGCTCTCAGGAGAGCAGTGGGATCCAGACCTCAGATCTCAGACCTCGGGCGGGGTTCCGGAGGGGAGTGACTTGCGCTCTCTGCCCTGACGTGACCTCTCGCACGCTGGTGACTCGTTAGAAAGGGGGGATGCAGTGTAAAATCACACTCCGTGCGCAAGTCAGGACGGTCAGCAGGTGCTTTCGGTGTCTGTGTGTCACTCTCTGCACTTCTGGGGGTGTCACTGTGGCCCGAGGTGACACAGGCACATCCTTGGGTCCCTCCAGCGTCGTGCTAAAGGGAACTCGGCAGAGGACGGTTTCGGGCACCAAGCTCCCTAGCTGAGGTCTCGAGAGCCAGAACGGCCTCCATGACAACCTGCGACCCATTCCTGATGAGCCAGGGGGCTCTCCAGAAGGCGTTGGCGAGGGCGCCCAGGTCCCCCAGTGTCATGAAGATGTGTCCCCCACCCTCACGCTCCGAGTCCCCCAGGCCGGAACCTCAATGAACCAGGGCCTCTCGGCCACCAGACCTGCCCCCTGGGAAGGGTCTCCCCATCTGAGGGGTCTCACCGGGATGTTGAGGGGCTCGAGGTGGACATCCCAATGGGTGTTTGGAGATTTCCTTCATGACAACTTGGAGCACTTCTTGTTGGAGAACAAACAGGAAAGGAAAGAAAGACAAGGAACAGAGCGGTTTCAAACTGCTTCCAATTTCACACCATCTCTTCCCGGCAGGAGGCTGCAGCCGAGAATGTGCTCCGGGCGGGGGCCGGGCGGGCGCGGCAGCTGTTCGCCGGATCAGGTGTTCTGGGAACCCGGCTTGCTGGCTGCCCCGTCTCTTGGCCACTGAGCAAAGCTGCCCAGGGACAGGGGAGCCGTCTCTGCCCACCCCCTCCTCCGTGCTCACAGAGGATTCGGGAAGCGTCATGCCTGCATTTCCAAGGACACGAGACCTCCCACCTCCGTCCTCTGGTGACGGTGTCTGCCCTGGGCTGGGGGGGCCACATGCTGCTTCTGCAGAGAACCAGACAGTAAACATGGCAGGCTTTTTGTGCCACAAGCGATCCCTGTTGCATATTCTTTATTTTCACAACTCTTTAAACATGTAACGGCCCTCGTAGCTCACAGGCCACAGGCTAGATTTGCCCCGCCGACCCTGCCAGAGGCCAAGGTAGCCCTCTTCCTCCCCACTGTGGTTTCTGAGCACCCTTATTGTAGGCTACTCCCCTTTCCCCCACCCCAGGAGGGGCTGCCGTGGACAGCGCCAGCCTCCGACGCGTGTGCCCCCTTTTCTCAGGTGAGCAGATCAAGGCTGGTTAGCAGGGGCACACGGGCATGGAGGGCGGGAGAGCCGGCTCTGGGCCGGGGTTCTCTGTGCTGCCCTGTGCCCCCTCCCGCCCTGCCAAGGCCCCTGAGGAAGGAGGGTCCAGCGGACGCCCCATGTTGGCCGGGAAGCCCCGACAGGCATGCCCAGGGCAGGCGGCCTGAGCCACGGGCCTGCCCAAGTCTGGGCAGTCCTCCCGAGTTCCCTCATCCCCAACGTGCCTGACCCTGAGCTGGAAATGCAGAAATGGGGCAGGGGACGGCATAGGCTTTGCTTGGAAATTCGAGGCGGAATAGGAGTGGGTGGCCTGGCCCAGCTCTGCTGGTTCAACCTGCCCCCCAGAGAGCAGATCCGGGCCCTGGGGGCTCCTGGCTGCATGGCAGTTGCAAGGATGCTCTAAGATTCCAAAGGCTGCCCATTTTTCACAGCGGATCAGTGCGGAATTCCTCCACACAGCTGTTGCTGTAATTGGGCCCCATTAGGAGAGTGTGAGCTCTTGCTGGGCGGCTCCCCACCTCCTACCGACCCCACGCACGGTGGTCTCGAATTAGCGCGGCAGCTGTGACCAAAGCCCAGGCACTCCGGCTCGGCAGGGCTGGCTCCTCCCCCCAGATTGGAAACATCCTTTGTGGGAGAGAAAGCCCAGCTCCCTTTCTCATCCTTCCCTCCCTCCTCCCCACTGCCCACCCCCAACCCGCTCCCCAGATGGAGCCAGATCTGTGGAGGCTGCACAACCTAATGGCTCGAGTGCGGCCTGGTTGGAATCCCAGCTCGGCCTCTTCCCAGCTGTGTGACGCCGGGTGAGGAGCTCAACCTCTCTGAGCTTAGCCGGCAAATGGGGATTATTAGAGATTATTGTGCCTTCTGCAGGGCTGACAGTTGGGCTGTTATTACTGTCATTGCTACAATATTATAATCGGGATTCGAAACAATGTACTTCTCACTTGGAAGTCTGCGATCCCCAAAGCGAGAGGGTCCAAAAATATTTGCAGAGTGAATACGTGGAATAATTAAAGGGTGAGGATTAGACAAGGCCAGAATTTGATGGGGAAAGGCCTTCTGTCCCCCAGGTCATTGCCCCCATGGGCACAGGGACCACTGGTGGCTGCCTTTTCACATTGTGTCACTTCTCCGTCCCTGGAAAGCACTGCCTGACATTGTTACGGGAGTTGAAATTCAACTCTGTGCTGAAATGTGGGGTGATCACCTCTGACCCGCCCACCTTCAAGTCATTAAAGGCGACCCCATGCCCCAGTAGGAGGCGTGGGAATTCACAGCCCAAGAAGAGCCCAGATCCCAGGGGATTCCCTTGGGGCGGGGCGGGGTGGGAGAGGGTTGTCACAGTTCAGCAACAGCCCAGCCCCACCGGCATCCCGGCCTTGGGTCTCGGGACTTTCAAACTTGCGTCTGTCGAGCAGCCATCGCTGGAGATCCATGACCCCCTTTTCTTCACTTATGATTAAGGGTTATCTAACAAACAAGTTATCGATAAGCGGGGTCAAGCTGAAGTGCATTCGTATGATTCTGTCAATACGCAGGTTATTTCTATAACTAAAAAGGGTTGAGAATAAAAGACAAATGTGCACGTAGAACCGATAATTGACCTGTGATTTATTTTCCCCCTTGGGAGACGCCAAGGTGCAAAGTCCCCCGGGCTGCAGGGCCCCGGAGGCGGCTTCTCCAGATGGGCTGCCATCCAGGTGTCCGGGCGAGGCTGGAGTACAGCTATCAGAAGGTCCGGAAGCCAGTCTGCATGGCCCGCAGTGGTCCCAGAAGGACGTATTTTCAGACGTGAGTGGGCAGAGCCACCTCTGGTTTGCGATGGGCAGAGCCCGTTGTTGGTTTAAGTGAACGGGATTGAGCACAGCAGGGAAGCCGCGGGAAGCCGGTCCTGCACGCGCCTGACACTCGCGATGGATGAGCAATGTTCTGGGGCCGCAGAAGGGTCGGCCGCACGGGGACACTGGGCTTTTGGAATGTGAAAGAACGTTCTAGAAAAGCTGGGACTCTTGCAGGGTCTGAGGCCTCCCAAGTCCACGTGCTCCTTCCAGCTCTTGGCTTTCTCCTCTTGAACCCAGACCCTCAGGAGGAAGCTCTGGCACCAGATCCAGGAACAAACAGCTGTTTGCTTCTCCTGGTTTCCAGGGGTGCGTTTCCAGCTCCTGGAGCTGGCTATCGTGAGGTCCCTGGACGCACCAGTGGTTCCCGAAGGCTGAAAGTTATGGCTGTCATGAGCCATTGATTGGATGTGCCACACGTCACCCAGCTCTTAGGATTTACGTGCACTTCCTCTGGGGACATCAATCTTCCGGAAGCAGCTGTCCCCTGAGACCAGGTGGGACACTGAACACGCACCTCCTCAGGATGAGGGCCCGCGGAGGCCGGCCTGGGCTCAGGCCTCAGCTCACTGCCTGGCAGAGGGGGATTCTGGAGCCCGTGCCATGGCTGCTGACACAAGCGTGGACCCAGCGGCCTCCTCCTGCCAGCGCCTGCCTAGTCGGCGCCCCAACCTGAACCCCCTCATGACCCGGCCCACCAGACTGTTCTCTGTGTCCAGAGCGCAGCTGGACCCGAGCCCCCAGGTAGAAGCTCTGGGAACGAGCTCCTGCTGGGGCCAGGACAAGAGGGCAGGGGCTCCTAGGCCAGGTCAGGGTTGGACCCAGGCCACCCCATTCACGGTGGTGACAGAAAGGGCTGAGCGGTGTCTGTGGGGTCCGGGCCCTGAGACCCGAGCTGCCCAACGTGTGAGGAACCTGTATGTGGTCTGGGGGAGAAGTCAGAGCCTTGTTGGAACGGCTCAGCCAGAGGTTGGGTGTCCTGAGCTGGGCGTGACCTGCACCCTCTTCTCTCTTGAAAGGGGCAGCTTTGGGGGGCAGTCCTGGGGGAGCAGGGGTCCTTGCAAACGACCCCCCCCAGAACAACGGCCGCCCCCAGGGAAGGTGGTCAGCCCGAGCCCTGCCCCAAGTGTGCCCATGTCCCCATGGCATCAGACACAGGGGACAAGGCAAGGTCACAGTGGTGGCAGGCCAAGGGGGCCATGTGTCACTGCCCTGGGGGCCTGGGTGGGCTGCTGCCCAGGCAAGGAGCTGGCGGGAGTGACAGGTGGGACCCCCATCCAGATGGCTCTGAGGGGCCTGTGATTCCGAGGGAAAGACCAGGGACTTGCCGTCTGCTCGGGGAGTGTTCGTGGTGAGTTCGGCTCAGGTGCTGGGCTGTTACAAGGTGGCCTGTGGGTTGGAAGGAAGCTGGGGAGCCTGGGGCTGGTGGCACTGCCCTTATTTCTTTGGGCTCTTTATTGGCAAGACGGTTGCAGCGGGAAGCCTGCTCTGTCAGATGCCTGGGTGACCAGGGGTCAGAGACCAGGCAGGTCCACACCTGGGCTGCCTTCAGTCTTTCCTTGGCAAAGGGGCTGCACAGCCCTGCCCTGTTTCGGTGCCCCTGCCCCACGGGCCCCACACTCTCCATCCCTGCGGGTGGACGCCTGTGTCCACCCTTGCCAACTGTGCACATGTGGGAAGGTTACTCTACCTCTCTGAGCTCCTTTCTCATCTGTAAAGAGGGTGACGGCAGCTCTCCCTCAGAGGCTTGTTCTCAGTTCTAATGCCTAACGTGAGCCCACCCGGCGCCCGGCCCGGCCGGCCCTCTGTTCCTTGCTATCTTGCTGTGTCCCTTCGGCGGCCTCTGACAGGTCCCCCAGCTGATGGTGGGGAACCGGGGCCCTGCGGCCTGAGCTCTGTGCCCCACCCCCACCCCCAGAGCCCACCGTGGCATGTCAACAGGCGGGTGAGCAGGGAAGACCCGAGGACTGCCACCGCTTGGCATCCAGGGCTTACACGAGGCCACCCTTCCCTGTCCGCATCCTGCAGACCCTCCTTCCTCCCCTGCTCCCCCCGCCCCGGCCCCCAACCATCCGCCTGGCCAGCACCGGCATCCATATTCACCCTCAGAGGCAAATTGAAACCCCGCCTGACACCTGAGGATGCCCAAGGCAGCGGGGCCCTCAGGGCCTCTCTGAACCTGGCGGTCCCTTCCGCCCTCTGGGCCAGCTTATCTGCCCACCTCTACCCCTAACTTCTGAGGGGGCTCCCTGTTCGCGTTGGTATTGTTGGAGAAGCGGGTGGGCTTCAGCCGTTGCCTCTTCCCCAAAATAGCTGACACTGGAATCAACGCGGTTTCAATATTTCTTTAAATGTCTCCAAGGCACCTTCCATGGGGCAGGGCAGACCAAAGGTGCCCAATGGGTGCTTCTGGAAGGAGACTGTGAAGGGGACCTAGGACAGACTAGACCATAAACCTGGGGGACTCAGAGGGCGTGATTCGTTCACTCACTCAGTCGTCTGTCCTGCAGGAGGGGAGGTATGGGCACCCGACAGCCCCGGGCAGGGCAGGCTGTCTAGAAGAGGGGCGCGTGCCCACGGCCAGGGGCTGCCAGCGAACAGAGTGTTGTCAGCACATCTGACAGCGGGCAAACCATGCCCAGAGCGCTGGGGCCATGCAGGGAAGTGTGGGCCAGGAAAAGCCGTCCGCCCCTCGTTAGCTTGTGCTAATAAGGCCCCGAAACACTGCACAGAGGTTAAGAGACGTAGAGGCCCCCACTCCGGGGTGGAGGTCTGGGGGGGATCTGGGAGAATTGGGGTGAGTCTAGATAAAGCCCTCGCAGGGGGCCCAGGTTTTTTGTTGGCCAACAGAAAAAGTAGGGAAGGTGGGACTTGGCTGTCACTCAAGCTGGGCTGGTTTCTCCTGTCCCACCCCGGGGAGGGGCCGCTCCCAGTACCCCGACTTCAGGGTCCCAAGCGGGAGGCTTGGGAAATGCCTTTGGGGAGGGGAGGGTGGAGATGCCGGGCTGGGAATGTAAACAGCATGCGGAGACCTAGATGCGTTCGGGCTGGGCCCTCCAAAGGAGCCTGGGTCCTTTCTCGTGCCATACTTGACTGTGTAAATATTTTTCTTAGGAGTAAAGAGAGAGTCTCCATTCATTGGGTAAGATCTCACTTGAAAGAACTGAGAAGTATCTGTTTAGGCATAAAAGTGAAAAACAGTGTCCAAGGCGCCTTTCAAAAAAATCATTTCTGTAGCTCAAACACGGCTAAGCTGAGTTTTTTTTTTTTTTTAATGCAAAAAATAAATAAATGTGGCCCACTCCCAGTTGAGAGCTCAAGAGTTTGTGTCAACACCGTTGGAGCCTTTGCTCGGGAGCCAGAGCGGGCTGGCCTGTGCCTAACCGCCCTGACGGCTCCTGGGGGCGCTGCCAGCAGGACCCCACCCAGGCCACACGGCCGGCCTGGCGGGGGGATGGTCTGGCCGGGGTTCATTTGTGAGTCCCTGTCGGACGGGTCGGCGGCGTGTGGCTCCTTCCCACCGGACACACCACCCAGTGCCCCCCCCACCCCCGTTCCTCCAGAATCAGGAGGCCGGGGCTTGGACGCAGCCTCCAGCACCCAGCAGCTCTTTGATCTTTGCCCTGTCGCTGCAACTCCCGAGCCTCCAGCTCCTACCTGTAAAGCCGGTATAACAATAGCGCTCACCCAGATGGGGCAGCCGTGAGAAGGACGGGGGATCCGCCTTTGGGGGCCCGGACAGCACCCGCCGCCCCCGCTGTCCTCCTGTCACCACGCTGCTTCTGTGCCCATCACCGGTCACTGCGGCATTTCTACCAGGGAAAGTGGCTGTCATGGTAGGACTTTGATTTGGTCAGAAAACTCAGCCTGAGAATTGTTCCTTAAAAAGCCTGTCTTCCCAGGAAGGGAGGATGCACACGTGAGGCCTTGGGCGTTCTTTGCAGGAGTTCAGATGAGCTCGCAACAGGGAGATTCTATGAGCCCTGAGCAGGAGCGCGTTGGGTGCATTTGCGGGCATTTGAGGGCATTTGTGGGCGCTGCTTCGTTGGGCCTGAAACCCTCCTCAGAGGGCAGGTGATGCAGAGTCCAAAGCAGCTGACCACGGGGCTGGGGAGGCGGCCCCAGCCTCCGTCTTGACCTGCCTGCTCAGGCTGTGTCCCCCAGTTTCCCGGAGGGCAGCAGACTGAGGCTCAGAGCCAGGTCGGCACGGGAGGGGGTCCTCTATCAAACCCTAACCCCAGCCCTGTCTCCTGGGACAGCCGTGAGCAGTGACCTGCGCAGACGGCCCTGGCCCGGCCCATGGAGGCTTCTTCGAGCGGAGGGGCCTTGGAATCAGCTTGTAGCCACTTCTAGACGCAGACACACCTACCTCTTTGGGTGGAAAAGGCGACTGCAGCAGTGGACAGAAAGGAACAGGTTAGAGAGAGGCCTGGGCTCCAAGGCCAAGAGGAAGAGGTCGGTAAATGAGAACGTTTGGTGACCCCTTGGACCACAGGCCAGACTTGGGCAGGGGGTGGGGAATTCATTCACTTCTCTCTGGTTTTGGAAGCCGCGAGGTCGGGGCTCTGTCTGGGTTTCCTCCTGTAGGTATGTTTTCAGATCCTTTAATAACAGACTATTTTGAAGGGAGAGAAGCCTTCTGGGATCCGTTTGTGACACCAAGCAGAAAGCCTAGCCCCCTCGGGGGACGCGCCAGAACTCCGGAGCTGTGAGCGTACGGACGTCTGTGTGTGTCCTCTGGGCTGACTTTTTGCAGAACAGAGGCTATTTATTTTAAGAGTCAAAAAAGATGCTTTGAGCAACCCCACTTAGCTCAATCCTGGCACCGAGACCCACGAGAGAAGCAAACGCTCCAGGTCAAACCTCACTCTTTTGGCTAAACTGCTGAATCAAAACACACCTAATACTTCTGCCGGTGCGGAGACGGGCTTGAGAGCAGAGACCGCCGCTGCCAGCGGCCGGCCGGCCAGCGGCGCGTGTGCCGAGGGCCCAACGAGCAAAATAAAGAGGTTTTTCAGCAAAGTAGCGGCCTTGGTGGGGAGTAGGCCGGAGCAGAGGCTCCAGGAGGGGCACGTGGGGTGGGTTTGCACCCGAGGTCGGCAGTGGGCAAAGAGCAGAGGTTATGGCGGGCACACCTACCGAGGAGGGCCGTTGCATCGGGGTGGGCATGGAGAAGCTGCCGGAACGCGCCGGTCCCGGAACGCGGTCCCCGTCAGGAGGATGCTTCTTTCTTCGGAGTCGTTGACAGAGGGTTAGGCTTCCTCTGGACGGGGGCGTCAGCCAGGTTGGGCTTAACGGCCCCAGCTCTCTCTGCATCACTGGATTGGGTGGGGCTCCGTTCTGCTCACCTGTGGTCCTGCAGCTCAACTGCCCACACCCCAGGCCTGTCCAGGGGCAGCCAAGGGGCAGGCTCCGAGGCGCACCGGAGAGACCTTCGTCTGCCTGGTCCCGCCCGGCCCCGCCCGGTTCTGTGCTGTGCTTGGTGTGTTGTGCTGGCGTCTTGACCTTCAGGGAAGGTGCGGTTTGAACGTCTGCCTCTCTACCCCTAACCAGAGCTTTGCCGCCAGCACAGGCCTGCAGGCCATGGGCAGGTACAGGTCTCCCAAGGGTGGCTTCTCCGGATGCCCCCAAATCAACGGCGAGCCTGGCCCGTAACCAAGCGCACGGCCCGCATGGGCACGTGATGAGCTGGGCCTGGCTGAGAAGGCCAGCTTGTCACCTTCCTCAGGACAGTCGCCTGGTGGTCAGCACACTTGCCGGGCTTCGTGACACTTGGGAGGGTCCCTGAGGCCCCTTCTCTGGGAAGAGTCACAGCAGCAGGGTGATGAGAAGTGGCATCGCTGGGTCGTGAGGCTCCAGTTCCTCGACAGCGGGCGTTGGGTAGGGGCCCCCTTTGTCCTTCATGAGGGGACAGGACCCAGGAAGGGGAGTCATTCGGATGGGTGCGCCCCTTCCGTGGTTTTGTCCCAGGCCCTGGAGGCTGCGCGGCTTAGAAAAATTAATACACATTTTTCTCTCCCTCTGGTTCAAGCTGCCCCTTCATAAGGGGCATGTTAGTGAATCACAGGACTCGGGGCCAGCGCTCAGACCCCCAGTTCTGCGTGATGCTGACAAAGGTCTCCGGTCCAGGTGCAGGCCCGGGCAGCCTGCGGCCAGAGAGTGGTCCATCTCCCTCCCCGGGGAGCACGGTCCCTTCCTGGACACCAAGGCTTTCCTGGGATCCAAGCAGTCAGTCTCTCTCTCCTCCTGTCCCGGCGTCGACCGAGCCTCCAGCCAGCCCTCTAGGCTCTGGCTTTGGGAGTGAAAAGCAGACAGACAAGAGGGAAGCTACACAAGCCCGTCTGCTGGCAGAGCTCAGCCCCTAGGTCTCCCCCGGGCCTGTCCAGCCCGGGCCAGCGGGGACAGAGCAACTAGTGACCTGGTGTCTAGCTGGCTCTCCTGAGGAGACCTCTCTGGTGTCTCCGTGTCCTTCTCTTCTGTCTCATTCTCTGTTTTCACTCCTAGTTGCATTCCAAACCACAATTTCAGAATCTATTAAAAGAAACCTAAAGTCCCCAATTGGTTAGGATTCTCAACATTTAAAAATATGAATTATTGTTATTACAGCTGAGCCTGGGCAAATCCGCCAGCATTTTGGAACGCAGCATCTTGGTCCTCTGACCTGGCCTGCGTGGGCACCAGCGGGCACTCTCTTCCACGCTTGTCATTTGAAAAGGCAATAGTGTCATTTTAAGGGGAGGGGAAATAAAACCCCTGGATTTGACCCCATTTCTCTTATTATTTTCCAAATATTAGTTTCCATCTTGCTTTCTATTCTTATGGAAATGACATTACAAATTTATGTACATGTCTGTGCAGGGCACTTGCGATCCAGAAGGGAAAATCCCAATGATACAGCTAATTTGTCTGTTTGCTTAGCTTAGAAAGCGCTCTGGGACCCGTCGCTGAAATGCCACCCCTCTGGAGTGGAACTTGGTGGTTAAGAGGAGATGCCAGCCAGGCAAAATGCTACAGCTCTTCAGAGCCGAGCCAAGGAAAGTCCCGAGCCAAAGCTGTCCAGTGGAAGAAAGACCCAGAACGACTGGCACTTTTCTCTCCTCTCTGTCCCAAGCCTGTGTCCCATGGGCGGGGGGAGGACTTCCTGGTGCTGCCACCGCCCACTGCTGGGGCAGGAGCTCACCCCAGGAAACAAGGAGGGAGCCTATTACAAATTTCAGGCATCTCGGTGCCCCCGTTGGACCGTTCCTACTCATACGTGCGGCGGGCAGTAAGGACCCTCCGTGTGGGTCTGTACCCAGTCACTACGGGACCAGGCTGAACTCCACAGGGCGGCTCCACCCCAACAAATCGCTGTGCAACAAACGGTTGGAATAGAGGATCCCGGTTCTCCTGCCTATCTTGAAGAAGCCACCCGCCTTACCCATATTATTTCAGAGCACGCTCGCTCTGCTCACGCGATGTATAACCCGCCGTAGCTTGAGGACCGCGTTTTGTTGGAAACTAACAACCCCTTTCCAAATTGTTTTGCAGCAAATGCTGACGGACGCAGAGGTGTCGTCCCAGGAGGGCTGCATTCAAAAGGTAGGAGAGCTGGTCTGCGCCTTCTCCCCTCCCGCCCAGTGTCCACCCGAGTACGAGGTTATCTGCGGCCCGGCGTGTGCGCGGAACGCTGATTCCCGAGGGATTAGGGTGGATGCTTGTTCTCACTGTGTAGCAGTAGGGGCTCACTTCACGGAACCATCCTAGTTCCGGAGAGCCGAGGCAAGCCCCGAACCTGTGGGAATGCTTCAGGCCAGGCTGACGTGTGGAAATTAAATAAATGCAGGTTGTGTTTATTTAACTATCTCCACTGGATACTCACGTGAAAAGAATATAGAGAGAAAAAACACACAGTTGGCTGCAGATTCAACAAAGCCTCTTGCAGTACTCAGCCTCCAAAGAGGGCTCAGGCATGGCATTGAATAAGCAAACCATCAAGCGAAGGAAAGCGTCAACGTGGGCATCGTCCCCTGGTGATGGGTAACAGCCGGTTGACAAACCTTAGTTCCAAAAGGTTCAGAGAGTGAACTAGGCCCAGAAAAATACACGCGCCCCCAGAGGAAAGCAGACGTCCACAGGCAGGCACGTTCCTGCGTGTGCACGCTGCACGTTAGACAGACGGCAGAGGGATGGGATGCAGAAATCTCCTCCAAAACCCAGAAGCCGTTCATCGGGTGGAGTTCAACGTCCATAGAACTCGGGCCATCCATACGCACGCACATGCATATACACACAGAGACACACGTGCACACACATACACCCAAATGCACACATGTGCACACACACCAACACACACACACGGTAGCTGATGCGGTATTTGGGTTTTCCAGTAGGATTACTACAGCCTTCTCTCTCCTGGCATCTTGGCTTCAAAGCGCCACCCAGACAACGCAGAGAGAGTCCATCTCTTCCTGGTACCCCAACCACGTCAGGAAGCACAGCATGGGCGGCTGGGGCGATGAGTCAGCCAGGGGCTGCCCAGCTCCTATCAAGGGCTGTTTTCTTAATGTCAGAATCACGGAGCTGTGCTCACGGGGTGCTGTCACCTCTTCTGGGAGGGTCCAACGCCACTGCTTGAGCGTGCATTCCCGTCATCATGAAAATTCCTTTTTGGGTCTGGAAGTGAAAAGAAAGCAATTTGCTGGTTCTGCCAAACTTTGTAACTTTCTCCCTGTGTCTGGCTGGCTGGTTAGAGCCGAGGCCTCGGGGGAGCCGCCGTCTGGGGGGACCGATCTGTGAGGGATGGGGGCCTGCCCTTCTCACCAGGGTCAACCCCGGAGACGTTGATTTTGGAGAAAACTGTGCAATGGGGGACGTTGTCTGACCGTGCGGTGACCTCGTGAAGGGGTGACCTCTGGCAGCGGTGACCTTCTGGCCTCGTTTGTCTCCATAACCGTGGTCTGTGTCTGGCCCGGGGGGACCCTTTTGTCTGAGCAGAGCTGGGACAAGGTGTCCTCTCCCTGTCCCGCTGTCCGGGGGCCTGAGGCCTCTCTTCCTTGAAGCGCATCTGATGGCTCCGAAGTAAATCCCAACAGCAGCCCTTCCCCCTTCCTGCCTCTGGGAATGAACTCATATTTTCTTAAAGGATAAGGTGGCGAGAGCAGCTGAAGCAGCTTTCCCACATTTCAGAGAATTGTGGTATTTCCACTTCCCACGAGCAGGGACTGCAGTCAGCTTGTCTCTTAACTTCTAGAGAGAACGTGGAACAGTCTTCTTTTCCACAAAGAAGCGGCTGACGGGCTGACACCCACCAGGCCGGAGGTTAGAGGTGGGACAGCCTGGGGTCAAGGTTCAAAGCGGAAGGTCGAAAGGTCGGGTCTAGTGTTAAGATCGTGAGGAGGAAAGGATGCCTTTGAACTGGCACATCCTCCGTTCCCTGAGGCAGGGCCATCTCCTGACTGGCCTTTCCTTTTACAAATGGCAGGGCTGTCAGGCCTTGGCTACCGTGATCCAGACGTCCTTCCAAGAGCTACTCACGGGGTGGGTGCAGGTGCCGTCTGACCAGGGACCCAGGTCACATTGGTAGATGATCGAAAACTAAGCCTGGTGTCTGGAGCCATCTGGTCACTTCCCAGGGAGGGAGGGAGGGGCTGAGAGAGACTCGGGTGCAAAGGCAGCCGGGGTCCCGCTGCGGGGGTCACCATAGCGTTCCCTTGACCTTCTTCCCAAATAGAAGGTGCAGGTTGCCAACAGGTGTGTCACTTACAGCTGTGGAGATACATATATGCTTATTACATAAGAGGACCACACATGTCTCAGTGTGCTTTTTAAGGACTAATTTAGCGAATTCCTTGGTAATGGGACGTAGACCCCATTTATCAGTCCTGTGGTTTAGGATTTTCATGTCTGGCTGAACAGGGCTCTCCCCCTCCAAAGACACGCACGTCTGGGGGCCTTAAGAGACACTGGGGCCGCGCTGGAGGCTGTGCAGCCTTGGGTTGGTCAACCGACACCTCTGAGCATCACTTATTCCATCTTTAGGATTAACTGAATCACACTTCCTGCTCTTTATTGGCGTGCGTTGGTGAAATGTAACTAAGGCTAATTAATCCAATCAGTGGCTTGACACAAGAGATGCAGAAACAGTGATGTTTTGTAGGAAGCGGTGGTTATAAATTCTCAGTATTAAAGAGCCAGGTTGATGAATTGTCTGTGGAATCCACCTGTCAAGAGTTTACAGGGGGGCTTCCCTGGTGGCGCAGTGGTTGAGAGTCCGCCTGCCGAGGCAGGGAACACGGGTTTGTGCCCCGGTCCAGGAAGATCCCACATGCCGCGGAGCGGCTGGGCCCGTGAGCCATGGCCGCTGAGCCTGCGCGTCCGGAGTCTGTGCTCCACAACGGGAGAGGCCACAGCAGTGAGAGGCCCGTGAATCAAAAAAAAAAAAAAAAAAAAAAGAGTTTACGGGGGACAGAATCCAGGCCCAGCGAGGCTAGCGGACCCTACTTCTGCGGTGGAGGTGGGATTCGAACCCAGGGTCTATGGTGCAGGGCCGGGCTCGCGCTGGAGTGACAGCAACCGCAGCCTATGAGCCTGCACCGGGCTTGGCCCCGCCCCTGAGAACCCTCCATGCCCCTCCCCCCAACTCTCCTGTGCTCCTCCTTCCGGTCCCCTCCATCCCCACCCCTGGTGGTCTCCCACCTCCCTCTGGCCTCCTACGTCCCTCTGTCCCCCAGTCTCCCCTGCGTCCCCCTGCAGTGCCACGCATCCGTCTTCATCCCTCCCACCCCCCCCCCCCCTCCCACCCTCCCCACCTCACCCCCCCACCCCGTCCCCCGTCTCTGCGTTCCCGCATCCTCCTGCCAGAGCCCCATCTCCACGTGCGCAGTGCAGCCCAGAGCTTTCATGCTCCGTGCTGGTGCCCTGGCTGCCCCTCGCTAGCCCAGGTGTGCGCTTGGGCTGCGCACGCACTTCCCCCCGGAAGTCACTTTGGCTGCAGGTCGGGCTGGTCGCCTTTTCTAGCCTCTGGCCGGGACCTCTGGGACGGCTCGCTGCTGCTGACTCTCTTTAGTCTCTGTTTACTTAGAGGGAAAGCCCGGGGCTCCTGGAGAGCAAACATCTGCAGGAGATAATCTAGCGAGTTGTCCATCCATCACTCGGGTCGCCTGGCTCCCTGGAGAGCCCGCCAGAGCCCGTAATAAAAAGGCCGGGCAAAGAGGCTTTGGGGACGAATAAAGAGCGGTGTTAAGGACCCGCTGAAAATGGATGGAAGACATTATTAAGACTCAATGGCCGTCTTATCAAAATCCAATAGGATAGACATTTGGCGAAAGGCTTAAATTTATTCTTTGACTTTCTGGAGGGCTTGATTTTATCCGTTAACAAGAGTGTGGTCCACCCGGGGAGATGGTATCAGCTAGAAGAATTTTGATTCAATCTCTCTGGTGATATGAAAGGGGGAAGCACCAGGCCCCCAACAGCCATCCCATTGTCTCGCTTTATCTTGTTTTCTTTGACCATCTTGAAAAGGAAGGACGTGTTAATACAGTACAACCGGGAGAAAATGAAGAGGGAAGTGACCTTTTTCTTTTTCTTTTTTCTTCTCTCCCCCGACTTCTCTGCCCACGCTGCCTCCGCCCCTCCAAAATAAATAAATGAATCAAGAATTCGCATCAGTGGGGCTGGGACCAGACTGGGAAAGGTGCGTCTTCGGAAGCATCCCAGATTGTGGCCACCCCAGCCAGCGCTCCGGGCCAGGGGTGGGGAGCCCGAGGCTTTGAAGGAGAGTCAAAAATAAGCTGAGCTAATAAAGCCCTACTGCTGGCGAGGGACCATGATAGGTCCATAAATCTCTCTCTGCTATTCCGTACAAAATGCTACAGGTCATAAAAGTCATCCGATAGCCCAACCTGGCACTGTCCAAATAGGGTGATTGATTGATAATTATGATAATTCGTGAAATGATTATTCGGATGTGAGGACCTCGGCCTGTCCCACTGGGCTGTTATACGTGCATGTTTTATATAGCCTGGCCCGGGCGAAATGCCTCTGGTAATGGGCGCCCCAGGACTCCCGGCTCCTTCCCCAGGGGCCTGAAGGCTAATAAAGGATGACCGGGAGCCAGGAAGCGCGGGAAGGTGGGGGTGGAGGTGGACAGGCAGTTGCTACGTGGCTTCTGTGCAGCAATTAGTTGAGAAGATCACACACCCCAGGTCTCGGGGAGGCTGCGACCAGGCTGTGTCTTGGGGGTTTCGAGCCAGGCATTTGCGATCAGTGTCGCTTCATGTGGTTTATTTCCTTTGCGTTGTTTTTCCCCTGGAGGAAAGCAGAGGTATTTTCCAGGTGGCTGGAGGGTGAGGAAGGCCGGTGGGGAAGGACGGATTGTGGCTGGAACAAGAGACGGGGAGGGCTTCCCTGGTGGTGCAGTGGTTGAGAGTCCACCTGCCAATGCAGGGGACACAGGTTCGTGCCCCGGTCCGGGAGGATCCCACATGCCGCGGAGCGGCTGGGCCCGTGAGCCATGGCCGCTGAGCCTGCGCGTCCGGAGCCTGTGCTCCGCAACGGGAGAGGCCACAACAGTGAGAGGCCCACGTACCACACACAAAAAAAAGAGAGATGTGGAGACGCTCCAGCCCCGAGGCCCCAGGACTAGGGCCAGTGAGCACGCGCCGCGGTCAGCCGGTCTCACTGGGACCAGAACAATCTTGATTGTCCCTGTTATGCTTTGCCTGTGCCGGCGAGGTTAGTTTTAGAAATCCTTTTCTTTTCCTCTTTACCCCCCAGCCAGCAACGCTCAGGAGCCACCCAGGTGCTATAATTCAATTGCAGTTTACCTACAACGCGCTTGATTCCTGAAAAAAATCACAGCAGAGTCCCAAGCCCTAAGAGGCCTGGGCTCACAATTAATAATTTGCATGTGGGATCGGTTATGTCTTTATGAAATCAAAGTGTGCTTAGCTGCCACGGAGACAGCTCCAAGTTGATTTTGATAATCTCGGGCTGGATAGACTTGCTTCGTTCCGGTAAGCCCTGGACAAAGGCTGGACAGTGGCTGAAAGCCCTGCGGAGACATGCTTCCCTTTCCTTTGTTCGGGGTTGCTGATAAAAGAACCAGGAGTCCATTAATTCAGTGAATGAACATATAGTAAAGTCAGTCCCCTCTTGAGAACAATAATGTTGAGGTCAGCTTCGGTTGCCATGGAAACTAAGTACTCCTAAGAAGTTTGCATCCTTGATTTTGCTGAATCAAAGGCTGCCGAGTGGAGAAGTGTAATGGGGCCAAGACGCAGAAAGTCGGAAAGCCCCGCCTCCGCCGGTCCCCTTCCCGCAGGAGCTCTGGGCTGGTGGCCTTGGGGACCCTCAGCCGCTGGGGACCAGCCCCGCGTCTAGCTTTTGCCCCTCCCCCTGCCCCTCCCAGAGGCCTCATTTTTTCACAACCGTAGACGCTTATCTGAAGAGGCCCTCAGGCGTGACCCTGGTGGCTCGGGTGCAGGCAGAAAATCCAGCCTGAGGGAGGGGCCGCAGCCTGGAAGCCCTGGCCGCCTCCACATCAGCCGTCCCGGGTGGACTCTGCCCTCTCGCCACCTCGCAGCACCTGAACTTGCCCTCTGGGGGGCCGTGGCGCTGTGGCCCCCTCCCAGGCAGATAAGGGTGATTAATGGGCCAACAGCAGTAGGGTGTCGAGGGCGAGTCGCAGGCAGCTCCAGGCTGGATTTGCATTTTGTTCCCCCAGCAACTGAGCTGAGTTTACCACCCCCAGCCCAACCTAAGGGCCCCTGAAGTCAGCCTAGACCATCAGATTAAGCTGGGAAGAGATGCAGGTAATTAATTTCCTCCACAGTAATTTATGACCTGCTGCAGACCTGCGTGTCTGAGGAAGGCCTCGTCTTAGCTGGACGGGGTGGGGCAGGGGCTCAGAGCAGGCAGAGGGGGGCACGTTGTTCAGACGGACCCACCCAACCCTGAGAACCTCTCCTGGGGGGTGGGAGAAATAAGAGGTGAATTTTCCCTCTTTTTTTGCTGCTGCAAAGCAATGAACTGGGTTTTCTTTCTCATACTGAGCATCCCTTGTGAAACCTTCTGAAAGGCTTCTGGGCTGCAGCTTGGGGTGGAGGTCCTGGAGGAGGGAGGTGGGTGTGAGGGGGGCCAGAGCCCGGCCAGCGGGAATCCCCTCCTTGGGGTCCAGCAGCAGCTCCTGGCAGGGCGCATGCGGAGCAGTGACATCTCTGTGGTCAGGCCCTTCCCCCACCCTGCTGACACTTTCTGCCCAAACCTCAAGCGAGGGCAGACAAAACATCACTGATTTCAAAGGACAGATTCAGAACTTGAAAACGTACATTACCCGGAAAGTAGACAAAGGACCCTTTCCTTGTCACTGGAGAGCCGGGTCGGGAGGCCATGCTGGGTCCGTCGCCTCCGCCCTGCCCACCCCTAGCGCTCTGAACCTGGCTCTGCCCTGGATGGTGTGGCTCTAGGCCCTGAACTTGAACTTCTGCATTTCTGTTTCCTCCCCTGCGAACGGGGAAATGATAATCCAGAACCCTGCATGGCCTGGGCGTCAGGAGGATAGTGATAAATTGGGCACAGCTCTGGTCGCCAGGCCAGCTGAATGGACCTTGGGGCCAGTGGCCACTGTTACTGTTATTGTTACTGGTGTGGGACAAGGGGGCCCACGTGGCCCTGGGTGGCCCTGGCCAGGGGACCAGTGGGCCGGGCCCTACACCACCTGCAGCGGGTCAGAGGTTACAGGCGTGGTGCCTGCCTCGCTCTCCTGGAAACCGCACCAGCACCTTGGGGTGTCCAGGCGGCCTTCGCAGGACGGCGCTGGGGAAGGTGGCGGGGAGGGGTGGCCTCCACCGGCAGCAGGTAATGAAGAGGATTTACTGTCTACATTATCGGCTTTATAGGAGCCAGATGGTGGTGTCAATAAACTCTGTCACCTTCAGGTGGGTGCAATGGTGAGTTAGTTAAATTGTGCCACACTATTAAGAGAGAAAAATATATCAACTCGAGGCCTACTCAGCGCCTTCTGCTTTGAAAGTAGACACGAGCTTCCTCGGCAGGCATCGCTGGCTCGTGGGCGCGTCCTCTGTCTGTGGCACAGGGAAAGCCACAGGGCTCACCTTTGCTCCAGAAAACCTGCCGTCGGGTCATCAGTGCGATTATTATCGTTCTGAGTGTAAGGCTGACTTCTGGTTTTACACATACACGGTGTCAAGGTGGCCCGTCCCTCTCCAGGGTAAAAGGCGGCAGCGGGCGGGTGCTGTGGGCCCTCAGGGCCCCTCCCACGGCCGGTCACCTCGAGCTGTGTGTCACTTCTCTCTCAGGGTGCAGGCGGAACATCCAGGCCTCCAGAGAGAGCCGGCTTCCTGAGGTCCCCTCGTGCCTCTGATGGCCACCCATGAAGGTCTAGGGGGGCCATGGGCACGTGGTCTCCAGGCAGGGCCCTGGGCGGCCCCCAGTCCCGAGAGTGGGGAACAGAACCTTCCACTGCTTCTCTCGGCCCAGGCCTGAGCTACAGCGGGGAGGGCCTCATCCTCCCGGCGTCTGGGAGTCTCCGAGGCCGGCCTGGCAGGTGGAACCTCTTGGGGAAGGCTGTGTCCTCCCCAGCCCGCCTGAGAAGCTGCCTGCTGTCCCGACAGGCACCTGCCCCGGGCTCGGGGCTGCGGAAGGTCCACCCGCTTCTCGGCTCACCTCTGCTCATGACTTCTCTGAGATGGGAGGTGGCTCCCTGCATGTGTGTACAACAGGTGTGTGAGGCACAGGTGTGTGTAGCACAGATGGGTGCGTGGGGGTAGGGTCCCGTGGGGTCTGTCAGAGCCTGGCCCTGAGCCCCCAGCCTCTGCCCCAGCTCCCAAGGCAGCTTCTGGGTTCATGTCGCTGCAGGCTGCCTGTGCCTTGTACTGATGCATGGGAGGCAGGGGGAGTGGGTGCTGGGGAGGAGCGACAGCAGACGGGTGGGTGGGCTCGTGGGGAAGTGGAATTGGGCCTCTCTTGCCCCCAACGAGGCTGTCCCCTCCTGAACACAGGCCCTGGGAGCCGGGCGCTGCTTTTGTTCTTACCGCCGTCATGGTCAGTGTTGTCATTACAGAAAGCCTGCCAGGCTCTTTATACACATCGGCTCATTTACCCCCATCACCCCCAGGCACTATTATTCCCACTTTACTGCATAGAAAATTAAGGAACAGACAGTTTGTCAGTTGCCTAAGGCCACACGATTCAGTGGGGAGGCCAGGAATTTTCCAGGGCTAGCCACAAGACTCCAAAGCAAGTGTTCCTAAGTCTCATGTTGTACTGTGTATTGCCCTCCAGACCCTTCAAGAATTGGGGCAAATATGATTGAACAATAAATACGATTGAACTCAGAGAAAAGCAAGAGGGGGTTGGGCTGGAGTAATTGAAGTTGGTGTATCAGTCAGCTATTACACAATGACGCTGTGTAACAAACCACCCCAAACCCTTAACACTTAAAACAACACTCATTAATCTTCACCTGTCTGCAAGTTGGCTGATCTAGTCTGGGCTCGGCTGGGCTTGGTTCCAAACTGATGGTTGGGTCCAGTTTCTTCCTTATCCAGCACGGTACATGGGCAGTGTTGTTCTGGTGGTGATGGCAGGAGAGGAGGGGGAGGTGACACACATAATCATCATTGCCCTTAGGCCACAGAAAGACATGGAGGAACTTTAAATACGTATTATTAAGTGAAAGAAGCCAGTCTGAAAAGGCTACACTTTCTATGATTCCAACTCTATGAAATTCTGGAAAAGGCAAAACTGTGGAGACAGTAAAAAGATCGTGGCTGCCTGGGGTTGGGGGGTGGTGGTGAATGTGGGAGCACAGAGGACTTTTAGGGCAGAGAAACTACCCTGTAAGATACTGTACTGGTGGACACATGTTATCATATATTTATCCAGACCTGTGAATACACAACACCAAGAGTGAACCCTAGTGTCAATCAGGGGCTTTAAAGACGATGTATCACTATTGACTCATCAGTAACAAGTGGCCACACTAATACAAGATGATAATAACAGGGGAAGCTGTCGGCGGGGGAGCCGGGGGTCGGGGGTACATGGGAACTCTCTATACTTTCCACTCATCTTCCTATAAAACCAAAACTGCTCTCAAAAAATGAGGGCTATTACTTCTTTAAAAAAAGGATTTTCAGAAAGTGGCATGTTATACACACACACACATCTTTCATAAAATATACACTCACATTTAAGGACATACGTAATATGAAAAGGCTGGAAGGAAATATACAAAAATACTGTCATTCTTTGTGGTGATATAATGGGTGATTTAAAAAAATTAATATCTATATGGGGTATTCTAGTTATTAAGTATGTTAAGTCACATAAAGCGCTTATACAGTTCCTGTCCCATAGCAACACTGTAAGTGGCAAAGGACTTAACACTGAGGCGACCATGGTCAGTCCGCAGGGAGCATTCCCGTTAGTTAGATTATAAACTCCTGGTAGTCCAGGGTTCCCCCCGGGCCTTCGTGTGGGCTCCCTCAGTGCTGTTCACCCACGTGTCTGACTGTGCCTTCTGGGACCGAGGTAGGATGGACCTTCTGCCTACCCTGCGGTTGGATGAGCTGTCAGGCCAATGGCTGTGACAGATGCAGGTCACTTCTAGCTCAGTGGCCAGTGGCTAGCATGATACCCTCCAGCGCTCTGTGCCCTCGGAAACTGTAGCCAGAAAGATAGATCCCGAGGTGATTACGCAGAGCCACCCTGTGAGTTCGCCAGGCATGCAGCGGAAAGGCAGCTTTTGCCAGGCCTCTGCGTTCTGGAGACTGTTTGTTATTGGGGCATAACCTCACTCACCCTGACTGATTCGTTTAGGGAATTCCTGGTGCTTTGTCTCGTTCTGCATCGTCTCAAAACCCCCTTCATTCATTCACTCACTCACCCCTTCAACAAATACTTACCAAGCACCTACTGTGTGCAGAGCGCTGTCCCAGGTGCTGGAGACACCAGGCCGAGTTCCACCAGGTCTCTGCCCTCACGGCTCATGTTCTGAGACCCATCACCTGCGCGGATGGTTTGCCATAGCCTTTGTTCTCGGTGCCCCTGGTCCCCTGGTGATGCCCAGCTGCAATGTCCCAGGTCAGACACTCCTCCTACTGGTGGGCAAGCTTCCAAGAGCTTCTTGTGCTGTTTGCTCTGTGCATTTTGGGTAGAAATGCCCCCATCTTGTCACATGGCCTTTGCCCTATCCCTGTAGGTTGGTGATTCTAAGCAGTCATATTTCTGGGCAATTCTCCTTTGTGTTCTCTAGTATAGAAAGGGGAAAATTGTGAGGATAACAAATTGATTCACGCCAGAAGGAGCGGGATTCTTAATCTAACAGGTTTGGCGTGAGGGTATCATTTTCTCACTTAATATTTCCTTCTTTGAATGATCTCTCCTTCAGCACTGGCTCTCCGTTTGCTGACGGGATGCATCATTTCCATCTGACGTCACTCCCATCAGCCGGGGCTGTGTTGGCGAACGGTTTCTTCTTACTCAGTTAGCAAGATGTTTCTCCAGTATAGTGTTGATAAATTAAGTCATAAAAAGCAAGACTTATTATTTTCTGTTGGAACCTTGCCTCTGTTATTTCTGAGCAATGGCCAAGATTCAGAGTATTAGCCACAGAAATGTGTGTGTTGCCGGGGATGGAAAATTATCGCATAAAAAGAGTCTGACGTGCTGTTCATCACAGATCAGCTGAGAGCAAGGGGAGGTATTCAAAGACAAAAATGAATAATAAAAACCTGCTTCTCCAGACTCATGCTGGGTGCCAAGGGGACGGGCCAGGCTTGCGGGTCTCAGTGTCACCGAGGATGTCCTGTGTGCCGCGGCCAGGCCAGCGCTTGCTTCTTGCCACTCAAACCCCAGGCTCTGGGTTACCAAGGCTCCGAAAGGGCAGATAATTATCGGAAGGGAATTTGAAGCATGGGCACCCTGGAGAGCTACAAAAATAAAATGAGGAGGAGGAATTTTGAATAGATTTCCTCCCTTTGTATTTCTGTTTTGGGCGAGAAATGCAGAGGTACAATAAAAGGGAACTGGCAAGGTAGAGGAAAACTTCAGATTAGCCCTCAGAAAGGTCTGGACCAGTGGGCACACTGGGGGCCGGTGGACATCTTCATCCCGTGTCGCCCACATGCAGCCCCTGAGAGGTAGAACCGGCCCCAGGGGAGGGCTGTCTCTTGTGAAGCTCACCCAGGAGGAGGGTCTGGGTGGGCGCTGACCGGCAGATCCCAGGACGGGGCTTAATGCCAGGTTCTCAGCAGGCGAGGCACAGCGACTGTGTCTCCTGTGAGCAAAGTCAGGCCACGTTGGGGCCAGGACCCGGGGAGACAGAGGCCACATCTGCATGCTTACTGCAGTGTCCCTGAACCTGGCAGAGGTGACGAGCTCCGGTCACATCTGGAGAGTGCGGGGCCCTCATGGCAACCCTGTGAGGCAGCTCGTCTTCCTGGGGTTCAGACAGGCAACTCCCCCCCGAAGGCCACGCAGACAGTAGGCGGCACACTTGCTCCCACTGAAAGCGAGGCATCGTGCAGGACAGCCCGCCGCTCACCCTCTGGGCCGTCCCTGGTGTCTGATAGGAAAGCGTGTGTCTCCAGAGCCAGGCACCAAGGGCAGGCGCTCGCCTGGGCTAGCTCCCGCTGCCTCTCCTGGATGGATTCACCGGCCACTGTGCTGCTGCATCCCGTCTTCCTTCCCCTTAGCACAGCAGATGCTACGCGTGTGTCCCTCACCCCAGCTTCCTTACTAAACACCCGTGATGCTCCTTTCATAATCACCTTTTGACCCCAAAGTGTCACTGTAATACTCCTCAAAGCCCTCAGCCCTCTCTGGACCCCCATGGCTTCCCAACACGACAATCATTTGCCTCCTTGGGGGCCCCCAGGACGTGGTAGGAGGGGAGCTTTGTGTCTCCTGGCCCCCTTTCTGCATGCTCACGCTCGGGGGTCGGGGTACAGCCTTTGCCCTGGGAGCCCAATTGAGTGCCCTGCACTGCCACGGGGAGCACTTCCTGAACTGCCCCGATTCCTGTGCTTCTGGGGGCCAGGCCCCCAGACACAGCTTCAGAGGCAGTGGGGACTTTGCTCAGCCTGGCCCAAGCTGCAGCCCACACGAAGGGCTGTCCACGGCACTTTCTGGGGCCCGGGGGCATTTGGTGGTGGCAAGAACCTCTTGGAAGGCAAAAGACTGTCAGAGGACTTCGTTATCTTCTCAGGACCTCAATTTCCTCTCCTGTAAAATGGGGATGATAATAGTTCCTGCTCCAAAGTTGTGTTCAGCGATTACATGAGTTACTGTGTGCAAAGCACACTTAAAATAGCACGTGGCACAAGTGCAGGGCTCAGAGTGAGACCGAGGAGATGGTGATGACGATGATGGTGAGGGTGGTGACCATGGTGATGGAGATGTTGGTGGTGATGACGATGATGGTGAGGGTGGTGACCATGGTGATGGAGGTGTTGGTGGTGATGACGATGATGAACCCTTGAGGTCCCACCAGACACCATCATTCCACGAGGGAGCCAAAGAGCCGGGAGAAGATGTCCACAAAGGGAACCAGACCACAGGACTTCCTGTACTGGCTCCACCATCATGGGCGTGACCTGGGACAAGTCACTTAACCTCTCGGGGCCTTGGTTTCCGACCTGGCAACTCAGGGCAGACATTCTGTGCCCAGCTCCAGTGCCTGGTCTGGGAGAACCCTGGAGATAAGGCTCGGAGCAGTGTGGTGGCTAGTCCCTCGCAAACAGGAGGCAGCCCTAGAAGAAAAAAACAACAGGAAGCGACGGAAAGAAAACTCGTAAATGCCCCTCACACGCTGGCCCTCCGAGGTGACCTCTCACCCAGAGAAGAAGGCCTTGGGGAGTTAATAAGAAATACAGGACTTCCTGTGAGATAGCAAGTGAATTGTGAGCTGCGAATTACTTTCTTCCTTTGAAAAATGATGTAGTCGGGTCAAAATATTTTTGCGTCTCAAACACTTGAGTTCCTTTGTCCTCGGGGCTGACATGACTCGGTTTCCATGCAGCTTCACAATGCGTGGAAACATCTTTTAACTGCCAGACGGCCCTTCTGATAAGCCGCCAATTCATAATGTGCCTTTGGAAAGCTGGACGGGTGAGAAAGCAGAGGCCTTTGCAAAGACTATTTACACAGCAGCGAAAGGCCCTCTCCCGCCCTCTGGTAAACAGGGCCTGGAGCGCCGGGTATTGAGTGCCTGCTGGGCGGGGACGGGGCCAGGACAGTGCCCGCCCACCCACACTCCGCACCCAGCCGGGCCCTCGGGGTTGGGGGGGACCTGCCCGGGGCCGTCCTGGAGCCAGATTCCCAGGTGACCTGCCTGCCTCTGCGGGTGACAGACACACTGAAGCTGGAGCTGTGCTGGTCTGGCTGGCCTGGTGGTCGAGGCAGAGTCTGGGAGAGCTGGCGTTGCCTTCACAGCCCCCCTGGCCCCAGCTCAGAAGTGTCCCCGTGGCGCGGGTTTGCTCAGCTGACGGTGGGCCTGGGCCGCGGCCTGCTTGGCTTCTTGGTCAAAGGGAGCGTGTCATGCTGCCGTTCTGGGCCACAAGGCGGCAGGATGGCAAGAGACAGTGCTGTCCACCCCTCTGTCCCCTTTCCTTTCCAAGCCACCCACCGTGCTGCCCAAAGCTGAACCGAAGGCTCTGTGCGGGTTGTTTTCCGGGAAAGAGAGAACTAAGTGAGCTCGGGCACTTACACCTGCTACAGAAGGCTGGCTGTGGGACCAGCACTCGAGATCAACTAGAACCCGTTCTGCAGACGAGGAAACGAGGCCCAGAGAGGGCCAGTAAGCTGTGCAGTGTCACACAGCTGAGAGGTTAGAGCCAGGGTCTGCACTCAGGTCATCTGGCTCTGCGCTCTTAGCAGTATGATGTGCCCCTCCTTGACAGACAAGGGTCTGTTTGCACCATCAGTGTGCATGGCTGACCTGGGGCGGGGGTGGGGCAGTCCCTGGACCCTGAAGACCCAGGACTCCCTCTGTCAGCACTTGGGAACCCAGGGTAGAGGTTCAGCACCCGTTTGTGGATTGATGGAGCCCATCGAGGAGGAGCCAGAAGGAGCCTGTCTTGCAAGGCCCTGACGGGGCCATAGAGGTGACGCAGACCCGAAAGTCTGCGTCGGGGCCTCCCCATTGCCCCCACCAGCCTCTACTCCCTCACAGCTGCCCCCGGCTGCCCTGTCCCCAAAACTGGATGATAATGTCGGGGGGCTGGCCTCCCTGACAAGGGGTCATGAGGAAGAGGAGAGCTTGCAGAGCACCCACAGAGACAAGCCCCCAGCCTTCACGAGTGCTCGTTGCAGGGAAGCCCTGAAGCGATCACGACGACAGCAGCAATAATAATAATAACAACAGACGACAGGAGTGCATGCCGCGCTCGGTCCTCAGTCCACGGCAGCTCAGAGTCTGTCCACACCCTCCAAGTTGCTGCCAGGTGTGGAAAGGGCTTGAAGCTGGCTGCGCTCCTTGAAAATGGACCACTGTCCCAGTGGAGGCTGCCTGCCCACGGGCGGGAGGGTCTGTCTGTGGCGGGAATGCTCCCAGGCCAGGGGCCCTGCCCGCACAGCAGCTCCTCTGGGCGCCACCTCTGCTCCAGTGCTGTCAGCACACGCTCAACTGTCCCCTCGGAGCCTGGCCACGCTCTGCCCCCAGGCGTGTCCCCCGTGCTCCCCCGGGTGTGTCGCCAGCCCCAGAGCTGCTTCTGCCTGGGTTTCAGTTGCGTCGAAGGCCCAGGGATGGAAGGCCATTCTGAGAACGTGGTTGGTTGACCCTGACCGGCGTGACGATCCCATTGCCCCAAGGCCCGGTCTCCCCTCTCACCAGGCTTTGTTGCTGCCTTACCGCAGGTGTGGGGAAATGAGGCCCAGGCCAGAATTCCGGGACAATCCCAAATATGTAGGGAACACTGCTCTCCTGCGGGGCATCCAGGCCAGACGGGACCACCTGTCAGGTGGTGGGAAAGCTGCTCCCACTGTCCCGCTACAGGCTTAGAGCAAGGCCGCTGCTGGCCACTGGGCCTCTGTCCCCTGGGCCTGAGGGCCGGCACCGCCTCACCTGGCTTCCGCCAATGGAACCCCCCCAAAATCCAGCCAGAGCGCCAACAGCAGTGGTTCCCCACCTTGTGTCCTGCCACGGCTCCCTGCAAACACGGCTCGAGGTCCCCCTGGGTGCAGCAGCCGTTTCCCTGGCAAACCTCTTGCTTCGTTCCGCAGAGAGCCTGCCTGGGCAAGACTGATATAGAGGGAAACAGCTCCTTAAATAGTTGACGTAATAAACGCGGAGAAGTCTTCAACATCCTTTGGAAGAGCAACCGGTGGTCAGATGGCAGAGCCTGGTGGGACCTCAAGTCAGCATCCGTCCGTTCATTCACTGGCTCAGGGGACCGACCTGGCAGAGCCTCCTCTGCACCGGCACTGTCCCTGGCATTGTCCCCAGCACTGTCCCCGGCACACAGCTTCGCCCACAGGACGGGTAAGCCCGCTCTGCAGACCAGGCTTCCGGGCACACGGTGGTGAGGCTTTGCCCAAAGCTCCCACGTGGCCATCTAGCACATGGCCCGCGTCCCCACGGCCCCTCAGCTCTTCCCGCTGCACGCGTTTATTGAGGACATGCTGCACGCGGGGCTAGAGCTGGGCTCTGAGCCCGCAGCTGTGATTGTCAGGCCCCTACCCGTGGAGCCCTCTCCCGTCTGTCTCGTTCTGCTAGGGATGTTCTAACAAAAGTACCACAGACCAGGCTGGGCGACCCGGGCACTGGTGAGTCAAGGCATGCTCCGAGGGGGAGGGGGCTGTAGGGATTCCAGGGTGCGGATGGCTGGGCGTGGGAAGGACCAGGGAGATGACAAAAGTGATGTATTTGGGGTATTTTTGAGGGAGAAGCATCGGTATATGGACACGAGGAAGCCAAGGCACCTGCGGGGGTAGCTGGGGGGTGCCATTTGCAGGAGGAGCCTGGGCAAGGGGTGGGGCAGGTGGAGGTGGGGATGTTAGCTTGGTACTTGGTGCACCTTATGCCTGAGATGCGCCAGGAACATCCCAGAGGACATCTGAGTACAGGGGAGCCTGGGGCTTGGGCGGCCATCTGGGAAATGGGAACCCGGATGGGCTGGGAGGGAGCTGGATGGCTCTGGAGCTCTGAGAGCAGGGGGAGGGGAGTGGGGGCGAACCCTGGCACTGAGAGTGACAGGAAGATGGAGCCAAACTGATTCTGGTCTAGGGACAGTGTGATCAACAGCCTGGACGAGAGCATCGTCCCCTGAGCTGGGATGCCAGGGACCTGTGGTTCAGGGGACCCCCCTGAGGTCCTGGGAAAGGGGTGCTGAGTTGCCTTGGAGAGACGGGGTGAAGTCAACAGGACTAGCTTCCTGGTCTGGGGGCCCTGAAATGACAGCGGCTCTGTGACAGCCTTGCCCAGGGCCCGCCTGGAGAAGGAGGACGGTGGGGTTCGTCCCGAGAGGCAAGGATGGCAACTGCAGGTGGTTAATGGGGAGATGAGAGCGACCCCAGCTGGAGGGACTCGAGGTCCAGCCAGCGCAGCGTACCACGAACTCAGTGCCCACTGAGCCCCCCAGGACCCGTTTCCAGTCAGGGCCCCGGGCCCCTCATCTCTGTGATCCCCTCATGTGAGCTTACCCAGCTTGGCCAGCCAAGCTCCGGCCTCCTCCCTCTGCATCCCGAGCCCAGTGGCTCCAGCCCAGGTCAGGCCGTGAGGTCACTTTTTCACCAGGTCCCCGTCAACTGGAGTCCAGCCGGGGAGGCGTGAGCGCACGCGCTGAGTCAGCAAGAATGGCCGTAAGCTCCGGTCGTCCTAAACGCGCATTTAATAACTATTTTCTTCTCACTGCTTCAGAGGCTCAGAAATGGGCTTCACCCTTCAGCTGGTAATGAGAAGTTAATAAAAGTGGATTTTGTGCAAGGCTGGCCCCCTGACATCTTAATCTTTATTAAAGAGACGTAAACTTGCGAGGAATGGGCGGGCTTGCCCGGCACAGCCGGGTGCCCGGAGAGGACGCCAGCACCGCACACCCCTCCACCGTATCCGCCGCAGAACAAGTGCACGGACCCCCTCTGCCCTGGGTTCCTGTGCTCACCTTGGCAGACGCAGATCCATCATTGCCCCGGGAGCTGGACAGCCCCCTGTGAAAGAAGTGAAAGAGTGGGGGGCGGGGGGCTGCCATCTCCTCGTCTCTCTTTTTCGTTTCTATTGAAGTGAAATTCACAAAACATACAAATCCGTCCTTTAAAGTGAACGATTTTGTGTCACTTAGTGCGTTTGTGAGGCTGTAGGCACCACCCCTACCTAGTTCCAGGCACTCATTTTAGCTTCGAGGGGACCCCGTCCCCCACCCCCACTCCCCCGGCACCAGCCCACCTCTGTCTCCGTCTGTGGTTTGCCTCTTCCGGACCCTTCGTATAAATGGAGTCACTGACGTGGCCCTTGCGTCTGAAGGTTTTCGCGCAGCATCGTGTTTCTGAGGTTCACCCGCGTCGTAGCCTGTGTCGGTCCTTCGTTCCTTTTCGTGGCTGAGAAAGGTTCCACTGCGTGGATGGACCAGCGCATCTTTACCCGTGCGTCCATGGATGGGCATCTGAGTTGCCCCATCTTTGCTGTTGTGGCTAGCGCTGCAGTGAATGTGCTTGTGCCAGGGTCCAGGACCCAGGGTGCAGGGTTTGAGCCCCTGATTCTCCATTCTCTTAGGTAAATAGCTGGACTGGAGCTGCTGGATCCTGTGGTGACACTGGGTAACTTTGGGGGGGAACCACAAGACTGTATCCCCGGTGGCTGCCCCATTTTACGTCCACACTCTTTTGACCCAGAGCCGCTCTGAGAATGAGAATGGGCTCCGCAGAGTGGCTGAAGGGCCGACCCACTGACCCCTGGGTGACCAGAGCTCCTGTCTCCGCTTCTGCAGATGGGGTAGAGTAGGTACCAGCCCCTCCATCAGGGAGGCGAGGCCTGGCCTGGCCCACAGGGAACCCCACTCATAGGATGAAGGACGTTGACACTGGCTCTAAGCAAGTCCTACCAGGAGACCAAGCTGTCTTTTCAGGTCCTGCTTAGAGCAGGGCCGGGTTTGCCTACAGCTTACAGACAACGTCCGTGAGAACAAGCTGACCAGCCCTGACCCTAGGACACGGCCAGCAGGCGCCCATACCCCTGCTAGGCTGGATCCCAGGCCCTCTGACAGCGACCAGCCGTGGCTCCCATTCCTACACGTGTGTGAGCGCGTGGTGAGCAGGCCTTGGGTGCGAACCTGCCAGCCCCACGGTCCCATGTTCCCAGCAGCCCTGGGGCTTGAACAGGGCCACCCAGAGCCCCTGACCTCACTGTGGATGCAGGCCCAGCCCCTCGGCAGGCGTCAGGTGGGGTGCGCGTGTGCATGTGTGTTTGTCACTCGCTAATCCACCAGCAGAGGGGAAGAGTAGAGTCTTTGTCAGTCTCCAAGCAATTAGGATAATTAAAAAAGAAAGCTTATTGGGTAAACACGCTCTCAGATCGTGACCCCTTAATTAATGGACTACAGGGAGAAATTACAGCGGTGGTAAGATAATTAACACGTGCATTTAAAAGAGAACCGTGAGATGGGGTATCAGAGGACAGGACACCCGGCTGTGCAGGGCGGGCTCTGAGGGTGAGGGAGCCCCACTGGAGACTTACAGCTTGTGGTGGGCAGCCCTGGCCGGTGGGCGGGCCCAAGGCCCCAACTACCTGGGGCAGGTCAGAGAACGCCTGTCCCTTCGTAAAGAAAGATCCATGGTCCTCAGCAGAAGCCACAGCCTCCACAGCGCTCACCATCCCAGTGAGTATGAACAGGGTGGGGAAACGGTCCCTTAGAGGGTCCTCCAAGGTGGGCCTTCCACCTCCCAGCCCAGCCCAAGAGGTCACTGGGGCCACTAGAAGAGTCTAATCTTCCTAGAATGTGGAAGCTGTAGGGCTGTCAGTGATGACCTGGTCCGGGACCCAGCCCCCAGGTCCCCCAGTGCCTCGGGGGAGGGGAGGCGTTTGCCTTCCCCATCCAATCCCAGCTGCTCTGCTTTCGTCTCCAGCCTCACCCTGGCTCCGAGGCTGGCTGGGGGGCTGGCGGGGGGTGGTATTGCCTCCTGCTGGGGGAAAACCACTGACTACATGGACCTCCTCCAGAGGTGCAAAGGCCCTGGGGCTGGAGACCCGCCCTGTGAGGTGCAGAGGCCCAGTGACCCACTGAAGGCTCCCACCCCCTAGGAGCCTTTCCTGGCAAGCAGGCCCACCAGACCCTGCTAGACACTTCGGAGACGGGGGTCTCAGTGATGGGGGTGTTGGGCATGTTTCTCGCTTTTTCAGGGGGCAGAACAGAGACACACAGGTATGGGTTTCGGGCTCAAGGGAGCGGAGCAGCTGGCAGTGGTGGAGAGCCTTGCTAGACAGGCCTGGGGGAGTGTGGCCTTCCTCCCTGCCCCACCAGCCCCGCCAGTGCAGGGCAAGTCCTTCTAATTTTTAAGGGCAGTGGCTGGGCAGCCAGGCCCCTCTGGGGTCCTGGAAGTCTCAAGGTCAGAATCAAAAGCCCAATCCCCCTGTGCCAGATATCTGAGAGAGAGGAGCTGAAAGCATCCCCCCAAATTATGGAGGACGCCCCCCACATCCTACCCCCCAGTGGGAGGGCTCTTCTGTGGCCGTCACAGACCCTAGAGGCGCCAGCAGGCGGGGACTCCCTGATGGCTGATGGGCCTCAGAGATCAGCAAACGGCAAAAGTTTGGGTAAAGAATTCACTCTCAAGTCACTGCCAACCAATTCCAAGAATGACAACGAGACGGTAGCCCTTGGGAGCTCCGCCCGGAGAGAGGCTGTGGTCACCCAGGTCCTGCAGCCGGCCGGGGACAGGGCCAGGCTCAGCCCCTGCTGCCAGGAAGCCTTGGCCTCACAGCTGCCTGTGCTGTAAATCAACTTACCGCCCAATGAACCGGCCGGAGACGGAGGCCAGCAGGTGGAACCAGCCCCTGGAACTGCACGGAACCTGGGCCGTGTCTCTCAGCTCCGGTTCTGGGCCGAGGCCAGGCCATCCGTCACGGTCAGCTGGAAGTGGACCTGGGTGGCAGGGAAAGGATGCTCCTGCTTCAGAGGCCAAGTGACCCTGGCTTCACCTTGACCTGGGTCTGCCCGGCCCTGCCTTTGGACATGAGGAGTCTCCTTCTCTTCTCTGCTCCCTCCACATACACTCCATCCTCAGCTCCCTGTCCTGCAGGTGGGATGGGCCACACAATCACCTCCTCGCCCCACCCCCCGCCGTCACGTGACAGCCGAGGCCCCTGTAAGGAGACCAAGTCCCCACGATAGTGCCCCCGCTTGCCTGTTCGCTCTTTTGGGGGCAGCTGTCTGACCAGGGCTGGTCAGGTTGGGACCCGGTGCCCTCGTGGGCTGCAGGAGGGTGGCAGATTCTGGAAGCTTCCAGAGACGGCCGGCACCCAGGAAGCACTCCAGCCCTGGGGTATCTGGCTCACAGTTTCCTTCAGGGCAGGTTCTACAGGGACTGTTTTCGTGGCCCGGGAGCGCGTCATCGGTTCGCATCTGCAGGGGGTCTGAGCAACTGGCGCCTGTGCATCTTGGGTCCCCCCAACCCCCGTCTCTGATCAGGGGCTGGATGCATTTTCACTTGCATTTCTCAGGACTCAGGAAAAAAAACCTCAGCAGGAGACGTGCTGGGCTCTCCCCTGAGCGCATGCATAGCTGGCGTCATGCAGCCCGAGCTGCTGATCTCCCCTGGGACCCTGCTGCTCCATCCACGCGGGGTCTGGCCCCCAGGGAGCTGGCGGAAGGCTGGGATCCTGGAAGGGGCTCAGGACACACCAGCTCTGGGGGCTCAGACCCCCGTGACCCACCGATCGTCATGTTTCCCCTGGGACACAGGTGTGGATTTTAGAGTAGCTGGTGTATTGGCTGTATGTCCTCAGTTGTGCATTAGTTGAGGACGATTCAAAAGCTCTTGATGTGATGCCGGGTTTCTGGGAGGCACTAAGCTGGCTCTGGGGCTGCTGCCTTAACATGGGTGTGGGACTAGTGTTCCAGGCCTGGACCAGGTGGGCAAGCCCACGGCCTCCTCCTTGCCCTGTGCCCCCAGCCCCAAGGGTGAGGAATGGCCCGTGCCCTCTGGGGCAGTGGCCGTGTGAGCTGTGAAGGGGCAGTGGGACCAGGCCTGGGCCCTGGGACGGGGGTGGGCACCCCAAGCCTCAGGTGTCTCACCGGCCAGATAGTGGGGACTGTGGTCATGGGTTGTGTCACGTCACCCTCCTGGGCTTGCACCGAGGACTCAGCGGGGCACACAGCCAGTGCCCCACAAACACGAGGCCGTGACGGCATGGCCAGGACCTGCGTTTCCTCTGAGAGGGTCGGGGGTCCCTTCCCCATGCCTTGTCCCCCTCACTGGACCTGCAGGGACAGAGTGACCCCTGCCGCCGACCCGGGGGACCCCACACATGGTGTGAGACAGACCTACCGTCCACAGGGTGCCCTCAGCACTGGGAGGCGAGGCCCACGGCGCTCCTGGGATGAGCCTTGTGGCCCCAACCTCCGCACAGGGTCCAAGGTGGGGCGGGGTCTCCCTGCATCCATCCATCCGTCTACTTTTTCACTGACCACGTCTCTGTGCGCCCGCGTGGCCTATGTGGCCCTGCCCTCAGTCTGGGCTCACCTAAATCAGTGGACAGAGGTGGAGTTCACAGTGCTGGGAGCAGAGGGGCAGCCAGGCCATTTGAAGGGAGGCGTGGGCAGTGCTGCGGAAGCTTCCAGGTGGAGACGGCTGGGGCAGGACCTAAAGGGTGGAATAGAGGCCATCAGGAAGGGAGTTCTCGAGGGGAACAGAATGTGCGAGGGCCGGCCGTCGGGAAGCGCATGGCAGCAGCGCTTATAGGGAGTTTCAGGTCCCCCCGCCCGGCTGGGACACAGGGAAGGGCAGAGTGACGGGAGGGGCAGCAGGGCCCCGACACCACATCAGGCAGCCACGTGCTGGTGATGGGTTTGGAAGCGGGGACCACTGTGATTAGCCTGTGGCCACTCTCCCAGCAGTATGGGGCCTGGAGTGTGGAGACCCTTGTTGGTCCCTGGGACCAGCTCCAGGGACGGCGTGATGACACGTGAACTGGGCAGACCCTCAGGTCTCCGAGAGTCCCAGCCAAAGTAGGACACCCCCTTACATGGGGAGCTCTGTCTCTTCCACGGAAAAGAAAGACTCCAGGCAAACAGGATAAAATGTCAACAGTTGTCGACAGCAGTGTTTTCCGTGATTCCATGCTCTTTGCTGTATTATTCGATTCCCTTTTGATATAAACCAAGACTCCAATCAAATCTGGGGAAGAGATTAGAGCAGGAGAGAAACCCACATACACTGATTCACCCTCTTTCTTGGGGCTGTGACTCCCCCTCCCCACTCCCTGGGAGTGGGGCAGGGATGTCCCTTGAGTCAGAATGTGCCTTTGTGGAGGGAGCGGCCGGTCCATCGCCTGAGCCTGGGCAGGTAGCCCGGGTCCGCTGCTGCCAGAGGGGCAGCCAGGGCCTGCATGGGAGGGGATGCCTTTGGAATGGCAAGACAGGGCAAAGCGCCCTCCCCAGAAGCAGAGAGGAGTTCAAGGGCAGGACTTGGGGACCACGGCTTAGCAGGTCCTGACCCTGTTCGCACCCATCTGATCCCTTATTTCTTCTGAACCAGGTGAAAGGGGCTCACAGAGGGGTGGGGGCTGCCTCCCGGGTGTCCCAGTGACCAGAAGAACAATGGATGCTCTGCCGTGGGAGGGGGCTTTGGGGGCAGAAGTGGTGAGTGGGGGGACCCCCTTCCACGTCTACTGTGATCCTACCCAGGATGCCCTGAGAGCCCTCTGATCCCCATGAGTTCAAGTGTGAGTGTGTGCATGCACGTGTGTGTGCATGTGTGTGGGTGGTGGGTAAGTGTGGGCACGTGTGTGCATGTGTGGACGAGGGGGCATTTGTCCATGAGTGTGGGTGGACAGACTGTGCGTGTGCGCACATGGGTGGGTGTGCCTGAGTGTGCGCACATGTGTGGTGGTGTGTGTCCCAAGTACAACACCCTCGCCATGGACTCAGCGCTGGGGAAGGAAGGAAGGAAGGAAGGAAGGAAGGGGCCGCTAAAAGTGAAGCGGTCACATCCATCTCTGATTAACGAATTAGGATCCGAATTTTTAACTAATTGAGTACATTAAATAGAAAGTCCCCCAAAAAGAAAGGGGGAAAAAAAAAGACTAATACGAGACACTGTTCAAAGCGTCTTTAATAAAAAGTGTCTTTGGGATTTGACCGTAATGGCTATCCTTGCTTGCCAAAACCTGTCGCCCTGGCAGGTAACCCTCATCCAGCGTATCTGAAATGGTACCTAAATGAATTAGCAATAAAATGGACTTAGGCCGAGCAGTGGGGACCTCCATTAATCTCGGGTTAATCACTAAAGAGATGCCATTCACTCTTCTTAAGAAGTCACATTTTTCTCCCCTTGCTGGCGACCAGATTTCATAAAGTAACATATTTCTAATGAAAGGTCTCTGCTTGAATTAAACCCTGAAGGTTTATGCAGATTTCGTGTTTGATTACTGCCGGCTGCGGAAGGGAGGCCTCTCTGAAAGGGCCCCAGCGTGCAGTTCATAAGATTCTTTGAAACAAAATAGTGCACTCGTGCTTAGTGGCTTTAATCAGCCCTGACTTTTCATAGTCAAACAATACCTAATTACAGTAACACCTGCCTTCCAGGCCCTGTCACAGGGGCTCCTGCCAGAGAGCGGCCTTGTCTCCGAGCTGCGTGATTATTACAGACTCTGCACAGAGTAACTAACTGACACTCAGCAAGTTTGGTAGCCATTAGGAAAGGTTTATTTTGCTGCCGCATTGCTGGCTTTTCCATTCCATTCTTCTCCTTTCTGTTTTTGGGGGGCAGGGAGGAAAGAGGAGGGGCCTTGGGCCTGGGTCGGGGCTCGGGTGTAGGACTCGCACAAACGCTGTGCATTTGCTCCTTTGGGCTTGAGATTTAGAAATGGGTGTTCTGGTGCGCGGACCCGCACATCCCGGCCGGGGGCCAGGGAGGGCCCACCCAGCAGCGCCCCGTCTCAGCTTCCTTGGGTGCAGCGTTATTTCACATGGAACGTTCCGCGACGCACGGGGAGACTGGCCCAGTGGAAGCCATAGACTATTATCTCGTTAAAGTCTTTCTTTTCTCATTAATTTTGCCTGGCAAATGAGCCTGAGTTTTCCAGAACCCAGCCACGTGAGTAACATCAACCTGTCAGCCGGGGGCTTGACGGCGCCTGTAACAAGTTCCTGGAAATGAACAAGGGACGTCAGTGATGACAAAGTGATGGGCGTCCTGTCCCCCGGGCCCCCCACCCCCTCCCCACAGCTGCCTGTTCCTGGCGCCCCATCGCCCCCGTGTCCCTTTGGCAGGACCCCTAAAGAGTGACAGAGACGGAGGGAGGAGGAGGGTCCAGGTGGCCCATCCAGGGGGCAGTTACAGACCGGCGGTAACTGCACACAAATCACATGTGCCAGTGGTAGGCTTGTCTGCTCCTGACCACGGCCCCATCACCCTGTCCTGCCACTGGGAGGGCTCTTTCGGGGGACAGCTTGGGACGCAGCTGTGGACCAAATGCTGGCCCAGCCCTGCCCGCTTTCCAAGTCCCTCGGGGACTCCATCCAGTTTCCTTGAGGAAGGATGCTGCTGGGGCTTCTCCCGTACTCTGGGTGACCTTCACTGGGCGGGGGGGTGGGGGGTGGGTGGGGCGGGGGGGACGTGAGAACAGGGAGGCAGAGCCAGGAAGCCACCCCAAACCGGGAGAGCCCTGCGCACCATAGCAGACCTTCCGGCCGCTCCCAGGGAGGCCCGCCAGCTTGCCTGCTCGGGACCAGAGCCTCCAAGGCACACCGAGCCACCTGCTCTGTGGCCAAGACAAAGTTCCCTTTTGCCTGCGGTCAGCGCGCTCGGCGAGGGCGTGTGCACACACGTGAGCACACGCGTGCCTGCAGGGCCGCGTCCCAGGTCCCTCTCAGCTGCGGGTGCCATTTCCGTTCCCCTGGTTTTGGTCTCTGGACGCTGCACGGTGTTGACAATTACCCACAGCCAGGACTTGCCAAAACCTGGAGTTGAAAGGCTTCAAGGAGGAAAAAAACAACTGGAAAGCTGTTTTCTGTTAAGGCAGGTTTATTTTTCCTAGCAATTATGTCTGACTAAAATGTCCTTGAGCGGGAGGCACTTCCCCAGGAAAGGTCTGATTCATCCTGGCCTGGACAGCGAGAGTGGCGGCCCCTGTTCCCACCCCCCTCGGGCCCCACACTCCTAGCCAGGGGCTCTCCGCACTCGCCCACGATGGGAGCCCGGGGCCCAGAGCAGCCACCCCGTGACGGCCCAGAAACCACGCTTCAGTGGAGGGAGCGCCCGCCTGCACAGGGCTCTCTGGAACCCATCTGGGAAGGGGGCAACTGCTAGGATCTGGAAACTCAGCAGCTGGCCCTGCCCAGGGAGCTGGCCTGGCACAACCGGCCGTACGAAGCAGACACCAGGCAGCAACCCTGACTCACCTTGCCAGGAAGGCCAGCTGCCCCAACTCTTGCGATGTCTATCCCCGTGCTGTCTCCGGTACCGGCCTTCAGGTAGCTCAGGACTTGGGTCCCAGAGAAGCAGCAGGGCCTCCTCCAGGTGGTCAGTGGCTTGGCCCCCACCCCTGTCTCCACCACCAGCTCCAGGTCTGTGAACAAAGCCATCGCGGAGAAACTCCCCGGGTTCTGATTCCTCCCTGGGGAGGGAACCGCCCCCCACGCCCAAACTATCCCTCTGCCGTGCTGTTCTGGCATTTTCCACCCCCGGGGCCGCCCTGCCAGGGCCCCGAGGCTGGCCTGGTCATGGAAGGAGCGAGCGTGAGTCCACGGGGCCTGCACAGCCTTCAGGCTTAGCATTCAACACGCCATCCTCCCCAGGCCGCCCCTCGCCCGCCCAGCACTGACCCCCAGCCTCCAGGCCGCCATCTGCCTCTCGTCTCCCGTGTTTGCCTGCCCTGATCAACGTGATTGATCATCTCGGCGGCCACAGGTTGGTCATAAAGCCATTCTGAGAGCCTCTCGCATTTCCTCCGGGCCCCGTTGGCATGACAGGCCTTGACATCGGCCATTCGTCACCTGCTGCCTGTGGTCACTGTACACGACGGCCGGCAGACAGACAGGAACCAGGCTTCAGGAGGTGCTGGCCCACAGCCGGGGTGACGTGGGCCAGACGGATGTGTCTGCCTTCTGTCGGACCCACCGGAAGGTTGGGACAGTGCCCCATCCCCAGGGCCGGCTGCCCTGGGCCAGGTGCCACTGGGGACGCCACCCAGCACCATGGGCTTGACCCTCCCCACAGGGGCACTGGCATCCGCCCTGCACACCTGGGAGGGCGGCTGGGAAACTAGAGGGCAGATCAGTGGCACGGCCCCCTGGGGGCCCTGTGCAGGTCCCGCCGCCTCCACAGAGCAGCCCCCTCAGGCTTCTCCTAGGCATGTTGTTCCCTGGACCTGTCTGCAGAGACAAAGGGGCACGGTGAAGGGACGCCTCTGGCTGGCTTAGGGACGGGGTGGGTGCAAATGCCTCCGACACTGGGGCCTGGGCAGATCGGGAGACCCCCGGAGTTGGGGGGTAGTCCCTCACACACGCATGTGCACACACTCAGGCACACAGGCGCTCGCCCTCCTAAGATCGTGAAGCCCACGCTCTGGGAGCTGTACGTGAACCAATGCTGCTGTCGGGCCAGGGACTCCTGTAACCCAAAACGGAGAGAGGCCAGACCAGGCGTTTGGGGATGCAGACTCCGGGGCCTCGGGAGCTGTGTGTCTGGGGACTTCCTGACTCACATAAAGATGCTCTTCTTGGTCATCACGGCCCCCCTGCCCCCACCATCCAGGGGCCCCGAGACCCCGGCATAGCCGGCCTCTCCGTCCTCATGGTCCTTGCCTGGTTCTCGACCCGTTCCCTGCCATGGCAGAGAAAGTCTTTCGAGGCCTCGCTGGGTCTCCCCCAACACCCCACTCCCTCCCGTGGACCACCGACCAACGCGATGTCCTTTCCCAGGGATGGCCTGGTGCTGCCTCTTAGGACAAGCACCGCAAGCCCCCTGCTGTTTGGATGCCATACGGGAGACGAAATAAAGACCTGCCGCAGGTCGGACCCCACCAGCAGCCTGCAGAGCGCGGGTGGCCAGTGTGATTTCACGTCTAAGCAGGACGGCCCCGCAGCAGCACTTAATTGACCACTGCAGCCCTGGTGACGTTTGGAGGCCCCCGCCGTGCACCGCGCAGAGTACGATGGTCAGCAAGCTTGACGCATCTGGGACGTCCCTGTGCTGGCACGAGACACCTGCCCACAGCCTGGGGGTCACGTCGGCGACCATAGCGAGCCAGGACGCCCAGCGGCCGCGGACGGACCACCGGCTATACAGCTGTGGCTGGATGTTGCCGGGGGCATCTCAGTGCAAGGCCCACCCTTGAGGTCTGCGTCCTCAGCGACCCGTAGAATACTGACCCCCGGGAGCTTTTCCAAATGCATCAATCAATTGACCGATGGTGTGTTTCAGGAGACGCATCTCAATTCAGAAAACCTCCGCTGGTCTAAAAACAGAGATCTAGGAGGGGAGGGTGAAACCCAGCACAAACTACCCAGGCACCCCCGTTTCCCGATAGCCAGGCTCCCCAAAGCCCCCGGGCGGGAACTATTCAAAGCCCCCATAGGCTCTCCAGCCCCGCCCCTGTATTTCCCGCCCCAGCTGTCAGAGCTGCAGCTAGTCTTGGGGAGACCTGGGCATGCAGTGTGCTTTCTGTGTGTCTTCCTCAGCCTCTCGCTCCTGTCAGGGCCGGGCTGTGCATTCCCTCTGTGCTGTCTTTGCAAAGAAAGCAGGTGTGGAAGCTGCACCAGTGGCCACCAGAGCGGCTCTGGGCCCCTGAACCGTGGGGATGGGGTGGTTGCAGTGGGAACCGCCCCTGCCCAAGGGCCTGTGCTCACCGGGGCCCCACAACCCTGCTTGTCTGCCCAGAAGGGCGGGCGGTGTCTCGACCTGGGTCCGAGTGGCAGGGCAGGGCCCTCTCTCCGACAGGTGCAAGGTGACCAGAGCAGGGATTAGCACAGCCTGAGGCCAGGCCCGGGGCACAGCTGGAATGGGGGTAAATGCCCTCGTGTCAGACCCTTATAGAGAGAGGCGAAGGGCAGGGCATTCAGAGGGCCCGAGCTGGACGGGTCTCAGCCTCCTGCCCAGGTGGCTGTGCAGGCAGCCTCGGAGGAGCTGCCCCCGCACAGCAGCCAGGCCCCTCGGCTCCGCGCGCCTCAACCCCTGCCCTGGGCTGGCTTTCTTCCGGCCTGCCCAGGCTCCCACAGAGGGAAGCCCGCCCAAAGGCCCATCCATGGCCTTGAGCTAAGGTCAGGCCGGGGACCACCAGGGGAGGTGACAGGGAAGCCAGCCTGTGCCTAGCGTGTCCCCTGAGCAGTGTCACCCAGAAGGCCAGCCAGCGCAGAGCCACCAGACGCCCACCACCGAGGGGGTAGATGTTTTCTCCATTACGTCACTGGGAAAGCATGAGCCACGTTAGGACAAAACCTTGTGGAATCCCAAATCTCTTAAAAGGAATATTGACTTATCTCCCAATCATGATAATAACGTATATGCTTTGTGAAGTAAGCAGGGGAAAAAAACAAAGATCCTTTAAATAAGAAAATCAAAACTACCCATGATTCCTCTGTTAATCTATAAAGACAAACACCCAAGCTCTAGGAAGAGAAACTCAATTTCACTGTCAGCACTAAGCCAGTGAGTGGCCGCCGGCAGTAGCTGAATGTGTGTCCATGGTCAGGTGCGTTCCTACCTGTGCGCACAGGTGTTTGCGTGTGCGTGTTTGGGCAGGGGCGGTGCAGGCGTGTACACACGTACTTATCAAGTCTGCATACTCACAGCCGAGATCAACCTCAGACCTTCGCCTCTTCCACTTACCCCAGGGTATTGCCATGGGGTATTGCCCTATGGCTTTAGCGCTCTTGCATTTTAGGTTCTGCAGTGGCTGTTGGGGGGTGATGGTATAGCATCACTGGACAGCCAGCTAGACCGACGACCTTCTCAGAGGATGTCACTTATCACGCAGGGACCCCCGTCTCACCTGGACAGGTGGACCTGGGAGGGTGGGAAGTGCTCTGTAGCAGGCTTATCTCTTGCGTGCAGAGGAAGTGCTTTTCTCTCAGTCTCCCCCCTTCCCCGCGGCCCCCCAACTGTCAGCGTCCAGCCCCACATCTGGGAGCATCCATGTTAGGACCTCAGGGCTCCCATCACCCCCTCTGTCTTGACGTGATGGGGTGCAGGTGCAGCCGCTCCCCAACGTCCACCATGGGCTGTTCCTTCAGTACTCACTGGCACCAACTAAAACCTTTGCTGAGGTCTGAAACAAGTGTTTAGCTTTGAAAAAAATCAATACTAAGAACAAGGAAGCTTGGGCAGGACCAGTTCCTGGCGCAAGCAGGAAGCAGGGTGGACGGCCTTCCCTGGGGTCGCGTGCTCACCCTTAGAACCAGAAGTCCAGGAGGAACCAGGGTCGGGTTCCCTCGGCATGCCGGGCGGGAAGGAAAATCTCTCAGGGACTCAGGCAGAATTTGGATGAATCACTTGGAAACAAAGGGGAGGATTTTGAGGTGCAATTGAAGTCACCAAGGTGGTTCCTTCCGAAATTCCAGGAGCAGAGCAGGGAGGCTGGCTCTGGCCGGGAGGCGGGGGGGCAGGGGACACTGCCACACACATTCCCCAGCTCTTCACATGCTAGCAGCTCTACACTGGGCAGGTCCCCAAACTCTCCAAGTCTAAGTCACTCGCCTGAGAAGGGGGACGATGCCACCAGCCTCCCGGGCAGCCGAGGAGGTGCAGTGACGGTGATGTGCAGCTCTGGGCACGGGCTGGGAGGGGGCACTGGACGCAGAAGCGGGCGTGTTTGGCATCCGGTCACCAGAACAAGGCCGCCAGGTACCCAGGTGTTCTCTTTAACTGTGAATTTTGCCGTTCTGTCCTGCGGGTTCCCCTCCGTCTCCACCTGAGGACACGCCTGTGGGACCTGCTGGTAGAGACGAGGTGTCTCAGACTGCGGCCAAGTCAGCCACGAGCCCAGAGCTCCCCCGAGAGCCTGGTGATTCAGGCGTGGCTCTGACCGCAGAATCCTTTTCTGTCGCTGCTGGTTCCAGGCCCCCGGAGCCCAGCCTGAGCATAGTCGGTGTGCGGTGGATACTTTCTGAATGAGTGCGCGGAGCCAGGAGCAGGGTGGGTACCCCGGGAACGTGATCCCGGTGCAAGTTCTGTGGCACAACATTTTCAGGGGCTCCGAAGGCCCCTCGAGACGCAGGCCTGAACCTCCCACGGGGTTTACGCATCTTTTAGGCCTTCTGTGCGGCCAGAGGCCCTCGGAGGTGGCCTTCAGCAGAGGGCCCCATCTTCTAACCATCACTTCCTCACGTGCGTTCATCGACCCCGCATTTGCCCAGGTCCCAGGCCCAGCCCCTGGCATGGAACCACCCACTCTCTCTTTTACCAAGGAAGCCCCTTTGGACTTGCAAACGGAAAGCATCTGAAGCTAGTATCCAACCTGGCTCCCCTCTCCTACCTGTAAACAGGCTGCTCCGTGCATTCTCAGAATGTTCTAGACGAGGAATGTGTGTGGGGCTGGCTTTGGCACGCAGACATTTCCGTGGAGAGGTCGGTAAGTGCCAGGCTCTGGCACTTCCCCTGGGGACGCAGGCTGGTGGGGGTGGGGGGACTGTCTGTGAGCCAGGCAGAGGCTCCCGGCTCCTTGACCCAGAGACCAGGCCCCCAGGTCTGGCGCTCAGGCTGGTGACTGGCCACCCCTGGTAGTCTGGGGGACTCTGGACCCTGAGATGCCTTGTCGGCTGGGCCGGCTCTGCCAGGGCCTCTGTTTCGGGAGGCCCCTCCCTCGGCCCTGCCCCTCCCAGCAACCACGGCAGGCTGTCCACCCTGGAGGAGGAAGGTCGCCTCCTACGAGATGGGGGAGGGTCATAGGAGTAAAGGTCACTGAGGTCCCCCTGGAGCCCGGTCTTGTGTCTGGAAAACACCTGCAGAGGAAGCCAGCACCTGTGTCCACACGGGCCGGGAAGTCTGCCGACGGAAAGCTTGGTTATTACGGCTTGAGTTGCTGCGTGTGTCATTCTCGGTAAACCTGGATTCATTCCCTCCCCAGGTGAACTGACCACCCCTGGTGTCCCCCCAGGCCACATTTTATTCGTCTGAAGCATGGGAGGAGCCGGGGTGCGCCGAGATGGGGACATCTTTCCCCCAAGGCCCCGGTGAGGGTCGAGGTGCTATCAGGGCAGCTTGTGGTGGGGACTTCCCTTTATTTTCTCCTGCGTTTCCCTTGATATTGGGTCATCTCTCAGTGAGCACAGCCCAGGTCTTTGTAACATCCTCTGCTAGAGAAAAGGTGAAGCCCTGGGGGACCAGGTGGAGGGGAGAAACTTATCAGCACGTGTGGGCTTCCCTCTGTCCTTCCCTACACCGTATTTTGGAGGAATCTGGCCCAGTGGTCCGGGCGTGGGTGTCTGTTAGCCCCGAGATGCCGCCACAGGCGGACTTCCCTGCCAGGGAGGTGCCAGGGCAGGGGGCACACAACTCAAGTTCTGAGGGGTGACACTCGGGTGAGAACCCAGCTCCTTGCCTAGGGGTGCAGGAGCATCTCAAGACCCCAAGCTCGCAGGGCCCGGCTGGTGGGACCCAGTTGCTCCGTGTGGCAGGCAGCAGGAGGCCTGGGGGGACCCGAGGGGTGGTCCTCTTGCAGCCGGGGCCCAGGCCCGCAGGGGCCAGGGCTGCTACCAGGCTGCCAGCCGCTGGGGTGAAGGCGCCCTCTATCGCCGGCTTGGGGGACGTCTTGTCTCCAAAGCCCGGCAGCCCCGAAAGCCTTTGCAAACCAGCATCAAACGCCCCGGCTTCCCCAGACGTGATCTGCCTTTGGGGAACCTTTAAAAGAAAGAGTCAAGCGTTTCCAGCTCCCATTTGACTTTTAATATAAACCGTGTGGTTCTTGCAGCATGGGTGTTTTTCGGAGCATTTAAATGGTTGTGTTTACCTGGGGATGGGAGGGAGGGAGAGGCATATGGACCTTCTGTTAAGTCAGTTTTCGTAGAAAAGCAATTGAAGATACGGCCAAAATGATGAGCTGGTTTCCCCGTGGCCTGGAATTCTGTCGAGAGCAAAAACACTTCAGAAAGCTCTGGAAGCAGCAGGGATGGGGGCACACCTCCACCTCTGGATGTGAGAGATGTGAGCAGGCTTACCCTCACATCTCTCGGTGCGGCATTTTGTGGGGCTGGGGTCCTCGGGCTCTTCCGTGATGACACAGTAGCCGAGCAGGGACAGAACAAACAGCCCATAAGGCTTTCCTGTCCAGCTTGGGGAGACAACGTTTCCTCTCCATGTTCAAAACTGCCTTTGTTCAGACATCATATTCAATAAGCATCTTTAGATGCTTTATGGAGGGTTTTGGGTTTGTTTTTTTGTTTCTAAAGTGTCAGTTTTCCACCTGGAGGCAAATGGATGATTTTTTTTTTTTCCTCCAAAGCAATTTGTTTATCGTTCTAGTGACTCACTGCAGGGACAGTTATGACTTGGAGCGTCCGTCTGGTTTTCCTGGCTGGACAAGTGGATGCCAGCCCCACACACGGGCCTCACTGGGCAGACGAGCCGTGTGGGCAGCACGGGGGCCCTGAGGGCTCCGGAGGTGGAGGGCTGTTTGCCAGGGCTGGATTCACAGCGAAGGCTCCTCCCGAGGGTGGGGGGCACCAAGGTCCCCCAGCAGCAGGACAGCATGGGAGGTGCAGATTGGCTGGGGGCCGGGGCGGGGAGGGGAACTACGCAGTCACGAACCAACCTGTGCTCATGACAACGATGCTCTCCTGAAATATTAGATTGGGTTCTGGAGAGACCGTGGGTGGCCTTCCAGGTTCCAGGGGTGTCAAGACCTTGTCAGACAAGCTCTGCATTCGTGGGAGCCTCTGAGCAGCCCGAACCTCGTTTCCAAACTGCTCCGGTCCCGCTAACCTCCAGGCCACGCCAGCACGGGGCCCTGGGCTGACAAAATCAGGCTCCACACGACTCAAACTGTTTAGATTTGTAACCACCCTGGAAGCATTGCCAAGGCACGTGGGATCAGTGCTGTCGGCTGAGATTTTACGAGTCACACGCTCGGGAATCAATTTGCGGAGGACGGACACAGCCTCGGTGATGGGGGCGTGTAACCCAGCCCAGAGAGTAGATCCCACCCACCCACTGCAGCCAACCCCCCGGAGCCCTGGAGAGGCTGCTGGGATTGTTGTCAGGTGCTGCCGTCTGTTGGCATGTGGGTCCCTCTCCTCTTCTGGTGTCAAGCAGTCGGGACAGCTTGGGTTCCCCAGAGAGACCCTCACCCTGGGAGAATGGGGACACGGTCCTGACACAGACAGTGGCCTTTAGACCAAGCTCGGGGCCTTGTGATGGGACACGGATGGCCCGCCTTGGGCCAGGGCGGGTGGACTGCACGCCGGCAGTTCAGCTCCTTGAAAGGACCTTCTATCTAGAGAACTTCAGAGATCACACGTGAGCCACGGAGATACAGGGTCCTGCCCAGGGCCAAGGGCAAAGCGAGGAAAGGACCAAAGCAGACTTGGCATATGCAGTGCAGTCTGCAGCCTCTGAAGGAAGCCCAGTGTGCCCGGGTGGCACGTGGCCCCTTCCCTGCCACGAGCCCCAGAGTCATCTGTGCTCCTGCAGAGACCCCGGGCTTTGGGAGGTGGATGCTGGCAGGCTCCTCCAGCCAGCGCAGTCCTTACATGCAGAGCTCGGAGCCTCGGGAGCGGAGGGTACCTTGGATGGCGTGGGAGGGATGCCAGCTGGCGCTCTGGGCCCCCCCAAGTTCTGGCCAGCCCAGAGCATGTCCTGGTGAGGTTTTTCAGGGCCCCCAGGACAGCTTGGGGAACCCAGGATGTGGGTGTGTGAACCGCAGCCATCCAGCCAAGTCTGGCTCAGGGCACCTGTCCCCTGGCCCCAACCCCGCAGAGGGCAAGCGCCTCTCCCCCCCAGCTGGCCACCTGGACGTTCTGATTACCTGTCCAGGTGTCTCTGGGAAAGCTGCTCTGCCCTCCTGCCTGCGTCCCATTGTTCCGCAGGCTCTCCTTTAGGTCATTTTACATTTTCACCTGATCCCTGTAATTCTGGCAAAACATTCCCAGGCCACGAAGCGACCCTCTTGCAGCTGGTGTCTGGTCCCCACTCACAAAGCTCTGGGCAGAAATCTCGGCTCCAGCACCGGCCCCGGGCTCGGTCAGGGCTCTAGCCCCCAGGGTAGGACAGGGCTCTGTCCCCCACCCACCCCATGTCCGCATCCGGTGTGTCACGGCCCCAAGCCCAGGGGCACCCAACCTCCCTCCTCGGTGCTCCCAGGGCAGCTGGCGCGTGGGCGGGGGGGAGGGGAGGTGGGCCAGGCAGCTGACCGCTAGAGCATGGTGCCCCCCAGACACGGGGAGGGGTGCAAGGCAGGCACACCTCGGCGGGAAGAGCTCAGACCCCCTGCAGGCGGACTTGGCAGCCTCTCTGTGCAGACTCGGCGCCTAATCAGAGAGCGGGTGGAAAGGCCCTGCGGCGTGACACATCCGAAAAGGAATATCAAAGAACATTTGAAGAGCTCGATAAATTGATCATATTCCAGTGAACCTTCACCCTCATAACGATGGGACCATTTAAATGCTAATGTCATTTTTTAAAAAGTCAATTACAGGAGTTTGGAAGGAAAGGAGTCAGCATTCTCCCCACGCCTCCCCTGCTGCCGGCCCCCTCTCCCCGTCCACGGGCGCTGGAGCGTTTGCCGGGTCCCCTGCAGGGAATATTCCTCACCGTGGTCCCTGTAATTGAATCAAGTGGATACAGACAACAAAATACCCTCCGTCCTGTGAGTAATGAAAAGCACGTGTTGATAAAGCAGGCAGTGTGTGCGGGTCCGGGAGAAGCGTCTGCAGTCCACCCCGCGATGGCCCGACCTCACTCCACCCCACCCGCAGGCCCGGCAGTGGCGTTTCCCTACGGAAGAGAGACCGGGGCTGGTGACACATGAGCCTTCCGGAACATTCCAGAGAGGGGTGCCAGTTTCCCTTCCTTCCTCTTGGTGGGCATCCTTGCCTGCTCTATGCCCGCCGACCCTCTGGGCCCCCAGGCTCCCGTCGCAGGGTTCTGGGCATTGCGTCCACCGCAGGGCCTGGGGATCTCCAGGGCGTGCGCACACCTCCACGGCCCCAGTTCCTCCCATGCCGGCGATGATGCCAGGCGTGCCGTCTGATCCGCTTCCGTGTTGGCGCCGTCTCGTGTGCTGGATGCTCACTCTTGTGAGGCCCCGCTCCAGAGAGGGAAACAAAGGGCTGCCCGGCTGGCCTGCTAGCAAGCGGAAAGGGCTAGAACTCAAAGCTGTCTGCCCGGGGCTGTACGGAGCCACACGGGCAAGGAGGCAAAGCCTTCACAGCCAGCAGGCTGCCCGGAAGGTCCCTAGTGTCCACTCTGGGCCACGATGGGCTGAATCCCCAGGGAACCAGCCGGTCTTCACCTCAGGGAGAACATGGTGAACTTTCTGGCATTTTGGGGGATTGGCTGTCCGGGACTGACCTGTGACCCTCAGGCCCCCAGTCCAGTGCCGTGAGCAGAGACCCGGGGTCAGCTTCCAGCAGGCCCCCAGGACCTCCCGCTCTGGGGTGGGGCTGAGGGGCAGCTCGGACCCCCTTTCTACCCCCTTTTCTGCTCTTCACCACCGCACTGGCTGCCAGGAGAAGGCGTCCTCCAGACTCTGCTCCCCCAGTTAGCAGGGAAAGCCCACCTCGGGGGTCCCCTGTCTGCTTTCTGCCCAACACTTTTCTCTCTGTTGTTTTTGTTTGTTTTTGGCCACTCCGTGCAGCATGTGGGATCTTAGTTCCCCGAATAAGGATGGAACCTGCACCCCCTGCAGTGGAAGCACAGAGTCTAAACCACTGGACCACCAGGAAAGTGCCCCCCTGTCTGCTTTCTGTACCCAGGGTCCTCACTGGGAAGTCCAGGTCACAGCCCCAAGCACCGGGGTTGGGGCTGAGCCCAGCGAGGGCCCAGAGCAGGTGCCGCCTCTGGAGCCCAGCAGTGGCCACAGTGACGTGGGACTGAGCCGCCTACCTACTGTCTCTGGGTCCCCTCGGCCTCCCACAGCTTGTGCTGCAGGGCGTTTAGTGATCGAGTCTCCACGTGTGGATGAGAGACACCCCGAGGCCTGGCCCGTTGGGAGCCTCCCCCTTCAGGAGCCCGGTCAGCCTTCCCTGTCTCCCTGCCCGGGGCCCGTGTTGTAGGAAAGGGAAGGGTCCAGGACGCCCCTTCTCAGCCGATGCCACAGGGGGAAGATAGGCGTTCTCCTCCTGCTTTTGGCCACTGCCCAGCAGATTTGGGATTTTGCAATATTCCAAAGTGGGGAGGGCCTGACACACTCCCCCTGGGGCCACCTCTTTTGAGGGCCTTGTGGCAGGGCACTGGGCTGGCCCTCGGCCTGGACTCCATCACTCCCGGGAGAAGACCCCCATCCTTGGGGAGGGGGGGTGCTGCATCTGGGGCTCAGGGGTTCCTTCTCCCACTTTCACTGGTCACTGACTGCAGGGCTCAGGTGGAGAACCACTAAGGGGAGGGGAGGCCATCTCTGTGTGCCGTACTTCCTGAACCCACCCCGCCCGAGCAGACGCGTGTTCACAATCTCCCAGGACCCGGCCCTGACTCCTCCCCCGGCCCCCAGGCCGCCTCTGTGTCCAGTACTGCCTGAACCCACCCCGCCCCATCCAGGCGGCGCCAGGCTGGGTGTGAAGGAAGCCTGTTCCCGGAGCCGACAGTCAGCATCCTGACGACACTGACCAGGACACTGGGCTCCTGGGCAGGGTCCCCGAGAACGCAGGGTCCTGGCATTTGGGAGTAGAAAATGGGGAAGATTAATAAAAGAGCATGCCTGCCAACCCTGCAGACCCTGAGGTCCCTGCACATACGTGTCACCCCTTTCTTCCTCATGACGGGCGGGGGTCTCAGCATCCTCGTTTCTCAGATGAGGAAACCAAGGCACAGAGAGCTGGAACACGCTCTGGTTCCCACAGGGCCATGATGGAACCCTGACAGCCAGAACCCAGTTATGTCCCAAAGGTGATTCTCTCATCCCTCCCTCCCTCCTGCCCTTCACACCATTCTGGGCCTGGACCCAACGAGTCTAGCAGCCCCTCCGGTGGTGGGGACCAGTCTGGGGTGATCCCACACCTTTCCCCGAACGCTGGCCCTTCCGACGGTAAACCCCAGCCCGAGTCGGCTCCGTGCCGGGGAGGGAACACCATCCCCACCACCCAGGAGAGAAGTGGGCTCCAGGAGGACGCTCAGCAGAGGAAGAAACTCAAGACGGGGGCTGTGGATCACAAAATGTTGCAAAATTTTCCGACGCAGCCCCATTAGATCCCTGAAACGGGATACGAAACCTGAACTTGGCCACATAATACAGCTCTGTCTGGAAGGGCCGAGAGCGCCCAGGCCCCAAGCTGTCTTTCAAAGAGCGATAGTTACGGAAATTAGTGGTGCAGAAACGCATCCCCATCCTTCATCAGGGGCCTTATTAACTGTCCCACGGTGTGACAGGAGCAGCCTGGCCTCTTGACTTCAGGGCCTGGGAGAGGCCGTCCCCAGCCCCAGCCACGCGGAGACAGGCAGGAGGGACACCCGGCAAGCGCGGGGACCTCGCAGGGTGCCGCACGGCAGGCGTGGAGGAAGCAGGTCTGCAGCACGGTGTGACCCACGCGGCCTCCTTTTGGGGCAGTGATAACACGGCGTACCAGAGTGGAGGACGGCCTGGGTGGAGATAGCCCTAGTAGTCAGGGGTCCCCACGGAAGGGCCAACCAAATGCCACACGGGGCCCTGGAGAGGCCCTGAGTCACACCCACCTGGATGCGGCGCCAGCCCAATGCTGACCCCTCAGGGGCCCCACTTCCCTGAGCGTCAGTTTCTTCATCTACACCTGGGGAACCTGTGCAGGTTAAAGGAGGTAAAGGGACGGCTACAGGCCCCCGGGGGATGTCCAGTCGATATCGGGCCCCCCAGGGGATGTCCAGTCGATATCGTGTGCTTTTGTGCTTATCCCAGCCCGCGGGTCACAGGCTTTCCCTTGGTGCCCCATTTCCTCACGCAAACTGACCACCGGCCAGCATGGGACAGGACCTCCCCCAGCCACCTTCTGCCGATCAGTTGAATCAGTGCCCATTTTAAATAAGTTCCACACCTGTGGTACATGGAGCCTGTAGCTCTCAGCATCACCTGAGACCTTGTTAGAAAGGCAGGTTCTCGGGGTCCAGCCCAGACCCACTGAGTGGGGCCCGGGGTGCAGCTGGTGCAGCCCTGCGGGTGATCCCGATTCCAGGATGAGACCCCGCGGGTGGGACACAGAGAACAAGCCCAGTTCCAACCCCTGCTCCCCCAGGTTCTTCCCTGTGGGAAGGTAACAGAGGCCTCCTGCTGCCGGGCACCCACCCGGGACGGCCCTCGTGCTCGCCCTGGGCCCGCATCCCCCTCCGTGGCCGGCACAGGGGCTCCCGGGGGGCCCAAAGCTGGACACGGCAGCGGGAGCCCAGCGAGAAGGCACATGATCGCTCCAGAAAGGCCGGTTTGGAGACCAGAGTCTATGGGCTGAAGAGGTCTTGGCGGGACACTTGCCTTTCAAGGTCGTGCTAATGACCTTCCACACACGATAGATTTATTGAGGGGAAAACATGCGGAGTTGTTCTGTCCAAGGGCAGTGCCAGAAGGAATCTTGTGGCCGAGCTTTAGGCTTGTTAATCAACACCCACGTTATTGCCCCGCACAGCCAGCCTGAGCAGGCGAGGAGGTGATGGGGGTGACCGGCCTTTCTAAACCCGTGCATTTTTAGCCCCTGTGAATCAAAGCCGCGTCCGGCTACATCCGGGGAGCCTTTGATCCTCCACCCCGGCCTGCAGAGTCTCCACCCGCGGGAAGCAGAAGGCACGAAAAGATAAACAGCACTTGAGCAAGTTGAGTCCGCCCGGGCCGCACTGCTGTCTGCTTCCCCGAGTGTTGAAAAGAGCCCTCTTGGCGAGTAGCACACACGTAACCTTCACCCTTGACCGCGCGGTCTGGTGGGAGATAAGAAGGCGGCGGGGGGCGGGGGGGTGGAGTTGAGAGAGACAGGAAAGGGAAACAAGCTGCCTGCTCCCTTAAAAGAAAGCTGAGGCGGGAACAAGGCTGCCGGGCTTCCCGCGGGGCCGGCGCAACCCCCAGGGACAGGTGTCAGGGCATCTGTGCAGAGGCAAAGATGCGGCCCCGCCTGACATCCTCCACCAGCACCTTGGGTATCTTTAGGCTGCCCAGCAGACCAGGTCGCTGCAGGGGTGGTGAGCGCTACAAGGGAGGCGTGGAGGGCTCCAGCTCACCTCGCTTAAATTGTCCTAAATGGAAGTGTTCAGTTCTGTCGCATGAACTTGGACTTTGTCTTTCTGCAGTTAATTACCAGCACAGGGGATGATCTAATGCCTGGGTTTTCACAAGAGCCAGTGACCCCACGAAGATGGGGACCAGATCCCATCGACGCCCTATCCCACCCTAATGCCTGACATGGGCCAAGGCGCAGAGGCAGTTGAATGAACCCCTGGAGCCTTCCAACGTTCACTGGAGGGGAAGGGAAGGGTCCCATCCAGGGAGGGAGGGGCCTCAGCCAAGCACTCCGGAAAGCCAGGTGTCCCAGGTGGCTCCCTCGCCGCCCAGAAGCCCAGAGTCGCACCACCAGCTTCTGGGGACGGGGGTGTGGTAATCAGGCCCACGTTCACATCTGCGTCCCCAGCCCGTCCGCTGTGTCGGAATGAAACCTTTGAAAATCGCCATGGACCCTGGTTTTGATAATAATACGTGGGTAAAGGTTGTATTGCTATCTGAGCGGTGATTCATCCATCTGTGAAGCAGGACGAGGCGGTAATGGGAAGGAGCTGATCGCCAGAGGCAAAGCTGGAATGCAAACTCGTCAGAGGCGGCGGACCCGGGCACCACGCGTTAAATAGAATTCCATTATTGTTTCATAAATAGAGAGATTGAAGTGCCCAAGCCAGGAACTGGTGATCATTGGGGACCGCGTTTGCGCCCAGCTCATGACTAGTATTTGTTTTGAGTAAGTGGTTGTCTGGGCTAATAGTGGGGTGTTTCGTTGTGAAGAGCTTGTTGAACAGGATTTATGGAGGAATCCTGCGTGCCGTCTGTGCAGGGCGCTCCGCGGCCACTGGGTGGTGGGGAGTTAGTACGGCCGTTGCTCCGTCTCTAGTAGGTTTCGCATCATCTCCCGGCTAATGGCGGCCCTGCAGGTGCTGGAGTCTCTGAAGGGCGCGGCCCACAGCTCCAAGCAGGTGCTCAGAAAGTGCATGCGTATGTGTGTGTGTGCACGCACGTGCGCGCGTTCTCCTGTGATAAGGTGTGGGCTTCTGGCTTCCCTACAAGAGCCATGGCTGGACCATGTCCCTGCTTCCCTCGGGCCCAGGCATCCCACCTGTGTGCCCACCTGAGGGAGGCAGCAGGTGACGAGATCCAGGTAAACAGGTTAAGCACTGCAGGTGGAAAGAGCTTCCGTGTCGGGGCAGAGCCTGGCTCAGAGGCACTGTGACGTGGGGCGTCCCAGGATGGAGAGGGCTGTGCGCCCCCGGGCCTTTTCCACGAGGCCCCTGAAGGGCTGCTTCCACGTGGAGGAAGCAGGTGGCAGACTGGACCTTCTCTCCATCTCCATCTCTGCTCCACCTTTGGCAGGTTCAGAAGACGCCCAGAGGTCTCCAGCCTACAACTCAGGGCTTTCGCTCCCAGCTCGCCTGCAGGCTCACGATGGGCAGGGCCCGCAGAGGCCGCTGGGTTGTCCCCAGACAGCCAACGAAGCCCGTGGGGTCAGTGCCCAGCTCTCCCGCTCTGACCTCAGTGGTGTTGCGGGGCTTATCTGAGGCACTTTCTTGCCTGTGGGGCAGGGACTGGCCTTTAGGAAGCTGCCTCTCTAGGGACCCCAGCTCTGGCCGACCCCACCGGAAGCCCTGTGTCCGCTGTCATTGCCTCTATAGAGCCACTGATGCGGGAGGCCTGGGCCCCAGTGTAGAAGGACAGGCCTGACTGCTGTGGGTAAGACACTTCTAAGAGAGCACCCAGGACGAACGTGGGACAGCGGGCAAGACGGCCTGAGGCCTTCTAGCCTCTGTTCCCCTCTCTCCACGAGGGCCCTGCTCTGACAGCAGGGAGGAGGGTATCACAGGAACCAGAAAGCGTGGCGAGTTCCCGTTGGGCTCCTCCCGCCACCGGTGCCTCTGACTTCCCATGAGGGGCTCATGGAGGGCACGCTCGAATCTGGGACCCTCGCTGACCCCCAGTGCCCCCTGCTCGGACCCCCGGGAGCGTGGTCACCGTGGGGGAGGGGAAGGGGGCACCCTTTGATGCAGGTGTGCAGCTCCCACTCTCATTAGAGGTAGCCCTGCACGTGTGCCCGAGGAACAAAGGGCCCCTTCACCCTCACCTCTGGGGCTGGGGCACCGCCCCGCCTGGAACTCAGCGGCCCTGGCCTCCACGCAGACGCTCCCAGGCCCGCACCGCAGCTCGCCCACTGGAGGCTTTGTTTAGTCTGGGTTTCTGGGCGTTGGGCTCTTTTTTCTCCAGATTCTTCCAAAACTCTGTAGGCTGAAGGCACCACTCATGCAGCCCCAGGGGAGAGTAAATCACCCTGCTCGATGGAGAAGTTCCTGTCTCTCCCCAGGGCGACAGTGGTTGCAGGGACCTGGGGTAACTGAAGCGTGACCCTCAGCCCACAGGAAGGCCGGGCGGCAGGAGCGCGCCTGGGGGCAGTGTAGGGTGGGGAGTGAGGAGGGACTCGGGCAGCTCCACTGTGATGCTGAGCTCGGGGTCCCCCCCGAAGCATGGGGGGCCTTCTTCAAACCATACCGAACAACGGGCTGTGCGAATCCTAGCCCCCGGCCTCATTCCCTCAAGTTCTGTGTCAAAACGGCCCGCGGCGTCGGGGCCGAGTGCCGTCTGCGGGGGACAGTGCTCAGCCCGGCTGACTAGCTCCGGTGGTCTCAAGGCTCTGGCCCGATGCCCCCACTGAGATGCCATCGGGCCCCATGCAGATGGGCCCCAGGTTCTGACGGTCCGAGAGGGACCTCGAAGGAGCCAAAGAGGTGGCCTCCCGCTGCCCAGTGTGGCCCTTGCAAACGGGTGATTCGTTCAAGCAATGGCCTTGCCCCCGAGGAACCTGTGGTGGAGGCAGGGGTGAGAGGAATGCGTAAAGGGTGACCGAGGGCAGAGGCGGGCGGGCCGGGTGCTCACGGTGGCCGGGTGCAGGGACCGCAGGCCGACAGGCAGCCTGAGGGGGAGAAGGGCCAGAGCATTAAACAATAGCGCTTGGGAAGGAGGGTTGGTGTTTTTTTTAAGACGAATCTTTTCACATATCGCTCCAGCACCATGTTTAAGCCGAAGGAAGGGGAAGAGCAGTGTGGGGGGCAGATTTGGGACTGAGGCCCACGACGGCCCCTGAACTCTGAACATCCTGACCCACCCACAACCTGCCCAGCGGCTGTGCTCCAGGGGCGGCCTTGCCGTTACAGATCCCCCACCCTGCCTTCGCGGGCGCCGGGGCCTATGGGACTGGGTCCTCCTCGTGGCCCGTCCCAGTGCCTGGGGCCATGTCCTGGACCCAGGGAGCCCTATCCATGTGTGCGTGGTGGGGGCGTATTTTGAGGGCTGGGGGTGGCGTGAGGGCAGGCAGGCAGAAAGGATCAGAGGGGGGCCCAAGGCTCTCGGCATCATACCAGAGCCAGACTCCTGCCCTTAGGCCCCCTGACAGGCAGCGGCAGAACAGGAGTCAGAGGCAGGCTGCCCCGGGTAGGAAGGCGGCGGCAGGACGGGGGCCAGGAGGTGAGACCAGGAAGGAAGTCAGTCCAGGGTCCAGCACTCCAGGATGGAACACGGCCCAGAGGGAACCACCGCCCAATGGCATCCAAAGTCCACCAGCAGCTCCCATGTCACCAGCCCACACGAGGGGGCCTGCAGGAGCCACGAGAGGAAAGAAGCAGGTGGGGCAGGATTCGGGGAGCCCGGCATCTTCCAAGGCTCGGGGCTGAGTGGCAAGTGGTCGGGCATCTTCTGTCCTTTAAGTGGGTTCACATTAGCCGCCGAGCAGCCCCTGAGCTGCAGGAGGCGCGTCCCCTCGTGCCCGAGCCCTACGTCCCTCTCCCCCCTGCGTCCCGCTCACGTGGCTCAGAGCATCCATTGTCCTTTCTCCTGGAAGGCATAACCCCAGCGGCAGGGGCTTAGAGCGAGGGGACTGTATATGATGGTGGACGTGGTCTAGAACCTCACTGGCCGAGATGGTAGCCATGAACCAAATGTGGCCCCCGAGCCGCAGAACGTGGCCGGTACCGCTGAGGCTGTGAAGTTTTCATTTGATTTCCCTTTATTGTCTTCAATGTAAACGGTGAGCCCATTGGACGGGGCAGCTCTGGACGATGGGCCTTTGTTTCCTAATACATCACAGGCTGCCGACAAATGGTTTCGGCAGTGGCCTGGCCACGTGGCACCCCTGTCCTCGGTGCCCGCACTCACACAAGGCAACTCTTTCCGTGTGAGCTGGAGAGGCAGTGAGAGGGCTCCTCTGGGAGAGATGGGTTCCCATGGGAAACTCTCGTTCTTCCAGCCCTTCTGTTCACGGAGGTCCGGGGGTCCTGCCTGGACCCCGGGGCCCAGTTCTGGGGGCTTGTGTAGAACTGAAGGGGTCTTACAGATATGCCGGTTCTGGAGCTGTCAGGGGCGCCGAGGAGAGGCACTCTCGTGCTGCTGTGGCCACGTTTGGGCAAAAAGTCCTCCTTTCCCCTTTCACTCTCCTGCAAGCCTTTCCTGCAGTGTCAAGGTGTCTGTACCCGACGGAACCCTCGCACCACATGTATGACAGGCTGGCTCTGCTTCCAGTCCTGCCGGGGCCGCCCGGGATGAAGGGTCCCGCTCTGTGCTCCTGAAACTCCTGCCCTGACCCCTACCACCACCAGCGAGGCGTTGAATCTGCCGCTGGGGACATAGCACCTGTGGGTGTCCATGCTGCAGACCCCTCATCCCCTTCTAGTTCCGTGAACATCTTTCCTCTTCCAGCAATGACCCATTCACTGGTGCCCGTGGGGTGCCCTATACCTGGGGTACACGGATCACTGGGTGAGGTTCTGTCCCTCACGTCCGACTCTGCCGAGGTCCGTGCCTGGCCCTCAGCGTGTCTTCCAGTTTCTACTGTCATCCTCTTCCTGGTGCCGCTGTTTGCTTTCTGCCCTTATCCCTACAACTAACTGCTTCTCCCTGTTCCCAGCCCCCTTCCACAGCGCAGGTTTCTCGGGGACAAGGCTACAGCACTGACCCCAGAGCCTGAACCCTCACAGGGTTCAAGGAATACCTGCCGATGAATGAGCACATGAAAAAAAATAATAATAAATGCTTTCATGGTTGGGGATACGTGCTCTAGAGACAGAGGGAAGTTTGGCTTTGGTCACTTTCAGTGGCCCCTTGATTATCAAGCCCTCCGTGGTCTTTGTATTTTCAAAAGACAGCATCTCGGTGACCAGTGCGTAGCCCGATGGGATGGCAGGACACGGCCCCCTGCAGCAAGGGTTTCTTCAAGCCTCAGCTGCAACTCTGCCCGAGGCTTGCAAAGTTAACGCAGGTCAGGACAGGCATGTTTGCCAATCAGCAAAGACACACAGGCGCCCAGCCAGAGAATGGGTTCCACCAGACTGTCCGGTGGGTTATTACTTCCCCCAAGCAAAGCCACGTCCCAAACTGGCCCAGCGTCCAGGGCACTCCCTCCCGACATCCATGTCACACCTGAACCACGCATGCCCCATGTTTCCCGGTGGCCTTATTAGTTGGCCACCTGAGTGTCCTCAAGACTATTATTCCAGCTGCCATCAGACTCCTCCAGCTCAGGACCGTCCCAAGGGTGGGCATTCAGCACGTGCCTGGCCGTTGGGTGCACACAGGTATAGCCCAGGTCAGATCTGGGGAGCCCTCCCGGTAAATGAGAACGCAGGTGGCACCCATGTATATACAGCAGACTTTCTTTATCCGTGTAAAGTTCTGCAAAGCGCCACCAGCACTGTCTTTGAGAGCGCTGACCCAGTGTGCTCCTAGCGAACTTTGGGGGCTAGGTTCCTGCCAGCTCGGGTCACCACCTTGTCATCAGCCAATCAGTACGTAACTTGCTTTACGTGTTTCTGTTTAAAGACCAGAATTTAATACATAACATTGACTCACTTTGCACTCACGGCCAGCAGTGCTGTCACTCACGCCTGAAGGAAGCTTATCCAACACACATTTCCTCTGTCGGGCGCATTGCAGCCTTCTTGTGCCCAGAAACACTAGACACACTTCAGCTCCAGGCTGGGGTCATTTCACATGGGGAATCACCAGCAAAACCCACAAAATGCCAAACACGTGACACTAAAGAGGCTGCGGAAAGGAAGCTTGATAACAGTCTGAGCCAAAACTAGAAGGCAGAGCGTCTCTCCCTCAGCCGCAGCTGGGAACGTGCGTGACACGGAACCCGCGTGTCCACCCCTCCGCGCGCGTTCAGGGTGACAGGAAGCCCCGCGATGGTCGGTCTGGGTTCACAGATGCATTTTAGCAAGTAGATGAATCTGCAACTACGGAATCTGTGAATAATGAGAATCAGCTGTGTAAATGTAAACATGTATATGTGTGTATAGACCAGCTTACGACGTGTATAGGTCAGTTTTATTGAAATATAACTCACATACCGTAAACTCAGCCCTTTCGAATGGCACGATTTGCTGGGTTTTAGTATATTGAGAATAGAGTGGTGGAACCATCGCCACCATCTAATCTTAGAAAATTTTCATCACCCCCAAAAGAGGTTCCATACCCCTTAGCAGTCACTGCCCATCCCCCCTCTCCCCAGCCCCTGGAAACCACTAATCCACTTTCTGTCTCTGTGGGTTTGCCTGTTTGGGACATTCGGATAAATGGGATCCTACGATATGTGGCTTTTTTGTGACCGGCTTCTTTCCCTGAGTGTAAGGTTTTGAGTCCGTCTACGCTGTAGCGTGTACGCGTCAGGACTTCATTCTGGTTACGGTACAATAATATCCCACGGCAGGGACAGGCCACGTTTTGCTTATCCATCCCACCATCGATGGACATTTGGGTTGTTTCCGCTTTTGGGTGGTTGTGAATGGCGCTGCTGTGGCTGGCGTGCACACATTTTTGTGTGGACCTGTGTTTTCATTTCTCTTGGGCGTACACCGACGAGTGGACTCGTTGGGTCATATGGGGACTTTATGTTTAACTTTTTGAGGAGCCGTCGTCTGTTTTCCACAGCAGCATCACGTATCACCTTCCCGAACATGGTGCACCAGGTGCTATGTCCCCACACGCTCGTGGACGCTCGGCGTCACCGTCTTTGATGGTAGCATCCCCAAGGGTGTGACATGTAGCCTGTGTGTGCTGCTTTTTGAGATGAAGCGCTAGGGAGTGCAGGAGGCCAACGTTTAGATGTTTGGGGGCAGTGAGTGTGGCAGGAGCCCAGCCAAGGACTTGGGTGGAGGTGGCACATCTGTGTGAGCATAGTTGCCTCTGAACGAGCAGGAAGGGACGAAGGCCGTTTCCCATGGAACTTTCTCTTGTCAGGCCTTAGTCTGTTGACACCAATAGAAATGCCCGCTCATTTTGTGCAAACAAAGCCTTGCATTTCACCTTCGAGCTGCAGAGCCACTGCCCTGGCCTGGCTCTCCAAGCAAGGAGGACGACACGGAGCCCGGTCCTTGCCAAACCCCAGGGGGACTTCTGTGTGCCTTGAGGACAACACAAAGGACACAGCTGCCCCGGGAGCTGGTCTGATAGAGCTGGACAAACCCTCCTGTACCCCTGCCCTCCTCCAGCTGTCCAGCAAGGCCCTGAATCCTCTAGAGAAGGCAGGGTGGCCTCAGAGCACAGGTACCCTCTGGACCTCTGCACTCTGACCCCCCAGAATGGACCCTATTGAGAAAGGCTTGTCCAGGATGGATGGTAAATAAACGCACATCTGAGATGCTCTGAGCTGGAAAGAGTTTTGGATGCAGAAGGCTGCCCGCCTTCCAAGCAGCAGTTAAGCTTTTGGTCCTTTTGTGCAAGAATATTTCCATTAATACTCACAAAGAGCCCACCCAGAAGAGCTTGCCACAGACACTGAAACAGCCCAATTCCAGCCGAGGGGCTGCAGGGAACCGCGTGCAGAGCGCACACACGGCGAGACCCCAGGAGAGCTGGGCCCCCGGCTGGCCGGAGAGAAGGAGCGCCTTGCCCTCTCGGTGCCGCCGGCTGGTGTCTGGTTTTAAGGGTCCAGGGCCTGGTCAGTGGCATACTTAGGTGTAAGTGGGTCTTCAGTTCCTTCTTTCTTTCAGTCTATTTGCTCCCTCGCTCGTGGCCTCTTACGTGTAGCTCCTGACTTTGGCTGAAGCTCGTCAGGCAATACGAGCCTTTGGTGTGGCCGATTGCCATGGTAGCAAAGCAGTGTGACATCAGGCACCGGAGCCCACCGTGAGGGCAGGACGCATGGCTGGAGACGGGGAGGGGCGCCCTCTCGAGCTTCGCAGCCCCACATCACACAGGAGCCTCATCCCTGCAGAAGCCAAGCGGCCAGTGACCTCACCTCTTAGAGTAGGGCTGGGTTCCAAGACGGAGAAGAAAACCCTTCTGGGTAAGAAAATGCAGTTACCAGCCTGTTTTCCATCTTTCCCAGCCGTTTATTTATTCATGCATGGACAGAGCACTTTGGTGCTCTCCCCCCGGTGCTGGGCACTGGCTTAAGCTTGGGGAGATTCCCTTTCCATTCTCTTCAAGTCCATGTGCTGGATGTCGAGTAAGGCCCAGGTCACTGCAGACTCTGAAAAGTGGCCAAGTCTCTGGGCAGAGGTGTCCCTGCCATGGCGCTCCTTTGCTGCAGGAGGGGCCCGCTCAGAACAGATTCCCTCAGATTCCCACACTTCCAGGCGGCTTGGTTTCCGGAGGTCTGCGCCTCCTGCAGATCAGAAGTGGAAGGGAAGCACTCACCCCGCTGGTCAGACTGCAGCCGTCTTCCATCCTAGGACCGCAGGGGTGCACTTGGAGGGGGGCAACTCAGCATCACATCCAAGGTATAATGAGAGCCACACGACGCACGCTGTCTTATTTAAGAAGGCAAGGAACAGGGCACCTGCTTTAGAAATCTTCCGTATAAAAGAGCTGAGGGGTTGACAGGGACACCCCCCTCTTACCTGGAAAGCCTCAGACGCCTCTGGCCCTGATGTTTCTGAAAGGCTGGACTTTCTTTTCACCTGGACGCGGCCACGCGGAGACAGAGGAATGTCACAGATGGAGGTCGTCTCTGTGAAAATCCACTGCACACGGGTGTAGGATGTTTTGGAGAAGTTTTAAAGGTTTCACAGAAAAATGCCTGCCCTGTGCAAAAACTGCATGTTTAACATGGCTTTATTGAGATACAACTCACATACCAAACAATACACCAATTAAAAGGTACAGTTCGCGGGGTGCCGTCTTGTGTTGCCACCGCTCGGCCTTCTACAAGTGTCTTGCTCTGTGTTCTGTGGGGTGACCTTCTCCGAGGGGGGGTCACCTGCAAATACCCCCTCACACCCCGGGAGGGGAGAGGAGAGCACCTCTCAACCTCAGACACAGTCCCGGGGGCTCCAACCTCACTCCCCTGATCCCCGTCCGTCTCCGGTCCTGGGGACCACGTCGTGTGGCCCTGTGCACGCCCCACCGAGTGCTGGGCAGTCCGCCCCGTCCCTAGCCCCGCAGTGTCTTTCCTACCCCTGCCCAGCGCTGTGGTTCTGAGCCTCGGCAGGCAATCAACCATCCCGTCTGCGCAGGACAGCCGCGGTTTTAGCGCTGAAAGTTCCGCGTCCCGGGAGACCCCTCAGCCTCCTGCAAACCAGGACGTGGGACACCACACGGATGGGTGGCATCCGTGGATCAGGCCCCAGTGGTGGCCTGCAGGGCCCTGCTCCCCACCAGGAGACCATAACTGGGAGTACAGTGTATGCTGGGCTGAGGTGGGGGGTTGATTTTCCACTCCTCCGTGTCCGGGGGCGGGACTCCATTCTGGGTACGAATCACCGCAGCTCCTTCTCGAGTTTGCGATGTGGGTCCTGCTGCCTGCTTTTCTTAGAGAGCAGCTCGCCCATAACTGCCAAGCCCCCAACTCAGGGCGGGGGTTTGCTGTATCCTCTCACCACCCTGAGGAAGAAGCGAACTCAGGCCTGGATGCCGCCCATTGAGGGGTGGGCTGCAGATCTGAGCTCCTGCCGGACTGCTGGCTTTGCCGCCTCCTGGCTGTGTGACGGTGGCAGGTGACGTTAACGTCTCCGTGACTCAGTTTCCTCTCTTACAAATGGTGGTAAGAGTGCACCTGGGATGCCGTGCAGCATGATACGCAGTGATGCTGTGGGGTGATGGTGGGATCCACGAGAGATAACGCAGTGCAGGAGATAATGTGGGGTTGGCCCCCCTCTGTGGTCCAGGAGGGGCTAGTGCCAGGTGGCCTGGACATCCTCTGCGAGTTTAATTTTCCATGGCTCCTCCTTGGGAAATACCAAGCAATGCCCCCACCCCACCTCGATTCCCCAAATCCCATCTGTGCCATCTCCAGGCCCCTACTTGTCCCCACCCCAGGTTTTCACCCCAAGGACGGGGAGAACCTGAGGAAACCTGGCTTCTGCCCTTCCCCGTACCCCTGCCCAGCACCTGGTTCCCTTTGTGAAGGCCTTTTACTCCCCCTCCTGTGACAGAGACTGCTCCGGGTGTGCTCTGTCTTGTCCCCTGGGCGTCTGCCCTCTGCTTCCTTGGAGCAATGACGGTGGAAGGCTCACGGGAAGGGCCCTGGTGCTGATCATCAGAACGCCCTGTGCTGCACTGAGGTACAGGTCTGCTCCGGGCGCCACACCCAAGCCTGGCTCTGCACCTCCCAACTCAGGGCGGGGCGTGGTCTGGCCACAGTGTCCCCGGACATGGGGAGCATTTTCATGGCTTCTCAGGGTCACCCGCTGTCCCAGGTCTGTGACCTTGGGCAATTTTTTTGACTTCTCTGTGGATGTACGTCACATCTTAGAAAATATCTTAGGGAAGCGATGAGGGCTGAAAGTAAAAAGACAGCAGCAGCGCTCAGCATGGAGAAGATGCCTAATAAATGGAGGCCAAAACCATTATAATTATTATCTTCGCCATCACCACCATCACCACCATCACCATCATTCCCTTCCCATATCCCTCGGGGACCGAGTGCCTTCAGTGAGCTCTCTGTGACTCTCGAGCTTGAGGCCCCACCGAGCTGAAGCCGACGGCTGTGGATGCACACTGTCCCCCTCAGCGACCACCACCGTAGGGGCCGAGGGTGCCCAGTGTGGGCGCCTCTACCATGGGCCCCTCAGAGCAACTGCAAGGCGCACCCAGCACCACGTTCGGACCACATATCAAGGAAAGCCCGAAAGCAGCCTCTCCCCCACCGACCCCGCCTGACCCCCAGTGAGAGGACCCCCAGACCCCGATCTCACTGAGTGTGTGTGCACGTTTGTGCATCAAGTGGATTTTACTGTATTTTAATCATTTTCCACGTGGAAGCCAGGATACTGTCACACATGCGGGTCCTTGTTGGTTTGAGACTTTACAGCACGGCTCGGCGCCTGGACACTCAGTCACCAGGGCCGCAGGCTGGGGCTCTGCCCCTGCCCCTGCCCAGCTGAGGATATGAGACAGTCACACCCTCATCTGTAAAGTGAGCGTCACCAAGAATGATCCCTCCATAGTGGTCCTGGGACAGCTTGACTGAGATAATACAGGCAAAGGCTGCTCAAAGGTGAACTCAAAGGCAGGAGCCCACAGTGAGCCAGGTCCCCCCACCCATATCCCCAGGAAGACCCCAGCCCTCAGCCATACTGCCACATGCCCTCTCCCTGGCTAAGTGAGGTGATGGCAGCCTGGTGGAGTCCTAGCACCCACCCTCCTCTTCGCAGCTCCGGCCACCCCTGACATCACAGTCTCAGGGGCCTCTGGGATGCCAAGGGGTGCTGGCCAAGCCCGGCCGTGAGGTCCAGTCTCCCCAGGGACAGAGCCACGATCAGTTGGGTCGCTCGGTCCCCCATGTCCATGGCCACCCCTGCTCTACAAGCCCAGCCAGCAAGCTCTTCTCACCCGAGGGGACATGGTGTGACCCAACCCAGGCTGCCTCGGCCCCTTCATCACCACCCTTGACCTTTCCCCTCCTCTCTCCCACTCCCTCCTGCCCTTCAGTTATTTTGGCGACTCTTCGCAGAACCTCAGATGAGCTAGCCCTAGGGAGAAGCGTCCAGTGTGCGCATGCACACGTGTGCACGTGAGTGTGCAAGCTCCAGTGTGAGCTGTCATTGGTGGCAGGGTCCCTGGCTGCACCTGGCCCGAGACCCCCTCCCCCAGCCTGAGATGCCCACCGCGCTTGCGTGGCGAAGGGTGGCGAGGCGGGAAGGGTTAACCTGCACTGCAGGCGCCACAAACTGTGCAGGGACTGGGCAGTCATTCCCGCTAATGAGAACCAGACCTCCTGCAACAGTCCTGCAGTGTTAGCGCCACTCCCCCCAGGGACGCATCTTTGTTGTTTTTCCCAAAAAGTAGGCGCGGTATGTCTACATTTTCTCTCTTGCTTTCTTTCACTTTTGGAAACAAACAGGAGGAGCCAGGCCGAGAGAGAGAGATTCTTTATTTCTTCCCCAAATTGCCTGGAAGCCTGCCCCTCCGATGGTGTCCACCTCGCTCGTGCCCATGGCTCCAAGGCACGATCCTGGCTCCGGGGAACCTTCTGGGCTGAGATCCCTGGGCCCAGCGGGCAGGTCCCAGGGAAGTCGGAGGTGCAGTGGGAGAGAGACAAGGAATCGGCAAGGACCACTTACGGGTAAAGACCGGGCCAAGCATGGCAGATCTGTCTCATTTAACCCTCACCTGACCTTCTAATGCATGGGTAAACTGAGGCACAGAGAGGCCCAGAAGCTCCCCCAGGTGGCACAGCCAAGAAGGGCGAGAGTGGGAGCCCAGGTCTGCCTGACCCCAAAGGCAGCCCTGATGCTGGTCTCTCATCCCAGGTTCTGTCTCACCTCCCATCAGGGAAGTTGGGTTCACTATCTTTCCAGCATGCCCCCATGTCTGCCTTGCAGACAGAGCCACTCTTGCCCCTGGGTCCAGAGAGGCTGCCCAAGCCACCAACCAGTGTCTGTTCTGCCGGCCCCTCCCTAGATTCACAGGTCAGCTCCTGGCCAGCAATGTCCAGACCTAGGAGGCTGGTAGCCTGCCTGTCCCTGGAGGGATGCCTCGGGCTCTGATCTTGGCTTCTGTCTCCCCTTGTGTGAATTGGGACCCCACTCTCGGGACCCCTGGTTCTACTGGGGCTGAATGAGATCATGTGCAAAGGGACCTGTGCTCAGCCTGGCCCATCTCAGGCCCTCAGCAGGCAGCAGCAGTGCCACCAGCATCCTGGCCCCCATCGGGCTCTTCTCTGCTTATTCCCATGCCCACCCGGTGCCAGACGAGGGGTCAGTGCGGGGCCCCAGCGAAGAAGCCGTCAGGGCGGCGACTGGCAGGTGTGTGGCTGATTACGCAGCGTGAAGAGCAGTGGGGCAGGCACTGGGCTGCGGGACCCCAGGACCCCGAGGGCAAGAGGCCGCTGTCCCATCGCCTCCGAGGCCGGTCCCAGAGGCTGGACCCTGCCCTCGCTGATGGTGCCCGAAGCTCCACTTCCCCGCCTTAGCCGTGTCCCGCGCCAGCGTCGTTCCCTCGGTGGAAAGCACCGGGAGCCCATCCGGGAGCCCAGAGCCAGCAGGTCCAGGCCACCAGACGGACAAGCTCAGTGCGGGGCTTTCGGAAACGGACCCTCCGTCCCCCTCCTCGAAGCCACGGACGGCCAAGCTGCTCCCCTCCGAAGGCTGGAATTTCAAACTTACACAAATATTCCAATGCTTTTCAAGCATGTTCCAAATAGACATTTATGTTGGCTGAGGCAGTATTTTCTTTTTATTGCTGCTATGAGATTCAACATTTTTCCAGAAATAACTTCTGAACAGTGCGCCTGGATTTTGAACACGTGTGATCCTGACATCCGGGGAGAAACGCTTTGCAAAACACACAGGCACACACGCGTGGGCACCCACGCGCACATGTACCTCGGGCTTGCAGCCTAAAGGCACTGTGTGCGTTTGTCAACCGTAGGACTTTTGGGAGGCCCGCGTCTTCCTGTGAAGGGGCCACGCTGTGCCTGCTGAGGGACCCAGCAGACCTTTGCCCTCTGCTCCAGCGCCGTGGCTGCCTTTCCGAATGAGCCGACAGTGGAGGGGATGCGGTTTCCGCTGCCTCATCCTTGGCTTTCTGCCCACGAGGGGTTAGACCCTAAGGCGGGAGCAGTCGTCGGAAAGGAATTTAACTGCTAGCTGCCCCCGAAACACTCAGGGAGACCCACTCTGCCCACGGAGCCGCCGGAGCTGAATCATCACTGAAGCCCTGAGTCAGAAGGGGATGCATAACATCCAAGCGCTCGGCGCTGAATTTACAAGAAACCCTCTTGAGGCAAGAGCCTGGTTCCCTGTGACATTTTAAATCGCTCCGGGTAGGTCAGGAAACGAGGAGCATTTCAGGGTGAGAGCGCGCTGCCCTCGGCCCTGCTGGTCCCCCCACCCCCTCCCAGAATCCAGGTGAGAGGAAGGAAGTGGAAAGAAAAATGAAAATGGGAATGGAAACTTTTTCCCCCAAATTAGAAATCATTTATTTGGGCCTGCTGCACCGGCAAAGCCCCTCACCCTGGCTCGGGGCTGCATGGGGCCCACTCTGCCCGCCCCCTCGAGGGCTGGAACCGCCTCCCAGGGGCTGCGAGAGCGGCAATCTGCTGACCCCCAGCAAACTCCGAGCTCCCTCCTGCCCCGGCGGGTCTGGGATTTGCGAATGTGTGAAGGTAGTAGCTGCCAGTGATAACTGGAACGCAGCCTAGAGGCCTCGCTTCTCCAGCAGGAAAGCTTGTAATGCAGCGAATCTGGACCCGACCCAGCATTCAGAAACAGGAAGAATTAATAGGAGTAAATGTGAGTGCTGTTAGCACTCCCCACTACGATTTATTGCCCGTGGTGGTGGGGAAACGTTGGTTGGTTGCGGAGTTCCGTCCACTTGAATATCAAATGTAATTAATGGGTCACCAAGTGTGGGACCCCAGAACCAAGGTCCAGCCACCACAGTTTTCAGGGGCACGTGACCCCCTGGCAGGAACACACCGTCCCTCCACACGGGGGCTGGGGCCCACAAAACAGACCTGGCCACCCCTCCGTCGCTTAAATCTAAGGACAGAAAACCTGGGTCCCGGGGTGGCCAGGCCAGTGGTGGGCACGGTGACCAGAACGTCCTAGGTGGTGGGAGGGGATGGATGTTTGGGGACAGGAGGACAACGTGTCCGGGCCATGGGTGGTGTGCCCCATCGGCCCTGGAGAGAAGGCGGCAGAGGTGGGGTGGGGCGGAGGGAGGGGAGATCATGTCTCTCCACGGAGGCTGAAGGATTTACTTGCACGTGTGGCTGATCTGATGACCAGATGACCGAGAGCCTGTGGGTCAGAGGTGGCGAGGATGAAGACGGAGCGAGCGCCTGCCCCCCGCCCCGTGCCCGGGGTTCCCGGGTACCCTGCTGCCCGCTCCCCTTCTGTCCCGTGCTTTGTTAATGAAGGAAGGTTGGGGTTTGCGTTGTTGTTTCCCCTAATCGCCTTCGCCCCCGGAGCCAGTGTGCTCTCGGCAAAGTGCCCCCTCCTCCTCTCCTCCTGAGCTCTTTGATCTTCTGGTTTGGGTTCAGTTGTTTCGTTTTTTTGCAATTACCAGCCTGGAGGGAGGATGGCCCTGACCTGCAGCCGCAGTCTGGCAGACAGATGGGACAGGAAACGGGGAGTTTATTTCAGCCTGCGCCCCTATTCATCTTGGATAGATCACAACAGTAGCAGCTCCAAATGTCTTCATAGCCCATTTGCGATAAAGCGATGGTAACATCACACAAGAAGAGAAATGTGCGGATTAGCAATATCCGGGGAAAGACGGATTGACTGAGCGCGTGGGATTGCTCCGAACAAAATCCCCTCTCTCCCCTGCTCTCAGGCGGGATGGCAGCTCCAGCAGGGCAGGCAGGGACCTCACTGTAGCGCCTCTCTCTCCCTCGCTCTCTCTCTCCCCTCTCCCTCCCTCCTTCTCCCTCTCCCCGCATTCTTTGCCTTTCCAAGTTTTTGAAAGTCTACAGGGCAGCTCTGCAGCAGCCCGAATAAATCAAGCTGCCGTGGTTACTCTGCAGAAGGCTGGGGGATTTATATTTGAATTTCAGGAAGAGGGGCAAATCCATCACTCTGGAATGCCGCATCTATAGATTTTAAAGTTTGTTTGAATTATTATTGGGTGGGGGGGAGTTGCAGTGGAAGGGGAGTTTGGAATAAAACCAAGGAGGACTGGCAAGGAAGAGCCTCTAGCTGAAGGACATGGGCACATTTATAAGCTATCAATAAGAACCATTAAGACCTGTGGCTTTCTCTTTGTTCTTTTTAAGAGGAAACACTTAGCAGTTGTTCTTTGTTGTACTTTTTTAATGAGCCAAGAGAACATTGCCGCTGTCCCCCATGCAGCCTGGAGAGGAGGGGCCACAAGCTTTGTCTTTTGCATTTTTCATCCTTTTCCTTTACATGAGAACTGACAAGAAATCCCCCCATGAAGGAAAGCTGATCTGCCCAGGCTGGTTTCAAAGAGCCCCAATTTAGAGCATCCCCAGCGACTTCATTCCTAATCATGTTTTTACTTTCCTGGCTACCAATCGGAGACACCTCCCTCCCCCCCGCGCCCCCGTCATTCTAGTTTCTATTGATTAGAGCCTGGCTCAGAGGTGAGGGTCCAGGATGCCTAGGGGGGTGGGCAGGGGAAGGGATGCGTAGGCTGGTGGTGGTGGCCCTGCCTGGAGAAGGTATCCGAGGATTTGAATGACATCTCCAGGGACAGTATCAGGCTTCCAAATTCCTTTCATCCATCAGATGAGAGAACAAGCCGTGGCTTTCAGCCGGACAGGGGCTGGGGCTCTCCTGGAGTACGTGGGCTCAGGCCACACAGATAAAGAGCGTCTCCTGTTCCTTTTTAAACCGTTTCAGGCCGGAGTCGTCTGTCACTGACTGAGGGCGTGTGGGGGCGGGAGGGACCTTTCAGGACTGATTAAAGTAGCAAGTTCAGGGCTATGGTGGAGCTTTCGAAAGTCTTTCCAGCCCTTCTTTCCCACTTTACTTACTGGGCTTACCCCATGCCGTGGGGGGTGAGGGGGCACTAGCCTCTCATTCCAAAGAAACCTGCGTTTCCCAAGGCAGGGGTCAGGTCCAGCCTGAGAGAGCTCGAATCCCTCATGTCTTAACTCACATCAATCCAGCATCCAGGGAAGAATAGGTGCTTATTAAATATCAACGATATACCCCAAGTTCTGGGAGGAAACCAGGAGAGAGGGGAACTGAGAAGAGGAAGGGAGCTGACAGTCTAGCAGGAAGAAGGGATGTGGTGCCGCGGGAAGCAGGGATGCGGTGTCTCAGGAAGCAGGGGTGCGGTGTCGCAGGAAGCAGGGATGCGGTGTCTCAGGAAGCAGGGGTGCGGTGTCTCAGGAAACAGGGATGCGGTGTCACAGGAAGCAGGGATGCGGTGTCTCAGGAAGCAGGGATGCGGTGTCGCAGGAAGCAGGGATGCGGTGTCACAGGAAACAGGGATGCGGTGTCGCAGGAAGCAGGGGTGCAGTGTGTAGGAAGGAGGGATACAGTGTAGCCAGGAGGCAGTGACATATATCATAACCCAGACACAGAGCAGTGGCTCTCCATAGCCTGGGGCACAGAAAGCGCCTGAGGCACTGGGTAAGCGTGCACTCGTGATCCCGTCTGGTTTGACAGTGTGACCGTTGGGTAGACTACCCCTCTGGCCACTTGCAAAGGGTGTCTGCCCCTATGCTGCCTGCTCCTGTGATGTTTCAGGCCCTGACCTGGGAGCCACAGGGCTGAGATCAGGAGAAGGGTGTTCCTAGCCAGACCCTCACTGACCCCGGGGGGGGGATCCCAGCTGGCCTGGATGGACAACCCAGGGCCATGTTCGCCAAGGGCGCCCTTTTCTTGGTGCTGGCTCCATTCCTGGGTAGACGGAGTCCTGGGATTAAGGTGTGGGACCACGGGAAGTCTCCAGGGCTAGGTGTCCCTGGGCTCCCTACAGCATCCCGCTTTGGTCCTGACCGGAATTTCCCTTCAGGACCTGACTCCCTACAGTGGAGCTGCCGTAGAGGTGGATCCCTCCCGCCTCTCAGCGCCTCCCCAGGACCTCTGATGGCCTTGACCTCCAGACCCAGCACACTGGGGAAGCCCTCTGAGGGCAGGCCTGGTGGGGTGAGCCTCACGGTCCCGAGCCGCCCACACACACCCTCCCCACCTCCTCCGCACACCACCAGTGCCGAGAGGGATGCACATTGCTTACAGGATTATTTCCTTTTAATAAAGACCCAAAAAAGTTTCCAAAGGCAAAATGACAGTCTGGCTAACTTTATATCCCAACTCCAAAAAGATACATTTTCCTGTTTGTAACACACTAGTTAGTGGTTACGGGCACATTACATTAACTAATTTGAGATCGAATTATCAAATTTGCTCATTGCTGCTAGCACTAATTTGAAACCTTACAATAAAGAAGGGTTTGAGAGGCACATGAAAGGACACCACCCACGGCGGCTCCAAGGCCCGTCCCCGGAGCATCACAGCAAGGCTTGCAAAGGGTTGGGGTAATTGCAGTCATGAGCCAGAGTTGATTGAAGAAAATTATACCCCAGTTTTTTACTACAAGTTTTTTTGTGTGTGGCTTTTCTTAAATTATGCGGTGAAATTCAATTACAAGGGAAGACACATATAGGACTTCTAATAACTGCAGTAAGAACGTCTTTCGAGCTCTTTTCTGTGTCGTCTTATCGGGCTATGCACCTACAGCTTGTGCAAACTTGTTCCTATTCTTGAGGATGTGGGGTGTTGTGTGTGTGTGTGTGTGTTTTAAGAAAATTATCTGGCTCAAATTCACTTTTTTCCATGTCACTTTTCTTCTTATTCTTCTACAATTTAAACCAGAAAATGTGGGGGAGAAAGTGTCAAGACAATATGTGTGTATGTGTATGTATGTGCACATGTGCACGTGTGTGTACGTGTGGCGTGTGTGTATGTGGTGTGTATGGGGGGAGGGCCATGTGTATAATTGCTTTTCCAACTCGGGGTTCTTAGTTCCATCCTTGCCAGACAAACGCTCGTGGCCTTGAACTCCCCTGAAGGATGGGGAATCTCAATAACCACATTTCCAAATTGCAAGTAACAAAGTAAATTTCTACATTCCGAGCATCATCTGGATAGTTCAGGCAAGCCAAAAAGCAATAGAGGGTGTTTTTCCCCCGCTTATTGAAAGATTTGTAACAATAAAAAGTAATCAAAACGCCAACAGAGTTGCAGTGGCTGCCAGCACTCACCCCACTTTCCTTAGAAAAATGCAGCTGTGAATGAAAAATAAAGGCCCCGAGCTCTGTAATTAATTCATTTACATTTTTAATGCCGTAAATGGCTACAAACATGCCGTGACATTTGAAGTGACACCGGGAGTTCTGACCCGGGAGTCCTGCTTTGATCTCCATCGGGGAAGCAGGGACGAGATTGTTCCTCCAGGACCCATGGAGGGTGGTGTCCGGCATGCACGAGGACTGCAGCCGTCGGGGGTCTAGCTGGTCCCAAGGCCCCGCGGGAGGACAGCTGGGCGGAGGCTGGGCTGTGTGGCCCCTTCAGGTCCAGCGTAGGGGGTCCTCCTCCCTGTGCAGGAGTCGGCAAGGAACCTCGACCTTTGAAGGCGAGTCAGAGGCAGCCACTGTTTTCTTCTGACAAGCGTGGGCATTTGCCCCAGACAGTCCAGCCTCCTCCAGCCTCCTCCAGCCTGGGAGCGTCGGCCTCCGGGGCAGGGGTGGACGACTGGCCTCCTGGTCCCAGCCGAGCTGAGGGAGAAGACTGTGGGGCGAGCGGGGGAGAAGCCCCCCAGGGTGGCGGGGATGGGTGGGCGTCTTGCTGGCTGGCCCTTGACTCCAGGGATGGAAGGAAGGTAGGGAGGGCTCTGAGCACCTGGCTGACCTCCAGCCTCAGTGGCAGTTGGGGAAACTGAGGCCGAGGTGTAGCACTGGCTTCCCCAAAGTGGGGGCAGAGCCTGCTGCCGCTCTGGGGGGGAGTCTTTCCTCAGTGCCACCCCAGCTCACCCACATGGCACTAGAAGCCATCATCCCTGAGAAGGGACCTTTTCCTCCTATGGCTTTCCATGGCTTCTCCACTGAGCTTTGGCATCTTCTGCCCACACTTGCAGGAAAGCAAGGCAGGATCAGCTGGGTTAGACTGATGGGCCTTCTGGCCTATGGACAGCACAGCTGAGCACCCCAGTCAGTCAGCAACACGCTCGCCACGCGTGACAGGTGACTAGGAAGGGAGGGAGTGGCAAGGCTGCCCTTAGAGGAAGGTGCTTAGCGCTCACTGCCACGACAGCCAGGTACCACCTCTCGAGAGACCTGCTTCCTTCTTCCTGGATGCAGAGCAATGCAAAGTGTACGCTCATACGCTCACCCCCTCTACTGTCAGTTAGCTGCACTGCAGTCCTTAATAAAATGCACAAGTGTGCCAAGTTAAAAGAAACCTAAACTGGGCCAAGACAGGAAAATACATTGCTGCCTGTGAGGGACCAGACCCTACAGGTCCCTGGGACTTTGAGTATGAGGCAGTGGCCTTTACACGGGCCAACCCAAAGGTACATGGGGTTGTGCGTGTGGTCACACACGTGTGTGCGAGGTGAGCACCAAGCTGGGGCTGCCTCCCGGGAGGGTGCGGGGCCTGCGGGCTGCTGGGCACCTGAGTTCTCGGGGACCAGGCTCGTCTTCCAGGGGGCCTATGTCACTGCTGTTGTCACCTCAGGACACAAAGTCTGCATCTGACTGTGAATGGGGCAGAGGCAGGCATCGTCGGTGCAGACCTGCCATCCAGAGGAAACCTCACATGTGAGCACCCCCCTCCGCCCCGCCCCGGCAGCCACGCTCCCCAGCTCTGCACAAAGGTCCTGCTGAGATAAAACCCAGTGCTTTGATCTCCATCCATCCCTCCAAAGGTTTCTCCCCAAGCCCAGGTGACTCAGGGCCCCTGCCCAGCCCAGCCCAGCCTTGGCTGTGACAGGAAGAGCTTCTAGCTACCAGCCAGGCCCCAGGGAGAGTCACAGTTCAGAGGGGACAGAGCCGGCTGCCCCCCCGCATGTGGCATCCACCCACCCCCCCAGCTAGGCAGGGCCCCGCACAGTAACAAGGTACGTCATTCCCCAGGGGCCCTGCTCTGTGCTTCAAGGGGGCAAGTGAGACACTCCGGGGGCGCCTTGGGGTTTCACAAAGTAAGCGAATGCGGGGAATCGGGGAGGGGGTGTGTGAGGGCAGAAGCGTGTGGAAGCGTGTGGAAGCATCCTCCACGGGGCCTGCACCAGGGTTCGGGGGACTCCGTGTGTGTCTGCGCCTGCACGTGTGTGTGGTGGGGCGGGAGCATGTGCCAGTGACCCTGGCTGTGGGTGTGAAGCAGGAGTGAGCGGTACACGTGTGGGCGTGTGCGGTGTGTGGGCCTCTGTGAAGGTCACATGCTCACGGGGCGTCTCCAGAGCGCAGAGACAGAGAAAACGGGCCCGGGATAAACGGTCTGTTGATTGACTCAAGTTACATCACCTTATTCCCTTCAGGGGCCTATAAATCCCACGCACCTTGTAAAAACAGAACTTAAAAACAACTGAGACTCCTGGACATACCGGGCTCCAGCCCCTGCGGCCTGTGGGCGGGTCCCACCTTGGAGCTGGGGCGGGGGTGGGGAGGGCACCATGCCACACCCCAAGACCCTTGCTGATTTCTGGGCTCCTTCCTGCTGTACAGACCTGGGCGGGCCCAGATGTCACAGGCTGCTGTCCCGTGGCCTCCAGCCCCACAGGCCAGGTCCCGGGACAGTGCCCCTCCCCTGGCGGCCTTCTTGGATGGGCACAGTGTCTCGTTACCCAGACGTCGGTCCCTTGGCACCGTGTCTGCTCATCTGCTTTCTTCATTCAGAACCTCCCCCGTGCTGAGGACCTGGGGAGAAACAAAAGAAAATTCCACTGTATTTTTTAAAGTGGGGACTGCTTGTGCTCTGGACTTTCTCCTTTCTGGCCGTGGTTCAGTTACCTAGCAGTGGTTCTCCTGCGTTTCCAACGATGCTGAGAAACAAACCATGTTCCAAGCGGCGGTGGGGTTGAGCGGGCCCGTGGGTGCCGAGGGCAGGACTGGCGTGTCGGGGGCTGGGTAGCCCGTGCCTCGTGGGAAACTTGACTGTGACCCGCTGTCGGGCTCCCGGGCAGGGGCTCGTGTGTTGGCTTTGGGGCATCCCGGCATTGTACGGTCCACGGTCGTCCGTGAGCTTCTTGCTAGAGTGCTGTGTGCCTTTGGTGGGAAATGAGATGCTACCGTCGTCTTTTCAAGCTTGGGATTCCGTGAGGTGTCTGGTGTCATATGTATATATAGTAATTTGTAGGCGTGAAGAGATAAATATTCCAGAGGTTAAGAAGTTTGATATAGATATCAGCACTGACCGGCAGCCCTGTCCCTCACTGGTATCGGCTGTGGGAAATCGTGAGGTTGGGGATGACAAGATATCTGCAATCCCCAAGGCAACTTTGAAAGCTGGGCCACCTGGACTTGGAAGAACTTGGGGAAAATCAGAAAGTTCAGGTGAGCTGGGCAGGGTGTCTCCAGGCTTCTGAACTCCAAGCCACACACACAGCCGGAGCTGGGGCGTAACCTGGGCTGCGAGTGAACGGGAGCTGTACCTGCCCACCTCCCGGGAAAGCATCTCCTTCCTGCTGGGGGCTTCTGTCTTGGGATCCCCCAGGGGCCCAGGGAGAAGGAAGCTCGTATGGACCAGTGATGGTCCCACCTGCCACCAGCTACCGGGGGAGCCTGTGAGCCCTGGGACAGGGAATCAATCCCTGGACCCCTGCTGCCGGCGTTGGAAGCCGCGTGCGGTCATAAAAAGCCCCATCAGGGGCACAGAAGTGCCCGGGCTGCGCACTTCTATCAGGCCTGATTGCCCTTAATAGGCCCCACACCCCAGAACTTCGCCAACAAAGAGGGCTTTTTCCGCGAGTATTTACAACTTCTGGCGTGGCCGGTAACAATGGGATGGCTTATGTAATGATGTCAAAGAGCCTTTTCAGCTTAGAGAGTTCCTGATGGCTGGGGCCGCAGGCAGGGCTGGGCGAGGGACTCCAGGAGCAGCCTCTTCTCTTCTCAGGAAGTGGAAAGGAAAGGGCCTGCTGGGGGTGGGGGGAGAGGGGGGAGGGGGGGGGGGGTTCCATCCCCCCCACCTTATCTTGGGGAGGGCAGAAGGTCTGTAGCTGAAGGATGACCCTCGAGTCAGAAGCCCGAAGGGGTGGCCACGCCTGGACACTCGGCCAGAGAAGCAAGGCCTGGTGGGGACCCCGTGCCAACAGGACAGGTCATGGAGGCCCCCCCGGCCACTCCACAAAGTGGGTACAGGGCAGGACTTCCCAGCGGGGCCTGGGGGGAGCTCAGAACCCCAAGGAAGGGGACTTGCTCTGCAGGGCTGCCCCCACACCGACCTGTTCGCTGTCCCCTCTCTGAGGTCACCCCTGCCACATCCTCCCACCCCCTGTCACCATCCTGGAGCCTCACGGTCGCCTTGGGAAGGGTGGGACCCTCTTTCTATGACCCCCGATCTCCCCACACACGCCCCACATCGCTGCTGCTTGGAACGGCAGGCGGGTGGTGGTGAGACACAAACCGGACAGGTCACTCATTCCTTCCTTCATTCATTCCCTGGAGAAAGACTGAAAGGACCTCATCACCCAGGCCAGAAGCCAGACAGCCTCCCACAGGCCATCGTGTCCCTCCCGGGCATGGCCTCTCAGCTGGGCAGGCAGACCCCTCCCAAGCCCTGAGGCCCTAGCAGGGCCCTCAGACGTGGCACCGGGAGTAGGTGGGTCTGAATCCACGGGGCTTGTCCCCTCAAATCTGTTGTCACTCCCACACCCACTGCTCTCAACCCCGTGAGCAATCCTGGGGTCACATGTGACTTCACCAGGCATGACACCAAGTCCAGGCCTGGCAGTCAGCTGTCCCCTGGGCCTGGACCCCAGTCCCTGGGAAAGTGCCCCCAGGGACGGATGCTCTAGAGGTCTGGGCAAAGCCCCCGGCCAGCCGGTGGGGGGGGGGCACTTTACGCCCCTCCCCAGACCCTGGCCTCCGAACTCCTGCACACACACAGAGGGGAGCCCCGGCTCTGGGAGCGGCCAACCCCCCAGCCCGGAGCTCAGAGCAGGACGAGGCAACTAAGAGGATACCGGCCATGGTGGCCCCTGGCTCTCGGGACAGGCTCAGGTCACCCGGCAGGCTCAGCTGAAGGGCCGGCCCAGTCCTACTGGGTCAGCACTCTCCCTGGGGGACAAAAACAGGGACACCCCTTGGGGGTGGAGGGGCAGTGTCCCTGCGTGGAGGTGGGGGCCCCTACTGTGCCCCCAGAATAAAGGACACTATTTCCAAATAAGGCATATTCTGAGGTTCGGGGGGGATGTGGGTTTTAGGGGGACACTGTTGAACCCACTGCAGGGACCACGGTCAGCTCTCGGGGAGGGTGGGTGCTGCCGGGTTGGCGCTGGAATCTCAGCCCTGCCCGGAGGCCCGTTGACCATGGCTGATGGCCAGGGCGGGCATCCCTCCCCGGGTGCAGCCCCCAGGCTCCGTCATCACCCCATCTCCAAACACGAGTGCAGCCCCCTGAGAGCTCATCGGAGGAGCAGAAAGAAGGTCTCTGCACTGCCTGGGAGCCAGAGCCCAGGGCAGAGGAAAGGGACGTGGCCGCCTGTCCCATCACACACCAGACAGGCCCTTGACGGCTGTCTCTCCCAGCATTCTCTGCTCCCACACCTCCCGCCGGCCAGGGAGGCCGCTTGGGCTCCGGGAGTGGGGCAGAGACACACCTGTCACACCAGGACACACTCGGCCTCTCTGGGCCTAACGCCTCCTTAGTCTCAGAGGAAATTGCTCTCTGGCCCCCCAGGCTGCTGTGGGCCTCTGCAGACACCCATCCTGGCAGGAGAGGGCCTCTCCGACGGGGCTGGGGGCCTGGGAGGGCCGGGACCAGACGCCCCTGAGTCCAGAGGGAAGACACGGCCTGAGGGTGCTGCAGGCAGGCCCTGGGAGGCTCTGCAAAGCGGACGTTGGGAATTTGAAAACCTTTTTGTCTCTATCCTCCTTCTTTTTCTTTCTGAATGGTCGCTCAGCAGAGTCCCCTAAAAGCCACCTCCCAGAACCTCCTGAGATTTCAGGGGTAAAGTAGCCCAAATCCAGATCAGGGAGGTCGTTCCCGAGGACACCCTGGGATTCCGGCCTCCATCCTCTGCCTGGGCCCCAGCCGCCTGTGTGCCTCCCTGTCTGCTCGGACATCCGTCCCCGCGGTCCCCTCACCCCACCCCCAGAATCGCACACCTGGAGTCATCTTTCCACCGCCACCCCCGCCCTGTCCGCACATCCACACATGGCATGGAGGATTGCGGCGGGTCCCGGCAGGAATTCTGTTGATCCCGACAATAAGTTATCTGACCTGGGCACTGATCTGTTTACTGATACCTCGTGTCGGCTCTCGGGGCTGCACACGGCTGCCACTCGCAGACACCTGGGGCCTGGAGCCCGGCTGCGTTTGAGAAGCCACGTCACGGTGGCAAGGAGGACACACGGGGCGGGGGGGGGGGGGCGCGGCTGGGGGTGGCGCCGAGGTCCCCAGATGCACTGCCTGGGCACCATCGCCCACTTGCCCCAGAGGGAAGGGCAGTGAGAGGGTCAGGGCAGCCCCACATGGGGGTCTCCGAGCTTCAAGACGGAACCCTGCTTCTCAGCAGACCTTTCCAGGCAGCCCCTCGCAGCCCAGGTCCCAGCAGATGGTCCATTCTCCCCATTTCAACGATGGCAGGGGTGGGGGTGAGACCCAGGGTGCCCAGGGCACAGGGTCCCCTAGTCCACTGAGCAGAAAAGACATTTTGTGGGAGAAAACAAGCTGGAAACCTCTGGGGGTTCCTGGGGACTCCTAGGAAACAGAAGCAGGGGCTCTGGAAATTGGACCCCAACAGGAGAGCCTGGGGGCTGCCTCTGGGTCCACATCTACAGCCTTGGGGGGCTGGTTATCTGTGTGGGCTAGGCAGTGACCTGACCGGTCCCGGAGAGACTCCAAGAAACTCCCCAGCTCAGCCCCACCCCCATAGCTGCTATGGGACTCTGCTTCCTTGTCAGGGTTTCTCAACCTGGAAACCGTTGACATTGGGCTCAGATCATCTGTCCTGGGGGGCTGTCCTTTGCAGGTCGGGTGTTGGCAACATCCCTGGCCTCTGCCCACCAGATGACAGTGACAACCGAAACTGTTCCATACGGTGCCAAGTGTCACGGTGGGGGAAGGAGGACAAAATCCCCAAAGCCCCTGTCTCAACCCTGCCTTCCCTGGGGGGCTGACGGCCTGCCTGGAGGTTTCATCACTCGTCCGGCAGCAGGGTTCTTGCAAAGGCTGGTAGGAAACATGCAGACACCCTCCCGCTTCAAAGGGCAGCAGCCCCGGGGTCCTGCCTGGTGCCAACGGGACACGGTGGGCGCCCATGTCACAAGGGCCCCCCCAGACTCTACAGCCCCTCCTCGGGGACAGAGACGGTCCCAGGCAGAGGCTTTCTTACTGGGGGTGGGCTTTACCAGACCCCGGCAGCAGGCTCAGGTGTCGCAGCCCAGTGAGGACTCCAGAGGCCCCGGAACCCGTGGGCTGGCTCTACAGCCAGGCGGGCTCACAGGCACTTCACCTGAGCCTCTGTGCCCCCCTTTCTCCAGGGCCTGCTCCCTGTGCCCATTTTCTGGTGGGAGAATGAGGGTAAGCGTGCACCCCACCCCCACCAGCTGGCTCCCCTCGTCCCAAGCTGTCCGCCAAGGCACCTAAACGTATTGCCTTCAAGTCAGGTGTGGCTGCAGGCTTGGGCGGAGCCGATGCGAGGGGGACCCCAGATTGGATGTGGCTGGTCTGCCTGGAGGGGACCGGGGTGCACTTGTGGGCGTGGCTGCAGCCTCGGCCCCTAAGGAGCCCGCATGGCACAGCCTGGGAGACTGCTCCCCCGTTCGTCCTCACCCAGGGGCCCGGTCTGGAGCCCAGTGTTTTTATTCCTGGTGGCCTCGTGCTGGGGTGGGCTGGGGGAGCACATGGCTTGGGGGCCGGACTCCGCCTGTACCTTAAGGGAGGCGGGAGCTTGGGGGTCTGTGTGTAAGGCAGGAGACCCACATTCTCGGCGATGGGGTAGTCCTGGGCTCACAGGCCTCTGGGGTGGGAAGCAGATGCGATGAGGATCTGAGGGCGGGGGCTTTCCTCCTGCTTCTTCGTCTAAAGGGCTAAGCATCAGAGCACAACCCCTCTGACCCACCAACCCACCTTCCCCCTGCCCCTCCCCTGCACCTCCCTGTCTGGATTTGGGCATCTGGTTTGTGGAGAGTGGGGTCAATGATGCCCTGGATGGTGGGCTGGGAGGGCAAGGGACCTTGCTGGCTTGTCAAGGCTGCACCTTCACAGGGCCTGGCGGGGAGCAGAGGGCTCACCCTTGACCCTTGGGACTTGGTGCGGCTGAGGTACTGAACAGCCTGTCTAGAATTATCCTGACCTCAGAAAGGAAAACCAGAGCGAGGAAGGGGCTCACCAAGAGCGGCCCTTGCAGGCGCACTGTTTGCCTGATGCCACTAAGACCCAAGGAGACTGGGGAGGATTCAGGGCAGGTGGCCACCAGCCAGCATAGCCCTCCGGTCTTGGGAGGCCCCCAGGGAGCACAGAGGCTCACCAGCCCGGGCGGGTCCTCGCTCAATCCACTGCCAGCCCAGTGGGTTGGGAGTTGTTCCGGCTGCAGGAAGTCAAGCATCCACGGGCAAGCACTAGTCTGTGTGGGACCCTGGAGAGGCTCCTCGTGGTGAAGCGCCCCAAGTCCCCACCCCCACCCCGGTAACGACAGCCATTCTTCCTGCTCCCACCCTGCACCCACCCAGCAGGCAATCCTTGGGATCTGCGCTGGGCTGAGTGGAGCTCCCCCAGCTGAGAAGCAACGCACCAGGCGCTGAGTTGGGAGAACCACAAAAGTTCCCTCGGTAGGAAGGTTTAGGGCTCACTGTCCCTTTAAGAGCGCGAGCCTGCCCGGCTGCCAGCATCTCTGGTTCCCCAGACAAGTGACACGGGAGGGTCTATCCGGAGAACAACAGCTAGAATTCTCAGCCAAGAGGGGTTAAGGATGCCTTTGAGACTCTGGCCACCCACTTCACCTTGGACTTGTCAAGTCACACTGCAGTGCTTAACCCTTGCCTGGCCAGAACTGCAGGCCTCAGTATCCCGAGTGCCAGCGGTGCTGACCTTGAGCAGAGGGCACACGTTCCACCTTGCAGACGCCCAGCCTGACCCTCGCCTGGCCCTGTCTCTTCTCATCCCTTACTTTCACTGGCCTCTTGCTTCCAAGCAGCCCCTCCAGCCCCAATCCCCTTTAACTCTAAAAAGTGTGGAGCTTCCTTTGTCTCTACCCACCCTCTTGGTGGTCGCTGGGGTCTCAGGCTCGGCCTTGCCCCCACCCAGCCCCCAGCCCCAAACCCCCTGTCAAATCCCCCTCCCCAGCACGCACTCTTCCCGCCTTCCACAGCTGAGCAGATAGAGTGTCAGTTGGCTGCGTGGGGCACAAGGGTCCAATCAGAGAAAACCGACAACCAGGGGGATTATGGCAGGGGGAGGTGGGGTTGTTTGAGAAGCACTTGAGTGTGGTGCAGCGACCCTTCCCTCTAATAAATTCTGTCTCCTTTACATTCTGCCTTGTGTCTGGAAATTCTTTTCCCACCCGCGTTCGGACCATGACCGTGAGGAAGACTGGGACCTCGCAAGGCCCGCAGATCTTTGGCCAGAACAGAGCACCTCCTTTGCGGGTGGGCTGAAGAGGGAGCAGCTGAGAACGCTCCCCCGCCCCCCCCCCGCCGCCCCCGCACCCCACTCCAGAGACTTTGTCACCTGCGACTCTGGGCAGAAATTAGAGCTGCCTCGTGTGCCCACCTGGGGTCAGGGGGTGAGGAGATAAGAGCCAGCCCTTTGTGCCCAGAGCTTGGCTTTCAGCTCACAGGAAGCGGGCCTGAATGTGGGAGAATCGCGCCGGAGGGGGGAGCGGCAAGCAGCGCCCGGTCGCATCTGATAAGGAGGACGCTGAACCCGCGCTGACAGGCGCCGCCGCCCACCGCCTACCCGGGCTCCAGCCTGGAGGAAAGGAAGATGCCTCTGCCCGCCAGCCTGGAACGGGCCCAGCGTGGGACCCTTCCCCAGGGACGGGCTCTCTCCCGCCCTGGCCTCCACCCCCGCCTGGGTGGGCTTCAGCCCTGTGAACCAAGCAGCCCCCAGGCCGGCCTGATGGAGCTGCTTCTCCCCACCATCCAGAGGAAGGAGCTCGCGGGGGTCCTTTATCCCCCGTCTGTTGATCAGTACTTCCTCAGAGGACATGGCCCGTCGGCGGAATCCCCCAAACCGGAGCCCCCGCCCAGAGGTGCGCAGACACCTTTGTTGAAGGAAGGAAGGAAGGAAGGAACGAATGAGCGAACGAATACTCCGGGCTTTGTGTCCAGGCTCAGAGACGGCTGAAAAGATGACAAAAATTGTGGAGGGAGGTGGGGGAACGGCTTCTCCGGGCCTCTTCTTTAAGAAGTGAGCCAGATCCTGAAGGAAAAGCACATTCGTCCAAATCCCCTAATTAGCCGCCAAGCGGGATCGTGGTGCCCGGACACCCCTTGGTGGGAACGGGCAGAGACGGCCTTTCTCTGTTGCCCGGCACCCTGGGCAGAGGCTCTGGCACAGGCTGAGGAGTGTCACCCCTGGGTCCCCCGTCCTGGGCTCCCGGAGGCTCTGTTCTGGGCTAATTGGCCCCTCATTGCCATCTCCCTGCTCCGTGGAACAGCGGCGAGCTGTCACCCCAGCTCCTCTGCAGAGGGGCTCTGGGACTCCAGGCCCGGGGTCTTTTTTCACTTGACACGGATGTCCCCAGGTCTCAAAGGACGAGGGAGGGTGGCCTCCCCGCCCAGGCAGTGGCTCAACCGCATCCCTGAAAAATAAATCCTGGCCGTGAGGCTGGGCGGGCACCCCCTGGACAGTGGGAAGGCTGGAGACCCACCTGCTCGGGAGGGGCCGCCCGCCTCTGTCTGGCCTTGGCTGCCCCCCTACCCGCCGGCTCAGCGGTCCTCGTGCAGAGGTGGCCTCTCCCACTCGCCGACGAAACACACTCTCTCCTGATTGGGGAGATGTGTGCACTTGGAAATTGTAATTAGATTCTGCCTCACATTGTGTACTAGTTCCCAAGAAAATCATCTATTAATTGATTCCAATTACTCTTAATTGTTTCTCATACATTTCAATTAGGCGGCCCTGTAGTTACAGGCGGAGCTCTGGTTAGACAAGCAATCATGGCGCCTCTGCTGGCGGGGCTGCAGGGGGAGCCCATGGAGGGGCGCAGGCCGCTGGGTGCAGCAAGGCCAGCCCTCGCTCCCGTGAGCCGAGCTGAGCTGGAGCCCCATCCTTCCTCTCGGGGCCTCGCAGCCTCCTGCCTCCGCCTTGGACGGCAGGGAGGGTGCCTCCCCACCCTGGGAGGAAAACAGGCTCCCGGGGGCCCCCAGGCTACTCACACCCCAGCCTGGGAGCGTCCAGTGGTGTGACATGTCCACGGGAGGGGGAGAAAGGCGGCTGAAGAGGATGGGGTCCTGGAGCTCTTTATGAGGCTCAATTTGGTGTTTTTTGTTTTTTCCTAAATCAATCCGAAGTGTTAAGAATTGGGTTTTTTATTGTTGCAAATTATAGATACCATTCATTTACCATTGTAACCATTTTAAAGTGTACAGTTCAGAGACATTTAGTCCATCCACAGGGTTGTGCAACTATCGCCTCTAATTCCAAATATTTCATCCCCCAAAAGGAAACCCTGTACCCACTAGAGTCACTTCCCCTACCCACTGCCCAGCCCCTGGCAACCATGAATCTACTTCCTGTCTATGGATTTCCCTCTTCCAGGCGTCTCCTGTGAATGGAATCACACATTATACCGCCTTTAGTGTCCGGCTTACTTCCTCTCGGCACAGTGTTTTCGAGGCTCACTTTGGTGGCAGCACGTGTCAGGAACGCATTCCTTTTTATGGCTGAATAATATTCCATCGTGTGATAGGTCACGTTCGGATTATCTGCTCACTTGCCAGATGTGTGGGGTTTTCTGCCTTCTGGGCACTGTAAACAGGGCCGCCGCGAACACCTGTGTTCGAGTTCCGGTTTGAACGCCTGTTTTCGCGTCTCTAGGGTGTGTGTCTAGGGATGGAGCTGCCGGGCCCCATGGTCCGCCTACTACAGGTGGTCCCCCGTTTATGATGCCACGACTTCCCGGTTTTTGACTCTGATGGTGCGGAAGCGACGTGCATTCAGTAGAAACCGTACTTTGAATTTCGAACTGTGATCTTTTCCCGGGTAGCGATAGGGGGTATGTACTCTCTTGTGAGGCTAGGCGGTGCCAAAGCTCCTAGTCAGCCCTGAGATCACGAGGGTAACGGTGGATACACTTATGACCATTCTATACCCAGATAACCGTGCTGGTTTTCGCTGTCAGTAGAAAAGCGCAAGAGATATTCAACACTTTGCTATAAAACAGGCTTTGTGTAAGATGATTTTGCCCACTGTAGGCTAGCGCGAGCACCCTGAGCACGGTTAAGGTAGGCGAGGCTGAGCTGGGATGTTTGGTAGGTTAGGTGGACTGCACGCATTTTTGACTTAGCATGTTTTCAACTTATGACGGGTTTATCAGGCCGTAACCCCGTCCTAAGGCAAGGAAGATCTGTCGTCTTGTAATGACAAAGTGTAAGCAGGCTGGCAGCAGGGGTGCTGGGCAGGAGGGCTAAGGTGTCCCGAGGAGGTGAGTGCCTGTCCTTCCGGGGATGCTGGTAGACCCTTGGGGTGGGGGCCAGAGCAAATGAGGCAGGAGCATCAGGGTCCCCCCCCAGGCAGCGTAGGGGTCTGACTTGGGAGGCCCAGGACCCTGTGTGCAGCGGAGGGGCTAGTCTCCCGAGAGGAAGGCTCGCAGGACCAGGTGCGGCAGCCTGGATGGAGCAGGATGGGTCTCAGGGCTACGTCTGTACCGGGTGCACCCCAGAACACAGATTCCGGAGCACTTAGGGATTGTGGGAATGGGGGGCTCAGACCTGAGCTGCAAGATTAAGGATGAGAGACCTGCCCCTCGAGTGCCTTCCTCCAAAGGAATCTTCTGGAATCTTCTCTCTGCCAGAAGCCATCACGGTCCAGCGCCCAGGCGCAGGGTCTAACTGACTCGGTGCACATTTTGTTTACAAGCTGTGTGACTAGGCTGCCCGCAATCCCGAGTGTCTGCTTCCTCGACTGTTGAATGGATGGACACAGGTTCACAGAGCAACCCTACACGAGAGGGTGGGAGTCTCTGTGGTTCCACACCTGACACGACGTGAAGCTCAGGTCCCACGGTGACAACAGCAAAGACACAGGGAGCATCTCAAGGCCAGAAGTTCTCTCTGAAGAGCCCCAGGCCCAGGTCCCAGCCCCGGGCCCAGGGGCTCCCATCACAAGGCCACAGAACCCAAGAGGGATGCCAAGGGCAGTGGGTCAGCCCAAAAGCCAGCCCTCCCCTTCTCTGAAGGGCACTTAGACATCACTCAGGTCATCCCCGAAGTCGAGGTGGCCAGGCCAGGCCCTCCAGTTCCAGTCACCACGGTGTCTCTGAGGTTCCCAGGTTCACCATCAAATATTAGCCCGTCCAACCTCACCCCTTCTGCTTGCTGGAGCCTCTGGCAGCTCCTGTGCTTGGGAAAGAAGGACGGACACAGGACGGGCCCACCAAGTCCACCAGGCCCATGAAGCTGAGGCCACGAGGCTCCAGCGTGGGAGGAGACGGCTGAGAGCCGCCTGGACTCAGTGCCCCCACCCCCTGCCCACCACCACCTCGGGCGCTTCCAGCTTCACCCAAGGTCTCCACAGCCCACTGCACGCTCTGCCATGGACGATAACCCCAGAGGGATCACAGGGAAGGGGGGCTGCCAGCTTGTCACTCCCAGCGAACTCTACCCAGACCCATTCCACAGATGAGGGCAGCCGAGACCTGTGCCCTCTGCTCCCAGCTTCCGTCCCCAGCCCTGGAAAACAGTGTGGCCGCCAACAGCAGAAAGTTGCCCTGTGCACTCAGGGCCGGAGACCCGGCCCCACCGTGACATGAGCACAGGCCGGAGGAGCGGGGCCGGGTGTTTCCCCGGAGAGGTCCACGGGCTCACGCCAAGCTGCAGCCCTGACCAGAAGGAGCCACAGTGCATGAAGCCCCCAGCGCCCTGTGCAGAGGCTGGAGCGGAGGCTGCGTTTTGGGGACCGAGCATCTTTCTGCAAAGGCAGGTGGCGGGCGCGTGCCTGCGCGGGGCCGGTCCCACAGGAGGAAGCTCGCTTCCCAGGCGGCCCGTTCTCAGAGCTTCCGCTTTGGAAAGTGGATGAAAGAATGTTATTGAGAGTGAGGGACGACGTGAAACCTCAGAGGACGCGGGAAAGCCATCCGTCGAGGGGCGCGATCTTCACCCAGTCACAGCCAGCGCGGCGCGTGTCCGAAGGCGCACTTAACAAGGCCTTAAACCAAGCAGGGTTTGTGCGCTTGAGCTGCTGGCTGGCCAATCCAAACAAATAAACAGGGCTTCAAAGGAGCTGAGGAGTCAGAGGACATCTGAAATCTAACCTCCGGCTAAGGTTTAAAACAAACACGCCCTCGGACATGAATCTGCAAATAAACTTTCCAAAGTAAAACGTCTCCTTTCAAAATCCACCATTATCCCATGCTCCGTGCCACACCCTCGTAGAAACGCCAGTGTGGCCCGTGTGGGGCCCCGCCTGCCCGCTCTGCCCCAGGTGCCCCTGCAGCCCCTGCCAGCTCACAGGCTCACAGGGGCCGTGCGGGCCAGGCCACCAAGTGCTCGGGGTGGCGGAGGCTGGGTCTGGTCCTGGTGAGCCGGGCCAGCACCGATCTCATTCTGGTCGTCAGGACCTACATCCGTGAATCTCCCTCGTGGAATTCCTGATTCCCTGATCCCGTAGGGCAGCGGGCAGAGGAAGCTATGACAGGTCTAAACACAGGTACCCCTAAGTGTCACTAGACCAGTTACACACCAGCTGTGCTCTGGAGGACGGTGGCAGGAAAAGGAGGACGGAGGGTCCAACATCAGGCTGAACTGCTGCATGGGGGCTTCCAGACACACCCGGATCATGGGGGGGCGTTCATGTGTGTGTACATGTGTATAGAGGCACGTACACGAGGGCACGTGTGCTTGGGCGGGGGGTGTGCATCTGTGACCGTGTGCATCTGTGTGCCTGTGTGCACATGTGGGGGGGGTGTGGACCCACATACGTATGTGCGTCCACGCGTGTGTGTGTGTGCGTGCACATGTGCACACCCGCTGGGAAGTCTAATTCGGAAGGAAGGAGAGGCGGGGACTGCCTGGGAGCAGGCACGTGCTTCCCCCGATGTTCTGAGCGCTCCCAGCGCCGCCTGCGCCAAAAGCATCCGGTTGCTGCCTCTCTGAGCCCGCAGCCTCCCTTCTTTTCAGGAGCACAGTCCTCATTGGAGTTCTTAGGACTTTGATTTCTGAAGCTGCAGTCTTGGGGGCAGAGCAAGCCTCCAGACCAAGCTGGGCTCACAAGACATCCCCCGCAGGGTCCTTGATTCTGAGGGCAGGTGGAGAGGCCAGAGGATGGCTACGTGTCCACTCTGGGGCCGAGGACCTGGGCGCTGCTGGGCCGGAGCAGTGGGCGTTGTGGACACACACCACATGGCCCTCTGGGCTCCAGCTGATGATTTAGGACACTTCCATTTGCCCTCTGCCTGGGAATGCCAGGTGGCCCAGGAGGTAGAGTTTCTCACTGATTTGCATTTCCACCCCCTCTCACCCGGGGATCTAGAGCCTGAGACCCTGAGCTTTGGTGCTGGAAAGGAAGGAGGAGGGGAAGAGACAAAACACACACACATGCCCACGTGCACACACCAGATACATGTGCACACACATGCATGCATGCAGGAGTGCGTGCAGAGTCAGCCTTGTAGACATGTGACACGTGCATGCACAGACACGTGCAGGCACGCACACACACCTGCACACACAAGACATGTGTGTGTACACACACGTGTGCACGTTCACACAGCCCCACAAGCACACGTGCACATACCTGCACATGAGAGGCACACATATTCATACACACAGGCCTACAGGCGCATGTACACACATGCGTGCACACACAGGCACACATGTACACACATGCATGTAAACACGCATACATGCACCAGCTGGGAGCTGGGGGGTGCGTCTGGAGCCAGCGAGGGTCGACGGAGTCCACAGGACTAGCGGCAGTGGAGCCCCATCCGACGGCAGCCACTGAACCATTTCTGCCCCTCTTCTGGGACTGTGCCAAGCTCCCCCAAACACCAGAGACGGGGAAGACCCCAATTCTGAGGGTGACCATTAGCCTTGGAGCCCTTCTCTCTCTGGGGAGATTTGCAGCTCGAAGGCTGTTAACAGGTGGCATCTGAACTGCTTACCCCTCTCTGCCCGTCCCAGGCCCTGCCTTTCCAGGCACTCAGAGGTGTCCTCTGATCTTTCTCCTCCCGGAGCACAGTTTCCTGGCCATGCTCTCCTCCAGCCGCTGATGGTCGAGCCGTGTTTTGTGGGACACTGCCCCCCGTGGAAACAGCTTTCCCAGGGACAGGAGGTGTCCCACCCATCTTTGCATCCCTGACTCCTGCCTGGAGGGAGACACAGCAGGCCTTGGTGCATCGGTGCCATGGAAACATGAATGGACAGGTGGATGGACAAGTGATGACCATCCTAGGTGGTCCGCAGGACCCTAGAAAGGGCTCAGCACGGTGGAGAGCGTGTCCACCCTCACCTGGCAGATCCTCGAGGGATCCCTGGAGGAGGTGCTGCTTGGGCTGGGACTTAGAGGACCGTAAGGTTTTGTTCTGGCAAAGGGACACGGGCAAGGAGGCCAGACAGGTGGTGGTGGGGCTTCAGAGAGACCATCACCTTGCTCTCACGAGACCCCACTGCCTCCTGAAGTGACAGTGAAGGCGACAACCTCATCGGGCTCAGTTGATGTCTCCTGCCCCCGCCCCCCGAAGAAATGTGGGAGGTGGGGCTGAGCCCCCCCTTGCCTGCCCGGCGTGTTCCCCCTACTGCCGGAAGCAACCGAGAGCTGTCCACTCCCAGAAGAAGGAACCCTCCCAGCCAGGGGGCTGGGTCCCGGGGTCAGACAGTCTCCCCCGTTCGTTCTATGGGAAGATGTGGTTCTTCTGGGCAGCAGGCTGGAGCTGGAAAAACTGCTAGGCAGGCTCTGGACTGGGGACCCTATGCTCCCTAAGCATCCCTCGCTCTCCGGGGCTGCCGGACGGTCCCCAGGGCAGACAGCTGTGCAATCTGCCATCCAGGGTCCTCATGGACAGAGCGTGATCCCCCTTTTCTTCTAGTAAAAGGCTGGTGGGGGTTCTGGGCTGGGGCCTCCCTCGGGTCCTGGGCAGAGCTGTGGCAGCTGTGCTCTTACTGGGGTCCTGCCCACGCTGCCCAAGCCTCACGGTCTCCCGTGTCTCCAGGCTGCAGACATGCCCACGAGGCTGCCCGGGCTCCATGTGTCCCAGAGCCTCCCCCAAACTCCGGACAGACTCGGACACCCCAACCCTCTGAGGCAAGGCCCCCAAGCCTGCCCCATAGAAGCGCCCTGAAAGGCCAACAGAAGGGGGTGCGGGTCACTGCCTCTCCTTCCCTTTGCCCCCTCCTGCAACAGTTTGGAGATGGACGGTAACAGAACGATCATTTGTGTGATGAACATCTCGGGGGTGGGGGCAGCAAAATGCCAATAAATACCAACCTCCTGCTTCTCGAGAGCCGGCGCCACGGATCAGTGCGTCCGGGGGTATCTGGAACTTTCCCAGGGAAAATAAAACAATTATTTTTGACAACTTGCATCAATACCATCTACATTTGTTTCCCCGCACGGTGCTGCCCCCACTCCCCCGCCCGTGACCATCCCTCTACGCTGGCCTGTGTCTTCAGGAAACGGCCGGCAAACTCAATAAGCCGATTGTTAGCTCCATCGATCTTATTTGGGGGCCTGAAAATTCAGCAGACAGAGCAGTGTTAAATTATTAACTAAATGTTTCCACTCGCCGGCGACGTGCTTCTGTAAAGACCATCTAGGTGAACAATGGCCTCTTTATGGAATTAACAGCCAAAGGGGCCAAAGGGACCGGGAACAGAGGACGCGGTGGCCGAAGGACGGTGCCCTGTGCCCTCCAGATGGGCAGAGGAGCAGAGCCCAGCCCTGGGGGAGTGCGGCCGCAGGACGAAACCGCCCAGCCCGTGCTGGGGTGAGCGAGCCTGTGCCCGACGGGACCCCGTCAGGCCACCCTCACGCCAGGCTGGGCAGGGTGGGGCCGGAGGCCCCAGGCTGGGGAGCACGTCACGTGTGATCTCACATTCTCATGAACCAAGTGGCCCCATGTGAGCCTCGCTTCCCCTTTGCTGTAAGGGGACAGCATCCCGGTGGCCTGAGGACGTCGTGAGCCCTGAACCAGCCATCAGGAGAAAGGCTCGGTTGCGTGGCAGCCACAGAGGCAGCGATGGGAACTCACTCATCCCCCACAAGCCCAGCAGGGGCCAGAGACTCGGGGAGCATCCAGTCCAACTAGGGAGGCGCGTGTGGCCCTGGAGGCCGCCTCTAGGGGAGAGTCGCCGGGGAGGCCAGGGAGCCCAACAGTCCCCATCAGTGTGTCAGGCTGGCCTGGCCGGCGCGGCCCGCCAGGAGGAGCACACAGAAACGGGGGAGCCAGGATGTCAGAAAGCACACACGCTTTCTTAACTTAAAGATCGGAAATCTCACAGTTCAAAGCCAGAGTGAGCCCCACTTCCAGCCAAAATTACTATGATGTTTTGCGGCCTCTTCGCTCAGCAGGGAAGAGACCACCAGAGCAGCACACCCGGGGGCTCCGAGGGCCTCCCTGGTCAGCATGGCTCCCCAGGTCCCTGACACCCTCCCCCCCAACCCCAGAGATACCCTCGGAATCCACAGTGCACACCGTCCTCGTCCTTGGGGAGTTCACGAGTGTTTCCGAAGAGAATCCCCTCCCCGCTCCGAAGGCAGCTTGTGGGGTGAAGCGTCCATGGCTCCTGAACACGCTGAAAACTCCCTAAGTGCTAAATGGGCCTCCAGCCCACCCTATACAAAAAGCAGCGAGCACTAACAAGCGCATTTTCTTCGGTGCCAACTCTGTTCTCGGGCTTGACCTGAGTATCTCATTCAACTGTAACACGATCCTCACTGTTGATTGACTTGCTGATTGGAGAGCTGAGGCCCTCAGAGGGTCTAAGACTCGCATGGTCTCCCATGGAGCCCGTGGCAGAGCCGAGACTCAAACCCGGGTGGCCCGGCCTCACAGCCCCCGCACGTGGGGTGTACGGTGATAAACTGCCCGCGTCACAAGTGTACACTTGGATGACTTTGATGTAACCACCACCAGGACCGAGGCAGCGTGTATTGCCGTCGCTCTCAGCCCCTCCCTGTCAATACTCCCCAAGGGCAGACGGACAACCACCCTTCTGATTTCTCTCTCCTTAGACTCGTTTTAAATGTCTTTGAACTTCATAAAAGGAGGCTGACACAGTCTGTACTCTCTTGGGTAGCTTCTTCTGCTCAATGTAAGTGTTTAAAATTCATCCATGTTGTTGCATTTGTCAGAAGTTCATTCTTTGATATCACAGAATAGTATCGCATGGTATGGATAGATCACAGGTGTATCCATTCTCCTGTGGATGGGCGTTCTGGGTCGCCTCCAGATTTGGGCTGTTAGGAGTATAGTTGCTTTGAACATTCACGTACAAACCATTTTCTGGGCCTAAGTTTTCATTTCTCTTGTGTAAGTTACCCAGGAGTAAAAATTGTTGGGTCATAGGGTAAATGTATGACGAAACGTATAAGACGTTGCCAAGCCGTTTTCCAAAGTGATGAACCATTTTGCTTTCCCTCCAGCGATGGTGGAGTGCTCCAGTCGCTCCAATTCTCATTGATGTTTAGTGTTGTCAATCTTTTCAATTTTAACCATCTTAGCAGGTACGAAGAAGCATTTCACTGTGGTTTCAGGAGGCATTTCCCTGATGACTAAGGATATTTGAGCATATTTTCACATCACGCACCTATTAGCCTTGGGTGTCACTGCTTTTGCGAAATGTTTGTTCAAGTCTTTTGTCCACTTTTTTACTGGATTTTTTTGTCTTTTTATTGATTAGTTTTTAGGAGATCTTTATATATTCTGGATCCATTTCCTTAGTTATTTATATGCATTGCAAATATTTTCTCCCAGTGTTTGGCTTGCCTTTTCATTTCCTTAGCTGAGTTGTTCGATTAGTGGATGTTTTAAATCTCTGTGCATTTAGTGCTTTTTCAGGCTTTGCTTTGGTTATTTTCCTGCTCCATCTCCAATCTCCTCTCTCCTTCTGGGACCTGTTACACACATACCAAATATTGTCCCACAGGTCACTGTGGCTCTGTTCCTTTTGTTTCAATTTTTTTCTTTTTGTTTAGATTAGATAATTTTTATGGATCTGTCTTTAAGTTCACTTACCTTTCCTTCTGCCATCTCCAACTTGCCCATCCAGGGACCTGTTAGTTCTAGAATTTCCATTTGGTTCTTTATACAGTTTCCATTTGGCATTTCCTATCTACTCATTCCTTCTGGTCATATTTTCCTTTAAGTCTTCGGACATACTTACAATAGCAGCTTTGAAATTTTTGTCTGCTAATGCCAACATCTGGGTCATATCAGAGATGGTTTGTCTTGGCTAATTTTTCCCTTGATTAAGGGTCACATTTTCCTATTTCTTTGTACACTTAGCAATTTTACAATTTTTATTGAATTGGGTATTGTAGATGATACATTGTAGAAACTTTAGATTCTGTGATCTTTCTCCAAAGAGTGTTGGTTTTTGTTCTAACAGGGCTTTCGGTTACCAGCTGCTCACCTTGAGCTCATTTTGCAGAAGCTTGGCTAACACTTGGTTAGGGCGTGTCTGTTTCGATTTTGCTCTTAGTTTCAGGATGCAGGCTTTACCCTTAAAGCATAGCCCTCCCAGAATTTTAATGGAAAATCCAAAGTGTTCACCAAGCCACTCCAAGTGGACGAGACCCAGATTCCTGATTCTCCCTCCCCTGCTGTAGTGGGCAGCAGCTGAAGTCCTTACTCAGCCGTCTTGGCCTTCCAGCGGTTGCTTTCCCCTGTGCTCCCTGTAGCGTGCCCCACGCATGGGCAATGCATGGGTGAGCCCAAGCTTTGGAGGGTTGGATGCACACTGAGGATCACCTGTCCATGGCTGGGTCCTCTCTAGGAATTCCCCTCTTGATGTCCAGCTGCTCTGGCAGCCGCCAACCCCAGCTTCTGACACCCAAATTCAATAAGACTGAAGCTTTCTGCTGGACTTCTAGCTGCCTGTGCCAAGTGGACTGGGTGGGGGCCTCAAGGGAAAAGCCAGTTAATTGCGGACTTCTTTCAAGGCTTTTACTCCACCTCTAATGCCTTCGAATCTTTTTTTTTTTTTTTTTTTTTACTATTTTGTCCACAGTGTATATTTGTGTCTGCAGGAGGGTGAGTCTAACACAAGCTACTCCTCCATCCCTGAAACCAGAGCCTCCAGGGCCCCCGCATGCATGTCCAGTTGCCCTTGTTCCGTTATCCTCACCACAGCCTGGGGACACATCCTTCCCATTTTACAGCTGGCAATGGTGAGGCTCAAACTGTTTAAGTACCTCACCTAAGGACACCCAACTGGTAGCAAGAGCACTCGGGCCATGAATGCCAATGGGCTGCTTGCAAAGCCCCTGCCCTTCCAGCTGTTGGTTCTGAATGAGTCACTCGGGTACAGCGGGACCCCCTGTCCAGGCCACCTCTCCATGCTGCCTCCTGCAGCTTGGTTTTTCTTGGCGGCTTTTTCGCTCCACCCAGAGCTGCTTGGTGCCCACCCCCCGGGCTCCCGGGAGCTGACAAGAGCCCCACAGAGGCCGTGTGGCTGTGGTCCAGGGTCTCCACCGTGCAGGGGCAGTATGAGGGGCTGACTGTGAGCGTGAATATGAAAGGGGGCATTGAGGGGCGGGCTCCAAGGAGACTCATTCTCCACCAGGGCCCCACAATGTGGGCTTTGTGAGGCCTGGCAGGGCTGAGCATAACGGGAACTTTCCTTTTTCTCCTAGGGAGAGATTATTTAATTTAAAAATAATTGAATGTGGAAAATGTTGGATATGGAAACTGTTTATCAGGTTTCCTTTTTTGTTTCTCCCTTGGGCTCTGCCCCACGGTGGTGAGGGGTGGTGCCCTCCCCCGGCATGTCAGCAGAGGTGTCTGTTCTTCGAGCTCTGTGTGAAGTGCGCAGGGGGCGTTGGCTTTTCCAGCGGATGAGCCTCGGACGTCTGATATGGCTGTCATGGCGAAGGGGGCCGAGGAGCGTCCCGGGTCTTGGGCGGGACGCTGGGGCCTGCCCGACTGAAGGTGGCAACCATCTGAATCGCAGTCAGACGTTCAGGAGGGGCTGCTGTTCCCCCCACGTGCCCCCAGCTGGATTCCCCGTCATTCTCCTTGGGGAGCCCATGCTCCTCTGAGGACGCCCGAGGGTCCTGCATGACCCCCCCCACCGCCACTCTGTCCCGGGGTCTCCTTCTCTCACCTCCACCCACCCCGGTCTCCCGGCAGCCATGCCAAAGCCATCTCCTCCCTGAGATCCGTCTTGATGGCCAGCAGGTCCACTCCCCTGTCCTCCAAGTACGTTCGAAACGGTGTCCAGTGTCCATTCTTGCCCCAGCTGCACCAGGCCAGGGGTCTCTTCTGGTGCCTGCGCACAGCATCCCCTCTGCTTTGAGGTGTGGGTTGGTGGTTCAGACACACGCCCGACCCTGGTGTCCAGCCAGCGCCGTGCACACGTGTGGGGAGCGGCTGGGCAGACAGAACGTTTGATCGGTCAGTTGGATTGGCTCAAGTCCTGCCAGTCGTCTCTGTGTGGCTCTGCCACCCTCTCCCGGAGCATCCGTGTTTTCATCTGAGATGCCCGTGACATCTGTCTCAGGGGTTTGGGCTGCAACCGGATCCTCCCAAAGTGCTCAGCACTGGCCGGGAGGCCTGGGCTCTGGTGCGGGAGCGGAGGCCTGGGGAAACGTCTCACGGCCTCCCTGTGGTCTCCTCGAGGACCTCAAAAGATCCAGTTTCCAAATCTCATCCCGCGAGTGTGGAGGGAGCCCAAGACGATGGCCCCGGAAAGGCAGGCGGGACGGGGACACTCCCATGCCACCGGCCCTGGAATCATCATCTTACATGAGGTGCAGGGAGGCACCCGGCAGCCGGGAGTGAGCCCAGATGCTGGAAGGGACCTTGGGCCGTATTCCAGGCGGGAAACAAGACCGAGGAGGGAGAGACCCTTAGAGGCTGTGCACGTCTGCACCTGGTTCTGGGGACGTGACCGAAGTCCCACTGATGACTGCTGTCCTCCTGCTCCTGGGGGCTCCATCCCTCCCCCTTTTGCACCCTGGGCCGAGCCCTGTGTACAGTGGGTGCTCACCTAGTGCCTGCGGAGTGAACGCAGCCAGGGGCCAGCTGGGGCGGGGCAGCGGGGAGGCAGAGCGTCCCCGAGCCGGGCAGCGTTCAGGCAGGGGCTCGGCTGCTGAACCTGAGTCACAGGGACGGCTCACTGTGGACAGGCAGGTCCCGGGCAGAGGAGCAGGGCCCCAGTGTGAGCGAGCTGCAGCCTGCCCCAACCCAGACCTGGGCCTGGCCACCACCCCAAACGCCCCAACACTTTCTGTGGTCAAGCACTGGCCCCGCGGGCCCCCTGCAGGGAGGGCAGCACCCTGTCCTGTACAGCAGCCTCTCCTGGGCCCATCCCCTGTGGCCGCAGGGTCCTCTGTGCCAGGCCCTGGGTTCCCCTGAGGATCTGGACCCTGGGCTGAGTATCGCAGTGGCTCATCCCGCCTAGGTCGGAGCCGAGCTGCAGGTAAGGCTGCTCAGGGCTCTTGTAGGACTGCTGGGTGGAGAAAAGCCCCCCTCCCAGCTCCCACACGGAGTGGACGCGAGTGGAGCACGGAGGGGCCCCCAGGCATTTCTGGGCTGGTTTTGGCTGCGCGGGGAGCCACCCACTTGCTCGGGCTCTCCCTGCCGCCCGGCCCCCAGCGCCTTCCATCAACACGGGCCCAGGCCTGCGCTTTCTGGGGCAAACGTTCGCTGCCCGGTTGGGCCCCTTTTTAGTATTCGAATGGAGGCCCCGGGAGAAGCAAAAGGAAAGTGAAGAGAGGCCAGCAGGAGGGGCGGCCCTCAGCGCCGTGCCTCCACTCTCGGGCCAAGGGCAGGGGACAAAGAACCCCTTCATCAGAGCTGTGGCTCGGCCGCCCTCGCAGAGGCAGCCCTAGTGTGTGCGGAGGGCCGTGCGGGGCAGGGCGGAGCGGGGCGGCGCGGGCACACGAGCCAGCTCTGCAAGCCCTCCTCCTGGAACTCAAGAAGTCCCTCCTGAGAGGTGACCTTGAACGCTGGGTGCCCCCGCGCCCCAGGCAGGACTCCTGACACCAGCCACTGGGCTCTTCCCAGGGACGGTCACCCTCCTCTCCACCGGGCCTGGGCCCAGGTGAGCCGCGGAGTGATGGGGGTCGGCGCCGTGTGCAGAACCGTGGAGGAAAAGCCTGGGGCTTCATGCGCATAATCGCCGTGATGATTATTGAATTTCAGGAGCCAGAAGTCAATGCGTTTCTGCACAATTCGTTGGCCAGAAACCCGCAGTCCACAGGCGCTGCCCTGCCCCCGCCTGTAAGGGGGCCAATGGCCGGGCTGTCTGGACGTGGCATTCCCAGACCTGCTCGCTGGCTCCCAGCAAGGGTCCCTCGCCCGAGGGAGATAAGATAGAGCCGTGTCAGGGAGGAGGTGCCGACGGGGCCGCCCCGGCACGCTGTGAGTGATAAAAGAGGCTTCAGAAAGGTGCTGACGTGGCCACCGCGCTTAATGAGGTCATCGCCCAGGCTGCGGCCCCTGATAACCTGGAGGTCAGGCCCCAGCAAGTGGCAGCCGCGGGAAGCAAGCCGTCTGTCGCCGCCTGTCGGTGCCCAGCACCCACTCATGTCAGCCAGTCATCCTGAACACAGCAGGCATCCCTGTCCCAGCATAGCCAAGGGGAACCCCCAGCCGGCTTGCTGCTGGGGAAGGGCAGCTGTCAGGGGTCAGGCTGTGCCTTCTCCAGCCTCCCAGGTCAAGGGTAGCTCCCCTGCCTTGGGGGGTCTTCGACGTGCCATCAGGATCTGTCCTGGGGGGGTTCTCTGCTCTTCAGAACGCTCGTGGGGCCCGTGCGCTGCTAGGTGCTATGATGGGCGTGGGGAGTGAGGGGTCTAAAGCCCGATGGCCCCAGTGGCCTGGGTCTGGGTCTGCTCAGCTGCTCTCTGCCATGAACATTTAGCTCGGCTCAGTCCAGCCCAGGGCTCGCTGTCTGCCTGGCCCGGCCCTGAGCCCCAAGTGCCGAGCGCCGAGTGCCAAGGGAGAACAGAAGGTAGGGCCCTGCCTCCACCCTGAGATGCTCATCCTCCAAAGAAGAGGACGGGGGTGCCTGTGGGGCTCAGGTCCCTGGTGGGGACTCCTCCATTCTGGAGATGGGGGCCCTTGGATTGACCCCCACCCCCTCTTCCACCTCCATTTCCTCGTCTGTGCGGCCAGAGGCTGCAGCCAGGGTCCGGGCTCAGTGAGCATTTGAGTGTAAAGCTCCGGTCCAGGCCAGTTGTGTGTCTGTGCAAACGTAAAGCGCCAAGGGTCTGGCGTGGCCCACAGGACGCCAGCAGCCCAGGCCGCTCCGGGGCCCCTCACGCTGGGCTGTGGATGGAGTGGGCTTCCGTCAGGAGAATGAAGGGGCAGAGGAAGCAGAGGGAGCCGGCCCCGCCCCGGTGGGTCTCAGGCACAGCTGGCCTTCGTCCAGGGCCTCGGGATGGCTGCACCAGTGAGCGCCCTCGGGCAGGGCCCATGTTGTGGGCCTGCGGGTCCGTGGGCCTCTCCAGCATGAAAGCAGTCAGGCAGCCCAGACCCGTCACTCCCTCCCCGGCAAGAGCTCTGCGTGAGGCGTCATCCCGACGTAGCGCCCCGTGTTTCCCTCCTTCTGGGCCTCACAGGCATTTTGTACCCAGGTGGGTGGTGCTCGGCCAGTCCTGGCCCTTCTGGGCCCCACGGCCCCAGTCCTTGTAGGGCCGGCTCTGAAGGAGGCGTCAGGGCTCCACTGCAGCTCTTTTTCTTCTGAAGCCTGGGAGAAAAACAAATCAGAAAACCATTTCCAAAACTAGCCAGCAGGGAGCGGGAACTGTCTGTGCCACTGCACGTTTGCACGGGCCCCCTCCCCCTGGTGGGGTGTAGGCTGCCCTCTGGGGACCGTGGAGCTGGTGTGGCAGGTCTCCCAGACCAGACGGGACCGAGGGGCCCTGAGCCCTGGGGCGGTTGTCCTTCTCTGGGTAGGTGTGGCGTCGTGGGGGGAGGAGCGTGTCCACTGGCTTGGGGGTGTCCGAGCAGAGTCGCGCCCCCCAGGGTCCACGACGGCCCTGACTGGCAGCTGCTTGCATGCCGGACACATCCTAGCCCACCAGGCAATGGGCAGGCAGAGGGAACCCACGAAAGGGATTGGCACGAGTGCCCCCTCCGCCGGCCTTTCAGGTGGAAGAGACCCTGCCCAGGACAGGTAGTCTGAAGGCCCACCTGGAGATTTGGACCGGAAAGCACATTCGCCTGGGCTGGGTTTAGGGAGAAAACTGTGTGCGGGGGCCACTTGGGGTCCCAGGGCACCTCCCCGCCCCCATCCTGAAGCCAGGTGCCCAGGGCTGTGCAGCCCCACAGGGCTGGGCGAGGTCCAGGGCTGCTGGTTCCCCGCCTTGCCGCCACCCCCCGCTGGCCAGCACACAGTCCCCAAGGAGCACCCCGACCTCCGACCTCAGTTAGGCCGGTGACCCGTATTTTTGATGTAAAAGTTCAGAGGACTATTATTGTCTTTTATTCATCTTTTCCCGCACTGGCCCTGGAGGGTCTGGGCCCATCAACGCCTCGTGCCGGCGAAGGGGGCAGGTCCCTGCTGGGAGGGGCTCCTCTGGCTCCAAACTGACTCTTTTCCTCCCCCGCCAAACAGAGGGGCTCTGAAAATGGTCCTGCGAGCTGCATTTTCAGATAGAACCAAGCCTCCCTCTGCCTGGAACTTCACCTTTTCCAATCAGGAAGGGTTTCTTCCCAGACGGGAGGCACATGAGGGCTCCCCAGCCCTGCCTGCTGTCCCCAGACCACAGCTCTCCCATCGCCAGGCCACGCCGTGTCCTACTTTGCACTGTAGCACCTTGCTTGGACCATGCGCCCTGCACCACCCCCCAGCCCACTCTGTGGGGCTCTGGTCCCTGGTGAGGACTCAGGCACACACTCTCCCCGAGCAGGGGGCCCCTGACGGTGCTGTGACCTGGTATCCAGCCTCCTGGGGCAAGAGGAGGTGATGCCCGAGGGTGGCCCAGATGTGCCAACGTCAGCCCTGCCCTGGCCCCCTTTCCAGATCCCGAGAGCAGGATGTCCCCACGCTTCACGTCCAAAGGGGACGCTCTTGGGAGGGAACGTGCACGTGGCCGTCCTCCGGAGGGGGGACCGGCGAGTGGAGGGCCCACCTCCTCCGGTGCCCTCTCCCCCCACGGGCTCGGGGCTGTGCCTCTCGCTCACCGGCTGATTTATTTCTGTCTCCCCCAGCCCAGCGCCGCCCGCCCCTTGCAGACTTCCCATCACAGAGTTGTGGTCTCTGGCGGTGGCTGCAGTTTTTAATTGTTTTTCTCCCCCTAAATGCCCTCCTGAGTCCTTTCCCCTTCACTGCCTCCGCCCCCCCCAGCCCCGCCCGCTGGCTGCGCGTGGGGGGGACGGGATTCCAGTAGCATTTCCTCCCTCTCCTTCTATCATTTCATTTGTTCTCTTTTCCTTTCCCTTTCTTCTCCCTCCGTGGGCCCAGCCTCTGTGATTAAGCCTCAAGGTCCCCTGCTGCTTTTAATAGCCTGCGGGCTCGGCCATCTGATGAGAACGGAGCTGCTCAGCCAGCCCCCGAGTACTTGCTCTGGAATCTCCTAATGCACGGTATTAATCATCACTGTCAAGCCATTCAGGCCCTAAATACATCCACCCAGTATAAAATTATACTAAACAGAAAAAAAGAGGCCGTGATTGGCCGCATATTGAAAACAGACATTAGCCCCCGTCCCCACTCCCCACCCCCCAGTTTCAGGGTCCCCACCAGGGCCTCTGCCCAGTTTAGTGAACAATGGACAGCTCAGGGTGGAGGTCGGGCCGCAGTTGGTAGACATAAAAGTTCCGCGTCCTGTGCAGAGGGATGGAAAGGAGGGGAGGGGACAGCGGTGTCTGCGGCGGGACCTTAGTGCGGGCAGAGGGCGGGCTTTGGGGCGCTCAGCCTGCAGGCTTATCCCCAGGAGTGGCCGGGGGCTCCTTGGGGGCTGTGTGGGGCCTGGCTCAGGGCTGTACCTGGGAAGCCCCCGAGGAGGAACCAGAGCAAGGCGGGAGAAGCAGCCACCGTGCGCCCTGAGAGCTCGCCAACTGGCCCCCAACCAGACCCCCTCACCCCCAGGCTGGGACCCGCCTGCCTTCCTCTGCTCCCCAGCCATCACGCTTCCTCCTGGAGTTTGTCGTAAAAGTTAACCACGTGTGAAATGCCGCTGAGTGGGGTGTACTAGAAGTTTACGACGGTGGGTAAACTGTTGTGATCGACTTAGCGCACGGGCTCCGCTCACCTGCACAGCGGCATCCAGGGTGCCCACACAGCAGAAGGGGGAGGCCCAGGGCACCTCCGGTCACACCTTGGACGTGGACCTGGCCCAGGGGTGCCCATCGTGAGGCCGTGCAGCGGCCTCTTGCATTTGTCCTGGGGGTTGCCCCAAAACACCATCTTCAAGGATATTCCCACTGGTCAGCCACTTACACTCCATGTAAGGGTTGAGGTGACCACAGGCCAAGGTCCTAATCTACGGGTGACCTGGACTGTGTGGGCGGAACACTCTAGTCGCAAAGCTGGTCGCCCTCCCTCCTCAGTTCATCCTCGTGGCCTCCCGTGAGCTCTGCAGAGACGTAGATGACCAAAGCTCAGGCTCCTGGGGGTCTGGGGACGGCCAGACACGCAGAGCGCAGCTGAGCCGGTGGTCACTGAGGCCAAGCCTCCAGCCTCCAGGGTCCGCATCTTTCTGTGCTGCCCCGAACCGTGGACCCCCTCCCCAGAAGTTGTCCCGGCTCCCAGCTGAGCCAGCAGCATTGCCCGGAGCAGCCCAGTGGCCTTTCCTGAGGCCAAAGAGGCCTGGCGACCGGGTCCCAAGAGATGTGGAGCCCAGTGAATTCCAGGCTCTCAGGGGCTCTCCACGCTCACGGAGCTGGTTCCTAGTTGAGGTGCTCGTCTCCAGAGACTGTTCCGGTCGACACCGTAAATGGATAAGAATTAATCCAAAGTCAGGTGACCAGGGATTCCGAATTACAGGACATGGGAGGGAATCTAAGGAGAAAGCAGCTTTGCCTGTCACAGTGCTTGCTGGGACCAGGACCTCTGAGATCCTGACCCACCTGCCAGCAAGGACTGTTCAGGATAGAGAAGGCAAGAGGTCGCATGTCTGATACCCAGACGGGCTGGGCAGCGCGGGGACCTCTCGATGGCCAAGGCCACGCGTCCAAAGTGCGGGTGGGGCCCCAGGAGGCAAGCACCGTGTGTGCCAAGGCGAGAGGAAGGTCTGCACGGCCGGGTCTGGGCTGGCCAGAGCGGGCATCCCACGGCCTGGGGAAGCATGACCAGAGGGAGAAGGGCACTGCAGTGGGACCAGCTGGGGGGCCGGCTGTGGGGGATTGGAGCAAGGGCCTCAGGACACCCAGACCTGCAGGTGTGGGAGGGGCACACGGAGCTCTGAGGTCAGCGGTCCTGAGGCGGGGACGGGGACTGAGGTTGGACGGGGTGCGGGTAGGAGACCAGCAGGGGTGGGCCCAGGGCGACAGGGCTGAACCGTGGCGGGGAGACAGCACGCGGGCTCTCCTCTGAACCCACCGCCTCGCCTCAGCCACCTCTGCCCCTGGTCTCGCCCGCAGTCCTCCAATCATAAACAGAGCTCCAGCACCCCACACCTTCATTTCCATGCCTTCAGCTGGGTGGGAGCAGCTTGGTCTCCTTGCCGTGCCCGGCAAACGAGGGCTCAACTACCCCATCCGGCTGAGCCTCCCCGGGGTGTGCGTGAGGCCGCGAGTGCCCCGGGGTCTGGGTGCTGGAGCCCTGCCAGCGCCCGCAGCCCCAAGCAGCCCCCTCCGCACCCCACAGGCCACACAGAGTCTGCTCCCCGTGGCTGGGATGCAGGAGGCCCGGGAGAGAGGACGTCACGGCTCCTGCTCTTTCCTCGCAGGAAATCGGTTTCAGAGGCTTTTCCGGCAGCAGCTCTTGCTTGAAGCGGTGGCTGGGAGGGACCCTGATTAGGGAGGATGCGGCCACGGCAGCAAAATGAGGGTGCCGTTCACTCTACTGTGGGCCCTGAGTGCCCCTTGGATCACGCAGGGGAGAGCAGCAGGAAGCTAAGCCCCTGCCCCGTGGACAGAGCTGGACAGGGTGCCGGGCTGACCTCCCAAACTCCAGGCCACGAGCCACCTCTGGAAATGAGGGCGACTGCCATCCCCGATTCTCCCCTCCCCCGTCACCCCGGCCATGAGACCAGAGAATAACGTGGCCGGAGACACAGAGTACCAGCTCCTCCGGGCACCTCCCGACAAGAACAACTGGCCTGTCGGTGACAGAGTGAGAGCTGCCACCTACGCCTTGAATCAAGTGCAATTTTCAGGGCCCAAGACCCCTCCACGCTCTTCTGCAAACAGGGTCGTATGCTCTTCCCGTGACTCCCATGGCGGCATTAGCAAAACTTCCCTAACCTTAAGCAAATAGTCTCCTTGCCCACGTCAGCACGCTGCGGGCAGGTGGATCGCCGCACCGGCCCTGAGCAGGCCCAGCGTGCCTGGTATTTGTGGAATTGTTCCAAAGCCCCCCGGCCCCTCTCCGCCGAGCCGTCATCTCTCAGCCAGGGGAGCAGCTCTGGGCAGACGCGAGCAGCTGTCCACTTTGGGATGTGCGGCCGCCGTCTGATCAGCCGGAGGGAGGCCTGCGTCAGGGCTCACCCCCAGCCCCTCCGAGGAGACGCGAGGGGGAGGAGGTGTCTGAAGTCCTCATTCTCCAGCAGGGCAACACGGCGGAGAGAAATCCAGAGGACGACGTCCCCTGCCCCTGCCCCCTGACCGCTTGCAGAACGTTTAGAAATAAAAACAGCAGCAGCAGAGCCAGCCCTCTGAACACTGGTTATGTCCAGGTGCCATCTGTGCTCTTGGTTAAGGTTTACATTAGCCCCCGAGGGAGGCACTGCCCTTATACCCATTTTACAGACGAGCTCGCTGATGGCAAGGCAAGTGGAGTCACGTGGGCAGACCGGGCAGCTGGACGGGGAGGAGCTGGGAGCTCCGGGGAGCGCTGCCCCGACTGCTGGACAGAGTCGGCCACTCTCCCTGATGCCCAGATTCGGAGGCAGCGTCCTGGAAGCTGGGCCACCCCCTGCGAAGAAAGTCCCCACACTGCAGGGATGCTCAGGGAACTGAGGCGGTGCCACCACCCTGGGTCCAGGAGGCTGGGATGCTGAGTCTCCAAACAGGTGGGGCGGCTCCACTTCCCATCCCTCCGGACTTGGAGCAGACACGCCAGCCAGCGCCTGGCCCGGATCCAGAGCCTGCGTCTTGGCTGCAGCTTGCCCACACAGACCCAGCGTGGGGACACCAGGGGACCCTCACCCCACCCAGCAAGATCCGCCACCATCCTTAGCTGGGCACTGGGCACAGAGGAGTGGCTTGTGCTCCAGAAACAGCCCGGGCCCAGGAGGAAGCCCAGATCCTGTGCCCAGCCATCCCCGGGCTCCCACTCTGCCCATGGCCCAGCAGAGACGCGGCGTTCTCTCTCTGTCTGGGGCCTGCGCTTCCTGAATGGATAAGACACTTCCTTCCAAGGACCCTCGGCACTGCACGCACCGGATGGAGGGCCGTCTCTTCCTAAGACACCAGCCCAGGCTAAGCTGGAGAAGCTTCCGCAGCCTTCTCCCCATCCTGGGCCCCAGGCATCAGCCATGGGCAACCTGATGCAGTCGGTGTGGCAGGACTGAGAAAACCCACCATGTGCCTGGGCGGATCCCTTCCACACGGCTCACCTGCAGAGTTTTCTAGAGCCCCAGACCCCGCCCAGACTGCCTTCTCCCTTCTCTGGATCCAGGAAGCAGTCTTCCCCATGGGCCCTGGACCAGTGCCCTTAGGAGAGGTGCAGGTGCCTTTCACGGGGGTGTCTCACCGAGACCCATTCTGATGATTAAGCTGCTTCTCTGCTGACCCAGCCGCACGCTCCCGGAAGCCTGACAGCGATGGCAGAGAGATCCTCCCGCCTCAACAACTGTGCCTCCCACCAGTGGCTCTCCACCACGGGCCACTCTGCCTTCCAGGGGCCATTGACAGTATCTGGAGACATTTCTGTCTGTCGCCGCTGGGAGCTGGTGGGTAGAGCCCAGGGATGCTGTTCAACACCAGCAGTGCCCAGGATGCACCCCACCCCCAGCAGAGCGTGAGGGGACCCCAATGTCCACAGTGGTGAGGTGGAGAAACCTGCTGAGCCTGTGATCCTAACGGAACAAAACCGTTAACGTGTATTAACGCTGCTGCAAAAAGGTGCGGGGTGGGTAAATCTCGCCGTGCTCTTCGGATGACGCCAGAATCCGAGTACACGGAAGCTGTTTCACCTGAAGGAAGAGGTGACAGTAGTGTCCACGGTCTCCATGTCCCGCCCTCGTGCACAAGTGTGTCCCCAGGGCCAGGACAGGGATGGGGCCCCTTGCCTGGGTCAGTGTGGGCGACAGGAACACAGTGCAGTGGGCCACTTTCCACCTTGAAGGGCAGTTTGTCCCACATCTCTGAACGAGGGTAAAAGTCACTGTAAAACTCCGGGTCCCGCCTCTCACAGGCTCAGCCGGGGCAGGGTGGCAGCCGGGGACTTGAAGGCAGAAGACCTTGGCGGCCGTAGGAAGTAGCCTGCTGCCGACCTCCAGATGCCCGGCTGTGGCCTCAGAGAGCTGTGGGCGTGGGGGCGGAGCCCTGGGAAGAGGCAGGGAGTGACCCCCACCTCCCGCCGCCCCCAACCTTTGCTGAGAGCCCTCGAACATCTTTAAAAGTGTGACGACAAGGGTAACGGTCTCCAAGGGGCTGCAGACCAGATGGACGCCCAGCAACAAACACCACCACGCTTGTGCAAGTAGTTCCAAAGGTAATAGGACCCAACGAATGGACGTTAGGTCTGATTTCCACCGTACTCCAAGACTCTGCACAGTCTCCGTGCGTGATGATTCGTGACAAGCGAGGAGGTGGGCTCGCTCCCAGCTCAGACCCTTTTGAGGGGAATGGACATCACTTGGTGCTAGAATAGAGGATCGTGGAGGCTTGAACAAGGGCCAGCGCCCCGGGTACTGAGAGCAGAAGAATGTTACCACAGTTGCAGGGAACACTGTCAGCAGGGTCGTCTTTCAGCTACGTAGGCAGCCTCCGTTTGCCCACTGGAGTTTTTAATTATGCATACATTTTTTGAACTCAGAATCATTTTCTAAGTTCAGAGAATCGGGGGCACAAGTCAAACCCTCGCACAGAGGAGGCCGGTGTCCCAGGAAGGAGGACTCCTTTATCCCTGGTGTTAAAGTTCACGAACACGGCCACCCTGACCACGTGTATCTCAAGGCCATGAGGGTCTCCCCTCTGTCCCCTGAGGGTCTCAGGGCTGGAGACAGGGTCCCCGGAAGAGGCACAAACAGCCAGCCTCCCGTGGCCCCGTCGGAGGGGCCGCCGCCACCTCCCTGATGCAGGGCTGTCCGCGCCATCTGCAAGGAATCTCTTCTTGCAGTTACTCTGGGGCTCGAATTTCACCCCCGACTCCACCTGTCATCATGGTTTACCCTCACCAACTTTCACAGCTCCATCCCCCCGGGCCCTCCTTTAAAGGATCTTTAGAAAATTGTTGGCAATCTTAACGTTTTTCCCCCAGAGGGGGGGGGGAAAAAAAAGTGTCCTCCGTGTAACTGAAGGGGACAGCGACAGCCAGAAGCCTGGAAACAAGCCCCCATTCGAAGCACCACCCTTGCAAGAAGGTGTGTTTATTTAGAAGCCGGCATCAGACAGGGGCCTTGGATGTGGAATGTGGAAGGTCGCTCAGAAAACTGAGGCCGTGAGCGTGTGCTTTTGTAGGGGCCATGCCCACGGGCAGCCGGGCAGCCCCTGAAGACGCAGACGACTCAGTCGAGAAGGCTGCCAGCGCTCCGGGTGCGGCGGGGCCCCCTCGGTGGCTCCACAGCCAGCGAGAAGCAACAGGCGCGTGTAGTTAATGCCATGCATTCCTGTCGGCAGGGCCACGGTCCCCTGTCCCTAATTGTCACATATTTGAATCAAACGCATCTTTTAACTCGTCGTCCGGGACAAGGCGTTGTAATGATGACCAGATGTGGGTGGACCGGGGACGTGAGTCCCGGGGGATGTTTTCACTGCTGCCCAAACGTGGTGGACAGGACTTGCAGGCAAGGGTGGCCGGTCACCTCTGGAAGCAGCCTATCCTTCCAGACCCTGAGCTACTCTTTGTTCTGGGACCGGGTCGTCGTGCCCTGTGGCGGGCAGGCCCCTCTCCAGTGGGCACAGGTCCCTGACGGGAAGCGGAAGCCAAGAACGGCCGAGTGGGGGGCATTCACCTGGGTCGCGGTGGCCCCCATCGCCCTGGCCTTTGGGGTCCTGGACTGAGAATCAGCCCCCGCAGAGGCGGGTCTGCCCTGAGCGTGGGCTCCGGGGTGAGGGGCTGGAGGGGGCGCCCACTTTGACCTCTGGAGATTTGGCTGTCTGCACGAGACGCCGCTCGGGCATCCTCGCCGGGTTCTGGGGGAAGGGAAGGGGGAAGAGCTCAGCGGGGCCACGCTGCGTCCAACGGGGCCGCCAGGGCAGGGGCCACGATGGGAGGGGAGACTGCCCCAGGGTGACAGGAGGTGACGGCCTCAGTGCCCCGCACCTCCCAGTTCCCCTGTGGACCAAACTGCTCCGTTTTTCCAAAGTGGAACATCCCTGGAAATTCCCCCAAGTGGTGCTAGACATGCTGGCACTGTCCCCCTGCAGGGAGGAGGGAAAGGGCTGCGGGCCGGGGCTTCTGGGCACTTTCCTTTTCTCCACCAGCCACTTCTGGACGATTGCGCCAAGACGCTGACAACAATCAGGCCAGTGTCTGCAGAACCGTGTGCCGCTGAGCCGCGTGAAAAGCCTTTTTCAAGTGCGGACGGTTTGAAGAGAGCGTCCCTCGTCCCACATTTCAGCTCTGACCCAGTGGGTGGACAGGGCCACGGATGCCCATTCAGAAGCCCCTGCCTTTGAAGCACAATCCGGTTCGCGCCACAGGGCCCCACCTCAGCCCACACGCCTCACCCACACCCATCGCCCCAAGGGAGCGGGAGACCAGGGTGAGTGGACCGAGACGGGGTCTCTGCGGACGGTGACGCCTTGTGGGACAGGAGCCAGCATGGGGTGTTAGCTACCCAGAACTTCTCCATGTTGTGGGCAGTTGGGAGCCCCTGCTTCAAGCACACAGAACAACCCCGCCGAGGTTGTGTGTCGCCCAGGAAAATCATTGTTTGGTTAAGGAAAGAAAAATGCTGAGAGAGAGAGAGAGAGAGGTTCATGGAGCATAGCCACACACTGGTCTATAGGGCGTCCAAATCTCACCGGGTGCCACCCTGACGTTCATCCGGGCAGAACACCTGCCAAACCCCAACTTCCTCGGAGGCGGGAATAAGGCGGGTGTGTCCTGGACTTTGGGAAATGGGCCCAAACGGTGGCCAGCGAGCCCCGGGACACTGATGGAAAGGTGAAGGAAGGCACCCTCTCTGGACTCAGTCCCACCTCCGAGTGGACTTTTGTCCGAGGGTCTGGAGTGGCCTCATTTTGGCTCTGGTGAGCTTGGCCGCCCTCTCCTAGCAAAAGCCTCAGTCCCTCTCTGGGCGTCTATAATGCTGATCTCAATCTTGTCTGAAAACGCCGTGACCCAGAGGGGATGTGGTGGCATAGGGCTCGCCCACCCTGTGCACGGGGAGCCCTGGGAGTCCTTCCCTGAGAACCAGGAAGACGACACAGGTATGCACCAGCGCAAGTCGTGGGTCCTGCCGCAGGAGGGAAGGATTCAACAGGAGGCGTGGCTGTGCAGGTGGGCAGGGGCCTCCCTGGAGGGGGAGGAGATGGGGGCAGGCAGGGAAGCAGGGACATGGGGCGGGGGCTGGACGGTCACCAGAAGACCAGCCCCCGGTCACTTACAGAAATGGGGCTATGAACACAGCCTCACCTTGGGTTGCAAAGGGCGTCGAGAACATGATTGATAGATAGAGGGCTTCCCTGGTGGCGCAGTGGTTGGGAGTCCGCCTGCCGATGCGGGGGACGTGGGTTCGTGCCCCGGTCTGGGAGGATCCCACGTGCCGCGGAGCGGCTGGGCCCGTGAGCCATGGCCGCTGAGCCTGTGCGTCCGGAGCCTGTGCTCCACAGCAGGAGAGGCCGCAGCAGTGAGGGGCCCGCGTACGGCAAAAAAAAAAAAAAAAAAAAAAAAGTATAGATAGATAGGTAGGTGGGTAGGTAGATGGTTAGATAGATATAAACATGCAGAGACCTTTCTAAGCAACAGGACTGTATGTCTTCAGAGCTCTCTGGGAAGCAGGCCCTTGAAGATCCCAAAACTTGTAGCCGCATTATTCAGGGACCAATGAAGGGCCCCCTCATGACTGCTCCCCCAAGGGAAGACAGGGACCACTGAGCTTCACAAGTCAGGTGCCAAAGGCAGGTGCCTCAGACCTCCCACCCACCCCGAGGTGCGAGGCTGCACCGTCCGTGTTAGAGGGGCTGCCCAGCCCTTGGGCGATGGGCTCGTGTCCGATTAATTGCGGTTTGTCCATTCTTGTTCTCCTTTGACAACTAGTTTAACCACCTACGTGAAATGGACACGCTACATCATCCTTAATTAAACATCCGAGGGGACGCCTCATTTCTGGGGAATTCCTCCCACTGTGGAAGGAATCACTGGGTTGACAGCCCAGGAAAGCTCAGAGCCGAGGAATCCAGGCGAGGCCGGGCAGCCATGGCTTCAAAACCCACCCCAGGCCTCACACGAGGCTGCTTTGCCCCTCGGTGAAGCAATTGGATTTTCCCACGGGGCCTGAGTGTCATTCACAGATGTCTTCATTCCTGAGAGTGTGACCCACCATGGATTTCATAAGGAAAGAATCCATAAGAAGCTCTCCCAGCCCCCCGCAAAAGGCCACCTTCCAACAAGCTCCCACACCGGCCTGCACGTGGCAGGAAGTGATTACAGACTCCCCGAGGAGCCGTTCACGAAGCTCCATGTTGGGACCAAAATCCTGAGGAAGAGAAAGGACGAGAAGCAGGGAAGGAGGAGGGGGAGGGGGGAAAAAACCCGAAACAAAACAAAACCCAGGTCCACGCCGTCCCCACCCCCAGTAAAAACCACTCAACTGAAGGCAGAGGCTACTGGATTAGGGACCAGAAGGGCCCACATCAGCACCGCCCACTGGAATCAGCCCTGGAGGCCTTTGGAAATGTGAATGAATTCCTTTATCTTCTCCGTGGGTTCGGGGCATGGTTTAGGCTGCACGCGGCCGTGGGCATAGAAGCTCCCAGATGACGGTCTAAGTGATGCTCTCCCAGCCGTCCGCTCCCACCAGGCTGCTATATGGGTTCAGCTCTCCGAGAGCTTCAGGTGGGCTTCTGGAAGGGCACAGCGGTCAAACCCACCCTGTTCTCTCCGTGGTGTGGGAGTTCATATGCTCTAGAAGGTTTTCCTCCCGGTGTGAGGTCTGGGGTGGAGGCGGTTTAATGGCTCTTCGGGCGTTCCTGGTTTGTCATTAAGTGGACCCCGAACAGCCCTGCAGAGCAGCTGAGCTTGTAACAGGAACACAGACGGGTCTGGCGATGCTGCGGCCTCGAAGGACCCAGGTTAGCACAGTGGATCAGAGCTGCTCATCTGTCAGCCATACCCACCCATCCAGCACTTTCTGGAGAGGTCCCGGCAATGGCTCCTTTTCCATTTCAACCCAGACCTTAACAAAAATGTCTACATCCAAAATGTCACCGCCTGGGGCCACTGCTGCCCGCCCCTTCCCCCAGCAACAGCCTAGTAATGACCCTGTGCCCCTGCATGTGGCCCCCTGGTGCCAGGGAAAAATTAAACCCCGCTGATGGCAACATAGTTATCTGCTGCCTGGGCAATTATTCCCCCCGCTCCCCCAGCTGCCCAGGGGAACAGGTGGGCCTTATAGAAACCAGAGCCGGAGCACAGTTTTAATTATCATGGTCCAGCCGGGGGACCAGAAGCTGACAAGTAGGGCCGATCCCCCTGCCCCCAGAGCCCCGAGAAAGACACTTTTATTGCTTCTGAGGGAAGTGGAGTGCTTTAGGGCGGCCCGATCCTTTACCAGCACCGTTCTTCCCACACCTGTGCCACTGCCGTCTGACCCCGCAGGGAGCATCCCCAGGGCAGGGCTGCGAGTGGACATAAAAGGGAGATAACAGGGGTCCCCAGAATAAACCGGGTGCATCTCAGTGGGGGGTGATGCGGTGGACGGGGCTGTACGAGGAGGGGGTCCCCTGGAGGCAACCCTGAGTCACAGGAGGGAGGGTTCTCTGTGGTCTGTCTGGAAATGAGTGATTTGAGTTGCAAGGTCGCCCGGGCTCGGCAATGACTGAGGGAACGGGATGGCAGCTCCAGGGTGTGGGGTGCGGGCTCCAGTCAGGTTCCTGGGAGGGCAATGTAGCCCCTCCCACTGCACGCTCAGCCCCCAAGCGCCTACTGTGTGCTGTCGAGGGTCCCAAGTGGAGCAGACACAGTCCCACCCCTGCGCGGGGGAGTCTGTGCCGGGGTCCAAGGGAGCACAAACCAGAGCAGTTGACCATCCCCCAGGAGAGGAAGGGGGACGGCTGTCCTCGGGAAGGAAGGAGGGGGCTTCTGGCAGATACGCATGCCCTTCCTGCTTCTTCCTTCTCGGCCCCGGGGGCAGGCTGCCCACTCCCCGAAGGTCCCCTCCCTCCGCCATCGGCCCTGAAGGAGCTGCCACCCTGTGCAGGAGGAGGGGCCTGGGGCTGGCGGCATCCCTGATGTTGGGCACAAAGAAGAAACACTGAGGCCCTGTGCCGGGCAGCCGGCAGCCCCAAATGTCAGCCCTGATGTCAGTCGCGGGCCAGAGGTGTCAGGGCCCGGTGCTGCCACTGTGCTCGCAAGTCGTAAATACCGCCTAAGTGGCTCCTGTCACCTCGCCGCAGCCTTGCTTCCATCTGCAGCAGAGCCAAAGGTGATTAATGCGAATTATCATTAACGCTAATCAGAGCCGTTTGGCGGAGGCGGGGGCAGGAAGTGCCCTTTGTGGGGCCGCGGAGGCCGCTCTGAAGGGTGAGCGCAAGCAGGGTGCACGCGTACACCGTGCACACGCACTCACGTGCTCACACGTGCACTCACGTGCACACGCGTGCACATGTACACATGCACCGTACACACGCACTCGAATGCACACACATGCACACATCCTCTGTACACACGCACTCGAATGCACACGCGCACGCAGGACCGGGCCCCGGGGCTGGCTAGTGGAAGGTGGTCTGGCAGATGGGGTGGAGCCAGTCAGTGTTAAGAACAGCCCTCGCCTTTCGTGAAAGGTGGGCTCCAGTGAGGCCGGAGAGCCAACCGCCAGGAACACAGGCCTGGCACAGCACAGCTCAGCCTGGCTGAAACGAACTCTCTCTCCATCACCAGGCGTGCTCACAACTTAACACGCTTGGCAGCTGATCACAGACTAGACGGGCCTGGCCAAAACGGGAACAGATGCCGGAGGACGCAGGGCCGTGGCCATGCCTTGGCTCGGGGTGCGGTGCAGGGGGGACCCTCTGTGGGTTCCGTCTTCTCCGTCCGTCGGCACACAGCCTGGACCCCTGCGCTCGGCCCACTCCCACCCCGTCACACTGGGGCCGCCTTTTTCCCGCCTGTCTCCGAGGAAGTGGCCGAAGGGGCTGTGCAGCGGGCTTCCCTGCCCTCGGCATCCTCGCTCGGCGGGCCGAGTGGCTTAAAGATACAAAGTGTCCTTTTATTGGAAATATCAATTCAGAAAGGGGCTAGTAGTAAGCTGAGAATATTTGGATAAACTTGGCAGCCCTTAGGACTAAAAAAGACCTTTTGTTCCCTCCAAGAAAAAGGCTGTCGCACCACCCCGGGCTCCCTGGAGCCGGTCCAGAAAAAACTGAGGTCGGAGCAGAAAAGTGATTAGGGCGTCTCGTGAAAGATCTTTACTCTAGGTCAAATGTTTATTATTATTTAGTTTATTTTTTTATTAGAATGTGCGGTTACCATCCTGTTGCATAATATCAGGCTGTAAGCGTGTCTTCGAACACCCAGTCGGGTCCAGCCCAGCCTCCCGGGGCACAAAGGGAACTTTGTGGCGAGGGGGAGGGGAGTGAGGGGTGGCACCGGCGTGTTTTATTTTGCTCTGCTTTGTTTTCGAGATGTCGACCCGTTTAAGAAGGAGCAAGCATCTCTGGTGTTTGCCCTTCGATGAGCAGAGGGGTCCCTGCGGCTTGGGGGTCTAGCTGTCGTGGGGTGGGAGGTCGCCTCTCCTTTTCCAGTGGCAGGAGGGTGTGCGTGTGCATTGCACGGCGGGGCGGGATTTGGGCAGCTGTTGCCAGGAGGGTGGGGACATGGGAGAAGCTCCTTTTCGGCTGACCACCAGCCCGGGTCACCAACAGCCACGTGGCTTTTTGGGACACGCAGCGACCTGACGGGGCCACCAGCCCAGCACCTCCCTGAGAGCTGCGCCCATGTGTCCGTTGCCCAGAAACTCGCATGCAGCCCTGCGGCGCCCTGGTCTTGGGTCCATGTCTCCACTTACGGGCTCTCCAAAGAGACTGCTTACTTTCCGAGGTTCCCGTGAACGGACGGCCCTCCAGAAGCCGCGCGAGATGAAGATCAAACCTAATTTGATCCTCTTCTACCCAAATACACGAAAATGAAAAAAGCTTGTCCCATTCAAGTCGCTGGAGGAGAAAGGGCCAACCTCAAGTGAGAGGGGCCTTGGCAAAGCGGGAGAGACACACCCCCACCCCCAAAATGAAACCCAGTTACTGTCTGCAAGGGAGCTGGTCATGAAAGCAGCCTAGCGTCTGAGGTCCATGTGATCCAGAAGTTTCTCCCCTAGCCTCTACAGAAAACCCTCGCATGGTGGATTTTCTCCCCAGCCATCGTGCAGGGACCCGGACCTGGGTGTGGGACTCAGAGCTGCCTCTGTGAGGGGTCACACCCACGTGCCTTGGGGCCACAGCAACAGTGGACCCGGCAAAGCAACCAGTCACCCTAAGGCTGCACCTCCACGTGCCACCACCGCCTGCCCTGCCCTCCCCAAGGTGCAGCTGGCAGAGACCCGGACCTGGCAGGGTGTGCCTTTCCCAGAGATGGCGTCCAAGGGGTCACAGCCCAGGACCCCAAGCAGGACCTGCCACCCAGCACTGCCAGGATCAGCCCCAGAGTCCTCAGTCACAAAGACAATGCATAAGCAATGCATCTGATGCCCTCTCAGCCCCCGCAGGCTCTTATGCAGGGCACCCCAAGAATCAGGCCCCTCTGTAAATATGAGTCTAAAGAAAATCACCTTGATGCTATAGCCTGGGGCCCACCCAGCTGGAGATTCATTTTCAAATACACCTTGGTCCTTGTACTGTACCAGCAAGAAGCCAAATTCCAAAGGCCTGTACTCCAACTTTATATGTCAGCTATCGACCATGCCTCTGAGGAGCTCCTCAAGCTTTTAAGGAGACAGTGTCCTCAGAGAGAGTTTCCACCATGGAATATATACATAAATGTAAAATATTGACAAAAGTGGAAGTAGTCACGCATTTTAAAGTAATTACATTTACGAACTTATTTTTCGTAATTCATGGTTGATATGACAAAAATTAGTGGAGTAGGAAGCGAGTGTACTTATTTTAAATGTTTTGATTCTATTATATTTTTCATTACTTTTTTAAAAATTAAATTAGGCATTAAATAGGAAAAAAAAACACGTCTTCAAAAAAATAAAAGAACACTTGGGAAAGAATCAAAGTGATTATTTTTCCTTAAAAGATAATTTTAAAATAGTCATCATTTGGAGAGGAAGACTAAACAAAAAGAATTTAAAATAAAAGTAAAGGAATGTATGTTTAGAGAGTGAGAGGTGAAGGAAAAGGGGGTTGAGGGACATTTTCCATCTGACATCCCTAAGGGCTGAATCTCCTCACAGAGGCAGGGAACCTTCTAGAAAAGAGCCCAGGCCCTGACAGAGGGGAAGAGCCGTGTGCCACTTAGGGAAACCACTAGCTCGGTGAGCATTCTCAACCTCCCAGGGATGACTGAGGACCGCCTGCCTGCCCAGAGCGGCCCCAAACCTTGCCGCGTGGGGCTGGAGGCCAGTCACCACGTGGAGCAGCTCTGGCAGAGTCCCCAGGGCATAGTTCCCAGCTCAGAAGTCACACCAAAGACCAGGTCTGCAGCACGTCCATCCGGAGGAAGTCTGGGGGGTCTCGGCCCCTGGAGACTCTGTGATCATCAAGCTCTGGGTGCCTGCAGCTGGCTAGGAAGGCTTCAGAGGAAACCCTTCTGTACCCACAGCCGTTCTGACCGTCTGTGCGGGAGCCAGAGATCCGGGAAGCCAAGGTGCAAAGGAGATCACCAACCGCCCCTCCCCCAGAGACAGAGGCCCCAGCCGCCTCCACCCTGGGGAAGAAGGGAACCGTCTCTGCACGCAAGCAGCCCCTCATCTTGAGGGAGCTCCAATCCGGTCACCTGGGAGGTGTCCCGACTCAGGACAGCAGCTGGGCGAGCCACGCTGCTTTAATTAAGCAAAGCGGGGTGTTCCCTTTTCCCATGGGTTTTATTCACGTCCTGACAGCATCAATAGAAACAGATCTGCCAGAATAAGTCATATGAAGCTCACTCAAAGGAGGAAAGAAAATGTGTCCTCCCATCCTTTGCCTTTTTCCAAAGAGAAAAATTCAATAGCAGAACCCACAAAGAAAGATCCCGATTTAAATGTTCCGAGGCTCTTAAACACCCCCATTTAAATTCCGGGTAATCGGCTCCATTGTGCTGCCCCTGAAGAGGCTGTGGGGTTGGTGGGTGCTGTTCAGAATCATTTGTGTCATATAAATGCTGGTGATTAGATTTTTAATAAACCGTTTCAGTTCTATTTCCTGGGCTTGAATAGATGTTTGCACTTGACTGGTGTGGACTTGAAAGGGGTCCAGGTAATATCATTGTGCGGGACATACTCTTAATTCCTTTAATATATTTCGTCAAAGGTGACTGGCTGTAGGAACTGGCTGGAACACAGGGAGAGAAGGAGAGCGATTGAATTTAATTGGTTCCATTTGTCATTCAAGACTGACTTTGCCTCACCTCTGCCTATGAATCATTTTCAAACTTGCTGGTCAGACCCAACATGCCCACAGCTTGGGAAGGAAGCCGGCTTTGGGTTCCCAGGACGACATCTCAGGCTGAGCTCACATCCAAGAGCAGGCCTGGCGTAAGGCTCAGGGTCCATCAGTGAGCAACTTGATGACCTCTGGCCAGGATGACAGCTCCCGAGAATGGAGGAATCCAGAAGGAGACGACAGGATCCAGAAAAGTGGCTTCACAAGCCCAGACTCTTAACACTCCACGTCCAATGTGCTGGGAGGGTTGAGGGCAAGAGAAAGGATGAGCCCATTGGGTTACAGTTCCAGGACCCCGGGACCCCTCCCCACTCAGCCACTAGATGACAGCTGAATCCTAGGAAGTGGAGCGATTACAACCAACTGTTCAGAGAGAAACACGCCTCCTCTCTCTGTAAAGCCAAAACCAAGGCCCAGGTCCCGGCCAGCGCTCTCACATGTGGCACCCGGGTGCTGGGGGAGGAAACCAGAGCTGGCCTCTAGCCAGGCATTCAGACGCCGTCCGCACCAGGATCTCTTCCCGTGGCCATTTTTGTCCATCAAAGAGCAACGAGCAATGCTTGTGATGGGGCTTAGATTCGTCCCATTGAGACTGGAGCTATTTGCAGGAGCTGATTTCAAAACATGAGGCCTGATACAGAGGCGATGAGTCACGGAGCTTCTCCAGACTGACGTGTCCCCCAGAGAAGGAAGAAGGATGGGCCCAGAGGGACTGAGTCAGTGGCAGGGGAGGCACTAAATATAACCCTGCTGGATGCGTCCTGGCCACCGCCAGACATTCTACGAACACCTACTGTGTGCCAGATCCCACGGGGTGCTGAGATGGACAAGCCAGCCTGGCCTCTGTCCTGGAAAGAGGATGTCGCCACAATGACTTCGGGGGAAAATTACACTGCAACACTGTGCACAGGAGAGAAACAATGTAACACTGGATCCAGGAAAAATTGCAACTCTGATTTCCAGAGAGGGAGAGCCACTAAAAGGAGGGTTTGTATGTCCTTCAGCAGAATTCATTGGGAGAATGAGAAGGAAAAGGGTCCGGAATGCGACAAGGGGATGTGAGGAAAGAAAGACCCTTGGGCAAAGCCCTATGGAATATTGGGGGAAGTTCTCCGTTGTCTTGAGGCACCTACTCATTATTTGTCGCCCAAACATTTATTGAGCACCCACTGTAGCCTGGCCATGGGAATCGGCCAGATGAAACCTTCGAAGCCCTCATCGTGCAGGGGAAGAGAAAGAGATTATGTGGACAGGACAACCACCATCTACCATCGTCCTTACTGTGATGGGGCAGGGGCAGTGAGAGCCCCTCAGAGGGTCCCACCCCAATGTGTGGGATCAGTGCAGTCCTCTTGGGAGAGGTGTTCCTGTGTTCTGCCTCCTTTACAACTCTTGGTAGAATGTATCCTTATATCTCACCTTGGGAGTTGGAGAAAGCCAGAAGTGTCTGGGCAGGTTGGGGGAATTCTGTGCCTCATCCACCCAACCAACCATCCTTTAATCCATCCACTCATCCATCCATCCATCCAACCATCCATCCACTCATCCATCCATCCCGCCATCCATCCATCCAACCATCTACTCATCCACCCATCCATCCACTCATCCATCCACTTATCCATTCATTCATCTACCCATCTACCATCCATCCATCCAACCACCCATCCAACCATTCATCCATCCCTCCATCCATCCAACCATCTGCTCATCCATCCATCCATCTATCCGTCCATCTATCCATCCATCAATCTATCCATCCAATCATCCAACCATCCATCCATCCTACCATCCATTCATCCATCTGTCCATCCACCCATCTATCCATCCATCCACCCATCCATCGACCAACCATCCATCTATCCATCCATCCACCCATCCATCTATCCATCTATCCATCCATCCGTCCATCCATCCATCCAACCATTCATCCATCCATCCAAGCATCCACTCATCCATCCACCATCCATCCTTCCATGGACTTGTTCAGTGAGCCCTGTGTGAACACTTGTCCTTGGTGAGGCTCTAGGGAAGCTTCAGTTGCTCTTGGCCACCATCCTCAGGAAGAACAGAGGTGAGAAGGGGAGGACCGGCCAGGATACGTGGTCCCCATAGGTCATAAAAGGGGCAAGACAGGCAGCCAGTGCACAGTGTCCAGCTGATCTGCTTGCTCCTTTCCAGCTGTGCAACATTAGCCCAGTTACTTCACTCCTCTGTGCTCAGTTTCCTCATCTACAAATGTGGCTACAACGGAGGTTCCCCATCAGGGAGGGGAGCATCTAGGGACCCGGAAATGAGGCTCAGCAGCAGCCAGCAGTGAGGCAATGTCAGCAGTCTGCAGTGGCCTCCTCCTGACCAAGGGTAGGGTGGAAAGAGCCCCAGGGCAGGCTCTGCACATCACTGCCCTCCAGACAACAAGAGGATGTCTAAGAGGAAGACAGGGTGAAGACTGAGCCTTCCTCCGCCCAAATGTGTCTGCTTCTCTGAGGGCTGCATCTGGACGTCACTCCTAGGTGCAGCCTGTGTTGGCCATTGTCCACGGTGACGGGCTCGTCTGAGAGAGTCTGAGGGTCACAAGGCCCTGGGCTGAGGTCGTGGGCCGGAGGGAGCAGAATCCCAGCCAAGGGGCAGAGAGGTGGGTGAGGAAGCCCAGGGCATCCTAGGTAGGCTCCTCAGCCTGGCGTTCGGCTCCCACGCTCGGGGCTTCTGTCCGGCCAAGAGAAGTTGCGGGCAGCCCCCTACGCCTGGCCTCAGGGAGCATGCGTGCTCTCTTTGGAAAGTCCCGCCCCTCGATCTACAGCAGGCAAGCCATTGTGGGAATTCCTCCTGCACCTGCTAGGGGGCGGGGCGGGGGGGTGCCACGTCACAAGCTCTGCAGTTTGTCACCATCAATGTGACCAGAAAAAGGTTATGAATGTGACACCTCCCGGGGGCCTCGCATTAACTCATCGACAGAGAAACCGCTTCCTGTGGGCAGCCCCCGGGCTCCCGCCTCGGCCCTCGCAGGGATGCTGCCACAAACCTTTGGTTTGGGGTGTTTGGGCTTTTTTTTTTCCAGTCTTTTTTATGATCAAGAAACAAACACAAGTGTGTCACTTCAGAATGTCACAGTTGAGTCTGCGCTTATGTGCAGACTTTAGGCTCAGAGACTTCTGCTCCGGACCCAAATTCAAATCAGATCAGGGTTTGAAAATGTGTTTGGGTTGTTAGCGATTTAACCATGGCAGCCCAGGGAGCGGGGCAGGCCAGGGGCAGCCTGCGGTGAGGGGCAGCCTGCGGTGAGGCCAGGAACTTGCTAGCTGGGGGGCACTTTACAAGCCGGGCCAGGATTTGGGGAGGCTTCTCTGCACCAATAGCCTTTACCTGTCCAAACCATCCCTGTGTTGGCACGTGGATGGCTTCTCATGATTCTGCCCTTTCCTGAGTATCAAACTCTCTGGTCAGCGCCCAGGTCCAGCCGTTGTTGGCTGGACCAGATGTGGACATTTTCATCCCGCAAGAAGCAGAACCCCTTTGAGGCTGGAGCTGGGCAAGGCTGGGCCGTCTGTGCTGGTGTTTGTTGGGAGCCCCTGCTGCATGGTTGCACAGGGGCCTCCATAAGGCATTCGTGGGTCCCCCACTGCACTGCCAGGGCAGGGGGACAGAGAGGGGCAGGGTTTGCACCTGTATTACTTGGGGATAGAAACTTCTGCAAGAACCCATCTGGCAGGGAGCTGCCCTGGCGACACCAGCCATCTCCTCAAGGTTGAGTAAAAGGGAGGCCAGGGATCTGGGACCAGGTCTGGGGTCCGCAGTTGTTTGTCCTCCTTGGCAGGTCCAGGTTCAGCCTGAAATTCTTGCTTTGACCCTGGTGTCCACACAGAAACTGAAATCCCATCTCAGTGCTTGTGAGAAATGCCGCAGAAAGGCCACAGAAGTCTTGTGCCACCATCTGCTACCAGCATCATGCTGAAGATGGAGCCTCAGGCAAAAGTGCCCTCTGGGGGTGGCCGAAGCTGCCCACCGCCCCACTGAGAGAGGGGCCAGGGGCTTCCGCCCGGCAGAGGCTCAGCCTCTGGCTTGGGTCTGCGACGAGGGCCCCCTCCTGCTGGGGGCTGAGGCCGGGGCCCAGGCTCTCTGCGGGGACCAGGGGCTTTCTCTCTGGGGACACCCCAAGAACCTCCGACTATGATGCAACAGCCCCACACACAGGTGGGCTGAGGGATTCTCATTTTTAAAATTAATTTTTATTGGAGTATACTTGATTTACAATGTTGTGTTAGTTTCTCCTGTACAGCAAAGTGAGTCAGTTATACATATACACATATCCACTCTGTTTTAGATTCTATTCCCATGCAGGTTATTATAGAGTACTGAGTAGAGTTCCCTGTGCTATACAATAGGTCCTTATTAATTATCTATTTTATTTATAGTCATGTGTATATGTCAATCCCAATTTCCCAATTTATCCCTCCCCCCACCTTTCCCCCGCCGGTAACCATAAGATTGTTTTCTACATCTGTGACTCTATCTCTGTTTTGTAAATAGGTTCATTTGCACCATTTCTTTAGATTCCGCATGTAAGCGATATCATATGGTATTTGTCTTTCTCTGTCTGACTTACTTCGTTCAGTATGACAATCTCTAGGTCCATCCATGTCACTGCAAATGGCATGATTTCATTCTTTTTATGGCCGAGTAATATTCCATTGTACATACGTGCCACATCTTCTTTATCCATTCCTCCATCAACGGGCACTCAGGTTGCTTCTACATCCTGGGTATTGTAAGTAGTGCTTCTGTGAACATTGAGGGCAGAGGAATTCTTGAAGGAGGAGGCACAGGGTAGAGCCTGTTTGCTGGGGGCCTTCTCCTACTCACTGCCAGGGCTGGTTTGTCTCTCGGGGGCCCCGGGCAGCCCACGGAAGATTCCCGACTGGCCAGGAGTCTGGGCTTCTTACCTACGCAGCAGACCCAGGAAGAGGCCCTGCTTCTGACCAGCACCCTCTTCATCCTGTAGTGGGCACAGCCAACTCCCAACCTGGCACATTTCTGAAGAGCAGACGAGCAGGTACAGACCGCCAGGGAAGCAGCAGACGCCCACAGCCATCGTGGCCACAAATATGTCCCCGCAGCAAACGTGCCCTTGAAGCCGGCAGAGCTGTGGGAATGGGGCTCTGTTCGGGGTGTCTTCAAGGAGCTACCAAGAACAAACCAAGTGTTCCTTATGGTGTGCTCTCCCTGCAAGTAGCTGCAGGCCTCCACGCAGCTGGAAAGCAGGGAAAAGGCTTTCCAGTTCCAAAGGGGAAACTGAGGCTGGAGTCCAGAAAATCCCCACGTTGTCAGATTCGGAATTCATAATGTCAGGGCTGGGAAGGCACTTATGGTCAGAGGTCCGGTCTCCCTTTGGAGCACCCTGGAGAGATGGTCCTTGAATCCCCACAGTGATGGGGTGCTCATCCCTTTGCAAGGCTTCTCACCCACCCCACAGGCTGCCTATAGGGACGTCTCAGCTGCTGGTCCTGAGGTTTCATCAGACCCCTCTGGCTGCCGATCACCCTGAGGGGTTTCTGTGTCTGAGCAAGTTTCTCACTCATTTATTTCCCTGCAGACTTAAGGGCACTAGTTTCAATCACCAATTGGCCCGTTTATTTCTGATGGGTCAGGGCTACGGCCCACGGCCAATGAGACACAGGCTGCAGACTTGCCGTGATGGACGGGACAGGCTGGGAGGAAGCCAAGCCCCCAAACACCCGACTCGGGCCAGGAGCAGGGCTGTGCTCAGGCCACACCAAGGGCCAGGGACCCTCGGAATAGCCCACAGAGCCCCGCGTTCACCAAAGCCTCTCTTCTTGTCCCCTGGGTGCTGTTGGCGAGATCAGGCACGTTAAGTCCTGCTCCAGCCCAGGCGATGCACGGAGCAGACCAAACCTCTCCGCTTTGCCGCCTTCTCACCCTCTGGTTTTCTGCAAACTGCACAGACGCTGCTGGGAGAGCTGGCCCCTCATGTGCAGCCCCTGGCCTGAGGAGGAAAAGAAGAAAAAGGGAGAAGTAAAATAAGAATCCGATGGAAGGGGAGGAGGGGCCGAAGGAGATGGGGAGGAGGGGCCGAAGGAGATGGGGAGGGAAGAGGAAAGTCCAGCGGCCGTGAGCTTTGCTTCCTGGGCTCCAGGCTGGGCCCCCAGGGCCGTGCACCCCGGGAACGCAGCAGCATCGAATATCTGGGTGTTTTGTGGGAGATGGTCTGTGAACCCCAGGGAGCGCCGGGGCACCTGGCTGTCAGGATTTTGAGGGGAGAGGGTCTGAGAACCCCGGGGGTGTTTATATAGCCCTTGGGTGTGTGAGTGATTTCTGTTCTGACCTTTGAAGGCATCTGTGGCCCCCGAACACAGAGAGTGTGGTTTCTGCGGTCTGGCTCTAAGCTGAGAGATTCTGCCCATCGCTAACATGAGCGAATTGCCCCAGGCAGGGGCTTGGGGCCGTGGCCTTGCTGCAGCAAGCCTGTCGGCACCCAGCTCCCTCTGCAGAATCTCCATCCTGGGCTGTGCTCTTGGGTCCCTGAGACCGAGGGACCCCGGCCCTTATCCCCCCACAATGCCCTGGAACTGTCCCACAGAGATCACGGTCAGCAGGGGTGTCCTAGGAACCCCACGCGGCTCCTTTGGTCACAAGTCCCATGGACACTGGCTCTCTCTACCCGCCCCCTGCCGTGAGCTTCAGAGACAGACTGGCCTCCATCTTGGAGGAACAGCATCCATGAGTTCCTCCTCGAAGCAGCCCCCTCCCCCCCCCCCCCCCCTCCCTCCTTCTCCCCCTCCTTCCTCCCCCACCCCCGACCTTCCTCTCAGCCTGAGCAGGTGGGGCCCCATGACCCTCCTGCCAGGACTCCTGTCTGCTGGGCAGCCGTGCGACCGCTTCCCACCGGCCACATTTCTCCTTGGTGCTTGTTCATGTCACCACCAAGCCCCGTAATGAGAGTCAGGACAGAGGATTTACGAGCTCATCCAGGCTCCGCATCTGCACCCAGCAGAGGTGTTTCCAGAAAGCCTCTCCCCCACCTCCTTCCATCACAAGAATGGACCTTCTGTTTCAGCTACTCATGGACGCCATAAATCTTGGCGTGTGTGTGCGTGTGTGTGTGTCTGTGTTACGCACGTGCGGGTGCGTGTGGGTAGGACAGCCCCACACAGCTTGGCGGCTGAGCTCGTGGCTCTGGATCAGCTTAAAGAAGGGGTCAGGGTGAGAAGGATGAGATCTGCCCCCTGGGTCCTCCCCGAGCTGGAAGCGGACACGAGGCCCAGGCCTCCATGGAGCTGAGCTGCAGAGGCAGGATGCGCGGCTGAGGGACCGGACTCCCAGGCCCGTTCCTTCCCGCCTGCTTGGAACCCATTAGGCAGCTGACGACAGATGTGTTGGCATTCCCGCCAGCACGCACACCCCAGATGGCCAGAGGCTGGCCATGCCCATTAAACGTGAGAGAGCAGCCCAGCAGTGAGCCCACAAATTCGAGGTGCAGGAAACCTCAAATGATGTGCAAAACAAATTGTCAAGGTGAAGAGAGTTTTTCTATGCCTTTGCTTCATAACTAGGCCTTTCTGGTGGGGGTGATTTATGAGCTGGGGAAGCCGCTGGGGGGACGAGGGGTGGAAAGGCCTGGAAGGCCAAGTGGGGGAGAGCGGGCAGGAGGGCAGCTTCCTTTGGAGGCTCTGGGACCCCCAAGGCTCAGCCCCAAACTGCCCAGAGCCAAGCTTTGAATGCGATCAGGCAGAGGGGCCGGACCTCAGATCTGCAGAGAGACCCAGCCCCAAGGCCATGGCAGCCTCCAGGCCACTGCCTGCTAACATTGCCCTAGGAGATTGGTTAGGGGGCAACTGGGCCAACTCTTTCCTTCCGTCACACCCTCCCTGGTGCATGCCTTGTGCAGAAGCAGAACCGAGCTTGCAGCCTGGGGCGGGGGCTCTGCAGTCACCTGTACCTGCTCCGTCCACTTCTACCTGTATTGGCCTCCTGGGGCACGGCTCTGAGCACAGACCAAACCAGGCCTCAGGCCCTGCTGAGCTGGGCAGAGAGTGACATGACCCGTCCTTATGGGCCCTGCAAAGTCTCATTCCAAGAGAGGCGGGAGGGGGGACCTGTGACGGCCCGGGGCTGCTTTCTGGATCCCAGGGCGTGCTGAGTCCTGTGGGTCCTGAAGCCGGGATGCAGACCCTCTCTCTGGTCCTCGATCCGGCTCAGACAGCATGTGGGGGCCCTGGGCTGGGCCCAGCCCTGCTCCTGGAGCCTCCCTCTCGTGTCCTGAAAACGCGCAATGACAGCCCCTGCCTGGGAGGTCCGCAGTGATGAAGAAGGGGCAGTGCTGGTACCAAGAGAGGCCTGAGCCCACACGGCTCATGGCGTGAGCACCCCCGAGGGCCCAGCTTGGCCACGGCGGAGACCCTGGAGAGAAGGCCAGAGACAGAAGGAAAGGAGGCCAGAGAGAGACAAACGTCGCTCCCATTTCTCCCCTTCTGTAATCAGAAACGGCATGGCCCATCCACGCCCCAACCAAGAAGCCAAGCCTGCGGCACCCTGTCCACCCGGCCCGAGGCCCAGGCCCAGGGCCGCTCCTGGGAGTGTTTCTCTGATCTGAGGCAGAAAAGCAGCAGCTTCCAGGCCGGGCTCCTGCCTGCGCCCCCCCGCCCCCGCCCCCTGGCCCGGCTCCATCATCCAGGTACTCCCCAGTGTGCCCCACAGGGCTGGACTCTCTACACAGAGACGGGAGAGAGACGTGGTCCTGGCATCGGGGTGGGCCCCACTGCCCAACCTGGCCCCGCATCGCTGGTTCAGGGCCCCAAGACCAGGGCTTCTTGTGCCTTCCCTGGAGGAAAGGTCAGCCATTCCCTGCTACCTCTCAGAGGGAGAGTTTTAGTCTTTTGGGGTGGAAGGCATTAAGCAAGGCCTCCTCTGTCACCCCAGAAAGCCAGCCAGGGTGGCCATGAGGGAGAAGGGGCCCCCGGACCTTTAGGGACCTTCAGGAAGTAAGTGGCACCCTGCAGTGGTCCAGATGGTCGGGGCTGGGGGACCAGGTCCTCCGGGTTGAGGAGGAGGGACGTTTCCCGGGAGGGGCTGCTCACCAGAGAGAAGACACCCCCTGGAGCTGGGCAGCGGGGCCCTGGAGGAGTTTTTGCCTCTGAATTTTGGGCCCTGCACCCCAAGAAGGATGGCCGCATGGCCAGAGGCCCCAGAGCAGTGTCCGTGCAGGTTAGCCACCGGCCGTGTCCACGTTCAGACGCGCTTGAGAGGCCCGGAGCTGTTTGCTGAACGAGGGCCGTGTCCAAATACCTGCAGGGCTGTCACGTGGAGGAGAGAGAGGCCTGTTCCCAGAGGGCCGAGAGGGGACGTTCAGGAGGGAGGGCCCGGCCATGCAGAAGTTACTCTCCGTGAGGCAGTGCTGCCATGGTGGGTCTGTGCATGTGCCCACAGGTGTGCCGGCAGAAGTGTGGATTTGCTCCTAGGTCAGGCAGGGCTCGGGTGTGGGACTGGGGGATGAGCCTGGGGTCTTCCAGCGCCCTGCAGTATCACAGAATCTACCGGAACTGAGAGGCAACGGGCCATGCCTGCATCCGGCCTCCGCGCTTTTCTGGCCAACCCCACACATCCTTTGAGAACCACGGGGTCAAGCACGCTCTCTGGGGGGGACGGGAGACGCGGGGGGGCCCTGCGCTGGTTGTGACAGCTCACAGCATCACTGACCGTCTCTGCTAGTCCAGACTGGACCATGGGTGGGGGGAGGAGACCGAGAGACACAGGCAAAGGGACAGAGACAGAGAGACTGGCAGCCGCCCGCCTACACCCACCTGTGAAGATGCTGGGTGGGAGGCACAGGGATGGGGTGGCGGGGGTGGGGGGCGTCCCTGGGTCTTGGCCAGCCACAGGCCCTCTTCTTCCCTGTGATGGAGCCAGGTGGCCGGGGGCCTCGCCAAGTGACGGTGCCACTACCCACAGCTTTGCTTGGTGGGTCTTTCTTGCGGGTTTCCTGCACTGGGGGTGGGAGGTAAAAGAAGGGGCCCGTGAGAGGCGTTAGCGTTAGGAGAGGGGCCTCTCCCGTGTGACCTGCCCCCCACAAGCCCACAGTGGCCTCCCGATGGGGCCCAGAGCAGCCGTGTCCCTTCACCCCTGGCAGCCAAGGACCAGAGGCTGGGCCGGGCAGCCTCCCTGTGGCCACACTGGCCCAGGCGCTCTTTCAGAATTAGGGCCATTTGGTTGAAGTCCCCAAAAGGGAGAATCGTCAGAACGGAGGCCTGTGGGCTCACAGCCCCTTCCAGGTCAGCTCGGCGGCCACTCGGAGACAGGAGGGGCTGCCGTGGGCTCCGGGGGCCCGTGGGGTTTGGAGGCACAGTATGACTAGAGGTGGGTTCTAGACCCTCCCACAGCAAGGCGGCTGCTTCCCAAAACCTCACTGACTCACAGGCCAGGCGGGACCCTGGGCCATTTAGAAGATGTCCATGGGCGTTTGGGAAGCACCTGAGCCATTTACAAGGCATCTGGTTCTCTGGCCAGAAGGGGCTTCTCCAGGCCTCAGGGGCAGCCTCCCTCCCTTCCCAGGTCCTTACCTGTTCATCAGGCGGCACTGGGGAGACCTCCCGGGGAACAGGGGCCGTGCGCCTGGGGTCGGCCTCCTCTGTTTGTGCTAAGACATGTCCCTACCCCCTGCCCTGACTTCACTGAGTCCTTCTGACACCCTGTTCCCATCACCCCTGCCCACCTAGATACCCCTGCCCACCTGGACACCTACTTCCAGCCCTCAGTGTGGTGGTGGCCCCAGCCCCTCCCTCCTTCCCTCCCAGCTCAGCCGCCCAGGAAGCTTGCCCACGAGGCCACTGGCCTCCACGGCTCTGGATTCGGGCGCCTGAGCAGGCACGGATCAGAGCAGGTGGGAGGGACTGTGCCTACAGCGTCCACTTCGGCGTCCGGCAGCCTCGGGGCATCCCCCTCTCAGCAGGGACAGCAGTCAGGTCGGTCTTCTGGGGAACGACCTGCTCAGAGGTGCGCACGCCGGAGAAGCTTCCGGCCTCTGCCTGTCAGAAGGGCGTTCAGAAAACAAGAGCAGTGGCAAAGTACCTGATGCCAGTCGGGCCCGTGGGGCCTCTGCCGGCTGGGCATCTGCAAACCCCCAGCGTCAGATGGAAACTTCCACTTTTAAGAAAACCAAATGATTTTCCCTCTTGCAGGGTGACGTGCATGCTGCTGTGAGCGTGCACGCTGGCACACGCACACGCACAGGCGCACACGCGTCGAGGTTCGCACGCAGCCACACCCCGACCACAACTTCACCTTCGAGACCGCTCACCCCCAGCCCAACCCAGTGCTGTCAGCAGAGGGCTCTGCCCTCGGGCACTGCGGCCTCTGCTTTCTCACATGTGGGGCCGCTTGCTGCGGAGTTTCCACAAGGCCGGTGGCACTTTTATGGCTGTGCCAGGGCAGCGATCTGCTCGGTGAGAAGAGACAGGGCAGTCCTCCTACCTCTGCGTCGGGCTCCCTCCTGGAGACTCCTGGGCGTCGGTGGGCTTGGTGGGCTGAGGGCCTGGCTGATGCCCGGGGGGTCGGCTGATGTCCAGAGGCTGGCCTGCCTTCCTACTCTGCACCCAAACAGCGGGCTCTCTTGCTGGGCAAACGTAGAGTACGTCGGCTCTAGCGCACACGATGCCTCTGACCTTTCTTGGTTTTCTTTCTTGCCGGGCAGATCTCCGAAGACCTGGGCAGTGGGAAGTTCTGCGTGGACGCTAATCAGGCCGGGGCCGGCAGCTGGCTCAAGTACATCCGCGTGGCATGCTCCTGTGACGACCAGAACCTCACCATGTGTCAGATCAACGAGCAGGTGGGTCCGGGGCGCGCACAGAGCCTCGGCCTTGGGGCCCTGGCACCAGGATGGATGGGAGTGGAGCCGCCGAGGTGAGGGGTTAGCCACATGTCTACCAAGCCCGTCCTGCAGCAGGGGGCTATCCGACACTTAGCCAGTGCTGAGTTTCCGGGAACCCAGCGACACCCCCGAATGCTCCATCAGAGCCTTTGCTCTGGGGCTGATGGGGCTTGAGGCTTATGGGAAGACACATGGCCGGGAGCGGGCAGGGTCTGAAACTTCAGGGTCCACATTCTGACAAATGCCACCCCCGTGAGAGAAGTAGAGAACCGGAGCCCTCTCCTTGAGAATCGTGTCTAAGTGGCTGTTTATCCAAGCTGCCTGGAAGGGTCCACACTGGCTGTCTGGAAGGCTGAGGTGAGGCCCCAGCTGTCCAGAGCCGCCAAGAATAGCTGTGGCAGCCCAGCCAGCCTGCGGAGGGGACTAGCCCTGTTTGGGCACAAAATCCTGGCCCTGCTGGAAGCCAACTGATATCTTTCCTGAGCTGCGTGGTCCTGACTGCAGCCCAGGCCCCACCAGGGCCAAGGGATGCTTTGGCTTCTGCTGCCAGCCCCCAAGAGGCCAAAGACCCCCTCGGCACGCTGGACCCTTCTCACTGCTCCACGTCTGTGCCGGCCCAGGGCTGCAGGCATCCAGTATCAGGAACCAATCAGGACAGAAGATGCTGCGCGGAGTTTCCACCACAAAGGAACCTTAGTCCTTTAACGTCTTTAATTACAACTTTGCAAGTGGCCCCCAGAGACCCTGCTCAGACCCAGGCCCCTCAGGCCACGCTTTCACTGGGTCCCCAGGGCACGGCTTCCTCGAGATGCCTGGGGGCCCAGCGGCTTCCATCAGAGGAGTCTGCTTTCGCCTCTGTCTTGGGGTTACGCGTGAGATTTCATTTGCAAAAAGGATTCCATTGCTTTCAAAAAGGTTTGTGGAGACCACATAACAGAGGGTGCAGCTTCGAGTCACCAGTGCAAACCTCTAAAAGCCATTTGAGGCTCTTGAATTTAGAGAGACAGTTTTGCATAAAGAAATGCAGACAGCACACACCCAGGAGGCCCTGGGACCCGCGTGAGCTGCCAAGCACCTCGCCCTCATCTGCTCAGCCCCGTCCCTGGCCGTGGGGCTCAGCCTGGACCGAGCTGCCCTCCCTCCACTGGACACGATCTGGCGATGCTCCAATCCACCTCTGCTACTGAGAGGTCTACAGCTTTCACTGAGAACCCAACATTTTGAAAAAAAAGGGTTTTTTAAATTGCAAAATATATTGAGGAAATAAAGGAAAAGAATAATCATAAAAATTAAAAAGAAAAGACACTTCCCCCTTCCAGACGAACGTGAGATGTGAGTGAAGGAGAATTAGGGTTAAAGCACATGGGAAGATGGTCCTTCCGTTGTCTGTCTTTGCAAAGAACATGTGTCCTTGGTCGTGTGTCTGGGAGCCGAGGGGCAGTGAAAGAGATACCAGGAGGCCAGGGCGAGGACTGCACCTTTGTGAGATGCAGCATGAAATAATGAAGGATCCAGATTTTTTATTTAAAAAAGAAATGTTTGGTAGGTGCCTTTATGTGGCAAGCTTTCGAAAATGCAGAAAATGCAGCCGTAGCGTCTTCTCAAAGAGAAGCCTGTCTTCCGACATCTTTGTTTTATTATTAATGTTTCAGGTTAGCTTTTATTTCAGCTCCACACAGGGTCTAAGTGGAATTAACTACTTTGCAGCAAACTCTTTCCTTCTTCAGGACCAGTGGACAGGAATACCCTAAACTCATGGGTTCCCTTTCATTTAACCCCACTTTTATACCCCAGTGCTTACCAAGCTCCATCCTACGTTCGGAACCATACCTGGCTCGAATACTTAAACCCAACGTAACATCAAAACTTCATCCTTGCCTGCTGGATGTTTCTAACAGCCTAAAAATGGGGGATTTATTATCCCCGTCTTAGTTCACAGGCTCGGAGGGGACTTTGGTGCCTATTTAAGCAAAAGCAACAATGAAATGGCCTAGGGACTTCCCTGATGGCACAGTGGTTAAGAATCCGCCTGCTAGTGCAGGGGACACGGGTTCGAGCCCTGGTCCGGGAAGATCCCACATGCCACAGAGCAACTAAGCCCGTGCGCCACAACTACTGAGCCTGCGCTCTAGAGCCCGTGAGCCACAACTACTGAGCCCACATGCCACAACTACTGAAGCCCGCGTGCCTAGAGCCCGTGCTCCACAACAAGAGAAGCCACCGCGATGAAGAGTAGCCCCCGTTCACTGTAACTAGAGAAAGCCCGCGTGCAGCAACGAAGACCCGACACAGCCAAAAATAAATAAAAATTAATAAATCTATTAAAAAATTATTTAAAAAGAATGAAATGGCAGGAAGCAGTAAAATTTCTCCACCCAGGGCCTTTCAAACCCTGCATCCTCCAAGGGAGAGAGGACCCTCTGCCCTGCCTCCTGGGACCATGGTGGGTGATTCCTGCTGGCACGGGGCAACCGGGATTCCCGGCAATGTGCCCATCTCCAAACTTAACGGCATGGCAGTGGCCTCCAAACACCAGGAAAACAGGAGCCAAGGGGTGTGAGGGGGCGGCCGCATCTCAGATCTCAAAGGAAGATGGGCAATTTGTGGGATGTATTTTCCTTTGAGAAATAACACAATTTTAAACTCTAATAGTAATAGGAAAACTGCTCTGAAATACACACAGATTCTCAGTATTTGTTGGTTTGAATGAAGTGAATTTTAGAAATACGTTTTTGAAAGGGGCTTGCTAGATTTCGAACTATCTTGTAGACAGTCTCTCAGAGCCTGACGTGCTCTCTCAGATGGCCACGCAGCCCAGCAGAAAGTCTTTCCTTCCGTCCCCCAGTCCCGAGCGTTGGCAACTCAGCGCGCTGCAAAGCGACCGGCTTGACCCTGTGTAGAGCTGGAATAAAAACGTCCCTGAAATATTAATAATAAAACAAAGATTTTTGAAGACAGGCATCTCTTTGAGAAGGAAACATTACACGATATTAATGGGGTTTCTCAGATTTCCATAATCCCAAGAGTTTCCACCCGCATTTCCTGCCACTTAGGGAACTCCCCCTCCCCCCCTCGCCGACGACACACACTCATACAAACACACAAACACACTTAAGTGAACAATTTCCCTTTCTCTCTCTCTGCTCCCCACCACACACACACACAGACAGACACACACACGCACCACCTCCTCCCAGCACAGCACAGACACAGGGAAGGAACCGGGTTGGAAATCTCAGATCCATAAAAACGGCTTCTGGGAACAGTGTGTTTCCAGATGGCATTCTGTAGAGAGGTGACTTCCGTCAGAAGAGCGCTGACTTGAAGTTCGTAACCATGAGCCCCAGTGTCCAGAGGACAAAGGAGACCAGGCAGGAGAGGGTGTGTTAAAGAGAACGTTCCAGAAGCCACAGCGGCCAGAGGATTTGAGGCAGCTCTGGACGGGCGTCCTGGATGGTCCCGAGTCCTCCGGAGAGACCCACGTGGGGTGGCGAGCTGAGGTCAGGGGGTCTCACACCCCTCAGCCCAGCACGGCCTTTGCCGGTGGCCAGACGCACCGTGGGGACAGACGTACCCCCCATGCCCCGTGAGGTTCTGAGCGGCTGGCAGCCCTCCAGCTGCATCTTGGGCGCTCGGGGAGCCCAGGCACTGGGCAGTGCAGCCCTCCAGGACGGCCTCCTTCCATCTGGTCGGGCCTCGTTCTCCCCGGAGCCGCTCAGGCCACTGACCACGTGCCCCCCGCCCAGCCGTGGGACTGCAGGGCCGTGCTCAGGGCCCCTCCCCCAGGTCCTCATCTGTGCCCCTCTTGGAGCCCTGTGGCTCTAAGCGGTCCCTGCCCCAGCGGACCTCGGGGGGAGGTGACTGGCCCGTCACTCCTTCTTGGGCACCAGCCTCAGCACCAGCCTCAGCCCTCCTCTGTGCAGCTCTGGAGGGGTGAGCCCCAGGCAGCAAAGGCCAGGGGGGCCATGAATGTCCCCCTGCACCCAGCGCATCACCTAAAAGTGACTTGTGGTTTGCTACTGCATAGAACCCACAGGCGGTCCTGAGGCCACACAAGCTTTAGGGCGGCCCAGGTGCTAGGAACAAAACACCCACAGCAGACAGCTGTGGCGGAACATGTCATCCTCTGGGATTTTTGGGGGGTGGTCAGACCATAGCTGTAGAGCCTGGGGTGCTTTGATTTACTTTCCCAGCTTAGCAGGAAGAGAAGGCAAGGAGCCCACGGGAGTCTTGGTTCACCCAGGAGGCTCGACCGTTGCCCCAGCATCCTCCAACCCCCACTTTTCTTTTTGGAAAACGCGAGACCTTCAGATCACCCCTGGTGGTTCTTTCTCCCACCATTATGAGCAAACAAGTTGGTTTGAGATGTTTCAGAAGACACAGACAGGGTCTGTTCTTGGATTTGTTTTAATGGTAAGAAAGAAAACGAAGAGTTTGGAAATAAAGTGCCCACCCGAGGAAGCAAAGGCAGGAGGAGGCCAGTGCGCGGCCCGGCTCCCTCTCCCATTCCCACGTTGCCTCAGCAGGGCAAGGATGGCGGTGGCCGGGGCTCAGGTGGCCGGTGGGGCTGAAGATGGCACCACATGATGCTGGGGTCACACACACACGTGTTGGGGAGCGCGACTTGGGGGTCGGAGCCCCCAGCACACCTCGGAGGGGCTGCGAGGCCCGCGCTGCACCCCCACGGCCGGAGCTGGCCAGGCATGAGGAAAACCCACCACTGACAGCACCTTCCGAGGGCAAGTGAGGGGATCAGCCTGAGGAGAGGGGCCGAGTCTCCCCAAAGTGGAAGCAGACAAAGGCTAATCTCCTTCGCAGAGTGTGTTAAACAAAGGAATTTCATTAGCAGATGAGCCAACGGATAACCACGCAGCACCCTGTCTTTGAGAGCCAACACTTCTTTCTAATGAGAACCTGGTGTTCCCGGGCCAAAGCTCACGGCGTTTTCTTTTGCTTTCATTTCCTCTGCTCCGGTGTGGACCACCTCCCCTCCCCCACCGCCTACCCCCACGTCAGGGGGAGCGATCCGCCAGGGCTAGGATTTTCCACGACAGGCAGGCAACGTCCACTGCCCTGCTCTGCCCTGTTGCCGGACAGCCCATCACTCCCTCCACAGTTTTTTTTAATTAAAGATCGTAAATGGATGGGCCGGTTTAAATGGTAGCTTCCAAACAATTAGATACAATTTTCCGTTTGAAAATGAGAAAGATGGGGAATTCATTTTAGTGCTTCTTAACCAATTTACAAAAGACTTAAAAAATACAGCAAATTTGTTTTGAGTCAGAAAGCTTTTGCATTTTACTCTTTGGAGCAAACTGATCCCCTTTGGGGCAAAGGGCAAGGTATCCATTCACGATACTGGCTATCATCATTTACCAGAATTTATATTTTTTTCTTCTTAATTAAGTGGGATACTTTATTAGAAGAAGGCACTTAAGAATGATGAAGACAATCTAACTGTGACCAATAATTTATACTATATATATATATACATTAAAATGAAATCTAGGTACAAACTGTATACTATATATTTTTATATTATATATAAATATAATAATTCATAGATAACAAATATAATTGTAACGTCCAGGTACAAACTGTACAACTAAGAAGAGATATAGAGAGAGATGTTTTTCAATGTTGAACTGCTGGGAAGGTGACAGAATATATAACAGCAAAAAGTAAAGATTTATGCACATACTGCTTCAGCCACACTTGGGAAGAGAGGAAAGTGGCGAATCCCAAAGATGACAAGCTTTCTCCCCTCTCTCGGCCTAAGGAAAGAATTGTCTGCTCGTCCCTGGAGCCTGCGGGTGGTGCCGAACGAACCCAGAGTGGCTGGCCGTCCCCTTGCTCCTACCCTGCCCTGAAACAGCCAGGGAAAGGTTCCCACAGTGAAGGCAAAGGGAAATAAACACCTGCCCAGACCCTCGGCAGCTCTGAACGCTTGCTTCCCTGCTTCATCCTAGAGCATCACCTGGGCTGTTTTTTAAACTCCAAATGCTCAACCCCTCCACCAGCCTCAGGACTCCAGTGTCCACCAACTTTCCCAGAGAGAGATGGTCCACGTTTGGGGACAGCGAGTAATGAAGAAACATGGTGACAATTCCAAAGGTCTTGAAGCAATGAGGCAGCGCTAGGACCCACCTCACCACTTTGGGGATCCTGAGAGACTAAAAATGCCCAGGAATAACCCTCAGACCAGCCTCCCCTCTCCGAAGGCAGACTGGCCACTGGGTGAATTTGCTTTTCATCAAGATCTTAGAGCAATGCAAATTCCCCTCGCTGTGTGCTTCTCTTTCGTGAAAAGCCCCTTGTGCACCACACCGAAAGCCTTCACAAATTGAAGCACAAGTGAATTCTGAAATCCAGGATGAAGAGAGGTTTAATTTTTTTTTTAAGATAAGCACTGTGAAAGAGATTTCACCTATTTTACTCAAATATGCCTTTAAAATTTCTCAAACTGCTCGGGGGTGGCGGGGGGGGGGGCAGCGGGGAAACATGGTCCAGTTCACTTATCATTTTCATGTTTTTTAAGAAAACCGTTTGCTCCAGGGAGGGGAGAGCACGGCTTTGGCCTGAATTCAACCTACAGGCTGGAAGTCTGCAGTCTAGTCATTTCTACCCAGTGTAGATTGGATGGAGCTTTTCACCTATTCAAATTTTAAAATTCTAAGATTAAGGAGGAATAAAAATTGTAGAACGTAAGTCTTCATGTTTGAAAATAGTATCTATCCTTGTGAAACTGACTTGGTATTAAAAACAGAAACAAACTTAAGGAACTCTAAGGAGAAAATATCCCAAAGTGTCAGCCATCATCAATTTGAAATATTTCTTTGTCTTAAAGAATGTTGCTGGGGGAAAAGAAAATGATGTTCATTTTCTTAAAAGGCTGGGTCTCGCTGAATGTGGCCCGTAAAAAACCCAACTTTCCTCAGGCAGGTTCTCCGTCTTTTGCTGAGAACATGGCCACTTATTTTTCCCAGCTCCGTTCACCTACAAGAAGCTGTCTCTTTGTGTCTAGAGATTGTAAAAGGGGAAGAAACTAGGCCGGGTCAGGGTAAATACAGTTAGAATCCCGAGGCCCCCTTGCTGGTGTCGCCCGCCCGTGTTCAATCAGGTCTCGCTGTTCCAAAGAGAACTGAAACGCTGAACAAGGACTTAACTTGGGATCAGGTCTGTTTGGCATTGTTATTTTTTAAAGCCGTTTAGAGCAGACATTTATTGGCGCTAGTAAACTCAGCTGTTGCTGTGGGTTCCCCCCCGCCCCCGGCCCCCGCCCTCAGATCCTGAAACCAGAGAGAAAATTCCAGCTCTGCCTTGCTACACAGTCCAAGGACTGAGGCGAGTTTAAACAGTGTCAGGGCTGCTGCTGTTTAGAGACAGGCCTGGGTACTCAGACGCCGACAAAGGCAGGTCTGCGCTGAGCCTGGGAACGAAAGGGCATCTGAGGCCAGCGCTCCTTCTTCCCTGGAGAACAGGCTTCTGTCTTCCCTCTTGTGCAGAGCCTTAGGACTCAGCCCGTCCGTGATGCCCACTTGGCCCTGGTGTCTGAATATGACCCACGGAGGGGCATACAATGAAAGGCAGGTTATAAACCGACTTTAGGAATGTTTAAGGGGTTGCAATAATAATTTATTACGGGCCTCGAACGGAAGGGGCCTGCCTGTACAGTAAATGCGCAATTTGTAATTGTGCCCTGTAAGCCAGGAGACTGCCCAGGCCTCAGTCCCACCTAAGCCCGGCCTTTGTCCCGGGAAGTCACCCGACCCCGCAGACCCCGCAGACCAGGAACCGGGTCTTTCTCTGCGCGTCTAGCTGATAAGACCTTGGTGCCACTGCCAGCGGTCGTAAAAGCACCGGCGGCCTTTTTGTGGACAAGGGCGGCCCGCGCACCCGGGCGCACTTGGCAAAGGCGGACCGGCTGAGCTTGGGAAAGTTCGAGTGGTCTCCGGTTCGCCGCTGCGCCCCGTCCTCAAGGTGGAGGCAGGTCGGGGACGCCCACCGCCCCCAGCCCCGCCCCAGGCTCTGCGAGCAGCGCTAATAGCGCTTAATTCCGACTGCGGCTCAAAGTCGAGGCGGCCCCTGCTAGGCGCCCGGGCGGCTGCCCCGAGGGTCGCAGGCCGGGGCGGGGGTGCCCACTGCGCACAAAACTACATCCCACGGCCAGCGCGCTAGACCCTCCGGCGGCGACTGGGGAGGGTCGGTTCCCCCCGAGGCCAGGCGGCCTCCGAGGAGGTCGGAGCGGGGTGGGGCGTGGGAAGAGGGGGGGCAGGAGGTAGTGCAGCCCTCAGAGCTGGGAGGGGTGGGGGGGAGGGGACCCGGGCAGCCTCCCAGTGAGGGGTGGGCGGGGTTCTGGAGGTCCGAGGGCCCTCGGAGAGGTGGGGTGGGGTGGGGTGGGGATCCTGGAAGGCTGGGTGGCCCACAGAGGGGGTCGGAGGGGGAGGCGGAGGAGGGAGGCGGGCCGCGCCAGCCCCGGCAGCCCGGCCGGAGCACGAGCCCAGCATCCGGCCGCGGGACGATGCGGCCGCCGCAGAGCCGGGACCGGGTCTGAGAGCGCCGCCGGTCTCGCGCGTCCCTGGCGCTAGCTGGCTGGCGCGGGGTAGGGGGCGGGCGGCGCGGCCGGGAAAGATGCTGCGGGCGGGTCCACATTGCCCTCTAACGGGGACCCTCGAGAAGACACCGCGCCGCCGGGCCCGCCCCAGCCTGCGCGCGGGAACTCAGCGGCCCGCGGGCGCATTAAGCCTGCACTTGCTGGATGCGCTCACTCACCGCCGCCGGGATGAAAGTGCGATTGTTCCCGTGTATTAATAAGACCTGACTCACCTCCCCGGGATGGCTCCGGGGCTCCTCCGAGCTTTGTTGAAACGTGGGGTTCACTCTGGGTCCGATTTTAAAATACAGTGACTCGAGTCTGAGTTTTTAAAACAATGATTCAGCCACTGTGTAATTTTTAGGTAAAATAATACAAAACTGGGAGCTTAATAACAATTGATTTAATTACAGAAGGTAATACGGTATAGTTTCTAGTCTCCATTTTCAAAATCTCATCATTATTTTAGCGACGTGCCAGGGAATAGTTGCCAAATGAAATTCCTAACGAGTGCAGGGAAAGGAACTCTGCACATTGATAAGCCATCTGCACATGTGTGTATTCTTCCACTGGGTGTAGTTACGCAGCCCAAGTGTTCGGCTGGGCGTTTGGGGACGCAGTGTGGCTCTGCTGTCCCTTTGAGAGCACATTGGTGTCATTCTGCAGTTAGTCGAGACTGGCTGTGAGGGCGTCCAAGCTGGACTTGGCCTGGGGAGAGGGGGGAAAGGGGGAAAGGGGCCCCACCAGAGATGAGGAAGCTCAGCCTTCCAGATGTTTCCCCAGGGCGGGACCCGGGGGCGGGGGGAGGAAGACCGGCAGGCCGGTGCCCAGCTCAGTCCCTGGGGCCACAACCAGGCCAGCTGCTTCTGGGAAGTCTGGCCTGACACCTAACCGCCATGTCCTCCATGAGGAGGGTGGTGCTGTGGGACCTCGGATGGAAATGGCCTGGAGAAGCCTCAGCCCCCAGGTCTCCCAGGGCAGAGGGACTTCGTCTCGGGTCCTTCTCTGGCCCCCCAGCCAGTCCTGTGGCCGAGCTTTCCGGCTCCTGGAAGCTCCTTGGTTACTGGTATCTGAAAAAAGACCCAAACACCACGTGCCAGCATGCTAGGAAGTGGACTGGCCTGAGAAAAACGCACCCTGCTGCCTGACATTTAAGATGCAGGGCTCCTGGTGTCAGCCCTGCTCACGTGAGGAGTGGGTGCCCCCACGCAGGGGAGCTGTGTCCCTGGTCCCCAGGGAGGGAAGGGGCTCCCAGGTAGGGTCTGGCAAAGGCAAGGAAGGCCCCATCCTCTCCCAAAGTCCCCCAGGCTGTTGAAGCCTGGTCCCTGGGCTCCATCCCCAATGGACCCTGTCACGCTGCCCTTCTGAGTTGCTGGGTTTCTCCAGATCGTGGCTGCCACCTCCCATGCAGACGGTGTTTTTTTCAGGGGACACCTTGGCAGGGTACGGGGCTGCTCGGAGTACTGAGGCTGGACGTCCCTCAGAGCTTGCTCCAGGCTGCAGACTCTACCCTGAGCCCCACCCGACCCATCTCTGTTTTCAGAGGTGTCCCCCATCTCAGACCGCCAACGGCTGCTGGCACTGAGCTTGCGGCAGGCACACATGGCGTCCACACTCACCTGAGACTCACACCTGCCGATCGGGCCTCTGTCTGTGTTCATAGTCACTTTCAGAAACATCCAAATTCACTCTCGAGCCCCCTGAAGACCCCACCCCGCCCCCAGACGGCAAAGGGTGTCTTACATACATACTGACAAAAGGAACCTGGGAATCAACCCAGGCTCCACTCCCGATGAAAAGATCCACTTTTCCTAATAGTTCCCTCTAGGACCCGCCCTGCTTGGGAACTTTGGAGCTAATCCTCACCTATTTCCTTTTGCACCCCTTTTATCAATATCCAAAATTTGGGTCAAACAAGTTAAAAATAGATTCTAGTCCTTCTGAGTGTATTCTGTCAAGTTCCAAAGGGGAACCTCTTAGCAGCAATTAGAAGGCAGGTCAAGTGGCCAGTGGGCCAGCCCCCCCAGTGAGCAGTGTCAACGGCATGCGGGCTGGGTGTGCGCGATATGGCTTTTTAAGCAGTAAGGCCGCCAATGCTGACCTTTCTCCCTGGTTTCTCCATCATAGATTTATTATAAAGTCATTAAGGACATTGAGCCAGGAGAAGAGCTACTGGTCCACGTGAAAGAAGGCTCGTACTCCCTGGGGACGGTGCCCCCCAGCCTGGATGGTAAGCCCCTACCCACAGGAGCAGAGGCCTGGAGCTCCCATCACTTCGGGCCACGTGACAGGGGCCGGGGGTCCCCCGGCTGCTGCCCAAGGCCCACCACCCGGACCCCAAATGAGAGAACCAGCCTCTTCCTAACAACTTCTCAACCTAAGCGCTTTGCTTTCTCTTTCCTTGGGTTACATGGGCCACACCCTGAATTCAAGACGCCTTCAGACAGTGCCTGTGAATGGGTGTCCTGCCGCCTTACAGCTCTGCAGCGGTAGAGTCCTAGGTTACAGCTCTGCAGCGGT
>NW_021703774.1:178968978-179065920 GCF_005190385.1 Monodon monoceros | reverse complement strand
TCCTAGGTTACAGCTCTGCAGCGGTAGAGTCCTAGGTTACAGCTCTGTAGCGGTAGAGTCCTAGGTTACAGCTCTGCGTGGTAGAGTCCTAGGCGATTTTTTTAAAACTGCATAATTAGTATTAGCAGCAGCAGCATTGCCTGTTCTCTACATGACTTAAAAACAAACAAAACCATTTTGCGGCTTGGAAACCTTTGCCTCCAGAGTCTGTGCCAGGGGAAAGTTTCGGTCTCATTTAAGAGAGGGCACTGACGCCATACGTGTCTTTGAAAGCAGCGCCCATCTGCAGTTAAAAGCAAAAAGTCCCAGAGACAGGTTAAGGGAAAATTTACGTGGTGAGAGGGAAAATTTAGGGCTTCGGTGGGCTCCGCGGTGGTACGGTGGCCACTGAGCTCTTTCAGCAGGACTGCGGGAAGCGTCCCAAATGTCCTTTCCTCTCGGTTGGTCACTTGGCATTCGTCCAGTAGACATACTTCCCTTCCTTGTTCATCCATGCTCAGGCACATCTCAGAGGACGCTCGAGAAAATCACAGTCTCGTATAAGCTCGGATTTCTGAAATCCAGATTTCTTTTCCTTCATCCACGTTGCTAAGCCTTGGGATTCTGGAATCGTTTTTAAGGCGCTGAGGAAAAGTCCGGTTGGAGGAAGCTGCGTTGGCAGCGGAGTACCAGCCGGTCTGTTAACTCCCAAAGTGCAGCTGTTGAGTAGACCGTGTCTCTTCTTTGAATGAGACCCCAGAAACGAGCAGACAGGCAGCCTCTCCTTCTGGCCATCTCTGGAGCTCAGGGTTCCATTCCTGCTAGAGAAAGGGAGGAGGTTGGTCTCTCCCTTCCTGTCTTTCTTCCCCTCCCCTCCAAACACTCCAGGGGTTAATGATTAATGCCACTTACTGCAAGTTTCTCTAAGGAACTGCTCCAATGTCATGGCCCGGGGGTGCGCTTGGCTGGGCCAGGGAGCTGGGCGTTGGAATTAGCAGGAAGCAGAGTGACCTTTGTGGTCCCGAGCATGGCCCACCTTTGTGAGACAGCACTGTGTGCCCGTGAGTTGTTCCAAAGGCTATCTCCACAGAAGGACAATTCTGCAAGACGGCCCTACGCATGCTCTCCTCTAGACTTTGGTTTTAATTAGGCCATGGAGAAAAGAATGGCTGAGCTCTGGGTAGCAGAGGGGTGGTCTCACTTTACTTAAAATAATTGTTGAAAAGACCTGTGAATCTTAGATAATGCACAAGAAGGCAGAGAGAGAAATCTGCCTAACCCAAGGAGTGCGCCCGGTGGTGGGGTTTCGTTTGTATGATGACATGTCTTTCTTCCAAAAGGTTTTAAAAACCTTGATTCCTGTCCCCCTTCCAACGCCCGATCTTAAATAACCTGGGTCTACATTTTCCTAATAATTTATCAGACGTTTGTGGGCTAATTGCTTTCGGCACATAATAGTCCCACATCAAATATTTGACTCTCCGTACCCTTTGCTGTCAAGATCACTCCTTCACCTCTCAACAGTCCCCCCCCGCACCCCCCTCCCGCACCCAGTTAACTCTGAATCACACAGAAAGAGAATGTAAAAATGTTCCTGACTAAGATAATTATCATAAAAAATCTTTTATCCCAGCCCCAGCTAAATGCAGCGGCCCCTTATCACGGCAGGAATTTGGAGTGTGCTCTTGAGGGCTTTTGAGCCTCCACTCTGGTAGATTAGCATGTAGATGCCACATAATTGTGTCCCCCTGGGTTCCCTGAAGCCATTAGGCACTGATGTATTTTTCTGTTACATTCCTGCTTTGCCTTGAAAAGTTGCTGATAGAACTTCAGATAGACGTGAGGCTGAGACTTGACAAACAAAACATCAGGCCGCCGTGGCCTTGGTTTACTTTGGTTTGGGTAGAAGATAGAGCCTCAGCCCCGGTCTACAGCCTCCCCAGATTTAGATGAAGAGACTTCAGTTCTGAATCACAATTCTGCGTGCTCTTGTTGGGGGCAGGGGCTCTGCCAGGACAACGTCCAGGTATCATGGAAGAAATGGGGGTGGGGGCTGCTTTGCCAGTTCACTGGGGGAAACAGCCCCAGTCCTGCAGACCTGGGACTGGCAATGCTCTTTCAAAGCTGCCCCTTTGTAAAGAAATTCAGTTCCCATTTACCTACAAGTGATTCAGAGCAGAGGGAAGCCACTTTCAGAATCATTAGTTCCAGGGACTTATTTTGTTTTTACTCTTTCAATGGAGAGGGGAAAGATTTCTCTTTCAGGAGAACTTCTTGCCCTTGGGAGAAAATTAAGAAAATCATTTCCTTTCAAATATGCCTTTCTTTTGAGAAAGGCTCAAATTTATTAACTTTTCCCCCCTCTCCAAAAAAGATCAAGAGGCTGCATTGTATTGGGTATAAAGCATGAGATAGGCATAATATAATATAATATAGCAATACAACACAATAAACATAATGTAACCAGAGTGTAACATACTCTAGTATTTCTTTAAAATGGAGTTGCTTATGCTGGGAAAGTGAAAACCACGTGGACTGGGCACATCCTTCTTGCCCCGTCCAGCTTGCCCTGGGTGTGTATTCAGTGTCAACTTTACCTGCGTGGAAGTCGTTGGGACACCTGTCCACACCATGGCACAGGTGAGCGAGACTTGGACGTGTCCTGTCCTCGGCTCTGTCCTTGGACAGGAGCAAACTCGGGCTGGTGATGGGATGAGGGCAATGGAGGAGAGGGTGCCCTCCACGGCTGGTTCCACTGCCTCCGGGACGCCCTCAAATGCCTTCAGAGTGAGAAACAGGCTGAATTTTCATTGTAAATCCAAAGTCCAGATCCAAACTGGAAACATAAGTTGGTCAGTGCTATGGATGGGTGGGGCTATGGATGGGTGGGGCTATGGATGGGTGGGGCTATGAACGGGTGGGGCTGGCCCTTCTTCTTGTCTTTGTTTGCAAATTTCAACTTTGGTGACTCTTCTTAGGTGGGTCCAGAAAGAGTAAGATACAAACGGGCATTTCTAACTTCATCTTGATGCTGGTGGGAGGGGGCCCCCCTCAGCCTCATTCCGGCCCAGGAAGTCCGAACAAGCCCATGAGAGCAGTTTTGCGGGGTCTATGCATCCGGTTCTGTTCTAAAATGGTGCTCTTGGTACTCAGACCCAGTGGAAAGGAATCCATGTTCCTAAGGACAGGGAAGGCCTGCAGGGGCGGGTGGATGACAGTGCGTGCCCACACGCACGCCACATGGGGTGCCTTTCTTATACCCTCAGCGGGAAGCTGGGACTCAACCGCCTGCCCCAGGCACCCAGCAGAGCGACGGCTCCGCGAACACAGCTCTGCCACCTCCCCTCTGGGTGCCCCGGGGGGAGCCAGGCAGCCTCCCCCGGCCTCCTCCATTTACCGGCGACAAAGCATGCGGACTGCATGCGGAGCTCGGGGGAGGGGACACCATAGAAAGGTCCCGGGGTGGAGCCTGCCACGTGGAGGGTCCCCGCCTCCACGTCACAGCGGCCATTTCCCTGAAAGCAGCGTTCAGGCTCCCTGCTGTTTTAGAGGCAGCGTCTTGCAGACTTGCCAGGTGACTAGTTTGTGATGTGCGTCCTCCTTGCCCACCGGCCCCCTCCCGGGATTGTGTTTGGGGCTCCACCCCAGCACCCGAGGACCGGCCCAGGGCCTCAGTGGGCCTCGTTTTAGAATCTTTTCTGACTTAGCCCACCGTCTCCTATTCCTTCTGCCCAGTGGGGCTGCCCGCTGGTGGGGACGCCGGGGTCCTGCTGGCCTTGTGTTCGCAAACGCTGGCTCGGGGATCACTGGCGCGGCCGCCCTCCGTCCTGGGCTTCTGTGGTTGATGAGGACCGGCTGGCCCTCTTGCCTCCTTCCAGTCTGTTCTGTGGCTCAGCACGTGTCAGGGGCAGGTCCAGGGACGGCCTTTCTGGGATACTGGGTGGGGGCAGAGCCTTCTAAGCCCCGAGTTCAGCTCAGGTTCCCGCGCCCAGAGCAGGGCTGGGGGTTGTAACTGGGCTCCCCAGACTCTGAGCACGAGCTGGCTTTTCCCCTCCTTGTTCAAGCACTTTCTTGACCACAGCCTCCTGCCGGGGAGCAGGCCAGGACGCTGGGACTCGGCTGTGTCTGACCAGCGCTGGGCCCGCCTGGCCTGCCCCCCCCCACACGTGTCCCCCGGGCTCCTCTCCTCCCCGCAGCTCTCCCCTGTCACCCAGGGAAGGCGACAGCTGCCTCTGTGTGTGTCCAAGGGCTTCATCCAAGGCCCGGGGGTATCTCAGAGATGGATCCCACAGGAGTGTCCCCCTTGGGCATGGGGGACTCTGGGTGCCCACCAGTGGGGGCACCGGGTGTGGCCAGACGCCGGGAGCAGTACCTTTGCCCTCAGGCTCAGGGAAGCTTCCAGTCTCGAGGAGTCCTCCCATACCCCCGCCCTCCCCCCAGCCCACAGGCCCAGGTTGCAGAGCTGCCCCCTGTCTTGAGACGTGGATGGTGGCCCTTCTGCCACGAGGAGGGGGCACCACCCCTTCTGCCTGCCCCCATCTCCCCCACCTCCCTGGCTTCTGCACCCCTTAGGGTCAGGCCCTTTTAGTCAGCATCCAGCCCAAGGTTAAGGCTTTGCTCACTGCCAGGCCCAGAGGTCCTTGTTCACGTGTGTGCACACACACACACACACACACTCGTGCAAAAATGCACACATACCCACCCAGGTTCACACAAACACACTCATGCACACAAGTACAATCACATAACATTCACACACAAACCCATGCACACATTCACACACACATTTACAGACACGCAAAGGCACACAAGTGCATATTCACACACAAATGTGCACGCACTCACATATACACATGCACACCAACACACTTAACACGTGGTCAATCATGCAAACGTGTGTGCGCACATAACACACGTGCGTGCACAGAGACATATCCATTCACGTGTGCCAAGTAATCACACGCAGGAACACACAAACGTGCGCAAATGCAGGTGTGCCCACTCAGGCACACTTGCATGCACCTGCGCGCAAGTGTGCAGATATGCGGACACGCACGTTTTTCACACCTGTGGCGGCGACAGAAACACATGCACACGTGCACAGGAATACATGACACCAGCGCAAACACGAGTGCCGATGCACAAAAATGCCTGCACGTCCATGCGAAGGTGTCCTGATAAGGAGGCAGACGTGCTCAGATAGTCACCCACGTGCACACCCGTGCACACACACAGCTGCACACCCGTGCACAAGGAGCGCACACGCGTTCACACAGCCACTCACCAGCACACTTTTTCGATTCATCTGTGCTGGAGCTTTTCGTGCAGGTTCTCTGTTCAGACCTGCGGGGAACACGAGGTGGTCCTCGGCGGGGAGGGGGACCCCAGCTCCAGGGAAAAGCTGTGTTGGGGCAGCCACGGGCTGGGGATGGGCCCAGAGGTCCTTCCCTGGGGACTCACACTCTGAGCTGTTTGGCTTGGCAGGGTCCTCAGGATGCTGCCTCGTAAACTTCATAATAGCCGCCTCCCTTTTATTTGTTTGACCTTGACGACAATCGTTTATGATACGCATTGGAGCCGTGCCGTCTCTCTTCTGATTCATAACACAAAGCGCTTGGCCAGCCTTCCTTCTCTGCTCCCGAGGCGCGGGGAGGGGCCCAGCGCTTCTCGGTGTTTCTTGTGGGGCAGACGCAGGTCCCTGCCGCCTCCGTGTCCCCCACCCCCCGCCCCGCCCCGGGGCAGCCTCTCCCAGGTCCAGCAGGAGGGCGGGGAGGATGTGGGAGAGGGCACAGCCGGTGAGGGAGGCACCCCCTGCAGCCCCGGGCCTGGGGCGGGCCTGGGGCAGGTCCAGGGCCGCCCGTCCACCGCCCACCCTCTCTCCCTCGCAGAGGACCCCACGTTCCGCTGCGACGCGTGTGACGAACTCTTCCCATCCAAGCTGGACCTGCGGCGCCACAAGAAGTACGCGTGCAGCTCGGTGGGGGCCGTGCTCTACGAGGGCCTGGCCGACGAGCTCAAGCCCGAGGGCCTGGGCGGCGGGGGCAGCGACGGGCAGGCCCACGAGTGCAAGGACTGCGAGCGGATGTTCCCCACCAAGTACAGGTGCTGCCCCGCCCCGCCCAGCCCCGCCCCGGCCCTGCCCCGCCCCTCCCAGCCCTGCCCCCAGGAGCCAGTCAAGGACGGCAGGGTCGGCAGGCCCTGGGGGCACAGAGGAAGCCCTGAGCAGGGCAGAGGTCACCCCTGACCCCTCAGGCCTGCCCAGGCTGACAGGCCCAAAGCTCCAAGGACAGGTGGAGACATACCTCAGGGGTAGGTACCCTGGCCAGCTCACCTGCCCCTGGGGACAGAGCAGGCCCGCCAGCTGGTGGTTGGAGGCCACCGGTGGTCACTGTTCTGACCATAAAGGCCAGGCCCCGGGTCAGAGCCCCCCCTCTACGAAGGAGCCGCAAGTCACCAGGTCGAGCCACCCACCACTGGCCCCACCATCCTGGGGTCAAGGCCGAGTTGTGGAGACAGACAGGGGTGAGGCCCCAGGGCCACTTCCGTGGTGAGGTCCAGGACCAGGCTGCGGGATGCCGCCCAGGGGCTTCCTGGAGCGCCTGGCCCTCGGACACACTTCTCAGACAGTGGGCAGGAGTAGGAAAGGGCCCCCGGGGTCCCCTCACCCCCACCCCAGGCTCCAGCCTCTGCTTCCCCTGGGGCCCCCCACCTGTCCCGGAGACTTCACAGACGTGGGCACAGATGCCAGGCCAGCTGTGTGATGGCCGGACATGGCCTCCCTAGCCCCTGGGAGCAGGGCCCCGGGGACGCATGTGGGGAGAAGCAGGCCGGGCAGTCCCAGTGTTCCAGGGACCAGTGAAGACCTTCCCAATGTGCGCCCCTCCTCTGCCTCTGAGAATATCCTCCAGGGCAGCCCTGCAAAGTCGGAGTAAAACCCCATCAGGTCACTAACTGGCTGTGGGATTGCGGAGAATTGGATGCCAGTCCTGTCACAGCCCCCTGGGGACGGGAAATCCTCCACCCTGAACGGATGACTGAGAAAATAAGAGTTTGGGCAAATCCCGACTGAGGCCCTTGGCGGTAAGCGCCGCTCAAGAGGGTCCGTGTTTTCTTTACATAAACACATAAATCACAATTAACAACAGGGGAAAAGCTACAATCTGCCGGGTGCTCGAGAACCAGGCGTTTCTGATCTAAATGGATGGCTGGGCCCCGTAATTAACGGGCCATGATGTATTGCTGCCTTGTTCATGAAGATTAACGGTCATACCTGGGACAGGAGGAGAAGCAGGACGTCCCCCGAGAGGAGGGGGCTCCAAGCTGCTGGTTCGTCCAAGTGCAGCAGCCCCTGCCCAGCAGCTGTGCCCGCCCCGCCTATCACATCTCCTTTGGAGAACGCCGGCCCTCACTCCCCACTGACCTCCATGGTGTGTGCATGGCGGGCAGCCTCTCAGTCTGGCTTGGCCGGCGAGCAACCCCAGATCACTCAGAGGGGTGGCCTTGGGTCTCCTGGGCCTCGTCCCCACTCTGGGGCTCGTGGCAGTGTTGGAAGTCTCCAGACCCCGTTTTTCTTAGGCCCAGGGTTAGCGTCAAGGCGAAAGTTGTTTTGAGCTGGGACCCCGCCTGCCGCTGGGTGCCTCGGGGGTGGTCTTGGGTGAGGGCCCGAGCTCTGTCCACGCACTGGCTTGCCCCCCCATTCCACGTGGGAAGGCCGTGCCTTCCTGTCCATCCCCTTTTGCCCTGCCCAGGGGGGAGATAGACAGACCGGCTGCCAGACCTCACTCTGCCCCCTGAGCAGGAGACAGTGGCAGGGGCTCCAAGGGGCCGCCGGGAGCAGGCCGTGCCGGGCAGCGGGCAGGTGGGGGACCCGCAGTGACCCCCGTCCGCTGTGCGCAGCCTGGAGCAGCACCTGATCGTCCACACAGAGGAGCGAGAGTACAAGTGTGACCAGTGTCCCAAGGCCTTCAACTGGAAGTCCAACCTCATCCGTCACCAGATGTCCCACGACAGTGGCAAGCGCTTCGAATGTGAGAACTGTGTGAAGGTAACGCAGTCGCCCGGCCCCGCCCCCACTGCCGAGATGCAGGTGACGTGACGGGCCCCCGAGTCGTTCGGGGAAGAGTGGAAGTGGGCTGGGTAGCACAGCAGGGGAGGGCCCGGGGCCAGACCTGGGTCCTCTCAGGGTTCCTGCCAACGTGGCGGGACAGGCTGTCAGGGGTCAAAGTACTGGAGCTTAAGAACGCTTCTGAGGTCCTGTCTCAAGCATCTTCAGGGTGACAGTTTTCTCGAGAATTATCGTTGAAGAAACACAGTCAAGGGAGGCCTGACGGCTCACTGAAAGCCATGCAGGGGGTCACCACTGCAGCAGAGACCCAACGGGCCAGGCTCAGTGCAGGGGCAGAGCAGCCAGGGAGACCCCCATCCCGTGGCCAGACCCAGGCCCGCAGGGGGGCAAGAAACAGGTGGGGAGTAACTCGCCGGTGTTTGTGTCCCCAGGTGTTCACGGACCCCAGCAACCTGCAGCGGCACATCCGCTCCCAGCACGTGGGCGCCCGGGCCCACGCCTGCCCCGACTGCGGGAAGACGTTCGCCACGTCCTCGGGCCTCAAGCAGCACAAACACATCCACAGCACCGTCAAACCTTTCATATGTGAGTGGCCCCCTCGCCTGGGCTTCCAGCCCTTGAGGTGGGGGCGTTTGGGGGTCAGGCCGAGGCTTGAAAACCCCAGGCTCTCCCCCCCCCGCGGGACCCCACCTGCCCAGAAAACACTCGTGGCAGCTGCCGACGCCTCTGCCGCGAGAAGCCCAGGCCTGGCTGTGCCCTCCAGTGGCCAGAGGTGGGCAGTGGGTGGTGAGGAAATCCGGGTCCTGCCCACCGCCCCCACTTCCCCTCCTCTTCCCCGCACGTGCCGCCCTGAGCTCCAGCAGGTATATGATGGTCCCACTGCTGCCCCCCAGGTTCTGCTGTTCACCCCCCAGCAGCCTTTGGGGAGCCCGGGCTGTGTGCCTGCCCTGACCCGGGCAGCTGGGGCTAGCTGTAAATAACTGGACCCCTGTCCTCATGGAGCTTTACCTGCCATTGGAGAAGGCAGAGGCTAAGCCGTACAGATCATAACAGCACACGTGACAGGCACATCACGGGGTGGGGGCGGCGGGCGGGAGTGCAGGGTCAGGAGGCTCTCCAGGTGTCCAGGTGGGTGCTGTTCTGTCCACGTGCTGGGAGGTCAGGACGGTCTGTTGGGCGAGAGGCGTCCTAGCAGAGGGCTGGAGGAGGCATGGGGGTGAACCAAGGGGGTGCCTGGGGAGAGGGCTCGCGACAGGGGGCTGTGAGCACAGAGGCCTTGAGGTTGGGGTGCGTTTGGGGAGAGAGGGGTCAGAGGTCACAGGGGTTGGGTCTGGGGCTCTGGTGGGCCACCGCGGGGGTATGACCCCGGTTCTCGGAGTCTGGAAGATACTGAAGGCTCTTCTCTGCCTGGCATTGCGCCAAGTCTCATTTCACACAAGGTTTTGCTCAGTCCACACGAGATTGTGCTGAGCCGTCATTTCACACACATGACCTCACAGCATCCTTCCAAACTCTTACAGAACAGGGGCCACACTATGTCCAACTGAAGGGAACTGACAGAGGAGGAAACACGTGGAAACGTTAAATGACCAGGCCCTCAAGGCTCGGCGGCAGAGCCCGGATTCCAGCTCCAGGGGCCTGGCTCTTGAGCCCAGACTGGGCAGCCTGGGGCCTCTCGGGCTCCAGCATGTCATTGTGTGTGTCAGGGGTGACTCTGGGAGCTGGAAGACTGGGCTCTGGGTGTTTTCACCGACTTGGGGCTTGTGCAGGGCTGGACTCCTGCCCCAGAGAGGCCACGCTGACTGGCTTCTCGGGCCTCTGTTGAATAGCTGAGGCTGAGCCCCCTCCTGCCCACTGCCTCGAGCCCAAGCTTCCAGCTGTCCTGCTAGAGGTGACCGAGCCTGCGGCCTGCCTGGGTCACCTGCTCCCTTGGTCCAGGAAGCAAAGGGAGAGAGCGCTCTGCCTGGTGGCCACCTCACTGGGGCCATCTTCCTCTTACCCACCACCCCTTTCACCTGCAGACCCTGGAAAGAGCATCCGAGTCTCGATGGGAGCAGGGCCTATTCCCTCTGGGAGGGGCCAGGAAGGAGTGAGCTGGGTGGGAGTAGAGGCTGGGGGCCGGGGCTTTGGGCCTGGTGCATATCCTGCTTCCAGGATGAGCGTCCCAGCAAGTCCCTCTGTGGGAGGAAGCGCACATGAGTGCATCTATCATAGGTTTCTAAGCTTTTCCGCAAAGCTTGGAGAGGAAACTTGCACACAGGCTTACAAGTCATTGCTTCTCTGGGCACGCAAATGGGCTTTGTGAAGTCTTGCTGGATTGTAGTCACAGCGTAAGTTCTGGGAACCTCAGCAGTCGGGAAGGGTCCGAGCCCACCATTTCCGCTGCCTGCATGGACTCTGTGTGCAGATGGGGAGGACACGGGGCAGCCTGGATGGGCCCCGCCGGCTATCAGCAGCCCTCCGCCTCTCGTCTGTGCCCCGTGCCCACCTTGGGCCTTGGCTTTTGGCCAAGGGGGCAAAGCGAAAGAGAAAACCCCAAACTTGGCCAGGTGCCACGTATGAGAGGGAGATGCAAATGTTAGACGTTAGCTTAGACGTGGACATCAGCCCGCCTATCTTCTCGACCAGGGCAGAGCATCCTTTGGCCACGGTTAAGGGGGTCACAGGTTTGGAAAAGAAACTGCGAACAAATGAGCAGAGGGTAAATGATACAGCGCTTCTGAGAAAAGATGGGCCACTGGGGGAGCAAGGGCTCACGGCGGCCGGTCACTCGTGCACAGACTTCATCCCCCGCCGGGTGGCCCCTGGGCGCCCACACACGACACACATGATGGGCACCAAAACCTGCCCCAAGTCCCAGCCTCACTGACCACACAGCCCAAGCATAATCTCCCGGTGGGGTGTCTTCCATCGGGAAACTCAAGTGTGAGGGGTCGGGGCGAGGGTGTATCCGTGCACACAGGCAGACAGGCTCCTGTGGGCACTTTTTAGAAAGGACCTTCTTAGGAGTGAGTATGTACATGTGCATGTGTGTGCATGTGTGTGTGTGTGCATCCCTGCACATACCCTACAGGAAAAGAAACTGCTGATCAGAATAAGTACTGGCCAGGGCCCCTCTGCATCCCAGCAGGGCCTGGGGCACCATCCACCAGGCGCTGGTCCCACGTCCAGTTCACTGTGGGCTGCCCAGGCCTTTCCCAGCCCCTGCAGGCAGCCACCTCCCATCACCGGCTCTAAGCCAGCGGTCAGCCATCCCAGGGCCAGGACCTGCCTCTCCAAGGACCTCAGTCTCCCAGAGGCCTCTCTGTAGCCCCAGCATCTCTGCAGGATCCCTTTATCGTGTGAGTGGGTGGGTAGGAAGCAAGGGTCCCAGGCTCCCTGTGCCCAGGCATGGTCACTGGCCCCAGGGGCCCCTCCTGAGAGCTGCCTTGGGTGGGAGCCTGCTCAAGGCCAGTTTCCAAGCTCAGGGTGGCAGCAGCCACTAACGAGGTGCCACAGAGGCCTGCTGTGGGGGGCAGAGGGTGTCACAGAGCCTCTTCGGGGGCCGGGGATACAGCAAGGTATCACTGGTCTGGCCAGGTGCCCTGAGCTGGGGAGCGGCCTTTCTCCCCCTAGGGCTGGCAGAGGCCTGTGGGTATTTATAGACCATCTGTGGCACAGCCTCTCTGCACCAGCCGCCTCCCAAAATGGGCAGATTTCATCAAATGGGGCAGTGCTCTTCTCCGTCAGCCTTGAAAACGTCCCGCCAAGCCAGATGACCAGGAAGGCAGAGCCGTTAATATAAATAGATATTGTGATTAAAGGACAGGATCACCAGAGGGCCAGCGCTCCCAGCTAGAATCGCGTGACATCAGGCAGTGGAGAGTGTGCGGTGAGCAAGAAATGCACGGAAATCATTGTTTCCACTGGGGCTGCATTTAAGAAGCAAATCATCCTGCAGAGGGACACACACACAGCGTGTGCGTGTGCGTGTGCATGCATGTGTGTGCGCGCATGCGTGTGTGCACATGTGTGTGGGCATGCGTGTGTGTACGTGTGTGTGCGCGCGCATGCGTGTGTGCACGCACATGCGTGTGTGTGCATGCATGTGTGTGTGCGTGTGTGTGAGTGTGTGTGTGTGTTCATTCCTCCCTTGCTGGTTAGAAAAACAAGAGCAGAAAGAAAAACTGGCAGTTGGCCGACACTCAGCTCACAGGCCGTTGGGAAAATGGCCGAGACTGGGTCCCCAGGGCCTCTGGGTCCTGTCGTTTGGCCTCGGCCGCCACCACCCTCTCCTGTTAAGAGCAGAGGCCAGCGTCTGGCAACCAGAGCTGGTGCGGCCTCTCCATCCCAGTTTGGAGAGGTTTCGATTTTCTCAAACGTGGAACTAGCCCTCTCCACGTGGCTCCGCTCCCATCTCCACCTTCAGGCCACCCCCAGACGGTGACCTCACACAGCCAGGACCCGTGCTCCCAAAGCCCAGCCTCCAGGACTAGGAACCCCAAGGGCCCGGTCCCTCCTGAGGCCTTCCCGTCCTGGGTGCAGGTCACAGGGCCTGGGACAGAAAGAGGGCAGAAAGCAGAGAGCATTTTAAACTTTACAAAGTGGGAGACCTAGCCCAGGGGTCGGTGTTTCCCTTGCCCCGGCTGGAACAGCGTGGCTGACATGGCAGGGAGGGTGGGGGGGTGTTCTGGGCGGCTGGTGCAGCTGCAGACGTGATGGCGTGCCATGACTTTGTCTGTCTCTGGGAACGATTCTGAAGGCCTTGGCACCACATGGAAAACTCATGGGGGTAGGAGGGCACAAAGAGCGGCAGGGCCCCTTTCTCCAGCGGAGGAGGTCAAGGCAGCTGGAGACCTACCCAGGCTGGCCCAGGATCCCCGGGAAGGCACGGGAGTGTCCTCGCCAATCCGTGCTGGTCACCAGAGGCCAGTCCCAGGTCGGGTGCACGCGCGTCTGTACGTATGCGTGCGCACGCGCGTGCAGGCACACAGGTATGACGTACACACCTGAAGTATGATGTACACACGTGTGTGAACATGCACACTTGTGCATGACACGTGTGTACATAAGCACACGTGCGTCCACGGACACATGTCTGCACATGCATGCACGCATACACATGTGGGCACATATGCAGGTACACACAGTGACACATATGCCCGCGCGCACACGCACACACACACACAGACGCTCACGTGCCTGAGCACACGCTGCTCCCGGTCACCGAGGCCAGAGCGCCCCGGTCCCACCAGCCCCGGGAGCCTGCAGTGCAGGGTTTCCATCATTTTACAGCTGCCGGTCTTCGCTTCTGCTGACGTTTCAGGTGAGGTCTGCCACAAGTCCTACACGCAGTTCTCCAACCTGTGCCGACACAAGCGCATGCACGCCGACTGCCGCACGCAGATCAAGTGCAAGGACTGCGGGCAGATGTTCAGCACTACCTCTTCCCTCAACAAGCACCGGCGCTTCTGCGAGGGCAAGAACCATTACACGCCGGGCGGCATCTTCGCTCCGGGCCTGCCCCTGACCCCCAGCCCCATGATGGACAAGGCCAAGCCGCCCCCCAGCCTCAACCATGCCAGCCTGGGCTTCAACGAGTACTTCCCCTCCAGGCCGCACCCGGGGAGCCTGCCCTTCTCGGCGGCGCCCCCCGCCTTCCCCACGCTCACGCCCGGCTTCCCGGGCGTCTTCCCTCCGTCCCTGTACCCCCGGCCGCCCCTGCTACCTCCCATGCCGCTGCTCAAGAGCCCCCGGAACCACACGCAGGACGCCAAGCTCCCCAGCCCCATGGGCAACCCGGCCCTGCCCCTCGTCTCCGCCATCGGCAGCAGCGGGCAGGGCGCCACGGCGGCCGCGGGGCCCGAGGAGAAGCCGGAGAGCCGCCTGGAGGACGCATACGCCGCCAAGCTCAAGCCCCGGGGCAGCGACCTGTCAGACGGCAGCGACTTCGAGGATATCAACACCACAACCGGGACTGACCTGGACACGACCACGGGCACGGGCTCCGACCTGGACAGCGACGCGGACAGCGATCGCGACAAGACCACGGACAGGGGCAAGGCGGCCGAGGGCAAGCGCGAGCTCGGCGGTGGCGCGGCGGCGCCCGGCGCCCCGGAGAGCGCGGGCGAGGTGCCCGTCTTCTACTCCCAGCACTTCTTCCCGCCGCCCGAGGGGCAGCTGTTGACAGCGTCGGGCGCCGCGGGCGACTCCATCAAGGCCATTGCGTCCATCGCCGAGAAGTACTTCGGGCCCGGCTTCATGGGCGTGCAGGAGAAGAAGCTGGGCGCACTGCCCTACCACTCCGTGTTCCCCTTCCAGTTCCTGCCCAACTTCCCCCACTCCCTGTACCCCTTCACAGACCGCGCCCTCGCGCACAGCCTGCTGGTCAAGGCCGAGCCAAAGTCGCCCCGGGACGCCCTCAAGGCCGGTGGCCCCAGCGCCGAGTCACCCTTCGACCTCACCACCAAACCCAAAGAGGCCAAGGCCGTCCTGCCGGCGCCCAAGGCGCCCCCGGCCCCGGCGTCCGGCGAGGAGCAGCCGCTGGACCTGAGCATCGGCAGCCGCGTGCGCGCCAGCCAGAACGGAGGGAGCCGGGAGCCCCGCAAGAACCACGTGTATGGCGAGCGCAGGCTGGGGGCCGGTGAGGGGCCGCCCAAGGCATGCCCGGCGCAGCTGCCCCAGCAGCCGGCCCTGCACTACGCCAGGCCGTCGCCCTTCTTCATGGACCCCATCTACAGGTATTAACATGCCCCGCCCTCACCCGCTCTCCAGAGGGGCCGCCACCCAGGTGGGCCGCCAGGTGGGCGCGGAGGCGGGAGGGGACGCTCTCGCCTGCCCCCCCAGGCTTCTTCCCTCTGCCTTTGCGGCGTCAGCAGGCACCTCGGCTCTGGGGTGTCCGTGCCACTTGGGGCCCATGCCCGGCTCAGCCCTTTCCTGGGGTGGGCAGCTGGTGGGGTCTTCTGGGCACCCCTGGCTCTCTCTCGCTGACAGACGCTGGGGGACCCCCGCCATCCTCTCTCGAGCCCTTACCTCCCCCCACCCCCCCAGCAGCCTGCCCTCAGACTCCACCCCAGACATCCACCCACTGGAGGCTCCAGCCACCTTCTCTGCACAGACTCTGCCCATGACACTCCTGGCTCTTCCCTCTGCTTCAGCATCCCTGCTTCCCTATGGCTGCTCCACAGCTGGGGCTTCTGGTGGCCCAGGGGAGACCAGAGGACGAGCTGCGGGTTCCCAGCGGGAGGAGGGCGAGGAAGGAAGGAGGAAGCTTTGGAAGGTTTGCCAAAAAGCAGTGTCCCATTCCTCTGGCACCTTCCCAGCGAGGGGCCAATTGAATCCCCCTCCCCGGCTTCTGGGCACGGTTTGGTCAGGCGGGTTTGTTAGGTGAGAGGGGTCTGACCTCCCACCACACGTGTCCTGGGGGTGCTGGGCAGGCTGAGCCCTGAGGAGGGGGCTGTGCCCGTGGACGGGCCTGGGAGGGGGCCTGGAGGGGCAGGCAGGGGCAGGCAGGCAGGCGGGTTGGCTCAGCCCCTGATACAGGCCCACGGCTCTGTGTGGGAGGGGCCCGCGTGCACACACGTAAGCGTGTCCCCACGGGCATTCAGGGAGCATGTGGCCGTCTTGAGGGCTTGCGTGCCTGCTATTCCCCAGGGGCCAGGCAGGGCCTGGGGATGGGTGTGCAGGTGAGGTCACCTCTGCTAAAGGTGCAGTGGAAAGAAATGGTGGCAGAGCTGCTGGCGAGGGCGATGGGCCAGTCTCCTGCTCCGCCCCCTGGCGCCGACTTGGGTCCCCGCCCTCCACGCTCACCCGGGGCGCTGGCCGGCCTGTGTCTGCTGCCGGTCCCGTTTCCTGCCAGGTCCTGCTGGCGTCATCACAGGAAACATGAAAAATGCCCCCCTTGGGTCTCTCTTTAAGAACACGCCATCCACGGATGGTTTGCTGACAGCGGCTCATCGGGTTTCTGGGGTGAACATAGCCATCAAAGGCCCAGGGAGCACCTGCCAGTTAGAATAAGAATCTCCGGGACCCACGGGGAGCCAGGAGACACCTGGGGCTTGAGGGAGGGTGCCCCCCCGGGAGGAGCCGCCCTTGTGCAGAGGAGGGGGGCAGGATTGGAGACCTAGGGAGGGACTCTGCTGTCAGGCCTCCAGAGTTGGAGCCAGCAGGCCTGCAAGAGGCTCTCGGTTAACTATGGCTGCTCAGGCCCTGGCGTCCTTGTCCGCCCCGTCCCAGCTCTCCTCCTGGACCCCAACCCTCCTGTGCCCCTCTCCTCCCACTTCCAGGCCTGGTTTAGGGCCTTGGGCCTTTTTCTGGAAGCTGGGGGAGCAGCCAGTTGGGCCCCGAGGCGGGAACTGGCCACAGGCGCCCCCAACCCGGGTCCTGTCCGAGCTCCTCCGAGACCCGGCGTGTGCTAGGCTCTTGCCTTCAGGATTTAGAGTGCAGTGGCTGGTGGAGGGGCTGCCTGGCCCCAGCTTTATACACAGGCACCAGCAAAATGCCCGAGAGTGGATTAGCTCCAAATTTTCTCCCCACCGCCCCCCAAGCCCCGTCAAGATAAACACTCATGGTGTCGGGAAGACTCACCTCCAAGTGAAGGTGTGGGCGACTGTCACTGCCTGTTAACAGGCTGGCCCAGGGCTAGGGGACAGGGTCCCCTCAGCTCCTGGATGGTTCTGGGGTGACTCCAGCGAAACGCCCCACAGGCCACGCCCCGGCAGTGACTGTGGACGTGTACCCACAACCCTCCCTCCCCCAGGGTGGAGGAACCCTAACACCGCCAGGCTGGCGACCTCCCAGCCTTCCAGCCCCTCTCACCGCCACATGCTGCCGTCTCTGCAAGATGGGCTGGGGACGGTGTGGTGACAAAAGCCACGTGCCTTGGAAGAGCACGTGTCCCCTGGGGTCTGTGGGGTCAGCTGGCGGGGGTCGCTCGGAGCAGCCTGCTGGGCTGTCGCTAGACACAGAAGTCGGGAAAAGGCAGAAGAAGACATTTAACAACCCCCCAACGTGCGGCCCCTTCCTCTCGGGCCACACCACGCCCCCAAGGGGGCCTTGTTGAAAGGCCAACTCAGTCCAGCTTTGAACAGGGCCTCTGCTAAGCCCTGCAAAGCGGGGTGCCCCTCAAGCCAACTTCCCACGTGGAGACCACCTCCTCCCCTTGGAACTGGCTTGGGGTCTCAGTGGGCTCACCTGTGGCCGCCTGCGCTCCCCGGGTGCTCCCACCTCTGGGCCCCTGTCCTTGCGGCCATCCCCGTCCTGCTCCGGTCAAGGCCCCAGCCAGTCCCCTGGGGGCAGAGCTGAGCCTAAGAGGGATGGGAGCGTGGTCCTGGGCAAGCGAGGCGGCGGGTCACCGCAGCTGTGGCTGCCTGTGGGGAGGTGGCAGGCCTCGCCAAATCCCACTTTGTAAATCTCAACGCTCCCCCAGGGGAAACTGAGGGAGGCGTCCTTGGGACACAGTAGAGGAGGGATCAGGGAGAGGACGGGTAGCCACCTCCTCCACTTGTGACTGACAGTTCTCCTGGCATTTGGGGAATGTTCTAGAATTGTCACCTCCAGTAGCTGTCTTGAGGTTTTAGGTAGACCCTGCCTGGCTGCCACGGGGAGGCCCTGCAGCGTCCCCAGGATAGAGACCTACCAGTCACCCATGTGTATCCGCCCCGTCGGGCACAGTGCCCGTGCCATGGGCCGGGAGGGAGAGGGACGTGGGGTGTAGGCAGCAGCCCCCGTGTGCTCCACATTCTGCTTCGGGGGAGCCCTCGCTGGGCTGACAGGCCAGTTGGCAGAGGCTGGCGCACGCGGGCCCTTCAGAAGGTTCCTGGCTCCAGCATCAAGTGTTCATCACGTGCCTGGGTGCCAGCAGCTGGGGGGGGGAGGGGCGGACACTGGGGAGACTCGAAAGGGTCCAGACCTGGGCGTGGTGATGGGGAGCTCATGCTTGGCAGGCGACTGTGAGGCTGGGTCACAGACGTCCCCACAGCGTCAGGTGGGACGTGGCCACAGGGGACATGGAAGCTGGGCCGCCGTGGTGGCCCCCCAGCTCATGACCGACGGGGCACGGGTGGGCGCCCAGAGGGGCGGGGGCCACAGCCCCTCCCCGCCCAGCGCTGGGCCGCTTGGTGGGGTCCGTAACCCTCTGTGTTGCTGTCCAGCAGGGTGGAGAAGCGGAAGGTGACCGACCCGGTGGGAGCCCTTAAGGAGAAGTACCTGCGGCCGTCCCCACTGCTCTTCCACCCCCAGGTAAGGCCCAGCCAGGAGCCCCAAGGTCCGTACGGGCCAAGGTGCACACCCCAGGCGGGTCTCTGCTTCCCGTCCCTGAAGACCACAGGTCCCTTTGAGGCTGGGGAGGATGGGAAGGGCCAGGACAGGTGAGGAAGGAGGGTGGTTCTCTGTGGGGGCACCCTGTGGGTCCTTCAGAGGCAGCCAAGGACCCTGGTCCACAAGGGGCCCCATTGACCTGCAGCTCAGGCTCTAGGAGGGGGAGTGAACTCGCATGGGGCAGTGGGCAGCAGATTGGATGGAGCAAACACAAGAATTTTGAATGTAGGGAGAATAGACACGAGAGAGCCGGGGAGATGTGGACGCCAGCAGTCTCTCCGGTACGAGGGACTTGGGGATCCTTAAGGGAAAAGAGCAGGAGAAGAAGGGCCTGAGTGCATGGGGGGCAGAGGCAGTAGGGAGCAGGACAGCAGCAGAGGGACTGGCGTCAAGGGCAGGGTGTCCCAGGGGGCAGTAGGCAGGGGGACCGCCCTCACCCGGGGATGCAGAGGGTGGAGAGGCCGCCTGTCAAGACTAGAATCAAGGGTCTGGGAAAGAGAACCCCCAAGTCTGGGCAGTGGCCGCAGACCCCACCAAGCCTACAGGCACTCCTGTGTCCCCCTGGCCGCGTCCTCCCAAGGGGTGGGTGCAGAGAGGTGGCAGAAGTGGGGGTAAGCAGCAGGGCCGGCGGAATCCCCCTGATTCCCTGCCCCGGTGCCCACCTGTCCTCACTGCTTGGGACCCAGCGCCCTCCCCAGAGCCACGGGCCTCCCCTGTCCCAGCCGAAGGGGCCGGGGGCTGAGCTGTGGGACAGGCCTGGACCCAGACTCCAGACCCGGGCATTGTTCTCTTGCTCTGAGTTCCCCGCCTGGGACAAACCCCCCGGTTTGTGGAACCTGTGCCCTGCCTGGGTTCACAGCTAAACTTAGAGCCTCCCATTGTCTTGCTGGGGCCTCGGAGTTTGGTTAAGAACTTCCCCTGATTTCCTCAGGACCGGCTGGAAAAAGCCGGCAGGCCAGCCAGGCACATCCTGTGTTTGTGTTTGTGCAGGAGCCGGGCCGGGAATATCTGATCAGGCAGAGCGGGCCAGGCAGGCCGGACCCTCCCAGGCCTGAGGAAGAGGGGCCTGGCGGGGGCCCGGCTGCCCATTGTGCCTGCTGCCCGCTCCCCCCACCTGCCGGCCCTGCTGCCTGCCCGTGGGCCCAGAGCCAGGGGTGGGGGCAGGAGAGAGGACTAGTAAGTCACCTGATCAAATGGGCTGAGGTCAGACCATCGCTCGGACAGGAGAACTTGTGGCCTCTACAAAGTCTAGGGGTCACCACTGCACGAAGACGCCAGGCTGCCTTGGTCAGCTGCCTGGCAAGACCTCGCCAGGGCCTTTCATTGCCGAGGCCCGACGTGCAGGTGCATGGGGTGCAGGGTGAGGCAGTCCTGCCAGCCTCTGGGGTCCTGGGGAGTCCGGGGTGGTGGAGAGTCCCAGAGCCTCCCACGGCTGTGGCTAAAACTGAGGCCCACAAGCAGATAAGCAGCAGTCTGTATGCCCAGGTCCCATCATCCAGGCCGTGGAGGGGCTAAATGAGAGGCTGGACAGCAGCTGAGGGGCAAGGCCGTGTCCATCTGTCCATCAGTGGGGATGGGTGGGGCCACCCATGGCTGGAAGCATCGTGTGCATCTGATGGGGAGCGTGCCTGCCCCACAAGGATGGCGAGGCCCAAAGCCCTGCAACTGGACAGAGCTGGCCAGGGCCCAGGCGGCAGCCCAGGGTCAAGAGAGGCCTCAGCCACTAGGATGGACCCCATTTTCTGTTTGTAAACCCCTTTCTGGTGTTTTATTGTAACCAGTCGGTTGTTCCCCAGCCTAAACCTTGAGGGGCTCAGGGCATAATGAAAGCTCTTCCTTTTCTGCTCTCATCCCTCCCGTGGGGCCTGGCTTGCAGCGGGCACTCTCTGGGGGAGTGCATCCCCCCTCCCCTCTCCTGTCCCCCAGCCCCAGGGCCTCAGGGCAGGTGCAGCCTGGGATTCTGATCAGAACCCTGCACGCCAGCTGGAAATGACCAATGCCAGGAGGAGGTGACTCCCTTCTCCTCCCCAGGCAGCGCCTTGGCATCTCCGAGGAGCAGAGAGGCAGCCCCTCTTGCCTGTGTCACCGTGTCCTGTGCCGTGTCACGTTGGAGTTATCATTACGAACATCTAGTTAGTGGAATCCAACCTTAGGCTGTTGAATTTCCTTTTAGCGCTTTGCCTGCAATTATGGCCTGCTGCCACTAGGTGCTGGTAGTGCCTCAGGCTCACGATTCATGTTTTAACCTGAGATTGATTCAGGTAGCTATCAATTTTTCACCACTCCAAAAAAAAAAAAATTGGATACAGTTCTGTCTTTAACCCAAACTAGCCATCAGGAGTGCTGGCCAGGAGTCGAGCCAGCAGGGCCTTGCTGGCTTGTTTCAAAGTAAAGGGCTGTGTAATTGCAAGTGTCGGCAGCCTGCATCCCCCACTTCTCAACCAGCGCAGGTTGGCTGGGGAAGGTCAGTTGCAGCTCCCCCAGCCTAGACCCTGGACTGTGATGGGGTTCCAGGCAAGGACAAGAGCAGGGCTGGCCGCAGAAAGTGAAAGAACCTGGCCCAGTGGTCAAGAAGAAGGAGGAGACCATGGGTTCCAGTGACGACCTCCTTGTCCTGGGGGCCCGTGACGTGCTCGGTCATCCAGGACCCCCAGATGCCCGTGGGGGCGGGTTCCCGCGCGTCAAAAGAGGGGGCGGCTCGGGGGCGCCCCACAGTCTCTCCTGCCCTCCTGCCAACAGATGTCAGCCATCGAGACCATGACTGAGAAGCTGGAGAGCTTTGCGGCCATGAAGGCGGAATCCGGCAGCTCCTTGCAGCCCCTCCCCCCCCCACCCCTTCAACTTCCGGTCCCCACCCCCGACACTCTCGGACCCCATCCTCAGGAAGGGCAAGGAGCGCTACACGTGCAGGTGAGATGCTGAGAGCCCCTGGGGCGGCCCCGGCAAAGTGGCCACAGGTGCCACGCTGGCCTGTGCGCCTGCACTTCCAGGAGAAAGCTCTCAGTCTCAGCCAGGGTACAGTGTGGTAGCAACAGATGGCCCGTTGTCCCCTTGACATCATTCCCCAGAGATATGCACGTGCCCCCCACCAAGTTGTGCTCCCGTGAGCGCAAGAAAGTGCAACCTTGGCCAGCCGGTGGGAATTCGCAAGGCCGGAGGCTGAGGTGCCGTGGTCAGTGTTTAACCACAGCTCTGGGGCCGGTGGGGAGCCCAGTGCTGGGGAGACATGGTCCGGCCCCAGGTGCACGGGCTTGTGCAGGCCGGTCCTTGCCGGCTCGGCCGAGGCTGGGCTCCGGGGCTGAGAAACTGCTTGGTGGCGGGGGGATTGCGGTGGGGGACGGCCCCGAGCGGGCCAGGGTGGGCCAGTGCCGTCTGCCCAGTGGTGCGAGTCCAGCTTCTCTGTGATGCTCAGCTGGGCCCCGGGGCCGAGGAGAGACTGAAATCCAGGGTGTGCAGCCGGGCCACCTGCCCCCAGGTGTGGGAGAAACAGCACCAGGAAAGCACCTGGGCGCCCGAGTCTCGGCGGTGCATCTGCTTCACGCATCCCTCACCCACCCCTCCACTCCAGGTACTGTGGCAAGATCTTCCCCCGATCAGCAAACCTCACGAGACACCTGAGGACACACACCGGGGAGCAGCCGTACAGGTAGGAGCCCGCCCGGTAGGGGGTGCAGGCTCCTGGCGGACAGGAAGGGCAGCGGGTGGAAGCCAGCATGCTTGCACCAGCTCGCTTCCTGCGCCCCTCCCTCCTGGCCCCTCAGCCATCCTGTGCCCAGGGGCGTTGTAAAGGTTAGGCTACCGGAAGCTTCCCATCTACCGACCCAGAGGGGTGCTCATGAGCAACCCTCCCACCTGCCGCTGGGGTGTCAACTGGCGCAGAGAAGCCAGGCCCAGGGGTGGTCTGGCGGGGGGAGCCTCAGCCTCACCACCACCCAGCCCCACTCCGCTCCCCTCACCACGGCCGGCAGCCATCGCTGACCTAGCCCTGGGCAGGGGACCAGGGCAAGCGCCTAAGGCGCGGTGGGCTGGTCTCAGAGGAAAAGGAGCTCCATGCAAATTCGGGTCCCACCCAAGCGTGGGGCATCCTGAGGGATTCCTTACATCCCCCTGACCGCCCTGGACGGACGCCGCCTCTGACCCCAACCTCGCTCCGCGGTGCCTGGGCTCCTGCCTGCAGAGGTGTGGTCACAAGTGCATGGGGGGGGGCGGGGTGTGAGAGCCAGTGCATTTCATGTTCACAGCTAGTGGAGGCATTACCCCATTTCAAAGACTTGGAGCCCCAGGCTTAGAGACGCCCCTGACCTGCCAGGGGTCCGAGATCATGGCCATGGTAGTTTACCATTCTGGCCTTTCCCCTTGGTCCCTGGGGCATTTGTCGGGCAGGAAAAGAGCTGAGGGTAGTGCCCTGTCTTTTGGGGACCCCACCCAGGGGAACCCTGGGAGTCCCAGGAGATGGTGACCATGAGGCAAATTGGGGAAACGCTGGTCCCAATGCCAGGACGACATTCCGGGCTGTCTGGTGAACAGCAGCCACCGGGAGTAAGGGGTTTGGTGTGGTTTTAAGTTGGCAACATGAGATTCCTGTCCTCTGGCCGCCGCACAGAGCTGGGAGTCACCCACTGGAGATTGGGGGCATGTCCCCATCCCTCGACCGGGCGGCCACACAGGGACCCCTGCAAGTGTCACAGTCCCCGTGCCCTGTCCTGGCCGGGTAAGCGTCAGCTCACGTCATCTGTTCAGTGCCCTCGGCCTGCCCACAACACACACCCCCACCCCGTTCCCCTCAAAAAGTGGCTTACAACTTAACAGAGGCTGGTTTGGCTTGGTTCCCTCCCTGAAAAGGAGCCATGTGTGTTTTCTATAAGGAGAACCAACTTCTGGACAGTGTTGCGTGTAAGAGCCCCTGGGGGGTCGGGGCCGTGTTTATAGAAGGATTTAATTATCATCGATTTCTTTTGCTCTTTCCAATCTGAGAGTTTCGACGTGGGTAACAATGATTGCTTTGAAAGTTTGCGCTGCAAATCCTGACCACGTCTGGTTCAAGGCAGCCTACGATGAGGAGTTTGGGGTGTGGGATGGTGCTTGTGACGTCACTGAGGCTCCTGGGCTCACTGTGAATCAGAACGGCTTGAATTGGAGAAGGAAAATGTGCAGGTCTGTCCACAGAAGCCCGTTGCTGGCCCAGGCCAGGTCTGATGAAAACCGCCCGCCGCCTGCCCGGAGCCCACGTGTGTGTGCTGCGTGTGTGCCCCTCACAAGCAAGAGAAAGACAGAGAAAGACCCCTTAGTGTGACTGATGCGTTTGCTGGAGAGGAGGTCACACCTCTGCCCGGCCCAGCCCGTGTCCTGGCTTAGAGATCTTTGCGTGAAGCTGCGAGGGGCAGGTGTTGACACATTCCTTCAAGCTCCGGCACGGAGGGCTTATTGAGACGTGGGAGGAGAGATATAAAAACTGGATTGGGAATGAGGGGGGCCGCTTCCTTCATCTGTCCTGGCAGCCGCCGTGCTCAGGGGTCCCCCCAGCTGCTGCCCAGGGTGGGGGGCCTCGAGTCACACTCTGGATGTGAGCGCTCGTGGACTGGCCATGGGCTCCGGGCAGGACCTGGGATTCCGGCTTTAAGGATGCTCACCTCCCCATCTGGGTCCCCGTCTCGCTAACTGTGTTAAGTCAAAGCACCCATCAAGGTCCTGTTACCATTTCCGTCGGGGCTACGGGTGGCCCATAGGTGTCCTTTCTTTGCTCATTTTATTGTTAGGGCTGGGTTTCAAAATCTCTTCTTTCTTTCCTTTCCTCGCTTACAAAGACTGGAGGCTTTTCTCCCTGTGATGGCTGGTGTGGCCCCACTGGTCCCGGGGAGGACGCTGCCAGCCCCCCGAGGGCCATTTCACCCTCCCCACGTGGCGCTGGGTCTCTACCACGGCTGGCTTTCCCAGGGCGGCGGCAGATGCGGTCACAGCAAGGTCCCCTCGAGGTCCTTCCTGCCCGCCGCCCTGGCCAGCGCGGGTCTCTGCTCTCCCACTCCTGCTGGAGCGTGATGGTGTGTTATTTTATACAGCACGGCCATAAATTTCACTAGCCACTTGTCAGCTTATTTACAACACAGATCCCAGCTGCTCTGAGAGCCCTGCTCCCTCGCAGCCCTGGGCTCACCAGTCCCCTAAATTTCAAATGTACTTCTCTGGGCCATTTATTTAGATTAGGACCACGAGAGGGCCAGGTTCAGGACTCTGTGACCAAATCGAATGCGTCGCTGCCCTCCCCAGCCCCTCCCAGCCCCGCAGAGGTTGGGGCTGGGAGGTCTCAGGTCTGTGATGAACTCCTCAGCCAATCCTGTTTCGTACTCAGAGTTCCCACTGCTCTGGGACAGTGCACGGCTGCTGGTGGAGCTTGCAGAGGGTCCCTGAATTTCCAAAGATACAGGGAAGGGAGGCTAAATGTGCAGGCACCTGTGTAGACCAAGGCGGGCGCACCACGCAGCCCGTGTGAAGCCTGTTGGACGGGCAGGGGGCGAACGCCCAGACCCGGACTGGGGCCAGCTTGGCCTTGCACTCGCCCTACAGGCGAGCCTGGCACCACTGGGGGTAGAGGGTTTCTGTAACTTTGGGGGTGTGCTGGGGGCAGAGTGGGGGAGCGAGATGGTGCAGGCTGGGATGTAAAAATCCTCCTTTCTGGACCGTTGAGAGGGGAGCGCCAGGTCAGAGGACACCCGAGCATCTCTGCTCAGCCCAGCCAGGGAGAGGGCTCAAGCCCCAGCCCAACTTCTCTGGTACCGCAGGCTGAGAAAGACAAGATAACCACCTTCCCGGTGCTGGCAGCCAGGACGTGGGTCCAAGTCACGGGGCTGTGGGAGGACCAAGGCCCCATGTCCCAGGGACACCCAGGGGCCCGGGGGCAGCTCAGCTGGCCCAACAGGCCAGCCTGGCACCTAGGAGCAGAGGAGGCCGAGGGTGGCTCATGGGGAGCCCAGGGGGTTAGTGTGTAGATCACGGACAGCTCTTAGCCCATCTGCTGTGGAGGGAGCCAGCGTTAGCCTGGCCTCAGGCAGAATTTGGAAGCTTCGGGAACTGAGTAAATGAAGCCCCAGAATCACACCAAGGGAGCCGTAGGGGCTCCCTCTAGCTGGGCCCCTCTCCCCAGGGGTTATCCCTCAGGAGGAGAGGTGGGGGTAACTTGGAGCCTCTCAACCTACCATGACAGAGCTTCATAAAGTTGCCACCCCTTCGAGCAAGGAAAGCTCAGCTCCTGGGCCCCAGCAGTGGCTAGTGGGGGCCTTAGGCTCCCTTCCTTGGGGGCCCTGGGAACACGGAGCTTGCCCGGACTCCCCGGGCAGGGCCAGCCTCTGAATGTCAAGTGTCAGGCGGGCACCTCAGGTTCTGGGTGGGTGGCACCGGGAAGGCCCCCGCCAGCCTGGCCCCAGATGGGAGGTCAGGGCCCCAGAGCGTCCTCAGGCACGTCCCCGTGCACATGACCGAGCGCTCGTGACCAGTAAGCTGTGCTGGAGCACGGCCACCGGCCCCTGCAGGAATGCCAGGCCGCGGCCTCACGACAGGTCCCCACACCTTCCAGCCACGCCCTCTGGGTAAACCTGATGTCCCGAGCTCATGCCCTGCTGCACTGGCTGCATAGACTCTGCCTCCTGAAGGGCTCGGCCACTCAGCCTTCTGCCATGCTCGCCTCTCTGCTTGTCGCTCCGTGGAAGCTCGTTTCCAAAGCAGGAAGAGACCTGAGCACAGGGATGGATGTTTCGGTGCACCTGTGCATCTGAGACTTGGATGAGCATCCCTGGAGGAGTTCTGAGGCCAGGTGCACACGAGCGTGCCCACCAACACGTGTGCACACACACTGCACACGCACCCGCACCCACAAGAGTGCACATAGTCACACGTGTGTGCAAGAGCACTCTGAGACACTCGCACACGTGTGTGACTGGAGATCCCTGAGCCGGAGTCCCTCTGCCATGGCCCAGCTGGGCATGCAGAGCGGGTGGGAGCGGTGGACGGCCTTGGCCCGGACTCCTGCCACCAGGAGGAGGTGGCACTGTTTGCAGAGCTGGCAGCTGTGGGTCCTCTGTCCCCCGGCGCCGGCTCTCTCTCTCTCTCTCTCATTCTCTCAGTGCCGGCATTGCTCAGGCCCCCTGTGTCAGTTCCCGTGGGTGATCACCCTCCCTTTCCCCGCCCTCGGGGCCTCCAAGGGTGGTCGCGAAGGCTGTGCCGGCATGAGGCCCCGCACCCACGGGGACCTGCAGGCGTCTCAAATCGTGCCTCATGGCAACTTCCCGTCAGTAAAGCGCTTTGCTCTGGTAAACTTGTGGGGGTCACGACAATATTCTGACAACAGAAGCATCTGGAGGAAAGAGCATCTTTTTCTAATTTCCCAAGTGTGCCGTGCAGCCTGGCAGCGGGTGCCCCTGCAGAGGGGCTGAGGGTGCCCCCCACTGAAGGGGGTCCGTGGACGGAGGCCACCTGACGGGGTGAGGCTGGGAGCCCTCTTCACCTCAGGGCAGTGAAGGATGCTCAAGAGAGTTGGGGCAGCCCCCGTGCCCTGTTAATGGACTGGCCAGCTGAGGCCCCAAGGGAGATGCGGTCCGCCCAAGGACCTGTGGAGAGGGGCCGGGACCAGGCCAGGGGAGGGTTCTCCGCCAGGGAGGAAGGTTGCAGGCAGCGGGTCTGGGCTCCTTCCCAGGAAAACCTGCCAGGAGCATCTTTCCTGGTGCACGGGTGCCCCCGTGAGGCCGCCAGGAGCACGCCGCCCTCTGCCGTGGACCGCCAGGCCCTGGCCTCCGCGCTGGGCAGACCCAGACAGCAGAGAGGGCGAGAGATGAGGGGAGACGCCAGAGGGTCCAGGTGCTGCCCACCCAGGGGCACAGGCCCCAGAGGGTCCCCCCGGCCTGTTCAGGGCGCAGTCCGACACCATCCACCGCCCAGGGACAGCTTTGCCAGGACCGCCTCCCAGGGCCCTCGGGGGTCTCCTCAAGGCCAGGGGCTCCGCTGAGACGCCGTGTCTTACAGGTGTAAGTACTGCGACCGGTCCTTCAGCATCTCCTCCAACCTCCAGCGGCACGTCCGGAACATCCACAACAAGGAGAAGCCCTTCAAATGCCACCTGTGCAACCGCTGCTTCGGGCAGCAGACCAACCTGGACAGACACCTGAAGAAGCATGAGCACGAGCACGCACCAGGTGGGGGTCTGTCCGGTGGGGAGGGGGCGGGGCCGGAAGGGAACGCAAGCTAGCTCTGTGGGAAGCTTGCAGTCACCCCTCAAACGGTTTTCATTACGGAGAATCTTGTACTCTTGGGTCTTCCCAAGAAGTGGGTTCCCTGAAAGCGCCCCAAATGCGCACCCTCCTTGGCTGCCCGCCCCGCCACTGGTGCGCCACGGAGGGAGGGACTCAGCTGAGGGACGCCCCCCTCTGATGCTGCCCCTCTGCAGTGAGCCAGCATTCGGGGGTCCTCACGAACCACCTGGCGACCAGCACCTCCTCCCCCGCCTCCGAGTCGGACCACCATGCACTTTTAGATGAAAAGGAAGACTCCTATTTCTCAGAAATCAGAAACTTTATTGCCAACAGCGAGATGAACCAAGCAACAACGCGAACAGACAAACGGTAAGAAACCCATCCCGGGGCCCCAGGAAGCTCTGGACTCTGCATGGTCGCCTGTATGGTCACACCCACAGCAGGGTCCCGCGTCCCAGCACCAGGGACCCCAGGCCCACCGCAGAGGGCGAGGCCCGTGGGCTCTGCAGCCAGTGTCCATCCCAGCCCCCTCCCTGCCTCGGTTTCTCCACCTGCAGAGGGTGATTAGAACAGGCACCCTGGCCTGATGGCGTGTGTCACACGCTCAGTGCGGTGCCAGCACACAGGCCTAAATGGCACAGTTTGGCCTCACAGTTGAGACGTGCAGCCAGACATGGGCCAGGTGACGGCTCCTGCCATGAGATCTGCCATGCCTCTGAAACTCCAGAACATTCTTATTTAATCCGAGGCACAAAAGGTTTCTTAGCAAGAGTGCTGCCCCTTTAAATACACACACACAGAGGCAAAAAAATGGCAGAATTGGGAATTCAAGGATACGGAGGGTATTCTGCATAACCTCCATCCCGGGGCTCAGCTGGCAGAGAATCAGAGATGCCCAAACTCCAAGAGTCTTCAGGGATGTGTTCCCCTAATTCTGTAGAGGCCCAGAGGAGTGGGTGGGCTGTGGCTCTGCGGCCCCAGGGCCCGGGTCCCTCCCCACCCATCCCCAGCAAGGTGACGAGGGTCCCCCAGGACACCCAGCTCCCCAAGAGCCTGTCTGTTCCCACATCACTGGTGCCTCTGGGGGCAGAGCAGGGGCACAAAAAGACCTGTCAAATCTACAAATGGGCATGACACGACACTTGGACTGTTTCTGGCTCTGCTAAGTCCTGAATCTATGCCCAGGAAGGTGATCTCACCTGGCGCCTGGGTGGGCTCAGAGGAGGGGAAGTGGGAGAGGCTGGCCATGGGCTGCACATCCCAGAGCCCTGGCTGGCAGTGGAGACCTCACTCCTGGGGGCAGCCCTGCCTGCTCTATGGCCAACGAAGTGCCCATGGCCATCCTTGGCTCTGGGCACACGCTATGGTCTCATGGGAACCCAGGCCCTGCCATCTGCTCCGGGGTGCGGAGTTGTGCTCAGACAGCGCCCCACGGCTCTGAGAGCTGTGCGTAGTTCAAGCTCTGTGATCTCCGCCTTCAAAGTCACGGACCTGAGCACCGAGGGGCTGGGCCACGAGGCACGTCCTAGCTGTTGAAGACTCTTCCTTTGTGCCCAGGGCAAAGCCAGACGAGAACTGACACATGCCCGGGGCATCCTCCCTGGGGTGGGCGGCCGCGCCGGGTGGCTCCCACACCTCAGGCTTGGGTGACAGGCCCAGCTCTCAGCCACGAGGAGGACACTCCAGGAGAGCCACCAGACAGAGGGGTTGTCCCCAGAGGGAAGAGGGGACGGCGCCATCCTAACCCCACGGAGCAGAACGTTTCAACCAGGGCCCCTGGGGGGCGGTCTGTGGGGCTCAGAGGAGGCTGGCCTCACGTCCCGTGCCAACCCAGGCCCTCGGCTGGCCCTGCCTGCTGACGCTGCATCCCGGGAGCCGGGAGCCCCTGGAGGTGCCTGCACATCGTTGTCGGAAATGGAGACCATGGTCATGGTTGACGTTTGTCGGCTAATGTGCGGAAAGCGGTAGGATGCTGGCGGTCCTGTTAGGGGCCAGTACTAACATCATCCAGAACCAGCATCTTTCTCTTGACCGTCAGTGAGAATTGAGGGCCTGCCAGGCTTCCTGGCCGTACAATCCCAGAAACTCCTGGGCTGAATCCTGTCCCCCCCAAATTCCTATGTTGAAACCCTAATCTCCAGCACCTCAGAGTGTGACCTTATTTGGAAATAGGGTCTTAAGTTGTAATTAGTTAAGATAAGGTCTTACTGGAGTCGGGTGGCCCATGTCCGATAGGACTGGTGTCCTTAGAAAAGGGGGAGATTGGGACACACACACGCACAGGGAGGTACCGTGTGAGGACAATGCAGAGATCGGGTGATGTGCCCACAAGCCAAGGAGTCCCAAGCATCGCCAGCACACCACTGGAGTCCAGGGGAGGAGCCGGGAGGAGAAGCAGCCCTGTGACACCAGGATCTGGGACGTCTAGACTCCAGGACAGGGAGGGATGGATCCCTGCTGTCTGAGCCGCAGCCGTGCTGCTCTGGTGCGGTGGCCTCGGGGAGACTCCCCCACCCCAGGCAGCTGTGTGGAGGCCTGGACACTCGTCCTGGTGTCCTCTCTGTCTGAAGCCGTCTCCAGCCAGACCCCCCGCTCTGTCCCCGCCGTATCCGCCCCTGTACCCACCCAGCGAGCTCTAGTGCTTGGTGCAGGCCCCCCACCAATGAGCAGACCCTCTATGCGGGGCGGGGTTGGGGACGCAGAGACAAAGCGCTCGAGGTTGCTGCTCCTACAGAGAGGGGCTCATGTATAAACCTGCACAGAGAGCTCAGGCTTGCTTAACTGACACACAGGGCTTTGCGCTGATCCGAGCCCGGGGCCCAGGGCTCCCCACCTGCACGGTGCATCAGCCCTCAGCCTGGGGCCTGTTCTCACGTCCTGGGAGGGCGTGGGCTCCGAGATGGCAAGCCCTGTCCAAGGGGACCCTGCCAAGACCCAGAGTGGGAGGCAGGACCTGTCTCCGGGGTCCTCACCGCGGTGGACGGGCGTGCACCTGGTAACAAGGGAAATGTGCTGGGGTCCTGCCCATCCTGGAGGGCAGGTCAGCTCTCAGCATCCATATACTTCCCCGTGGAAAGAGAAGAAGTGAAGACAGGGACGGGCGAGACCAGGGCCATCGGGGTCTCCCCCAGCTCAGCCCAGCCCCCCACCCTTTCTGCGTTTGGAAGTGGTGACCACTCGGGGGAGACGTATCCTCTCGCCTTGGTGCCCCGAGCGGGAGCCCGAGTCTCCCCTGACAGCAGTGAACAGACTCCCGTGGGCCGTGTGGGGTCCAGGAGGAGTGGGGACGGGGGGCTCCGAACTCGGGCTCCGGAAGCGTGTGCTTCGCCCTCCACCCCCCCTCTGCCCACGTGTCGGACCCCCGCCCAGATGGCCTTGGGCCCAGCCCACCTGTGGCCGCAGCCCCTGGTCACAGACTTGCAGACGCACCAGACACAGCTGGTGACATTTTCTGAAGGGAATGAGCAACCTGTCCCTCACTGCTTGTTTTCTGCTTTCAGTGATGAGGACCCAGGGTGGGAAAGGCTCGCCCGGCTGCAGGGACCCCGAGGGAAATGAGGTGGGGTCCGGGCTGCAGGAGAGAGCCCCCTGGCGGGTTTCCATCGCTGACAACAGCCCGGTCCGCGTGGTCCGGGACCCTGGATCCCAGACGCTCCATCTGCGGAGGGGCCACCCCGTCCTCGTGTCCTCATGGCGGGTGGGGGGGAGCAAGCATCCATCAGGGCCGGGCCAGCAGCCCTCCCATGCTCTTAGCCCCCCCCCAAGGGCGCCCCTTGTGCGGTGCCCAAGCCCAGAGCCCCCTTCCCCACCGGCCCGGCCGTGGCTTCCTTCCCTGAGCCACTGAGTGGCCCGCTGTCCTAGCTGGCATAACAGGAGCCCTGCCGCCAAGCGGTGCCCACCCAGCCCCTGCCCAGCCCTCAGCAGTCCCCCGTCTCGGCCTGAGTCACTCACTCCACAAGGATGGCAGCCGAGCCACCCAGGACCCCGGCTCTGAGGGTTCGGTGACCGCGGGGGGGCAGGCTGCCTTCGAAGGGGATGGGGCGGCTGTCAGGGAAGGCGGAGGCATGACCCACTGGCCTCTGGGCGTCTGTGGCCAGCTCCGTCCGTGTCATTTCAGGCCGGAAGTCCAGGACCTGGACGGTGCCCCCCCGTGCCCGGGCCTGGCCGGCGGGAAGCCTGAGGACGCAGAGGAGGAGGAAGAGGACGAGCTGGAGGACGACGGCGACAGCCTGGCGGGGAGGTCCCAGGACGACACCGTGTGCCCCACGCCGGAGCCCCAGGCCGCCTGCGAGGACGAGGAGGATGGGCCCGCCTCCCTGGCCATGGGCTTTGACCACACCCGAAGGTGGGCGCCGGCCCCCGGGTGCCCCGCGCGCCGGGGGGACCTCATTCCCACACCCACCATCCGCCCAGCGGGGTTCACCCTCCTTCCCAGCAGGCGTTCCTACTGCAGGGACTTCTGTGTGCAGGCGGGGGTGAGGCCAGGCCCCAGGAAAGGGGGTCAGGGCTCCAGCCCCCCACACTCGCACGCGCGCGCAAACACACACGCTTCCCCAGGCCCAGAAGCAGAGTGGGGGAGGGGACGGCTGAGAGGGAGCTGGTCCTGGACCCGCGGGCTGTGTCCGGCCCTGCGGAAGAACCCAGAGCAGTGACATCTGGCCTCCAGCAGGCTGTGAGGGGCGGGGGCTGAGCACCCACAGTTCTGGAAGCAGGTGAACCACAGCCACGTCCCCCAGGTCCCGACCGCTCGCTGCCTGCTTTCGGCACCCGTGAGGCTGCCGGCGTTCCATGATCCTCCTGGGGGAGGCCCGTAGATCCCGGAGGCCTTTCCGAGACAGCCCGTTTCCTCCCACCCCTGAGTGCTGGGGGCAGGAGCCCCGGGCCGCTCCAGAGCCACCCAGATTCTCGGGAACCGAGGTGTCCCCGGCTGCCCCCCATCCCTGAGGCCCAAGCGCCCCGCCTGCTGCTTGCAGTGTGTGCACGTACTCATCTCCCTCTGTCGCTCTCCTGCATCCGTGTGGCTTCCGTCCAGGTGTCCGTGTGTCCGTGTGTCTGTCTCCTCGTGCACGTGGCCCGTGGAGATGCCGTGACGCGCATGCAGGCATGGAGCCAGCTGTGGGGCATCAGAGAGGTGGCGAGAGGCCAGGCCGGCTAACGGCAGGCCCCTCTCCGGTCGTTGGTGCAGGTGTGTTGAGGAGCGACCAGGCGGTCTGTTGGCTTTGGAGCCGATGCCGACTTTTGGGAAGGGGCTGGATCTCCGCAGAGCAGCTGAGGAAGCATTGGAAGTTAAAGATGTGCTTAATTCCACCTTAGATTCTGAGACTTTAAAACAGACCCTGTACAGGCAGGCTAAGAACCAGGTAGGTACCCGCCAGAGCCCACCCCCTCGCCTTCCCCAGGCTGGACGGCAGGCGGCAGCCGCGCCCCCCCCCCCACCAGTGACAGCCTCGCCTCTCGCTGTGGCCATCCCACGTCTGCCTGGGGACACCTCCCATGCCTATTGCATCGGCTAGAGAAACCCCCAAGTGACTGTCCTTGCCCACAAGTGGGGTGGGGCAGGGAGAGGTTGAGGGCAGATGAACGCAAGCGGGACCGTCACGGGGGCACTCCCCCCGCAGTGCTCGCAGACACGTGGGTCCCCGTCCTCATGTCCCTGGAGGGAGGCGTCCACAGCAGGTGCCCTGCCCTCGTGGCTGCATTGGCCTCCCTCTGCCTCTACCCGAGCAGGGATGATGATAGCCCAGGGTCTTCTCGAAGGACGCTGCCCCGTTGGGGGTCAGGATTGCAAGCTGCAGCCGTGACGGGGTCAGCGGGCACCCGGCTGGCTGGGCACGTCTCGTTCCTCAGCACAGGTGTCGCAGGAGCCTGCCTCCTGCTTCTCTCCAGTCTGGGGGGCTCGGGGTTTCACTCAGCTCTCTGCAGCCCACCTGAGCCTCAGCAAAAGCCGTTTGCGTGTCTGTCTTCGTCTTTTTACTAATGCTGTCCGGAGCGTGAACTCGGGTGGATATCCCCCCAGCCCGCCTACTCTGAGCGACCCCCGCTCCCATCTACTCACGCCCTGTGGGCTAAGCCGGGCTCCAGGCCAGAGGCACGTCTCAGAAACGCTGCACATCGTTTCCCCAGAATATCTCTGTGCTGCCACCGTGGTCATCCACAGGGGACAGGCCTCACCAGGCAGGGCCTGAGCCTCGTTGACAGGGTCTTAGCAATAACTACCAGCATTCCCAGTCCCTCCCAAAGAGCACACTTGCCTGGGAACGCGTGCTGATCACCAGGGGATGTGGAGGCGACTGCAAGGGGGAATGTGCCCCAAAGAGGCTGAGGGTCTTGGTGGCACTCTGCACAAGCGCCTGACAGAGCTCCCCCCACCGCGCCTTCCTCCTCTGTGGGCCGGCCCCCCGCGCCTCTGCCCTCATCTACCTCTGGAGCTGAGGCCAGCCAGAGCGGGTGGGAGGCCGGGAGGGGACGGGGCCGGCCTGGGGTCTGCAGGACTGCACCCCGCACCGCTCACCTGCCCGTCCCGTGTGTGCCCCGCCCTCTCTCCCGCCAGGCGTATGCAATGATGCTGTCCCTTTCCGAGGACGCTCCTCTCCACACCTCCTCCCAGAGTCCTCTGGACGCTTGGTTGAACATCGCGGGAGCCACGCCAGAGTCCGGAGCCTTCAACCCCATCAACCACCTCTGACCGCCCCCCGAAGGGCTGGGGTCAGAGTCCAAGCGAGGCCACCACGGGCCCCTGACATCCCGACAGAAATCCCAGCTGCGGAAGATGGAGGCCAGGTCCTTGGGGAGCCGGAGCGGCCCAGGGCCGAGGAGACCCCTTGTCACCTGCGTCTGACCTCTCCTCAGCGTCTGTGCCCCCCGCCATGGTCCAACTTTAACTTTTCCAACGAAAACTCAGAACCCGGAGTCCTTGGAGCCATCGTAGGGTTTCACCGGCTCTAAGAACTGGTCTTGAGGACGGCGTTCGAGATGGTTCAGCTCACAGTGTCCGGGTGCAGCGCGGGGGGGGCTGCTTTGCAGAGTCAAGCCCGTGGGCGAGGGTGGGATTTGAACCCCAAACTGAGGCCGGCGGGCCGCTCCCAGGCGCCCGCGTGGTGTCTCGAGAGGGAACAGACAGCTGGGTGTGCTCTAAAGAGGGAATCGCCCAGATGATTTTTATAATGAAGATTACAAGAATGACCCTTTTGGTAATCTTATTGACGACAGAGTCTATTTAAGCATGTGGTTTTAAAAATAGACAGTATTTTTAAAAAAAAAAAAATCAAAAAGTGACTTGCCAATTGTTTTTTAAAAGTAATTTTGCATTGCTTTGAAATCTCAGTTTATTTGCAAACCCAAACCTGCCTGGGAGCCAGCACTGCGTTTGGGGGTGTTCTTTATACTGTAGATGCAGAGAAATTTTCTATCTCTGACCATATTTGTAAAGCCAAGTTGATTCTGGGGTCCCCCCCGGGCAGAACTGAGTTTGGGGGGCCGACTCCCGTGAGCAGTTTCAGACTGTGCCGGGGATGAAGTACGGTGTCCTGGGCTGGCCCAAGGCTGGGACTCGGAGATGTGCCTGTCATTGTGTGCCATGCGATTCGTGCCTGTGGCCCCCATCCAGACGCCCGATTGTATGGGGGAGGTCGGAGCGGTGGCTGGTTCCCTGATGTTCTCCCCACAAGGGCTGTGCCTCGGCCACCCCACGCTAGCCCGCCCGCCACCGTCCTCAGAAGGCAGGGCCTGCCGGTCACATTCGGATCTCCAGCCCTCACCCTCACCCACCCCCGGTCAGACGGACAAGGGGGAGGAAGCGGGCCTCCGCAGGGGCCACCGGGGGCCACACTTCAAGGCTCCCTTTTGCTCCAGGCCGCCAAGCTCCACGTGCACCTGACACCCCAAGACACGACTGCCACCACTTCGCTCTTTGTGTGGGCTCCTGGCGGGCAGGACCCGGCTCCAGAACGAAGGGCGTCCAGACGCGACCTACCGCAAAGAGCAAAGACAGCACAGCCCCGTGGGGACGGCGCCTCCCCAGGGACCAGGCTACTTCTCCACTCGGATGGGCTTTAAATTATTCCCGTAGGGGCCAATTTCGAGTAATCGTTTGTTTTCCCTGATGGAATTGACCTTAATCTGTATATAACTTGTAATTTTTTCTAATTCATTTCTTTTCTTATTTTATTTCTTCCTTAACAGTATTTTTGGCATTAGACATTCTTATTGTGAAGAAATAATGTTAATATAAGTATCTAGTGAAGGACCAAAACCGTGTAATAAGGTCGTGTGATGTGTGATCAATAACCAGGGAGTGGGGCCGTTTTGAATGTGCCAAATACCCCGCGTCCCCCGCCCAACAAATCCTGCTGCCCGTTTTCCAGACAATCATGTGTTTCTGTTCAATTTGAGTTTCAGCTGCGTTTAAGACAAGTGCTCTATTTATTTCTTTTCTTGTTTGGAAGATAAGAAGCAGAATAGCATCCTGAGAAGAGAAAAAAAAAAATCTCCCAAGTTGCCCTAAAAAACGTGTGAAAATACAAACGGCTGTGGAGTGGCCAACCGTTCGGCCACTCCAGGCCAAGACAATCGTCCACCTGGGCACTGGGGGTCCAGCCTCGCGCTGGAGACCTGCGGTGGGGAGTCCCCGGGGGCGCACAGACCTGCGGGTCCCAGTGAAAGGGCTTTGGCCCTTCCCAGATCCAGTTGAGGTGACAGGCTCAGAGCACCTGGCATGTGGGTGCCGGCTGGAAGGTCGCCCCCGGGGCAGCCGGAGAAGCTGCTGGTGGAGGACGGGCCGTGGCCACACCCATGAGGATCTGCAGACTCAACGTTGGGCTCACACCTGCTCGGAGGCATCCTCGACCCACCTCGGCCAGACCCGCCTGGTGTGTAGGAATTTCCGACTTCCCCTCCGCCGAGATGGGACCCCTTTGAAAAGTCAACCTCAGATACCAACTCCCCATTTCTGTAAACCCAAATTATATGATTTCTTCTGCTAAAGAATAAGGTGTGTGCTTTTTTTTGCGATATGACTCTCTCAGTCCAAAACAGGACGTTTGGGCTGGGGGAGACCCGAGGGTCTGTTCCCTGTGGCCCGGCCCTGCCGTTCACCTCTGGTCTCTCTGTGACCGTCACGGTTGGACTTCTGTGGGCGATCTTCTTAAACATTATCTCTTCCCTTTCCTTCTTTTCTTCCCCTTCCCCAATAACCCCGGTTGCACATTTTAAGTCCTGTTTTCTTGTCCCTCTGAAAACGATTAGAGCAAGCCCAGTTTCTCCTCTGGCCTGAACACTTGGCTGGCCTGGGGGGTGGGGTGGGGTCTGTCCTTGTACCCCTGGGCAAAGAAAGCACTTACTTCCTATGCCTGGTGTGTCCGTGAAGCCCGGTTTCAAAGCTTAGCATTGCTCCCAACCACAGCGAGCTGCCCCCCCCCCGGTCTTTCTCTGCCCCCTGGGCTCTAGCACCAGCCGCTTGTTCAGGCCCCGACGCCTCCACGTGCCGGGGGACCCTCTGGGGTTGGGGTCTGGGAGCCAGGGAGCCCGGGCTGGAGAATTCCGAGATCCCAGCTTCGGAGCGCAGACACAGCAGGCAGCTGGCTGGCTGACCACTCTGTCCGTGGGCGGGTGGCCAGGGTCAGGGCTGTGGACTGGATGTCCCACTGGGCCAGGTGTGTCCGGGGCCAGGGCCCTTCGGTCAAGCCTCTGCTGCTTCCCTCTCTGGACTGTGGACACTTACCCCCAAATGGAAATTCGAAAGGAAGCCCCCTCACCTTTCCCTCCTCCGCCCCTCAAACCCCAGTCCCCCGAGGACCCACACCCTCTCATTCCCAGGACCATGGGGTAGGATCCCAGGGCTGCCAATGCTTTGGCCAGCCAGCCCTTCAAGAGTGGGACCCACAAGCCCCCCGATCTGAACCCAGGGGCGTGCGTTCCTGCATCTGGCCTGGGACCCTGGGGTGCGGATGAGTGGACAGCGTGAGCCTGAGAGGCTGCCCGGCCGGCGTGGCCTTCCTGCACAAAGCCAAGGGTGCAGCCAGTGTGTCCAGACCCTGACTGGCCCTGGAAACCCTGAGGGCCCTTGGCCTTCTCTGTCCTGGCTGCTTCCTCAGTTCACAAAGCACTTGCCTGAATACACATCCCTCGTGTTAGCCCCGAAGCCTCGAAGCACTGGATTATGGAGCCCCTGTGCCCCGGCCCCCCCGGCCAAGTGACTGAAATCTACTGAGCTGTATTCACTGTGCTGTCCTGGGGGAGGGGCAAGGGGCAGCACCCCCCGGGAGAGCACCCTGCACTGCTGCCCGGGGTAGGGGGACGGACAGGGAGCCGGGCACCTCGCTCCCCTCCCGGCTGGGGACGCGAAGATACGGCTGCTCCTGGTCGGTGGAGGTCAGCCGGGTCTCAAAAGCCATGAAACTGTGTCTCTGTAGCAATGAGTGATACTGTGACTAAGACGTCCTCGCATTATTCCAAGGAGCGATCCTTTTCTCCTGCCATTCCAGTGTTTTTGTTTTATTTCTTTTCTGTCACTGATTCATATTACCACTTTTGGAAGAAAATTAAAGAAGATGAAATGAAAAGGCAGCTTGAGTTTCCAAATGTGCAATTCACTTGTGAACAAAGTAACCCTAAAGGTTCCTTTCCGTGCATTTTGCATCCTCTGTTCTGTTCCAGACGAGGGAAGCTGAGCCCCGTGTCAGAATACGGCGCTGAACGCATCTGTATGTGTACGCTGGTGACACTCCAAACCTGTGCATCCATGTCATCCTTCACCATTGTTACATTACAGATTCGGTTTCTTTTATTTTGTTTTAGAGCTATATAATGTTGTAAAAGAAATCAAATGTAAATGTCTGGTTTTCGTATAATGTTTTTTAAAAAACCATTGAGAAGGAGGCTGGTGTGTGTCCCACGTCCCCCGATTGTAAATTGCTTCTGTTCTAAGTAAACTGTGCATGGCTCGTGTGTAGCAGTCATTACCGTGTCTGTTCGTGAAATTTTTACAAAAAGGAAAATCCCGTAGATGCACTTACTGAATATGTGATTAGGGTCTACGTCCTCAAGACTAGAAGTCTCGAACTGCCCACGTGGAAGATGCAGTTCTTAATCCATACGGAAATCGCTGTGGGAGAAGGAAATAAAAAAGACACCAAGTGTAGGAGTCATTCAGAGAGCGATTCTGCAGATTTCATTTTGATGCTTGTGATAAAGACAAATGTACTTGTGTAGAGAAACGTCTTTAAGATGAAGCCTAGGAGAAGCCAATTTCGAGGTTGATGCTGTAGTCTAGGACTGTATACCAAATGTAATCTTTCCGATGCTACAATGAATTTATACATGAGATTGATATGCAATAAATCTGTGTGCTTTTCTAAGCCTCCGTGCCCTCCTGCTTCATTCAGGGAGAACAGAGGCCTCTGGGGAGGGCGGGGGACGATGGACTTGAGAGTTGGGGCGTGGCAAGGTTCTCCACCAGTCCTGATGGAGACGCCCCTGTGCCATCTTCCTGACACCACCGCCAGGGCAGGTCCCCTTGCTGTTCCCGTTTTCCAGAAAAGAACAAACTCAGAGAGGGGACCAACTACCCTGGATGGCCTTGCCGTGAGAGTGGTGGTCTCCAGGTGTGTCCTCCTGAGGTGGGCCCACCTCCAGGCATGGCACCCTCCTGGTGTGCCCACCCTCACGCGTGCCAGAAGGACAGAGGCTGAGCAATTGCCCAGGCTGCAGGGAGAGCCGACCCAGCCCTCAGGGCACCCCTCCTTCTGAGTACTCCTTCTTAGGGACCTTCTTCACAGGGGCCCCCCAACCTGATTCTGCTCTGACCGAGAGGCCTTGAATCATTAAACTACAAAGGGCGAATGCTCCATGCCGAATTAGGCCTTGTGAGACCACCCGGGGGGGGTGCCCAAACCCTCTCACCCACGGGTGTCTCCACTCTACTTTCTGGTGACACAGAGGTTAATTAGTGTCACTCAGGTGTCCTCTAGGTCTGAAGCCTCTGGGCCAGCCTCGCCTGCCACATACAAATAGCCCCCACCCTGGCCTGGGTCCCTGTAATTCTCCCGGGCTCCTCGCTGCCACCTCCTGCTGGCAGACTCCCCACACCCCCCTGCTCCTCCAACACAGGCATGTTCAGGGGCAGCCCTGCCTGGAGGTGGGCACACCTGGAGGGTGCCAGGCCGGAGGTGGCATGTCTGGAAAACCCTCGGCTGGAAGTTTTGGGTGGTAGAGGGTCATCACGACAAAGGCAGCTTCCCTGGAGAGTGGACGCCGGTGGCTGGCCTTCCAGCATCTCCAGGTGGGGCTTCCGTAGGTGACATTTATGTTGCCTGACACCTGCTCATAAGCAAGACCTCCACTGCTGACTCACCTGAGCAATCCCACAGGTAACTTCTTCCCTGGCACACAGTCCCGGCCTCCTCTCCATCCCCAAAGCTCCTTGGCCCCCCTTTACACACCACCCTCACCCACTCAAGCCACGGGAGATGGCTCTCAAATTACGAGCACTCTCACACCAGTGGCCAATCCTCCCCAGAGCACGGGTTGAGGTGGGCGGCACCCTCCTCACCCAAAGAGACCTGATGAGGTGGCTCTCTGACCAAACAACCCACCCACACCACCATGGCCCATGGTCCTCCCCAGACGCTTAAGGCAGGAAGAAAACAAGATTTCACGTCAAACAGAAATCGGGCAGCATCTCCCTTCTCTCCATGGCTTTCAAGTGCCTGGGGTCCAGAGTCTCCCCCACAGATGACATCTCAGGCTCCCAGAACATGCAGGAGCCCCTTAGCCTCTGTCTGTTCACAGAGTCAGAAACTATTACATGCACTGGATTTGGGGACTTTGAAGATGGAAAGTGACCTGATTTATTTCTCCATCCCAAGCCTGGCTTGAAACACTCAGTAGAAGGCAGCTTGCACAAAGAAATGAAGGAATGAATGGATGATGGATGGATGGATGCGGGGATGGATGAATGGATGTGTGGATGGATGGATGGATGGATGGGTGGATGGATGGTGGATAGATGGATGAATGGGTGGATGGATGAATTTGTGGATGGATGGATGGATGGATGGATGGGTGGGTGGATGGACGGATGGATGGTGGATGGACGGATGGATGGTGGATGGATGATGGATGGGTGGGTGGGTGGATGGGTGGATGCATAGCTGGATGGATTTGTGGATGGATGATGGATGGATGGTTTGCTGTAAGGACCCTCACTCAACATGGATTCTGGGACCTCCAGTACCTCTGGAGGGGTCTGAACATACTCTGAGGAGGTAACGGGAGGGAGAAAGGCCTCGTGTCCCTAAACAGCAGTGCCAGGAGCCGCCAAAGGGAAGGAACTGCAGCTGATCTTGGAACAGGATTCCTGGACCTAAATCTGGGCACTGGGCCTTTTTACTTTCTTCACACAGTCAAGTAAGTGCATGTTCCCAGGGAGGGATTGGTTGGGGGAATCAGTTAAACATTTCAAGGTGATTTCCTCCCTGGTGTGACTGACACCCTGAAATCTGAAGCCCATGTTCAGATGTGGGGTTCACCCCAGAGCTCCGGGCACAGAGACCCTTTGGGAAATACACTTCCGTTCTCGGAGGACAAATGATGTCAACCACAGAACAGATGCATGGCCACACCTCCGAAAGCTTGAGTGCTGGTCTCCAGCACACCCCGTCACACCCTCCCCGAGCTCCCAGCTGGTCTGCTGTAGGGGACCAGCCCTCCCATCTTCGTTCAGCCCAGCAGCCTTTCTCCGTATTCCACTGAGGGGAGAGGAGTATCCCGGGACACAAGCCTGTCTGATAAGAGTCCTATTGTCAGGGAGACCCTAGAGGAAAAGAAAGCAGAGGTACACAGAACAGGCTGACAAGCAGACTCTGTCTCCCTGAAGCCCAGCTCCTGGCACAAAGGATCGAGGAAAAAGCTCCATTTTGGAAACAAGGGGAAAAAAATCAACAGGAGAAAAATGTGTCAATGAGAAATCTGTTTTCTGGGAGAAGAGATGCTTTTGAATTCCCCTTCAGATTCATTTTGGGCCAAGTGAGACCGTCAGTTATTTGCAGAGAAGCTATTCTGAGAATCCTTAACTTTATGTCTCGGGACAGCAAAAGTCTCCCCAAAATTGAGAAGTGTCCTAATTCAGGGTAAAATGGCCAGACGCAGGCTGGCTTTTGTGGGGACAAAGGGACCGGAGAGAGGTGCCCAGGAGAAGAAGATGCTCAGAGGGGGATTCTGGGGCGGGAGGAGGCTTCCAGCCACAGCCCGGACTGCGGTCCCCATGAAGGGAAGAGCATTGTGCTCAGTACCGCCTGGCAACATCCTCCCCAAAACTCACACCCAATTCAGGAAAGGGAAGCGGGGTTTGCTCCAGAGTTCCAGGGCAGAGAGGACGGAATTCCAAGGTTACAAGATGGGGAAGCCCGGGCACCAGCTGAGGCCCCGCAGAGGGCCTGGGGCCCACCCAAAACCCCAAGGGAGGGGGTCAGCTCTTCTCTCCTGGGATCCAGCTGTGGCCCCCGGACTCCTGAGCCCACCAGGCCTTCCAGTCGATCCAGAGCAGGAGCCTGCCTCTGAAAGGCAGTGAACTGAAAACATGCCGCCACACAAACGTCTGTGTGTCCCTATTCTCAGCAGTGTTATTCATCATAGCTGCGCTGGACAGAGCCCGAAGGTTATCCACTGCTGAGCGAGTACGTAAACCGTGGAAATAAAGGAAGGCCCCCCACCGTGAAAAGAGGCCAAGGCCATTTACTCAGAACTTGACGCGGCCAGGCCTGCATTGGCACAGACTCAAAGGTGGGCAGGGGAGTGGGGGAGCTTCATGGCGGAAAGGGGGGGGTGGGTTCTGGGTGTGCCCTGATGGGGGCTGAGGGCCTGGGGGATCTGCAGGCACTGACTATAATGGGGGTGCCCCACGGGATTGGTTGGGGTCACACCTGGCTTTCTCTGGCTAGTCCTGAGTTGGAAGCAGGGACCAAACTGAGCGGCCTGGCCTGACCAGGTCCTGGCCGATCTGGCCGACTGGTTTGGGGCTTCTGGTTTAGCTGCCTGAGCTGTTTCCCGTCCATCGTGGGGCAGAGGTCTAAGTCCTCTTTCACGTCTGGTCGGCCGTCGTCTGTATAGTCTGTCTCCGAAAACCATCTGTGGGGCACCCAAGGAAGGAATTCCGCTCCTCAGTAAAGGAGCCACTGCTGATACACCCAACAAAACTCGCAGCCAGCGCTCCCCACCAGGCCCCGTGGAGGAAGCTGCAGGCGCCGGGACCCCTGAGCAAGCAGGAGCCGGCCAGTGAGTGCCCGGGGATGGGGCTGGGGCTGGGGCTGGGGAGGGCGGCTGGACTGCCAAGGGCGTGAGGAAGCCGCCTGGGGTGAGGTAGTGTTCCCTATCGATCGTGTTTATGCAACGATGCATTTGTTGAAAACTCATCTAACTGTACACGTTAAAGGGGCAATCTTGTTTTATGTACATTATAACTCAATTCAATGATTTTTCGAAAACAGTGTGTCCTGCCCACCTCCGCCTTGAGGAAAGGGTCCACCACGAAGCTCAAAGTTTTGGAGGCCCTGGAACACCTTCAATCACTTTCTGCCCAGGCTGGCAAGACTGGTCCCCGCCGCCACTGTGCCCGCCCCCAGGCCACCCAGCCTGCCCTCGGAGGAGCCCTTCCCCCATGGCGTCCAGGCTGGGATCAGGGGGTGGAAGGAGCAGGGGGCCTATGGCCGGGCCCAGGGCGAGCTCGGGGCCCCCAGCCTGGCCTTGCTGCAGGCATCTGGGGTGGGCCCACCCTCCAACACTCAGCTGCCCAAGCCCTGCCAGGACCCATCGAGCATGGAGCCCATGAGTACAGGCCTTCTGCCTGCTACAACTTACAGAGTTTAGAAGTTCAAGGAAGCACACTGTAGACTATTTATGGTGACACACATGTGTAGGAAAAGAGCAAAAACATGCATGAGCTGGAAACACACCAAATTCAAAGTAGTGGTTTCCTCTGGGAAGCAAGGGAGGCAGAGGGGGGATGGGGGAGACAAAGAGACAGAGACAGAGACAGAGACAGAGGCAGAGACAGAGACAGAGAGACAGAGACAGAGAGACAGAGACAGAGGCAGACACAGAGAGACAGAGACAGACAGAGACAGAGGGACAGAGACAGAGAGACAGAGACAGAGGCAGAGACAGAGAGAGAAACAGACTTCTTCCTTTCCAAAATGTATGCCTTTTATTGCTTTTTCTTGCCACATTGCTCTGGCCAGGAGCAACACTGAATAGCAGTGGTGAAAGTGAACACCTTTGCCTCGTTCCAGAGATGGAGGAGAAACTCTCAGTTTTTCACCATCAGGTATGATGTCAGCTGTAGATGGCCTTTACCGGGATGAGCAAGTTCCTTCTATTCCTATACGGCTGAGATTTTTATTATTAAGCATTGGACTGGGCTTTATCTTCAATTTATCAGTATCTATCTTCAAGTGACCGTATATCACTTCATGTAAAATATATGAACTTTACAACTGTATATTTCTATGCTCTCTTCCTGTCTTTTGGGTTTTTATTATATTTTACTTCTACATATGTTAAAAACTCCATAGTGCACTGTCATTAGTTTTGCTTTAAATATCTATTATCTTGAAAAGAATCTGTTTAAAACACATGGAAGGGCTTCCCTGACAGCCCAGTGGTTAAGACTTCACCTTCCAATGCAGGGGGTGTGGGTTTGATCCCCGGTCAGGGAGCTAAGATCCCACGTGCCTCAGGGCCAAAAAAAGAAAAAATAAACAGATGCAATATTGTAACAAATTCAATAAAGATGTTTTAAAAATGGTCCACATCAAAAAAAAATCTTTAAAAGAAACACACAGAAAAAAAAATCTGTCATGTTTATCCACATATTTACAATTTCCAGGGGGCTTCTATGCCTTGTGCAGACCTGAATTTACATCTCTTATCATTTTCTTATGGCCCAGAAAACTTCCTTTGACATTTACGGTAGTGCAGGTCTGTTAGTGATGAATTCTCCCAGCTTTTGTCCTACAATGTCTTGATTTCACTTTCGTTCTTGAAAGACATTTTGCTAGAAATGGACATTTTGGCTGACAGTTTTGTTTTCCTTTGTCACTTTAAAGATGTCCCCGTGTTCTCAGCTTGCTGTGTTTCTGATATGGATCAGCAGTTATTCTCATCTTTATTCTCAGGATTTTCTATTATTGGTTTTTAGCCCTTTGACTTGTTGTGTGTCCTGGTGTGGATTTCTTTGTATTCGTGCCATTTTGAGATCATTGAGGCTCTCAGATCTGCGGGCTTGAGGGTTTAGCCCACTGGGAAAATTTTCAGCCATTTTTTAAATTAACCAACGTTCTCCCCCTCACCCTTTTGGGCCTCTGATTACATGTACAGTTAGAGTTCTTGATGTCAGTTCACAGATCAGCAAGTCTCTGCTCATTTTCCCCAGGCTTTTTCCTCTCTGTGCTTTAGGTTGGATAGCATATGTTGTCCTGTCTTCAAGTTCCCTGATCTTGCCTTCTGTAGTGTCTAATCTGCTGTTAATTCCATCCAGTACATTTTTAAATTTTCATATCTTGTATATTTTTGTCTTTAGAATTGTCACTTGATTCAGTATTACACTTTCTCTTTTGATTATGGTCAAGGCTCCTTTTACATCCTCTGAATAGTTATAAAATCTGGGGTTTTTTTTAACTTTTAATTTTATATGGAGTAGAGTTGATTAACACTGTTGTGATAGTCTCAGGTGTACAGCAAAGTGATTCAGTTATACATATACCTGTATCTATTCTTTTTCAAATTCTTTTCCCATTTAGGCTGTTACATAATATTGAGCAGAGTTCCCTGTGCTATACAGTAGGTTCTTGTTTGTTATCCATTTTAAATATCATAATATCTGTTTTAAATGCTTATCTGCTAATTCCATTGTCTATGTCATTTCTGGGTCTCTTTCTGTTGGCTGCTTTTTCTGCTTGGTCACATGGTCCTGCTTCCTCACATGTCTAGTAACGTTTACTTGGGTGCTGGAGGCTATAAATGCAAAATTGTTGAGACCCTAGATCTTGTTGGCCTTCTTTTAAGAATCTTGAGTTTCGTGCTAAAGGGCAGTTAACAACTTGGAGGCCAGCCTGGTCTTTGTGAGTCTTGTTTCAAAGTTCTGACATGCCAGGTGTAGAAGGGCCTTCACCCCAAGGTTAGCTTACCCTACACCCAAGAAGTGGCCTTCTTTGATCTCCATCCAATGCCATGGTGTCCATGAGGCCTTGTCATCCTGGTAGTTGGCTTTCAAGCATCTCTCAGCCCATGTGGATGCTAGGAGCTCTTCTTTGCCTGGCTTCCGGAATCCCGCTCTACACACGCACAGCATAGCATTTGACCAGACTCGGCTGGAGATCCTTCTCGGCATCACTGCCTCCCCTCCAGGGCTCTGCCCACAAGTCCCAGTCCCCTCGGCCTCCCCAGACCCCATCTCTGTCCCCTCAGCTGAGTGAGGTCACTGTGCTCTGCTTGGTTCTGCCTTTTAGAAGAAAGCTGGGCAGGCGTGGGGCTCACCTCATTGGCTCCTTTCCCCCCACTCTTCTCAGCCACCCGTTGTCCAAAGCTTAAAATGGTTGCTTCTAGTCGCTTCGTCCAGATTTCTGTTGATTATGGTGGGAGATGTATCCACGCCAAAATGTCTATAATGTTTTGAATTCTCAATTGGAGCAGATACATGCATTTAAAAAAATTATTTACCTCTTTGGAAACCTGAAAAAGTCCCTAATTACGAGAGGGGCCCTGGGCTTTGGAGTCAGACAGACCTGGGCTCTCATCTTGGCCGGGCCACTCACGAGCCAGGTGACAAAGCACAGACACTTGGCTTCTGGACTAAATGGGCATGATGACATTGACACCTTAGGGAATTTCTGAAAGAATTCAAGAAGGTGAGGCAGGGGTCCAGCACACAGTAGGTGCTTAATAGGGGGTAACAGCCATTTGCTACCTGGGGCACAGGAGGGGTGACCGTGTGCTCCCCGAACTGAGTGCCCTGCTCAGCAAAGCCACCCCCGTGGGGCAGAGAGACAGCCAGCTCCGCTCGGCACCCTGGCCCCCAAGCCGCCCCCGCGCCCATCTGCAGACGCCACCCGGCCTGGGACTCCAGGCCCCCGGCACAGAGGAGCCTCTGTCCTCAGGCCCACTCACAGCCGCTGCACCATCCGAGGTCAGCGAGGCCTTTCCCAGCTGCCCGCCGGCTGGACCGGGCACCCGTGGGACCCTGCAGTGAGTGATGGGTCAGCCGGATGCCAGGGCCGGAGAAGAAAGGAGAGCTGTTGTGCCCCTTCCCTCCACCCCCCACATTCCCTGCGGCCCCAGGAGGGAAGGGCGGGCAGCGGGCACTGCCCACTCATCCCTGGCAGCCTGGCTCGTCCTCAGCCCTGGGCACTGGAACAGTCAGACCCAAAGGCCTCCTGGGGGGTTGCTGGCCTCAGGATACTCTGCCTCTCTGGGCTGCAGCCCCAGCAGCTGAGCAAAAGCTTGGAAGACTCAGAGCGAGACCTCCTGGGCCATAGGTAGCCCTGGAGCCACAGTCAGCTTCATTGTAGGAAATCCCGATAGCCATGGAGTCAGGGGTCCACATCCTCTCCCCTGTCAGGGACCCCAGAGCGGGAAGGGCCCTCATTTCATGAGTGCTGGGCAGGCCAGGCACGCGCTGACCCACATCTTACATGGAGTCAGTGCAGGCTCCGCTCCCGGGACCCTGGCGCTAGGAGCTAAGGCCCCCAGCCCATGATGGGACTGTGATGTCCCCGCCAAGGCTCCCATGGGGGAGGGGGAGGGAGGGCCCTTGCAAGGCCTCTACCTTTCAGCTCTCAAAGCTGAAAATCTCCCTTGGCTAGTGGGGAGACCTGGACGTGCGGGGTGAGCCCCGGCCAGCTACGCAGGTGAAGCCTGGGCTGCACCACTCGGCCTCCTCCCCCCAGCCTGCTGGACGGTGCTCAGCGAGGCCAGGCACAGACACACCCCTGCACACGGGAGAGGGCGAGCAGATGCACTCCGTCCCCCACCCCGTGGAGTGTGCTTTCCAGCAGGCAGAGAAGAAGACAGAAACAAGTCAGCAAAGCAGGAGGCTCATCAGGGGCAGAGGAGCCCTGAAGAAAGACAAGACAGGACAGGGTCGGTCATCTTCCTGGGCCACCGCAACAAATGACCACGAACCGGGGGCTTAAAATAACAGAAATGCATCCTCTCCCAGTTCTAGAGGCCGGACCTCTGGGATCAAAGTGTGGGCAGGGCCCTGCTCTCTCTAAGGCTCTAGGACAGCATTCTACCTGCCCCTTCCAACTTCTGGCAGCTGCCGGCATCCCCTGCATCCTGCGCCTGCAGACGCATCACTCCGACCTGTCTCCATCAACACCTGACCCTCTCCCTTCTATCTGTACGTCCAGATCTCCCTCTTTTTATTGGATTTAGGGCCATTGGATTTAGGGCCTGGCCTAATCTGGTATGCTCTTGTCTAAATTACATCTGCAAAGACCCTATTTCCAAATAAGGGTAACTCACAGCACCATTCAGCTCTCAGCGAGGGCCACAGCCAGCCTGGAGGCCCAAGGCAGGGAAGGAGGGACCTGGGCGCCGTCCCAAAGGGCCATCTGCTCTGGGCTGACCCGGCCCCCATGCCCTTGGTCCCAGCCACAGGGTGGGAGAGTTCCACAGATTCGCCCCTGCTGGCAGGTGAGCGAGAGGAGCAGGGCCGTGCGGCCTCCCTCTCCCCACGCAGGTGGCTTCGGTCTCTCCGCCAGCCCTGAGCGTGGACTGCGAGTTATTTCACATGTCATCATCAAATCTCCACTTCACAGCTGAGCGTACAGAGCCCCAGACAGGCCAAGCCACATGCTCCGGGTCACCTGTCCCCAACCACACACTGAGCCAGCTGGAGATGGAGAGATGGCCCCCAAAGCCTCCCAGTTTGGGGGCAGAGCCAGACTCAGGGTGCTGGAGGGGTGGGTGGGGATTAACCCTGCAGTGACCAAGCCAGGTTCTGAAAGAAGGTTTCATAGGAAGGCGTCGAGTGGGGGTCGGGAACCCACGGGGCCTGGGTCTCCCCACCAGCCAAGACCCTCCCGGACTCCCCCAGCCGCTCCCACCTGCTTTCTGGGCCTTGTGGGTGTAGTACCCACTATGGCCTCTGGAGGGCAGCAGGTGCCCACATTTCCCGGGAGCTGCCTGGAAGCACTGTCCACCCAGGTGGCTGCAGGGCCCAGGACTCTGCCCACAGGGGTCAGCCGTTAGCCCTCACCCACCCAACACACACACAGATGGGACTGATGGCCCTGGTGGGCACTTCCTGTGGTCAGCCTGGGCCCTGCCACCTGGCAGACTGTTGGGCGCCATCCCTCTCACAGGCAGCCAGGCCCCGGCTGAAGGGCAGACTTTCGGGGATGGGGGCACTGATGTTGGGCAGGGACTGGGAAGGCCACAGGTGAGCCCGGCAGGCCTGCCCTTCAAACCACGACACCCAAGAAAATGCCCAGCCAGGCCCCCAAGCCTGCGGCGCCCCCTTGCCCTGCAGAGAGCAGCAAGCTCACAGGGCCGTCAGCCCTGGGAAGGCGGCACCAGGAGAGGGCGGGCGTGCACCCCAGGCTAGACTGTGCCCTGCCAGCTGGCATGTCCCTCCACCCTGCCCCCCGTGCCAACACCTGGGGTCAGCGAAGGGACTTCACAGGCTGGAAGCTCACCCAAATGCACAACCCAGCGTGGGGCTCAAATGGAATGACACTGGGTGGCACATTTGGCCATGGGCCTTTCCTGGAAAAGGGACCTGAAGACAGGTGGGAAGGCGGCTGACACCCAGCACCTCCAGGGCTGAGTCCTGGGATCTCAGGTCACATCAGTGCGTCACCAGGCCCTTGCTGAGCACCTGCTGAATACAGGGCCCTGGGCTCTGTGCCGTGGGATGAACATACAAGAGCTGTGGCAGGAAGGGGCTGTATTAACAGAGGAATAGTATCCAGAAGAGAGGAAGGTGAGTGTTCCCCCCGCATTTTAAGGGGGATTTTCGCACATTTTGAAGCATCTTGGGGGAACATGCCAGGATGACAAATGATTTGGATTCCGTGTCATATCAAGAATGACTGGACTTCCCTGGTGGCACAGTGGTTAAGAACCCGCCTGCCAATGCAGGGGACAGGGGTTCGAGCCCTGGCCCGGGGAGATCCCACATGCCGCGGAGCAACTAAGCCCATGCGCCACAACTACTGAGCCTGCACCCTAGAGCCCGCAAGCCACAACTACTGAGCCCGTGTGCCACAACTACTGAAGCCACGCGCCTAGAGCCTGTGCTCCGCAGCAAGAGAAGCCACTGCATGAGAAGCACGCACAGTGCAATGAAGAATAGCCCCCGCTTGCTGCAACTAGAGAAAGCCTGCGCTCAGCAACGAAGACCCAACACAGCCAAAAATAAATAAATAAAATAAATTTTAAAAAGAATGACTAAAGGACATGATAACCAGGGACGATGTAATAACTGGTCCTGATAGGTAGTGAGCTCCCCGTCCTGGAAGTATTCAAGCAGAAGCACGATATCAGCTTCCTTGGTCTGGGTTGGGGGGCAGGGTATCTGTCTTGGCCCCTCCACCCTCCACTCTCCTCAACTACCAGAGGGGTCTTTCCACCAGATCTGATCACTGTGTCTTTGCTGGAACCCCGAGTGGCTGTCATTTTACATTTGTCTGTCTTTCCCCACAGTGAGCTCCATGAGGACAGAGATCATGGCACTTTTGCTCAAGGCTGTATCTCTGATGCCCTGCGCAGTAGTCAGCATACAGTAGCTGCTCAATAAATACCTAAGAGTAAAGTAGGAGGAAAGCAGGAAGGAGGAGGAGGCTTGCTGGAGATGAACCTTGGGCTGGCCCCAGATGACGGCATCAACATCAGCCAGCTTCCAGCAGGTTGTGCTGCTGTAACAAACACGCCCCCCGTGTCAGGAGCTTCCAACAGTGGCAGTGGCTCTGCTCCACTCGGCTCCTCATTCTGGGGCTGGAGACCCTCTCCTGGCAGAAGCAAAGGCCGGGGGACCCAGCAGGCACAGGCAATGGCTCTAAAAGTTTCTGCTCCAGGTTCCTGGGCCAAAGCTCATCACCTGGCTCCGTGGGGCAGGAAGGATGCTCCTCGCACAGGGAGGTGGTGCTGCAGGTCTCCTGGGTTGGGCTGCCTTCTCCCCCTGCAGAGAAGGGAATGCTGGGAAGTTGGGGGCTGCACAGGCAGAGTGTGGGCAATGGGGTGGGCCACACGGGGAAGTTGAGTCCTCTGCCCTTGATGGAGGAAGTAACGGGCAGTCCCTGAGTGTGCTGAGAGCCGGCTCCACTGTTGCCACCCTGGGCTGGTGTGAGCTGGGATTTGGGGTGGTGGGTGACATAGGGCAGGTGGGATGGCAGAGGGGTTCCCTGCCTGGCTGACTGGCAGGTCAGCCCAAGCTCAGAGTGGAAACCCGCCTGTCCCCGCCCACAGCATCTCCTGCAGCGCCAGGAAGGCTGATTCCTGAAACCCCAGCTGGGGGGCTGTTGCAGCCTCTGCCCAGGGGACCCACCCTAAACAAGGCCTGGAAAGGGCAGGCTTGGAGTCCAGACTCAGTTTTGTGCCGGCTGGCAAGCGCCTTACTTTCCAGGCCTCAGGAACCTCATCTGTAAAATGGGGGTGATGGAAACAAACCAAACACCTTGAAGGCAGCCAGAGTTCTCCGAGAGCTCCTGGGCTGCCCTCTGGCCGCCATTCTGCAAAGGTGGGGCCATTTCTGCAGCAGTGGAGGCCTTGCAAACCTCCGATTCCCCGCTGGGCTGGTCGGCTTCTTGGAGGGCTTCCTGGAGGAGGGGGCAGGAGAGCCGGGCCCGTAAGGAGAAATGCAGGGTCGCAGAGGGGTGAAGCCGGGTAGCCCTGGCGTCACCCTGGCAGGCGACGCCAGGCCCGAGGCGGTGGGCGTGGAGGGCGAAGGGCGGAGGGCGGTCCCAGAAGGGCGACTCCTATCGGGACTCGGAGGCCGAGGCAGCTCGGCTGCAGGTCACGTGGGCGCCGGCTGGCCAGGTGGGGACAGTGACGCAGGCTGCGCAGCCAGGTACCTGGGGCGCGCCCCGCCGGCCCCTCCCGCCCGGCACTCGGAGCGAGAGCCGCCTGGCGCGCGCCCTGCCCACCTGGCCGCCCACCTGGTGGGGCCGGAGCGCTGCCGCCTCCTGCAGGGCCGCACAGGAAGTGGGGGGGCGGGGACAGGGAGGGACCGAGCGGCCGGGACGGAGCTCGGGGCCTGCAGAGCCTGGAGGTGGCCCGGCCCCCGTCGGCCGCCGAGCTCGTAGCTCCGTCCTCCGCCCCACGGCGCAGGTAAGCCTGGGGGACAGGTGACGGGGGAACAGGTGAGCCTGGGAGACAGGTGGGCCTGGGAAGGGACGGGTGAGCGAGGTGGTGGGGATGAGCCTTGGGGAGGGGGCTGGCAAGGCCGAGGGCGCACTTCCTCCCCTTCGCTTTCCCCGCAAGCCCTGTCCCGGGGGCCGCGTCACTCTGCGGCTGCCGGCCTCCGCGGTGGCTGCCCAGCGGGGGCTGTGGGAGGGGACAGAGCCTGGCTGGACCTAGAGCCCCTGACCTCTGACCCCCCACCCCACCCCGCTCCCCTGGGCTTCGGGCGTCCCAGCTCCCTGCTCCTCCCCTCCTTTGAGCCCTAGGGGACACTCCCTCGCCCTGGACGGGACTCGCAGCCAGAGCTCCCACTGGGGCATCAGGGCTGAGATTACCATAGGGAGCCCCAGGACCTTTGAAAAGGCGGGGCAGGGTGCGCACGGAACGACCCTCCCAGCAACTCCGGAGAATCTGCTGCCCAAACCTGCTTTGGCACCAGGAGTATCAGCCCCAAGAATGAGGACCCCCTCCCCACATCAAACTGGGAACAAACTCCTCCCCCACTCTGGTAGGCAGACTCGGCGGCAGGGAGGGGTCCTGGTGTGCATCCCATCCCGCTAAGAAGGAGGGGGAAGGGAGGAGGGCGGGGCTCGGCTCCCAAAGCTGTGGGTCCCGCTCACTGCCAGGACACCTGGCTTAGCTACCCACCCTCCGTTTCTGCATCCGGGAAGCAAGGATCTTTTTGAGATTTGTGTGGACCTCAGCCCAGCAGCGGGCACGCGGTGGGGGGGCGGCCGGGAGCTCTGCATCTGACCTGGAGGTGAACAGTCTGCACCTCCTGGTGGCGGCTCAGTGGGTGCTTGTCAGGCCAACCAGTCTACCCTGCACCCCTGCTGCCTAGTGCTTAAGGGCGGGGACCCCAGGTCCAAACCCCGGCTCTGTGTAACCTGTTACTTAAGCCCTCTGGGCCTCAGTTTCCTGCTCCGTGAAATGGGAGCAGTTAGAGGGTGCTGACTCAGCTGCAGCTGGATCCTCTTCTGGTTACCGCCCTGCCGATGCCCATGGGCCGCAGAAGCCAGCATCACATCACGGGCACTGCCCAGGGCTTTCCCAAGCTCTCCTGGCAGGGGGGAGTGAGCTGGCGGAGGCCCCTCCCCCTCCTACCTGGGCACCTGCAGGGGAGGAATCTGTGCAGGGCAGGGGCATCTCTGTTCCACAAGGGCTCTGGTTCCCCAGGGGCTCGGGACAGGGGGTGTCTCTCACCCTACACGGGAGACGCTCTTCACCTACACGAGAGGAAACCAGGTGCAGAGTGAGGTGGCGTGACGTGGCTTGCCAGCGGGGCCCCTGAGATGCCAGTCTGTGCGTGACCCGATGGGCACGGCCACTCCCCGCGGCTGGGTCCTGGAATTCTAGTTTCAGTTTCTGAATGGATCTCAGCTGCCCCTCTCTTTCGCCTGTGGCCGTTGTCGCTCTCGGGCGACCGGCCGCCTGTACCAGCATCTTTATTTCCAGTGAGAGTCGCCACTCACCCAGCTGGCCCACTGGGTCAGTGATCTGGGTCAGGACAGTGCCTGGCTCCTTGCCCAGCTCTCCGCTGACCGGCAGCCTGACCTCAGCAGGTCACATTCCCTCTGCTCCTGGTTTCCTCACCTAGCAGAGCAGGGAAATGCCTGCCGTCCAGAAGATCCCTGAGGGGCTAGACACACAAGGAGAGAAGGTGTTTAGAGGACACCCGTGGGTCACCTGTCCAGGCTACCTGGCGGAGTCAGGGCTCTGATTTCTTATCCGGAGCTCCTCTGGGGAAACACTGTGTGCCAGCCAAGGCTGGCACGGGGGCTGGGTTTATGGGGCGGCTGGATTCAGAGCCGGGAGTGGGAGCCACGGGTGGGCCTGTCTGGGTGGGCACTGCTGGCTGAGCCTGCCGGTGCCCGGAGGCATCATAGGAAGGAGACAGCAGGAGACTTTTGCTTGGGGTGGGAGGAGCACGAGGCCTGCCACTGCCCCTCCCACTGCCAGGCTGTGTCTGGGACTGAGGACGGACGGCCAGGCGGGTCTTCCCAACCTCTAGGGAGGCGGGTGAATCTCCAGTTAGCTGAACCGAGGTTTCTCTACCTCAGCACTGCAGACATTTGTTCCGGATGATTCCTTGTCGTGGGTGGTCCTGGGCCCTGTAGGGTATTGAGCAGTGTCCCTGGGCTCTGCCCACAAGAGGCTGGTAGCTCAGCCCCAGCTGTGACCACCAAGAATGTCTCCGGACTTGGCAAAGTGTCCCCCGGGGGGCCAAGCTGCTCTGGTTGAGAGCCCCCAGCTGCCCCGGCCACCCTACAGACAGAAGTGTTTGCTACGTGCTGCATGGTTTATGAAGCCAAATCCTGCCCCACATGCCATGTGACTCCAGGTCTGGAACCTGGCCGGGCAGAATTACCCGAACACAAGGCCATCATCGTGGGTCAAGTTTGTCTGAGCAAAGATGGGGTCTTGTGCACGGTGCCAGGGAGGCCGAGCCTCACCAGGCAGGGTCCTGTCAGCTGGACCTAGAGGGACAGACGTCCCACGGATGGAGGTGTTGTGGTGACGTCACCCAAGGGGTGGCAGGTCCCATACTCGGTGCGGTTTGGGTCCTGGTGGCTGTGAGAGCTGCTGCGACCAGAGCCCCAGGCCCAGGCCAGGAGGGCTGTGTTCTTCAGGGCAGCAGGAGGGACGGTGCTGAGCCTGCCGGGGTCCTGGGAAGCCCATCTGTCAGGAAAAACGAGGGCTCCAGGGGTGCTGGGCTGCAAGGGGCCCTCTGGGCCAGGCCATCGTGAAATGCAGAGCCAGGGCAGGGCCAAGTGCAACGTAGGACCAGACAGGCTGTGTCGGGTCACCTGAGGTTGCCAGAGACCTCCCCCACCTCCACCTGTGGACTCCCAGCCCCCGCTCCTCCCACCCAAGCCCCGCCTGTCCCTTGCCCACCCCTGCACATGTGCTGGGGACACCGGGAAGGGCTGCTTAGTGGCAAAGGGAGAAGCTGTGGTTCCCAGGGCTCAGCCGTAAGGGGCCCTCCCCAGCCCACCCTGAGCAGAAACAGCAGGGCGTCACCCAGGAGGGGGCACAGATGGGTCTAGAAGCTCCTGTGGAGCTGCCCTGGTGGATTCGGCACACCTGAAGCAAAGTACCAAGTGGGCTATAGTTCTCCACATGGAACACCCAGGCCTCTTCAGGAAGACACGGTTCCAGGGAGAGCAGAGCCAGGCAGGTGCCCACGATATCAGCATTCACACATCAGTTTGCGAATTGAGCCCAACTGTTTGTGGGGACGTAAACAGGAAATCATCCCTGCTCCTGAAGGACACACAGGCTCGTCAGGGAGACAGAGGGACATACGGACAGCACGCGGCCCTTGCTGCCGTGGGCATCGGTGGGGGAGCTTCCCAGGGCTGCCTTTGCTGGGGAGCAGACCTGCCTCTGTGGCTCGAGTGGTCACTGCCGGGTGTCTGGTCTCTCTCTCTCGGTGGCATTGCTGCCCACAGAACATGGCCGCCATTGCGACTGTGCTCTCGGCCCTCCCCTGCACTGGCTGCAGGACACCAGGCAAGGGCCAGCATCCGGGGGGGATGCTGAAAGGGATGCTCTTAGGGCCAGTTGGCTGGAGGAGAAGCCTCCAGACATGGACCCTGTGGGGAGTCCCAAAGAGCCTGCCGGGCAGAAGCATGTGCTCACGTGTGTGCGCTCACATGTGTGCTCACGTGTGTGCGCTCACAGGGCACACGGGTCTCCCACCAGAACATGCCTGTCTCCTAAATGGGAGCCGACAGCTGACTGGGACATTGAAAGAGGATGTGGCATCCGCGAAACAAGAACAGACTGCTCTGCATAAAGAGCGAGAGAGAGCTCTTTGTGGGACCAGGAAGACAACGATTGTGTGGTGGAAAGGTGGGAGTCTCCCACAAAGGGGAACAAGAGATGAAGGAGAAGGAGAGAAGAGGTCGGAAATGGGGGGTTCTCACTAAAGGCTGTTCCAGAAAGAGACCAGAGCAAACGGAGGTGGGAGAATTTATCAAAGAAATAGCACTGGAAAATGCACGAACCTAAAACAGGTGGGAAGGACGCACAAGCCTGTGGCTCAGGGAGTGAACGTGGATCCGTTGCCGTGCCTGTCCCCATAGGTGGTAAAACGGAGCAGGGGGAAAGAGAGCCTCCTGTCGTGACCAAGGAGGTGAAGTCAGACCGGCGTCGATGTCTCGTTGGCAGTGAAAGCAGGAAGGCGAGGGAAGAAGGCTTCTCCATTCTGGAAGAAAATAATCTCCAGTGGAACTCTAAAGGCATAAAGAAGACACTTTCAGAGGTCTCCCTCCCTTGACGCTGCCTTGGGAAGGTGCCAGGGACTGGGCCCCAGCTCAGTGGGGGGAGAGGAAGGAAAGGGAGGGCCAGGATGCCAGGTGGGGGTCAGGGGGCCGAGCTCCTGCCCTGAGAGCCGGGAAGGGAGGGCCTGGGGAGAGAGGACTGATGCTTGGACCCTGTGGAGCACACGATCCAGATGCCCAGGGCAAGGACGCTGGAATGCACGGGCGGTGGTGGGGGGGGGGGGGAAGATTAACAGGAAGAAAGCCAGGCAGTAAACAAGAGAGAATTATTAACGCGGCCAGGCTAACACAGACACCCACGGGGCATGGCTGAGCCGCGGGGCGGAGCCTCGTTCACACAGCCAGGGGAGGGTGAGTGATGCTCCAGGCTAGGAGATCTCAAAATAGCAAGTGGGGCTTGTTTAGAAATTGGGGGAACGCTGAAAAGCCAGGAGTGGTGGTTTGTGGGGGACAGGGTGGCGCGGAGGAGGGGACGCCTATCTTGGATGATAAGTCTCTCCTCTCTGTGCTGTTTGACCTTCGAACCTATGCCCAGGTAGCTCTGTGATCAGCTAAGCAGCGGGAGGAAGAAGACAGGGGTCCTGCGACAGCTGCAACCCCAGGAGTCGGCTCCAGCCGGGCCCGGGTCCTGGAGCTCATGCAAGAGCAGGGCAGTGGCCCACGCCCCTGGCACAGTGCCCCTCCCCTTCAGGCCTGGGTCCCGGGCTGGTGGCGCCCCAGGCCTGTGGGTGCGGCTGCCTTGTTTGGAACCGAGGTCACACCCAGCAAGGGCTGGCCTGACAGGCTCCGTCTGGCACCTTCTGGCTCCGGAAGAGCCTTTGCCCTCTCCTGGGAGAGGACGTGTGCCACTGGCTGGGTCTGGGGCCTGGGCTCAGAGGAGGGGACTCAGGCCTGGGGCCTGAGACGGGGAGGAGGGAGAGGAAGGAGGAAGAATGAGGGGATGGGGCGGGCAGGGGTCACGGGCACCACAGTCTCCGTGTTATACAATGTAAACCAACCCCGTGGGAAATACACGGTGGCTAGATAAAAGGATTCAGGAGCTGGACGTCTCCTGGATGCCCACTGGGGTGCATTTGCTTGGCCTGCGTAGATGGAAACCTGTAAGAAACCCATTTCTCGGCCACGCCTGGGTATGGTGCAGCCAAGTTAACACAGGGAGGGTGACCCAGGAAGGTGCAGACCCACCCACGGCTGCCAGTGCCCGGGGAGGCCTGGGGACTCAGAATGCCCCAGGAATGCGTGGGCCATCCTCCTGCTGTGGGCGTGGCCAGGGCTCCAGCGGCAGCCCCTCCCTGCAGCCCGGGAGGCTGAGCTGCTCACACCTTCCTGGGATGCTTTTAGCCGGAGAATCTGGGAGCTGGGGCAGCAGAGCGGGGCGGAGGGCCAGGCCTCTGGGGGCCCCTGAGTTGCTCCCACTGTGCCGTGATTTAGGCCACCCCATGTGGCCAGACCTTCCCAGCCTCCTGTCAGAGGGATTCCTGGGCTGAAGCTCAGAACCTCCAGGGGGAAGCACCCGGACCCAAGGTGTGTGTGTGAGGTGTGCTCAGGCTGGAACCCGCCGGGTGGGTCCAGGGACAGACAGTGGGTCCCTGGTGGCGCCCACCATCCCAGGCCTGGCCCCTCCGGCTGCGTGCACCCAGGTGGGAGAGAGCAGGGCATGCCCTCCCCCCACCACAGAGCTGCTGGATAAACTCCTGGGTCAGCGGTCCTCCCCAGGTCCACAGGGGAAGTGGCACGGGATGCCATGGTGTAGCTCTGAGCTGAGGTTCCCTCCCAGCGGGACCACCTGAGCGGGTGACTTAGAATCTTAGTTCTCCATCTGAAAAAGGCTTCCACCCTTACCCGGCTCTTGTAATTTTAACGTTCAGACGTTCTGCATTTATAAGAAGCGTATGAGTGGTGGCTATTCTCGTTCTTATTAAAAGTAAATGGGAAAGAATGAAAAGATTGAGTTCTCTCCATGTTACGTTTGCGTCGTATGAACTTCTAAACCTTCAGCCGCTCCTCTTGAGGCTCACAGATAACCTTCTATTCGGCACCGGTGACACCATAGCCCCTCGGCGGCCAGGTCCCTGTTTAAGCACTACATGTATGAGCTCCCCACCTTTCCCAGCATCCTCAGGAAGCTGGGTACTTATTATTGTACCCATTTTACATATTTTTAAAGTGAGGCACAGGGTGTAGCAGCTCAGCTTCTGGCTGCGAAGCCAGCCTTTGAGCACCGCATCCTTTCAGCCATACCTCGGGCTCCGGCTGCAGCAGGGCTGCCCTCACCTCTGTCCTTTCCCCCAGGTCACCGCGGCCACTCAGCATGTCCCAGCAGCACTCGGACAGCTCCTTGGAGGAGAAGCTCCTGGAATACCGCTTCCACTCGGAGCTGCATCTCGACACCGAGGGAAACCCAGCGTCCGGGCTCCCGATGGTCCGGGGCTCCCTGCAAAGCAGGAGCAATGCCGCCTTCCAGCCCGACGCCCCGGTGCCCCCGTCGCCGTCCCCTGAGGCCCAGGAGCTCAGGACCATCGTCCTGAGCACGCAGAGCCCGGCAGCCCTCAAGATGGGCACTCAGCAGCTGATCCCCCGGAGCTTGGCTGTGTCCAGCAAGGCTAAGACCCCAGCCCGCCATCAGAGCTTTGGGGCGGCCATGCTCAGCAAAGAGGCTGCCCGGCGGGACCCCCGGCTCCTCCCGGCCCCCAGCTTCTCCCTGGATGACATGGACGTGGACACGGGTCCTGGGGGGATGCTGAGACGAAATCTGAGGAACCAATCCTACCGGGCGGCCATGAAGGGGCTGGGGACCCCCGGCGGCGAGGGCGGCCCCGTCCAGCTCAGCCCCAAGATCCCAGCTCTGGCCGAGGAGCCCAGCCAGCCTTCTGCTCGGTCCACGGCCAAAAATAAGGTAGGGGGCTCATCTGCCTGGGCAACGGGGCGGGGGCCGTGCCTCAAGGGGCCTCGGGAGCTTGTGGGCAGGGAAGGGGCCCGAACACACCTTCACATCATCATGCAGCCGCGCACCTTTTGCAGGCTCCTGGGAGGGTTTATTCCAGTTGAGCTCTACAGCCAGGCCGTGAGCAGAGTGTGAATGTCCCCATTTTATAGATGAGGCAGCTGAGGCTCAGGAAGACCGAAGGTGTTAGCCAGGACCCCGGCTCTCAGCCACAGCGGGGAGCGGAGCCCGGGGAGGAACCAGCCCTTCTCTCCAAGTCGCTCTGAGCACGGAGGGGGAGCCAGCCCATCTGAAGGACAGATTTCAGTCATGGCTTTGCAGCATGGACTGGCCTGGGGTCTGTCTGCCCGAGGGGCGCCCGTCGGGGACTCAGGAGGGCTTGTGGCAGCTCAGAAATCGGATGCTGCCCTGCACGCTCTCCCTCCCTGCCCTGCCTGACCGCCGGCTCAGGGCTCTCTGTGCCCACAGGCACCGTCCCGGTGGCCTCCTCCACCACGGGCTTCTGCCCAGACCATGAGCCCTGGCCCTGATCTGGGGAGAAGCCCAGACCACCTGTCAGAATGCTGGTGACCCAGCGTGCAGAGGGGCAGGGCAGGGAGGACCGCTGTCCTTGGGCTAGAGACACCCCTGGCCTGCGAGGCAGGGCACAGCCCCTGCCGTGCACGCCAGAGAGCCTGGACCCCGACACCTCCACGCCCACCCAGGGCCAGGCCCGCAGGGTCTATTGTTCATTCATGCTTGATTCATGTAGCCAGCCAGCGTTTCCCGAGGCCTCACGCACCCAGTGAGCAGAGGCCCCAGGAGAGCTCCCAGGGTGGTGGGGCTCCTCAGGAGCTCAGGGCCGGGGCGGTGGGGGGGGGTGGTCAGGAGTCCCGGAAAAGAGAGGGTTAAAGTAGAGGCGTGGACACAGGATGGGAGCCAGGTGGAGGACGGGCTGCGGAGACAGCGGGTGCCCGGGCCTGGAGGTGGAAGGGGTGGGGGCGCTGGGGGGTGCCCGGCGGGCAGCAGGGAGAGCCGGGTGCGCCTGGGAGCACCACACGTTCCAGACCAGCACGGGGAGTTTCAGGCTCCAACTTATTTCGAGAAACCAGCTCCCGCTTTCCTGGAACCCGTGCACCTGTGGGTCAGGGGAAATGGTGTCCCAGCCAAGGAAGCGGGCTCTTAGTGGCAACTGGCAGGACCAGGGTATGGGGCCCTGAGAGCCCTGCCCGCCCCCAATTCACCCCTGCGGCCCCACCAGCAGCTGCTGGGACCCCGGGCCTGTGCTGGAGCTGGACGCCAACCTGCCAGGCTCTGCTCTTCCTGCCACCCCAGGTCCCGGACTCGTGGGGCCCCCGTGCGGCCCTGGCTCCCACCCCAGTGTCCCTTCCAGGCCATCTCCCAGCCACACCTGTGCTGCCTTGGCTTCCCCCCAGGCCCACCTTCCTGACCATCTCCTCTCGGCAGCCCTCCTGGGCTGCCCAGCCCTTGGTCACCTGCCCTGCCTGCTCTGAGCCCCATCCCACCCCGTCCTACCTGCCCTGGCCTCTGCCTGGTGGCCCCGCCTCCTTGTGGAGCCAACATTTATTAAGCGCCTTCTGCATGCGCAGCAGAGGCCCCTCGTGTTGGGCGTGGCGTCACATGTGGAGGGTCTGGTCTCTGGGCCCAGGTGCAGGGACTGCTGCCCGCCAGCCCTCCTCCCTGCTGACTGCCCGTGTCTCTGGGTCTCTCCGCACAGAAGACGCTGGGGCGGAAACGTGCACACAAGGGCTCCTTCAAGGACGGTGAGTGTGGCCAAGGGGCGCCGTGGGGCGGCACTGCGGCCGGGCTGGGCCCCGGGGAGGCTGGTCTCACTCGGGCATCCTGGGGGAGACGGAGAACTACGTGCTGGATGGGTTCCCTCTGGGGACTGGAGGGCCTGGTGGCCCGTCTGACCCTGCAGCTCTGATGGGCCTAGAAAGTTCCCTTGGACTCCGTGCTCTCGCAGGGGCAGCGGGCAGACAGAGCCTCCACACTGTCCCTCAGCAGATGTTTGTCAAGCATGCTGTGTGCGCCAGGCCCTGCCGGTGGGACCAAGGCCAGGCAGAGGGCCCTGGGCCTGGGGTGCAGAGACACAGGCCACAGGGACCCAGTGTTAAAGGCTCAGGGGCCGTGGGTGACATCTGGGCTGCAGCAGGGCCCGGAGCAGTGCCTTCAGCCTGCCGAGGGGTGGACGCCAGCAGTGCCCTACGGGGGTTGGCGGGTAGGTGCCCGCCCAGCCTGGATGCAGCAGCCAGCGGGTGTAAGGGGCCCCAGCCAGAAAGGGCCCCCTCCCTGCCAGCCCCAACCTCTGTGGACAGCCACAGGTCCGGGCATGGGGAGGCCTCAGGATTGGGCCTCGTCCCCCAGGACAGCAGCAGTGATGCCCCAGGTCTCAGAGCCAGGGCGGGAGGGAGCTGCAAGGAAGGGCTGCCTCAGAGCCGTCCCGAGCCGCGCACCCGCCCGGCGGGGCTGCTGAGCGCGTGGCCACTGCAGAGCCGGAGAGCGGGAAACCTCACCTCGGGCTGGGGGAATCTCAGGAGGCGGCCTCTAGCGCCCTTGGCCGACCTGGGGACAGCCGCTGCCCAGTCCCCCTCCCCAAGGCCGTGCAGTTTGGCCCGTGCCACTCTCTGATGTGTTGGCTCAGTCCTGGTCTGAAGGTGCCACATTCTGCACGGGATGCCACCCCTGCCCTAGGCTCGGCCAGCTCAGCCACGGGAGTCAGCCGGCCCGAGGGAAGCCTGCTCTGGGGGGCCCTGTACCACCTGACGCTCTCAGGGCCTCCTCGGGGAGGACTCAGCGTGTGGGTTCCCGGGGGGCCAGGACCGCTCAGAGCCCCCAGGCCTGCAGGTGACGCACACCCCCTCTCCCCAGATCCCCGGTTCTACCAGGAGATCCGGGAGCGAGGCCTGAACACCATCCACGAGTCCGACGATGACTTACTCGATGAGTCCTCCAGCCCTGAGGAAACCCAAAAGGCGGATGACCGCATCGTGGTCAAGAGCTACCGGCCCCCCCAGGTCACCTGGAGCCAGCTCCCAGAGGTGGGGCCGGGGTGGCGGGGAGGGGCCCTTCTCCCGACCCCGTGGGTGGTCCTCCCGGTGAGGGGTGCGGCCTCCTGGAAACGCCTGTCTGTGCCCAGCTGGCAGGGAGATCTTCCTGGTGTCTCAGAGCTGCCCTGCCCTGCGGGGCCCCGTGGGGGTGGTCGCTGCGGTGGGGAGAGGGGTTGGGGCGTGTCATCTGTGTGTATGTGACGGTCGTCCCACGGGTGAGCCCCTCACCCTCCCTGAGCTCCCTGCTCAGGCTGACCTGTAGGGACCTGGGGGCACAGGGGACCTCCTCCCAGGGCGCTGTGCCCAGAAAGTGCCAGGAGGGTCCAAATGAGGAGGCCAGAGGGGAGGGGAGAGGCCTGGCCGAAGCTGCGCGCCACTGCCACGCGCCCCCTCACCTTCCACGTCTGAAAATGGGGCTGGTCCCTGCCCTGCAGGGCTGTGGGTTCTCAGTGGAGAGCGTGGCTGGGACAGAGGCGCCGGTGCTCCAAGCAGGTACCCAGGGAGGCAGCTCTCGCTACCCCAGGAAGGCGCAGCTGGCCGTGGCGCAGACTCCTGACCCCGTCCCCTGGGAGCCGAGGGACGGAGCTGCAGTGCGGGCTGTGGGTGCGGTGGGCAGCAGGGAGGGGCATCTGGCTGTTCCTTCTGTCTGCGGTACAACAGGCCTCCTCATTTGCATCCCGTGGGGCAGGAGAGGGGCCGAGGCACCGTGACCACCCAGCGAGATCCAGGACGCTGCATGCCATGGGGCCGCGGGCCAGGGAGGGCCCAAGACGGGGCAGGGGGTTAGGGCAGGCACACGAAAAGTTCCGGAAGTGCACGTGTGTTCCCACCCGCCAGGTGCCAGCTGTGTGCCTGGAGGTGCGTGTGCGCGACCTCCCGGGTCAGGGGTGGGATCCAGGACAGTTTATCCTAGAAACGCTGCCGGAGGTTCTGCTTCCGTCACCTGAGCTCAGGTGTCTCGGCCAAGCCTCTGGGTCCCAGGACGCGTAGGATTTACCTTCCCAGCTCAGGCGCTGCTGGCAGCCTCTGCCCAGCCCGCTGGGGAGGGGAGCACGAATCGGGTGGCCCTGGTCCTACAGAGGGTCGCCCCCGGCAGGCTCTGCAGGCACTCGGCGGGCATACTGTGGCCGAGTGAGCCACGCTCCAGCTGGGGCAGCCGGGGGCCAGGGGACCTGAGGGGTGGAGAGCGGGGCAGTGCGCCATGCTGGAACAGTGTCACCCCTACCTCTGGGCAGGGTGCTCGCTCACCTGGCCCAAGTGTGCCTGAGTCGTGGCCCTGTGCTCAGCACGCCCCTCAGCTTTCCCGGGTGCTTCTGAGTCTCTCCACTACCTCCCAGCCCCCGGCAGCTCTGTGGGACAGAGCCCCGGTCCCACCCCGGAGAGGCCTTTCCCTCCGGACACCCATGCCCTTCCTCGGCTGCCCCAGGGCCGCTCTGAGGGGGGAGGTGTCCTTGGAGAAGAGAGACCTGGGTGAGGGGACCGAGCAGGGACAGGCCAGCTCGGCGGTCCCAGGTGTCCCACGAGGTGCAGCTCTGCCCGGCCAGCCCGGCGTCTCTGGCTCCGTGCTGGCTCTGGCCCGGTGGCAGGATGAGCTTCCTGTGACTCGAGCCCGTGCCGTCCTCAGGTGGCGGAGTCGGGCATCCTGGACAAGCTGCCCGCCGAGGAGCACGAGAGGCAGGAGGTGAGGGGTGGGCTGGGGGCATGGCCCTGCTTCTGACACGCCAGTGGGGGGCGTGGGGACCACAGCCCTGGCGACATCGCCCACTGGCCCATTGGCTGCCTCCCGGTACCCGGCGATGGCTGATGCCCTGGCTGGGGTGGGGGCTGGGGGGGCTACCGTTACCCACTTTCCGGGCGAGGGTGGGAGCCCTTGCCAGCGCCACAGCTCATCAGTGGCCGAGCCAGAGTGCAAGCCCAGGACTTGGGCTCACGGCCACGCTGACGGCCCCAGCCTGCGTCCTGTCCAGGGGGCCCAAGTCCCGACCTGCCCCCTGCCCCCCAATCATATCCCCGCGGCCTGAGCACTGGTCACCCTCGCACCCAGGGCCAGGCCCCGTGTGTGGCAGGGCAGCTCCAGGCAGGGCCTGGCGGGCGCAGCTGCCCCAACGTCCGCTCTGCTCTCGCCCCAGGCCATCTTCGAGATCCTCACATCGGAGTTCTCGTACCAGCACAGCCTCGGCATCCTGGTGGCCGAGTTCCTGCAGTCCCGGGAGCTGCGGGCAACCATGACCCAGACAGAGCACCACCACCTCTTCTCCAACATCACGGACGTGCTGAGCGCCAGCCAGAGGTCAGGCCCGGGCCCAGCCCGTCGGCCCAGCACCCGATGGCGCAGGCTCTCGAGGGCGGGGAGGCTGGGGCTCTGGGTGACCCCGGTCTGCGAGTGTGGATGGACGGCCTGGAACAGCCCTGGGGGGCAGGGAGCACGAGAACCTTACAGGGCCCGCAGCCACCAAGAGCTGGCCCTGGGGACGTGCAAGCACAGAGGGCCAGTGACGAGGCGTGAGGTGCCCGCGGGACGGAGCAGGCTGGAGGCGGCCTTGAGTTGCAGCCCCGGGTCGTGTTCCGGGCTGAGGTGTTTGGTGCCTGGCCCAGGGCTCTGGTTGCAGGGCCAGAAGGTGGATGAGGGGCCGGGTGTGTAGCTGCAGGCCTGCCAGGGCCTCTGTGTGTGTGTGTGTGTTCATGTGCGTGCGTGTGTGGCAGCAAGTGTGTGTGTGTGCGTGCGTGTGTGTGTGTTTACTCCCATGGAGGGCGAGGTCCAGGTAGCACCTGTGTGGGTCCAGCCCCTCACTGCCCTGCACCCTAGGCGACCCCATAACACCCTGTGGCGTCGCCCTGAGCCTCAGCGTCCCCTCCCTAACCTGAGGGGGTGGGTCCCATTCCTGCCCCCTTGCAGACTGGGGTGAGGCATATGGGAGACGATCAGGTGTCAGACCCCAATCACCTGCAAGGAGCAGAACCCCTGCCCCTGCCTTGCGCCGGGCAGAGGCAGCCGGGGCTCCAGGCGGCTCCGGGCAATTCTGACCCAAGTCCCAGGGAATCCAGTCAAAGTGGCAATTTTTTGTCCTACCGTCTGCTCCCCACGATGCTGGCTAGAGTCTGCGAGACTCTAGCAGGAAGTGGCCTTGGATTTGGCCATGGGTATGTGCCCAGTTATTTCAGGCTTAAGGAGCTGATCTGTCCTGGGGTTTTCCCGGGGGGACCCTAGCAGCTGACCCACCCAGCACCTGGTGTGGGTGCATCTGGGAGCCTTGTTCTGTGCGTGTGCGCGTGTGTGCGTGTGTGCGCTCACACGCGCAGGGCCATGGACAGACCGGCAGCCCTTGGGCCTCACCGTCGCTCCCACAGGTTCTTCGAGGACCTGGAGAAGCGGCATAGGGCGCAGGTGTGCGTGGAGGACGTCAGTGACATCCTGGAGGAGCACGCCGAGCGGCACTTCCACCCCTACGTCTCCTACTGCTCCAACGAGGTCTACCAGCAGCGCGCCCTGCAGCAGCTGACGTGAGCCGGCCCCGGGCCCGGGACGGGGCCGGCAGGGGGTGGGTGGGTGGCCTCGGGAGGCTCCGGCCCCTTGCCGCGGGGCACGTTGCTGCTCGCAGCCCGGCTTCTGCAGCTTCCGCCCGATTTCTCCTGATGGACTGGCCTCGCCTCCCGCTGCAGCTGAGAACCCCTTTCTCTGTTGCAGAAGCAGCAGCGCTGCCTTCCGAGAGGCCCTGAGGGAGATCGAGCAACGGCCCGCGTGCGGGGGTCTGCCCATGATCTCCTTCCTGATCCTGCCCATGCAGAGGGTGACCCGGCTGCCCCTCCTGACGGACGTGAGTGCACAGGGAGGTGGCCCGGGGTCCATCTGCAGGCGGAGAGAGCATTGCTCCCTCCTGACCTCCCCCTGCTCCGTCTGTTGTGTATGGTTATGAGGACAATTACAGGACGGCTTTAACGGCCACAGTGACCGTGGCCGCTGTGAGCAGCGCCGCCCGTGGAGCTCCCTCTGCCGGGAGCTGCTCCAGCACTTGCTGGGTTTTGTTCATCTGCTTGATGGTTACGGGGTTCGTTCGTGTCCTGAGTCTGATCCGGTGTCGCCCAGACCCCTGCCGAGCATCAGTCAGGGTTGTTGCTTTCCCCTACCCTCAGCCAGTTGTCCTGGGCGTGGACCTGGGGTGACGCAGGCACCGTCCCCGTCCCCGTTTTGTGGACAGAGGAGCTCCGAGGGGCTTCCTGGAGTGGCTTGTGCTCTGAGATGCCAGCTCATGGGGCAGCGGGCCTCGTGGGGTGAAAGGTACACGTACACACACGTGCACACAAGAGCCCGCACTTGGCAGGAGCCCAGCTGAGCTCTGAGAGGCAGCATGTGGCCCGTGCAGAGCGGGTCAGCATCCCAGGCAGACAGGATATCAGACCCTCCGGGCCCTCGGGGAAGTGGAGAAATAGAGGCTTCAGGGGCCTCCCAGGCTGGAGCACCACAGCCAAGAACTGAAGGGGTGGGGCCTGGGTGCCCCCCGGGGTCTGGCGTTGGTAGGGGAGCCCCTGCCCCAGGCAGGCCCCTGAGCCGGGGTGCAGAAGGCTGCATGTGGCTTCTCACGTCTGGTCTCTTCCTGCAGACACTCTGCCTCAAGACTCAGGGCCACCCCGAGAGATACAAGGCCGCCAGCCGTGCACTCAAGGCCATCAGCAAGGTGAGGGGTCCAGGGTAGGGGAGGCGGTGCCCAGCCCCAGCCCAGCCCCGAGCTCTGTCCCCACGCCCACCCGTTGGCAGAGACCCTGAAGGCGGGGCAGAGAAGGTCTCCAGACGGTCCCTCGCAAGCTCCTCATGGTGCCGGTGGGGAAACTGAGGCCCAGAGAGAGGGCCGCTCACACAGTCGCTGAGCCCGGGGCGGGGCAGGGACCAGGACAGCCGTGAGGGCCGCTGCCGCGGGGGGCCAGGCTAGGCTGGACGGGGCGGGCGCGGGGTCTGGCGTCAGGCTGTGGGCCGGCCCTCAGCACTTGCTCTCACGTGTGCGCCCTGTAGCTGGTGAAGCAGTGCAACGAGGGGGCCCACCGGATGGAGCGCATGGAGCAGATGTACACGCTGCACACACAACTGGACTTCAGTAAGGTCAAGGTAGGCGGGCCCCACCGGCCCCTGACCTGTCCCCAGGCCTGGCTCTGTGTGCGGTCAGGGGTCACCGCCCCCCAGTGTGCAGGCTGGAGGGAGGCCTCTGGGGGTGACCCCCTGCCCCCCGCCGGTGAAGCCCAGGGCTGGGCCTCCGCCTCGACCTCTCCAGGCCTCTTCCCACCTGAAAGCGTGCTCCTTGGCCTCAGGTCTCAGCTCCACCGCCCCCTTGCCTGCGGTGGGTCTGCAGCGGCAGGGGGCAGGCCCCGGGGCCGGTGACGGGGAGCCAGTGGCAGGCCCAGTGGCAGGGCTCAGCCTGGGCCCAAGCTCCTCGTCAGCTGTGCTGGGAGCGGGGGCTGGACGACCTCAGGGCCAGCTCAGGCTTCCTGCTGGGGCCAGGATGGGTCTGTTGGTCCTGGGGGCGGGGGTCTAGGCAGCCTACAACTCCACCCAAGCAAGCAGAGCTCAGACCTCTGACCTCTGCCCACACGGCTCCCCACCATCCCACAGACTAGCCCATCCTTGTGCCGTCCAGGGGCTGCCCCAGCAGCAACTCGGGCCGTCCGGCAAAGTGGGAGCTGCTCTCTGGAATCGGGGCCTGGAGGCAGCCTCTGCCCCACCCCACTACCCTGGCTCTCCCCTCCCCCCACGGCCTGGCTGCAGCAGAGCCCTGTGGGCGTGCGGGTGGGCAGGAGACTCGGGGACCGAGGGTCCCCGGGGCAGCTCTGTGGGCCCGGCCCCAGCTTATCATCGATCAGGCTGAGCTGCTGACCTCTAGCCCCCAGAGACGGCCCGGCAGGCCGGAGCCGATGGGAACCAGTGCCGTGGGCGGAGGGCACAGAGGCTCCGACAAGGGCCACAGGCTCCTTGGGGTGAGTCAGGGTGGCTTCACAGAGGAGGCGTTTGGGTGATGACGGCCACGGACCCACTGAGCCCACACCCTTGGCCGGGGTCTTGAGCCTCTCCTCAGCCGGGCAACAGATGTCACGTTTGGGGTGAAATACGCCCCCGACCAGAGCAAAGACCCAACCCTGGGCCTGGCTGACCCCTGAGCGGGCCTCTCACCCCTCTACCCCCACGTCTCGAAACTGGAGGGCATGAAGGCAGGAGAGCAGCTGGGCCAGGTGGGGGTGCGGGGGCTCAGAGCCCCAGGAGGGGTGAGGTGTCCGGTGGGGCGTGTCAGGGGGGCAGAGGCTGGTGGGCAGGGCCTCCTGGCTCCGTCCCCACCAAGCCTGCCCTGCCTGCCCCTCCCCTTCCGGCTTGACAGGCCAGCGTGCCAGCCTTGCTGGCGGAAGGCTGTCTGAGCACCGGCCATGGCGACATGGGACCCATGTGGCGGAGGCAGGGGTGTCTGCCTTAGCCGGGCCTGTTCTCTGGGCCGCGGAAGGGGAGGGAGCTCCGTTTGCAGCAAAGGCCCCTGGATGCCAGAGGTGGCCCCGCAGATCAGGGGCTCCTCACAGCCTGCGTAGAAGCAGCCGATCCGAGCCCCCTGCTTGGTGTGAGGTGGGCCAGGAGGCTTCCCCAGAGCAGCCTTCGTCCCCTGGTTTGAGGGGAGCCCTCGGTAGGTGCCCTGTGGGCCCCTGGGCCTGGCTGGAAGCAGGGCAGGCCTGTGCTAGGTTGCTGCGCAAGGTCTGGGCCTGGGCCAGGCACAGAGCAGCCGCCCCCTGAGCTCCTGTCCGCGGCCTGAACAGCCCTTTGTCTGAGGCCTGGACAGTCACACTCCCTTCCTCGGTGCAGCCCAGGGAGGCCTGGTCACCCCGTTCCCAGAGGCAGGACTCAGTCCCCATGGCTGCACACCCCTGCCACCCGCCCCGGGACTCACCCCTGTCCCCGCTCTGCCCCCAGTCCCTCCCGCTGATCTCTGCTTCCCGCTGGCTGCTGAAGCGCGGGGAGCTCTTCGTGGTGGAAGAAACCGGGCTTTTCCGAAAACTCTCTAGCCGACCGACATGCTACCTGTTCCTGTTCAACGACGTCCTCGTGGTCACCAAGAAGAAGAGGTGGGCCCCGCCCGTGGTCGCCAGGCTGCATGGCCTTGCGACGGGGAGCAGGCAGCAGCCGTGGCCTTGGAGCCGGGGAGGTGGGCTGGGGCCAGCTCTCGAGAGCATCCTTCCGGCTGGCTGGCCCTCGGGCTGCCCACAGACCTCTGCAGCATCTGGCCGACCGCCTGTCTCCCTACAGTGAGGACAGCTTCGTGGTCCAGGACTACGCCCAGCTGGACCACATCCAGGTCCAGAAGATGGAGCCCTCGGAGGCCTCTCTGCCGGGGGGCGGCAACCGCAGCTCCTTCGTACCACACGCCTTCCAGCTGACCCTGCTGCACAACAGTGAGGGCCGCCAGGAGAAGATCCTGCTATCCTCCGACTCAGTGTAAGATGGGAGGGCTCCGCGGGGGCGGTCCTGAGGGCTCCGCGGGGGCGGGATGCCTAATCCAGGGTTCCGGGACGGCCTAGTCCTCAAGCAGTTCACGCTCCCGGGAGGCGGACACGCCAGCTGCAAAGTGCGCGGCTGAACTGTCCTGTGTGTCCAAGGGGAGAGGACTAAGGAGAAACAAGGCAGGGGAGGGAGCACTGGGTGGGGGCCCTGGGGAGGGGCCTGCGGAAGAGGCACGGCAGTGCAAAGACCGTGAGGCAGGAGGCCCCTGCCAGGAGGACAGTGGGGCTGGAGCACAGGGTGGGGGCCATGCAGGGCAGTGAGGGCAGACGGTGGGGGGACCAGCGCACAGAAAGGTGCTGGCTGGGTCTCCACGCTTCCTCCAGCACGGCCCCCTTTCCAGGTGGGAAGCTGAGGCTGAGCGCTGCTAACAGCAAACTGACGGGGCAGGGCGCTTGGGGTCCAGCGCCAGGAAGCAGGGCAGCCTGGGCCCTGTGGGTGCAGCCGCTGCCCGACTCCATGTCCCTGGCCAGATGTGACTCGGGGTCAGCCTGCCTGGGGGAGGCCTGCCTGCCCCTCCTTCCCGAGCCTGTGACTTCCTGCGCCTCGGCCCCCAGCACAATGGGTCAGGGAGACCAGAGGGGCCACCCACTTACACCTCCAGCTCCCAGCCGGCTCACCAAAGTGTGCCTGGGCAGCGTAATCCTTCATCCCACTGCCTTCCCACCTCGAAGGCTGTGGGGGGCTCAGGGACACCCCGACCCTCCCACCATGCCACACTGGGTGGGGAGTGTGAAGCAAAGGTCGTCAGCTGGTAGGATCGGCCTCGGGCCTCGCTCATGTGCGCTCTGCCCCCAGGAGTGACCGCGCGCGGTGGATCACAGCACTCACGCGCTGGGAGAGGCAGCAGCCAGACCCCACTAACAAAGGAGGTAAGCGCCTGACCCCCCGCCGAACGCAGCAGGGCTCACAACCCCTTCCCGGCCCTGGGGTGGGGGGTGGGCCTGAAGGGGAGAGGTGCTGTCCAGCCCTCTGTCCACCCCACAGCCTGCCCCCAGGGTGACCTGCCAGGTAAGGGGCCCCAGCCCCAGGTACGTGTGTGTCCATCTGCACACACAGGCCCAGCGCTGTCTCAGGGCCTCATCCTCCCTGCTGCTCAGTAGCTGGGGAAACTGAGGCCAAGGAGCTGGAGTGGGCTGGCCTGGAGAGCTGTCACCCGGCTCGGGCCCTACCTGGCCCCTTAGAAGCTGGGTGTACCCTCTGCTGGTGCTGGGCCTTTGGGCCCTGAAAGTGGGAGCAGCAGGTCCTGCAGCCTCTGGAGGGGTCCCAGCTTTAGCCGGAGGGAAGCTGCCACGTGACCGTGTGCTGGGACACCTGGGGGCCCCTGGGCCCCACCGAGACCAAGCCACAGGGGGTGTGTTGGGACTGGAGCCCACCCCCTCCCTGGAATAGTCCTGCTCCTGAGGCCTGCCCTCCCTGCCAGACCTGCTCCAGGTGGAGATCACCAAGGCCTACTTGGCCAAGCAGGCGGACGAGATCACACTGCAGCAGGCAGATGTGGTCCTGGTCCTGGAGCAAGAGGACGGTGAGCACAGGGGATGGGCCTGGGGGATGCACGTGGGGCAGGTGGGAGGGGCCGGGCAGGCTAGTGTTGCGTGAGAGCCTGGGGGCCCCAGCAAGGGTCCAGAGCACACTGGCATGGGCAGCTGCCCTGAGTGCCCCCTCCCCGGAAGTAGGCATGTACTCACAGTGGGCCTGATTCCAGGGCCCCCTTCAGTACCCTCCCTCAAGGACGCCTCCAGTGTCCCCAAGTTGCAGGATCAGAAGTGGGTTCTTGGTCACTCTGTATCCTAAGTGGGAGGGTGGCCCCTGCAAGTACCTGCACAGGACAGACGAAGCTGGTTGGAGTGAGCTCAGCCCCTGAGCCCAGTGTTGGGGCCGAGCACCTGATGGAAGACCAGGTGCCCACGTGACCTTGGGCAAGACGGGGAGGGGGGTCTGCTCCAAGGGATGCCTGGCCCTGGCATCTTCTGGAACAGCAGCTCCGAGGGGGAGCCGACACAGGGGCCCCTGCCTGGTGCCCAGGAGCCTGCTCTCACCTGCCCCGGGTCTGGGTCCAGGATGGTTCTATGGCGAGAGGCTGCGGGATGGAGAGACGGGCTGGTTCCCTGAGGACTTAGCCCGGAGCATCACCAGCCGTGTGGCCGTGGAGGGCAACATGCGCAGGATGGAGCGGCTGCGGGTGGAGACGGACGTGTAGCCGGATCTGCCGGCACCTCGCCAGGCCAGACTGCGGCTGTGCAGCTTTGGTCCACACTCCAGCAAGTGGAGTCCATCCCCAGGGAGCGCAGTGGGCTTGCTCCCAGGGCCTGAAAGCTCCCTGGCCTCCCAAGGCCCCATGGGCTGCAGCGCAGGCTCCGGACATTTCCAAGGAGGAAGGCCATACACCCTCAGGAGGGGCATCCTCCTGGCAAGCTCAGGAGCCGTGCCAGCCCTGACCCCAGGCTGCGTCCCTGGGAGGAGCCCAGCCAGGCCTGCTTGCTGGCCACGCCGTCCCCCAGCTCCTGGCTGTCCCGCCCAGCTCCCTGTGCACCCACAGGGCAGTTATGCCATGGGCGAGTGATCGAGGCAGGTGGCCCTGAGAAGAGCATGGGTGACCTGGAGGGCTCGCCCTCCTGCACCCCTCCTGCCCCATGTTCCCAGAGGAGGGCCAGCTGCCGGCAGGAGACCCTGCAGAGCCAGCACTGGAATTGTGGCTTTGAGACATTAAAGTACTTCTCTAACACCTGGATTTGCACATTTGTGAGCCCCAGTGAAGGCCATACCAGTCCCTGAGAAATTCCCAACGTGCTGTGGGCGGGACTGGTCCCCCCTTCTGTGTGGTCACCTGTGCTGGGCCCCCATTCATGGTCACCCTGTGTTAGTCCTTGGGCCTGCCTCATCTGTCCACCTGGAGCGTCATGGGCAAGCCCATCCCCATGAAGTCCCTTGAGGCTGAGCCTGGCCGGTGGGGCTGAGGGACTCGGGGACATGGCAGAGGCTGTGGGAACCCCTCTGCAGTGTCCTCTCATCCCTCACCTCCCAGCTGGTCTGCTCCCCGAGGATCCCCTGGGACACGCAGGTGGGGAGAGACAGGCTGGCCTGGGCTCTGAGCTGGGGAAGAAGGGTCTTGCTTCCCAGGAGATGGTGATGGCCACCTGGGTGGCAGGGCGCTGCTGGGCCAGGTGCGAGGAGGACGGGTCTGCTCCCCCAGGAAGCCCCCTGCTAGCCCTCCCAATTCCCACACCCATGCCCGTTGCCCTTCTCGCTCAGGCAGTGCTGTCCTTGGGGTGGGGCTCCCAGCGTTCTCCTGACAATCTGCTGGGGCCCTGTCTTCCTTTGAAAGCTGGGGTGTGGATCCCCACCCGCTGACCAGAATTGGGTGACTCGGGGAGCCCAGCCCTCTGTCCCTTCCATCCCTGGGGCTGGCTGCAAGAGGAGTGGAAGAGTGCGCCGGGCCAGGGGGAAGGGACTGGGTGGGGGTGGAGCTTATCCCAGCCCCACCCACTGAACCAGGTGGTGGAGGGGTTCAGCACCAGAAGGGAGGGGCAGCTCCTCCCTTTAACGTCCAAGGTGACCTCCATGGCCTGGGGCCGCTGGAAGGAACATCCTGGGCGTGTGCTCTGCAGGGTGGGGGGATGGCGCGCGGCCAGGCTCAGTGAAAGAGGCATGATCTGGGGGGTGGGGTCACCAGAGAGCAGGCCCAGCCTCCTCCTACTTCCTGGACAGGTGGAAATCTGGGGCCTGCATTTTCCCACCTGTGAGCTAAGTCCTGCTCTTTTCCTGGAGCTGCTGTGGGGCAAGCTAGTGACCAGGGTGAGGGGCAGGTGTGTGTTTGGTGTGTGTGTGTGCACGTGTGTGCGTGCCCTGGGCAGGAGCAGGTGGGCAGCATCGGTGTGTAAGCCCAGCTGCCTGCAGCCGGCCTATTCCTTCTCACCACTGACCCCTGACTCTCGGGGAGGGCAGGCCAGCCCACCGCCCTTCGGTTGCCAGGTACGTTTTCAGTTAATTGGAAAAGCCCTGGGTCACGTCCTTGCTCTAGTGACCTGGGGTCAGCGACCTCAGCTCAGTTTCCTTCTGCAAAGTGGATGCAGGCCCTCTACCTCGGAGGCAGAGATTAAGAATGCTTAGCCTGGAGGAAGGACATCCCGGGACCCTGGGGAAGGGCTGTCACTGGAGACGGGGCTGCTGGTGGCTGGGTCCACCTGGGGAGGCCCAGACCAGGCCAGCTCGGAACAAAAACCCTCCCAGCAGAATCAGGAAGCACAGGGCCCCAGCTGCGGTGAGGCCTGGAGGGGCCTAGAAGGGTGGGTTGTGGGCAGTGAGAGGAAAGCCCAGGCTCCCCCCAGCACCTGTGCCTGCTGGGGCCCCTCCGAGGGGCCTCTCTGCTCAGCTTGGGGTCCAGCCCTGCGGGCCCTGGTGTCATGATCCCATCATCATGACCCCCTCCCAGGGCAGGGCCAGCCGGGACCCTCCCCACCCCCAGCTGGAGGGTGCTCGGACCTGCCTCCTTGCCGAGCTGCTCCTCTTAGGACCACAGACGTCCTTGGTGTTGGTGCCTAGTGACACTCCCCCCTCCAGATAACAGGGGGTCCCATGGAGGAGCCTGTCACACCTGCTCCCCTGTGGAGGGGGCGACACCAGGAATGGACCTAGCCCGGCCCCTCCTGTTACAAAGTGGGGAGATAGAGGCCCAAGGGCCCTCTGCCTACTGGTGGGGTCAGCGGGTTTGCGGGGGGGCCACTGAGGCTTCCTAGGACCCCAGCCGACTCCAGCAAAGCCTACATCTAGACGGGGTCCAGTGGGAACGACACTGGGGCCCTTCCACAGGGGCCTCTCGCCTCGGGGCACCAGGGTGGATATGACTGTGGAGCAGTGAGGAGTGGGGGCTTGCACCCCTTCCCCAGAGCTGCCTGGGCACCTCAGTGCCCAGCCCCGAGGGGCAGTGGGCACCCTCCGCCCTCCCTGGAGAGGTGGGAGCACAAGGGGTGGCTCGCGGGAGCGCAGAGGCCAGGGGTAGGCGGTCACACAGCTGGACGGCCCCCCAGTCCTCTGTAGGGGGAGCATCAGGGGCCGAGCTGAGCTCATCACCCCAGGGCCTGGAGGCCCCCCTCCCATGTGCTGCATGTCCTTGTAAATCAGTTTCCCCTCTATGGAGCGGGGGACATAATTTACATAAAGGGCGCATGTTCCCATGACCTCGTTCTCACCGCACTCAACATGAGTTTTAGGATCTCTCTGCACATCTGGCTGCTCCCAACCGCTAGGGAACATCCCTGACGGGTCCCTCCTGCTGGGAGACCCCCCCCCAACCCGGCCCCGGCTGCCCTCTATCGCCCCTGGTGGCCGGCACAGGCACTGCGGCCCAGCCCTCGGCCTACACTGCAACCAAAGACCCCCAGGCCCCTGGGACCCAACGGTGCCTGGTGGACCCCAATTCCCAGGCCTCACGTAGAGCCCTTGGACCGCCGTTTCTGCCCCTTGGGAGCAACGATGTGCACCAGTGTTTGTACGTGCAGATCCCGCCTCTCCACCCACACCCCTGCGAGCCCTTGGGTTTCGGTGAACCCCACTCACCTCCTCCCGGCTCTCTGTTGTCAGCATTCCTGACATTGGGCCCCAAACCGCGCCCCCCCCCAGTTGTCACCCATCTACCCCGTCACTGGAACCAAGTCCGTTTGAGGGCTGGCCGGGGCCGGCATCCTCACTTTCTGGCCCTTAAGATCTGAAACTGTGAAGGGCTTCACCCATCTTCTCGCGATATAAATTCCGGTATTTCCGGGGTTTGTTGCCACGTTGAACAGGATCTTATTCTGTATTCTGTTTTCTAGTGGGTCATTGGCAGTATTTTAGAACTACAGATTTTTATAGGTTTTATACATTTCCTATCATCGATATGATTTTATGGCCCACTTTGCCAAATTCTTATGATCGTGCTAATCTGTCTCTGGCCCTCTCAGCTTTCCTAAAGCGACAGGCTGGTCTGTCCCTTCCCCGCAGGTCTGAACACCTCTCACTTCTTTTGCTCACCTGATGGTATGGCCTGGGGTCCTCCAAGCTCTGCTGGGGTCAGGAGGAGTGAGTGACGATCTGATTCTCCATCTTTAAGGGAATTTGTTCATTCTGCCCACGAAGTTTACAGGGCCCAACCCAGGTCCTGTCCAGGTGGCCCAGCATGACGCAAGCCGAGCCCATGCCCCCAGTTCTACTGTGGAAGGACGGCCAGAAACACAGGCTGTCACATCAGGGCTGAGGATACCAGCAACGTGGGGGCGGGGAGGCAGGAGCCCAGGTGGGGGGGCGAGGAGGCCTGGGCCACTTGCTGGAATCCATCACTTTCCCCGCTCAACTAGTACATTCTTAGCACATGACCATTGCCAAGAAAGCGCCTTTCTGTACCCAGTTTCCCAAGAACTTACATCCGAAAGAGAGCTGAACTTTATCGAATGCTGTTTCTACTTCTAGCAAGACCATCGTGATTTTTCATGTCACCCAAACACATGGACACATTTTCTGATGTTAAACTGTCCTCTCATTTTAATCAGGTCCAAGTCCCATTGGATCAAGTGGGTTTTTTCTAAATAGTTTTGAGACGCCGGCATATTTTACTCAGGCTTTCTGCATACATGTTGTGAGTCTGTAATTTTCTTTTCTCGTACTGCCCTCACCTGGTTGTAGAACCCAGTTGGGACTGGCCTCCTGAAATGAGTCGCGTTTCCTCTATTTAATGTTTCTGGAACATCTCACATCAGACAAGTTCCTGTGTCTTGGAAGTCTGGCCCAGCCCCCTTTACCAACACCTGTCCCAGGTGTTCCTGGTGACAGAGGGGGAGGTGGAGCTGTGGCTACTGTTTGCATTTACTTGTTACTAGTTTATTCACATTTTTAATTTCTACTTACACTGATCCTGGCATTTTATACTTTCCCAAAACATATCCATCTTTCTAAGTGTTCAAAGTTACTAGTACATAGCTGTTCCTAATACTCTCTTTTATGTCTTATTCTCTGTGTCTGTAGTTAACCCTCCCATCTTCTGTATTTTTTTTTCTTGCTTCATGTTTAAAAAAATCATCAATCTTGTTAGAATATTCTTCTTTATTACTCTTCAAAGACGGAATTTTAGGCTAGTTAAATGTTCCGTTATTCTCCATGTGTGAAGTTCATAGACTTAAACATAAATGTGTACATATGTGAATAGAAATAAATGAATATAGGTATACACAGCATGTGTGTAAAGATGATTAAAACGTTATCATTGCTGTGTCTTGCTTTTGTATTGGCTTTTCTATTAAAATCACCAGTTTAATCATTTCCTCCTGTTACACCCACCACAGCTTTATGAATCTGAGCCTCGACTGCTGGTGCATGTATGTGTGTATATTTACATACAGGCACATACGATGCTTTTCACCCTGAAATAACAAAACTCACGGCCCGGCTTTCTTTCTGTTTACTTTGTACGCTTATACTTCTGTCCTTCCAGGTATGTCTTTCGTAAACAAAATGCTGTGGAAGCATGTTTAATGCAGCCTAGGGATCTGATTTTTGATCATCTGTAACAACTTCAATCAGGCTTTAATCTGCTTCCTTATTCTGCTTGACTCTTCCTTCCTTCCTGCCTTCCACTGGAGAGGTGAAATTCCCTCCCATCTGAAAGTTAAACATCCTGCCAGCATTTTTGCAGAGGTCACGGTTTCTTATTCAGCTCCAACTGCACTAGAGTTTCGCTTCCTTTTATCAGTGTCTTTCTCTTCCCCACCTGCCTCAGCTCCCACCTCACCTGGCTTCCGCTGTGATTGCTGTAATTCTCTTAATCACTAGGTCATATGGGAAATGCAGTGACTACCTCACACTTTCCCTTCTTGCTGGGAAACTTCTCTGAGTGTATTTTCACGTCTGGTTCTCGCGCGGTGCCCACCGAGGCCCTGGACACCTGAGAATAAACATCCACTTTGCTTCTCAGTGACAGTTTAGCAGGACATATGATTCAAGGCCGTGAAATTCAAATTTCGACATCTCCTCTTCAACGTTTTGAAATCAACATCACCACCTTCTCGCTTTCAGTGTTTCTGCTGTGGAGTCAGATGTCACTCTTGACTCCTGTTTATTTTTTCTGGGCATTGTAGCATTTCTCCTTGCCACTACTATTCTTTAAGTTCTTTGGACAAGGGCTTTTTTATTTTGTTTTATTCCATCTGAGACCATCCAGCTTTGGACCTGAGAACTTGCTGCTTTGTGTCAATGGGTTTTACCTTCTTTTTCTAGGACTTCAGACACACGGGCGTTAACACTTCCCTTGCCCATTTCTACCGATCTTTCCTTTGTATCTTCTCTCTCTCAGCCTCCATGCTGCCTCCTGGGAGTGTCCTGAGCTGGAGAACCCACTATTCAGCCTGATTCCTGCCACCCTCCCTCCGACTGCAGCGCCCACACGCTCCCGCTCAGTCCTGCCCCTGGTCCTTCTTGGCCTCTGCTTCTTCCCGCATCACGTTACCACCACCATCCCCAACCCCTTCCAGGTATGGATTATATTCATGTACCTCAGAGTCTTAACACGGTGGCCCATTAATTCGGTTTCCTCTGCTACTGGCTGTTCACTAGTTGTCTAAGGGGACAGGGCTTTCTAGAACCCACCCTATTTTGCCCCATGAGATCCTTCGCCCTTAGAGGCATCAGCTACCTGGGCTGGTGCTGGAGGGGAGGGGGAGGGGGCTACAGCCTAGACCGAGGTGTCCAGCGTGACAATCTGGGTCCAGCCCTCTCCATTGGCTCTACCCTGAAGATAGGGCCAGGGTAGGAGTAGAGGGGCACCCAGGCTGCCCCCAACAGCACCCCTTCCCTCCTCCCCTCGGGGCCATGCTTCCCCCACGCAGGCTCTAGGACTCAGCGCTTCCTCGGTCTCGGGGCACCACGCCCCTCTAGAGCACCGGGAACTGGGATAAACCCCGACTTTGCTTGTGTGGCTCCCCTGTCCCCAGAGGGGCACAGGGGCCAAACGGGCCTCTCCGGTCAGGCGCATTCATGGCGGCAGGCCCAGGAGGCCGCCCCGCGGGCCCCACACGAAGCAGTGAACACACAGGCCTTGAGGAAGTGGCTGCTCCTTTCTTAACTTACTGGGTTTCACATGGTACCGAAGCGCCCACCCAGAGGCCCCTCAGGGTCCCGCAGTCCCGAGTCAGGGCTTCCCGGGCTGGGCAGGAGGCGGGCAGCCCTCCAGCGCCCAGGGGTGCAGTGGGCATGTCTGGCTGCCCATAAATACCTTTCCATAAATACGGCCCAGCTGTTTCCAGGTAAACAGGCTGAGCTGCAGCAGTCCCCGGGCCTAGCACCAGAAGAACCTGCTCCGAGGGCAGGGGCCCCACGACCGCACCTGCACCCACACCTGCCCGCAGTCCCGCCCCAGGGCGCCGGCTGGGGGCTTCCTCCACACTGTGGCCCCGCGCCGGTGCCCCGGTGCTGCAGAGCGCGGCCGGGCAGGGCCTCCCTCCTCGTGGCCAGACGATCCTTGCAGCTGCACGACTGTCGGAGACAAGGGTGGGGCAGGAGTCCCGGCCCCCGGCGTCCCTCCTCAGTGGTCACCAAGGCCCCTGGGTCCTCTCAGCGGCCCCTGGGAGACAGGCCTCGGCGGGCGCTGCCCCTGAGCTACTGCTTCTCTGCGCTGCTGCTGCTGAGCCCGGGGCGGTGGGAGGCTGACTGTGAAGCCACTGAAGGGGCAGGAGACGAGCAGGTCACCCCGGGGCAGGTGCAGACTCTCCACGTTTTCAGAGCTCTGGGCTCAGGACTCCCCTCCTGTCCTTCCAGCCCCAGCCCGACAGAGGGGGGCAGCCCAGCCGCTCCTCCCCAGCTGCCCCCGACGCCTCATTTCTGCGGTCCAGATTCTGGAATGCCCGCCACCCAGCGGGGCCCAGATCACACGCAAGTGCCCGATTCTCACCCCTCCTCTGGCCTCAGTCTGCTGGTAACGAACACGCGATGCCACCAAATGCCACCCTCCTGGCAAAGTGGGGATGCCCCCGGCCCCCTTACCTGGGCCCAGGGCTGTGGATGGGGTCTCGGGGAACTGGGAGGGCCCACCTGAAGGCAGACAGACACGCTACTGCCCCACCCTTTGGTGGGCAACAGAAACGGGGCAGCGAGGCCTGCAGGGACCCCCACTCCCACCCTGCAGGGCCTCTCCCCACCTCAATCCTATGCAAATGATGGGGCTCTCCCGCTCCCCAAAGGCAAGTCCCCAGCCCTGCCTGCTGGAAGAGGGGCCGGGAGGTGGGACTTCAGGCTGGATGCGGAGGGACTAAGCAGGGTCCACTCCAGGACAGAGGGCAGCGAGGCCCTGCCTGTCCTCCTTCCCAGCAGGGCTCTGCTCAAGCAGACGGGGCCTCAGGCAGGTGAACCCCCAGCTCCTGACCCTCGCTGAAGGTCAAGGCCGCCCAGGACGCCTGCGGCGCAGTACCACACCTCACCACCAGGTGCCGCCATGGACAGCGTTCATCCCAGCACCAGCCCCCCAGGTTCTGCCTCCACCTGCCCCACCCCACCCCTCTGCAGGAGGTGGGATCCCTCCCCTAAAGGTGCTTAACAGTTTGTGGCCAGGGCTGCCTCGACGAGGCTCAAAAAGATGCACACACAATATGAAGACCATGTCTGGGGTCCCCAAGCCAAGGAGCCCAGACTGGAATCCCCGCTCACAGCCTGGCTCCCCCTTCACCCCATCTCAGGGCCTGCCCGGCACAGGCCCCAAGCCAGCCTCTGGTCTCGCTTGGCAGACACGACCTCTTGGTGCTGCCTCTTCCCAGGAGCAGGCTGGGCCTGGGGGAGGTGACCAGGACACCAGAGGAGCACAGCTGGCCGGAGGGGCAGGGCACCCCGAGCTCTGCCTGCAGACAGCACATTCCCCCAGAGGCTTAGGGGGCTGAGAGGCCACGGTGCCATCACGGCACCTTCCCCGACCCTGCCCGTGGGTGCAAACAGGAACACGAATGCACTGGAGCACAGGCATGCCGTGAAGCACACGTGCGCATGGGAGCACACACAGGCACTGGCACGCACACACTGGGACACACGCAGGTGCTAGCGTGCACAGACGGGAGCACACGCCTGTGCTACTGCACACACATGCATGGGCGCACCGTCGTGCCCTGGTTCACACACACACAGGGCGAGGAAGGGGTGGGGCGGTGGGCTGTGTCTGCGCCCACCCACGCTGGATCACCCAGCCCTGCCCGTGGGGTCTCCGCCCTCTGCAGTTTGAGCCCACCCCAGCCGCTGTCTGGGCCTGGAGTCAGCAGGGCACTGCCGGCTGGCCCACGGCCGAGTCCGGCCCCGTGGTCCAAGGGCTGGAAGGTTCACACTTGGCCCGTCAGAGGCCTGCAGATACCATGGGCGCCGCGCTGGGCTGGTGACCTTTGGCCCAGCCAGCAGAGTCGTCCCTCTCTCCCCCGAGCCTGACTCACCCTGCTGGCACATGGGCCCCACGTAGCCGTCCACGCAGTGGCACTGCCCACTGACAGCGTCGCAGTCAGCCCCACCCCCGCAGGAGCAGCGCAAGGCACAGCCTGGCCCGAAGAAGCCGCTTCTGCAGCCTGAGGGCACAAGACACGGGAGAGACGGGCCTGAGTGCCACTCCCGTCTGCCTGCGGCCGGGACCCCAGGCTTCGGGCCGCCCCGTGGGGGATGTGCGGGAGCAAGGACCTCGGGCCTCAGCTTCCCTGTCCTGCAGGAGCTCTCACATGGGAAAGCGCAGGGCACCAGGCACCGGCCCAGGATCACTGCCCCGCCTTCCCGCCCAGCCCCCGGCTGGCAAAGGGGAGCTGGCGGTCAGGGATGCTCCCTCCAGGGCAAGACGGCCAAGAGCCATGAGGACGTGTGTGGAGCCCCCAGGGCCGGCGCCTCCTCCCGGGCACGTCTGGGAGGCTGGCACGTTTCCTTCCCACCTAACTGGGCCCACGCCCAAGGGAGAGGCTAACGGGGGACTCAGGTGGGGACCAGAGGGCGGGACTGGCCTTGACAACCCGAGCAGGAGCTCCGTGCTGGGGGCCCTGCAGAGGGAGGGGTTGGGCACGGTGCCCAGGCCACACGTGGCACAGGTGGGGCTCCTTCAACACGGTCAACAACACTGACAGAGACCCACGCCCATGGCCCCCACCAAGCGGGACCCCAGACTCACCCAGGTCACAGGTGGCCCCCATGAGCCCCGGGGGGCATAGGCAGTGGCCGGTGACGGGGTCGCAGGGCACCCCATCCTCGCAGTCACACTGCTGGTTGCAGCCTTCTCCAAATGAGCCCGACTCACACCCTGGTGGGGGCAGTGGGCTTAGCATCACCTGTCCCGTACCCGGGGGTGAGGGGCCGGATGGAGAACGTGGGCGCACGGACCACTCACCCTTCTCGCAGAACTGGCCACGGAAGCCGGCAGGGCAGAGGCACCTGCCACTGACGGGGTCACAGGGGGCGCCGTGCTGACACTCGCACGTCCCCCGGCAGCCAGCCCCGTGGAAGCCAGCGGGACAGGCTGAGGGAGACCCGGGTTGGAGCTCCTGACTCAGTTTGCCCAGAGTGAGCAAAGGACCGGGTCAGGGGCCCAGCTCCCCTGTCCTCCCACCCAGGCCCGGCCCTGAGCCGGGACCTCTGGCCCGGGAGCCCCACCGAAGCTGGGGTCAGGCCTCATCTCATCGGGCCCCCGCGGGGAGTGACACGGAAAGCGGAGGAGCGGATGCCGGGACAGGGGCCGACCCCACGACTCACGGTGCTCGCAGGCCTGGCCGTAGAAGCCGGGGCCGCAGTGGCAGGCGCCCGACGAGGGCTCACAGGTGCCGTGGTTGCGGCAGGAGCATTCCAGGCGGCAGGCGGCACCGTAGCGCCCAGCGGGGCAGGCTGGGGAGGGGGCCGGCGGGTCAGCCTCCTGCCACGGGAGAGCAGGGGGCACGGGGCTGGCCCCTGGGCACTAGCCTGATCCGCGGGAGCCCGGCAGCCTCGCCCGGCCCTACGGCAACCTGCGGCCCCCGCAAACGCCCTCGAGCTATGACCCCCCTCGGGAGCCTAGGGCCCCCCACCCTGCCACCACCACACCGGGTACGGCCTCGCTCCCCTGCAGGTACCACCCCTGCAGCTCACACGGCGATGTGGCCCCCAGGCTACCCCGGACAGACACTCACCCAGCTCGCAGTGCAGCCCGGTCCAGCCCAGGCCGCAGGAGCAGCTGCCGCTGGCGGCGTGGCACAGGCCCCCGTTCCTGCAGGAGCACATGTGCTCACAGTTCACACCAAACCGGTTCTGGGGGCAACCTGGGGACAGTCGGGCACTGCTCAGAGCTCTGGCCCAGGGACGCAACCCCCAGATCTGACAGTCATTCAACAAACACTCCCCGGGCCTCTCAGAACCAGTCCCTGCCCCCCGGGCACACACGTGCCAGGAAACAACACCAACCACATCCTGCCCGTTCATCCATCCTCCACAGATGCCAGGCCTGATCGGCGCTGAGGATAACACAGGACGAGAGGGACCAGGGCCCGCCAGGGGCTGTGAGTGCCTGCCCAGCTGGCGGCAGGGGGTTAGGGAAGTCTTCCTGGAGGTGGTAGCACAGAGGAGGCTGGGCAACCCTGCACTCCAGGTGGCCCCTGTTCACACGCTGATTGACCCATGGCTACCGTCCTCCCCTGCGGGCCTAGGGGAGTGTGACCGGCCCCTTGACGAGGACCAGAGGGCAGCAGGGGGCTCAGACCTACCAGGGTATGGGGCCAGGCCAAGCAGGGCCTTGAGGACTGTGCATGCCATCGTAAGCATGAGCCCCACCACAGTCCCCAGGGACTGCCCCAGCTCCCCACCATGGGCTGGGCTCCAGGCCTCCCTCTCTGTGGGGTCCCTGGCCACTGGGCCCGGTAGAAAGGCCAGAGGGACCCCAACCCAAGAGGACATCAGCCAGAAGGCTGGCTCCGTCCTCAGACGAAACAGCCGCCTGACCCCTCCTGCTGGGGGGGGCTCTGGGTCAGAACGGGTTCATCCCCCACTGGGCACAGGGAACTGGACAGGTCACTTGATGGCCTGAACCTTGGAGTCACAGGTCAAGACAAGGCGTGGGATGCTATCGGATGACCCAATGACCCGAGTGGACGCTGCTGTCAACACAAGCTAGACCCTCACTTATCCTCAGGGCACTTGGGGGATTAATGGTGGGGACCCAGTTCTCCGCCAGTGACCCCAGGGCTTCACCCCATCACCCTCCCCCCGAGGCTGAGGGAGTGATACCCATGAAGTATCCAAGGCAGCAGGGGGAGCAGGCTCTCACCGTGCTCACAGTGGACGCCGGTCCTCCCGGGGGGGCAGGAGCAGGTGCCGGTCACGGGGTCACAAGCCGCCCCCTGCCCACAACTGCACACGTGGGCACAGCGGGGGCCAAAGCGGCCGTGTGGACAGGCTGCCAGGAGGAAATGGGAGGGTGGCCACTCCAGGCAGGATCCCCCCTCTCTGCCGTGTCAACCCGGGACAGGGCGGGATGGGCCAGGGAAGGCGGGGTGGGGAGACTCCCTTGTCTGCCCAGATGCGGCGGGGCTGCCTGCTGCCACGCCCCCTGCCTGCTGGCTCTGCTGGGGGCCGGCCTGCGCTGCGTTTCGCGTGACTCACGGCGGCCCCCGCCCACCCTGCCAGCCCAACCAGGATTCCAGATGATTGGAAAGGCCCCACCTGGCTCAGGGAAAGGCCATTCTTTCGGCAGCATGCCCAGCTGGCCTCTGCACGGCCCCTGGTGGACATGGCCTGAGCCGGGGGCACAGCACACGGCCAGGCAGAGCTGGCCGGCAGGGATGCTTTGGTCACATGGAACCCCCAGCTTAGCCCAGTCTGCGGCCAGGCCCCGGGGGGCGGGCCCAAGAAGGGGGTGGTCAGGGGCTGTCCTCCCCGCAGGCTGGCTAACCCTAACCACCGAGGCGCAGGGAGGAGCTGCCCCTGCCCTCACCCTGGCCACTCACCGAGGCTGCAGTCCGTTCCGAGGAACCCAGATGGGCAGTGGCAGGCCCCTGTGGCCACGTCACAGGAGCCCCCGTTGAGACACCCACACAGCTGCTCACAGCCGGGCCCGAACCGCCCGGGCGGGCACCCTGCAGGGGGAGGGGCCAGCTGCCAGGGGCCAGGGGGGCTCACAAAGCCCCTGACCTCCCACGTCATCCTTCCCAAGGGCCCAGCGGGCAGCATGGGCACACTCACGTTTCTGGCAGCCGGCACCGTGGTAGCCAGCGGCACACACGCAGGCCCCCGAGGCAGGGTGGCAGGCCTGGTCCTCGCCGGGACACTGACACTTCTGCCCACAGTTCTCCCCAAAGGCACCGGGCGGGCAGGCTGGGGTGAGGAGGCAGGAGGTCAGTGCCGGCCCTGCCTGGAGTGGGCATCCTCCCGGGAGTCGCCTCCCGGAGCCCCTCCTGGGGGTAGAGGTTTGGGGCCCAGCACAAGGGCACACGTGGCCTGAGCCACCCACTGCCCAAGGGCCCGCCCAGGTTGGTCACCTACCCTGCTCACAGCCGGGCCCAGTGAAGCCTGGGGGACAGTGACACTCTCCGGTGATGTGGTGACAGGCAACGCCGGGTGGGCACTGGCAGCGCTGGGCACAGGCCTCTCCAAACCAGCCAGGCGGGCAGGCTGCAGGGAGGCATGGGCCCGGAGGGGTCATCGTGTGAAGGGCCCAGCCCCACCCGGAGCACCAGCGGAGCTGGGGGCTCGCCATTCTCACACCGCAAGCCCCTCAATCCCGGCGGGCAGAGGCACGCCCCGGTGACGCGGTGGCAGGCGGCCCCCCGCCGGCAGGCACAGTTCTCCTCTCACAGAGAACCCGAAGGCGCCCTTGGGACAGGCTGCGGGGAAAGAGGCGGGCGGGCTGCTCGGGGAGGCTCCCTGGACAGAGGCGGGGAGGCCCCGGGAGCTCAGCCCACAGCCCTGCCCCCTACCTGCCCGTTGCCCACCCCGGGGAGGCCTCCACACCCTGGCGTGAGCCAAGGCCACACCGGAGGGGCTCTAACCCGCCCCACTCACGGCTCTGGCACTCATCCCCGGTCCAGCCGGCCGGGCAGCGGCAGTGGCCTGTGTGCCGGTCACAGAGGCCGCCGTGGAGGCACCCGCAGACGTGGTGGCAGCCGGCTCCGGAGAACCCCGGGGGGCACTCTGTAGAGGCTGGGGCAGGGGAGGGGACCGGTGAGGGTCCAGCCCCTGGGGCCCAGGACACCCCCGCCCGCCCCTGCTTCCCGCACCCAGAGCCTCGGATCCCGTGTCCTTGGGAAGGAGGGGTGCCCAGTGGGCTGGTGACACTGCAGGCCACACCCCAGGACCCTGACCCCCAACTCCAGGCAGCCACAGGGGGAGGGGGCTGCACCGAGGCACACCGGGGCGCTGGCCCTGGGTTCCAGACCACAGGGTCCCTCCTTCCTCCTCCGCCCGCCTGCCCGGCGCTCACCTTTCTCACAGGCCAGCCCAGCCCAGCCCTCGGGGCAGGTGCAGTGGCCTGAGACAGGGTCACAGGTGCCCCGGTTCTGGCAGAGGCAGGAATGCTGGCAGTCCTTGCCGTAGAGGCCTGCAGGGCAGGCTGGGGACGGAGAGAGAAGTGACCTGCAGCATCCCCGCCAGCCAGGCCGGGGGCCTGAACCCTCGGAGGGCCAGCCCATTGGACCTGAAGGCCCGCCACAAAGGGCAGGGACCTAGGGCTGCCTCTAGGATGACCTGCTCCAGGACTCCCTGGGCCCAGATGCCCAGCCTCCGGGGGCTCAGGACTGAAGGGTATGGTCCTAAGCCTTCCTCCCCTGCCCCGGTGCCCCATGGCGGGGGCATGGCCCCCGCCCTCCCTGCCCTCCATTCCCAGTGAGCTGTGTGTCCACCTCGTGCCCGACACGGTGTGACCTTGCACGGCCCAGGGAGGGGCAAGCACGTTGCCTGACCCCAGACTCCTGGGCAGGGCTTACCCTGTAGGCAGGTGGGCCCCATCCAGCCAGGGCCACAGCGACACTGCCCGTGAACAGGATCACAGGAGGCCCCATTAAAGCAGGAGCAGGCCTGGCTGCAGTTGTGGCCGTACGTGTGGGCTGGGCAGGCTGCAGGAGAGAGGGGCGGTCAGGGGCCGGAGGGACGGACCCCGGGAGGGGCTGCAGCAGATGGTCTCGGGCTGCTGTGGTCCATCTGCCCCTCCCTCTGGCCTGGGCACCAGTCAGGGTGGCCACAGATAAGGACTGACCCTAACCCTAACGGGCAGCACCCAGGGCTGATGGGGGCCTCACGCACTCTGGGCACAGCGGGGACCCCGGCGGCCAGGAGGGCAGAGGCAGGAGCCGTTTACGGCGTCGCAGGGCACCCCGGTGCTGCAGTCACAGGCGCGGTGGCAGTCCACTCCGAAGAAGCCGGCAGGGCAGGCTGCAGGCAGGGGGCGGTGATGGGAGATGGCCAGGGGTCATGGGTCCCCACCCACATGCCCGGCCACCCCGGCCTGCACCCTGGCTCACCGCGCTCACAGAAGGTTCCCCTCCAGCCGGCCGGGCAGGTGCAGGCCCCACTGACATGGTCACAGGCTGCCCCGTGCTCACACTGGCACTGCCGCCCACAGCCCGGCCCGAAGTAGCCCTGGGGACACCCTGAGACACCAGACCATCAGCTGGGGGGACGGTGAGCCTGACCTAATCCTCCCCAGGCCTCCACCACCACCGGGCCAGGGCCCGGGACTGTGGGGCAGGAGAAGCCCCTCCATACCCAAGGCCTCTGCACCTGTCCCCCAGGTAGGAACCGAGCCCCGAGCCCTGGGGAGGAGGGAGCCCCAGGCCCACTCAGACCCACCAACCCGGCCAGGGCAAGGCCCTCGTTCCTTAGCAGACACCTTCCTCCCCTCCTCCAGGTGCCAGGTGTCCTGTGGGGCGCAACTGGCCCCACCTCTCCCTGCTGCGCCAGGTGGGCCTTCTGTTGGGCCCAGGCAGGTGGGAGGGTGGAGCCTGGCCCAGGCTGGGGAGGGATGGGGGTGGGCTCAGGCAAGGAGACTCCCTGTTTGTCCAGGGACAGGAAGGCAGGACTAGGTCCCCGACACTTGGGCGTGTGCACATTCGCGTATGCATGCGCGTGTGCGCGTGTGCGCGTGTGCAGGCGGGGCCGGGACTCACGCTGCTCGCACCACAGGCCCACATAGCCGGCCTCACACAGACACAGGCCGCTGATGGCGTCGCAGCTCCCGTGGCCTGCACTGCAGTTGCAGGTGTGGCTGCAGTCGGGCCCCCAGTGGCCGCTGTCACAGGCTGCAACAGGGGCCGGGTCACCCTGTGCAGGTGACCACAGCCACGATGGGGTCCGGGGCCCTCCCCGGGGCCTGGGCGGAGGCTTCCCCAGGGCAGGGCAGGGACGCTTGCACACCAGGCCGCCTACCTCTCTGGCAGCTGAGGCCGGTCCACCCCGGGGCGCAGCTGCAGTGGCCAGTCACCGGGTGGCAGAGCCCGTCGTTGACGCAGGAGCATCGCATCTGGCAGCTGGGCCCAAACCAGCCTGCTGGGCAAGCTGCAGGGAGGGCAGGGTGAGCGCACTGGGGACACGGGACACTGGGGCAGGGGGACACGGGTACGGGACACAGGGGTGGGACACGGGGGCAGGGGGACACGGGTACGGGACACAGGGGTGGGACACGGGGGTCGCAGGTGGGGCCGAGGTCGGGGCGGCACTCACTGTCCTGGCAGCGGCCGCCCATGAAGCCGGGGCGGCACAGGCAGGCTCCAGTCTCAGGCTCACAGGAGGCACCGTGCTCGCACGCCGGGCATATCTCCTGGCAGCCGAGCCCCCAGCGACCCTCAGGACAATCTAGCCCCACCACAGCCAGTCAGTCTCCCCTGGGGCCTTGCTGGGCCCATCGGGAAGCAGGAACTTCTGTTCCCACCTGAGCTGTCCCGGAGGAGGGAGAGGGACAGGTCACGGGAACCCCCAGCCTCCTCATGGGCTGCTGGCTATAGGGCGTCCACCCCCAGAAAGGGAGCCCCTGCCCTAGAATGGCTCAACAGGCAAAAGGGGGGCACCCAGAGTGAACAGTGCCTAGAGGACAAGCCACAGGCCCGCGGAGGGCTGGGGGCCGCTGGTCAACCTGTCTCCACGGCTGACAGTTCCTAGTCATGGCCACATGGCCACAGGGAGGCCACAGATGCCCACGTCCAGACCCAAGGCTGGTTGGTGTGAGCTCTCGCAGTTGCTGTGGACTGGCCTGGGGTCTGCAGGGCTCCAGGGCTGAGGCCAGGGCTCCCCAAACACAGCTCAGTGCTGGGGTCCCCAAACACAGCCCAGAGTTGGGGTCCCCAAATAGGATCCAGGCTGGGCTCCCCAAACACAGACCGGGGCTGGGGTCCCCAAACACGGCCTGGGGCTGGGGTCCCCAAATGAGATCCAGGCTGGGCTCCCCAAACATGGCCCGGGGCTGGGGTCCCCAAATGGGATCCAGGCTGGGCTCCCCAAACACGGCCAGGAGTCATGCAGCCCAGGGCGGTTAGGAGAGCACGGGACAAGGCTGCCACTCACCTGCCGCACAGTCAGCCCCGGTCCTCCCAGGAGGGCACAGGCACCGCCCCGTGACCAGGTCGCAGGGGGCGCCCTCGCAGGAGCAGAAGCCTGAGCAGTTCTTGCCGAACGTCCCGGCCGGGCACTCTACGGGGGAGGGTGGGGGGCCTCAGCCACCACCACAAGGAGCTGCCGTCCTCCCCTTGCGGCCCCGCCCCGCCCGGGGCACCTGCCCCCGGCACCTGCCCCCTGCCCCAGCAGCATTGCTGGACACAGCTGTGGTCCCCTGGGTGATGAGGGCGGTCACGGGAGTGGGCAGGAGACGGGGGACATGGAGCAGGACGAGGAGGGGCCTGCTTGGGCTGACCCTCCTTGGGGAGTGGTGGTGAGGGGCAGCCTGGAGACCACAGGCCAGCAGGGCTCGGGGGGCGGGCAGCCAGGACCCTGGAGAGCAGGTGCAGGGCTGGCTCTGCCTTCCTCTCACTTTGGTGCACCCTGGGGACCCCCTGCTGGTCACCCCCGTGTTCAGGAATGAGAGCGGCCAGGTGGCTCCGGGCCCACAGCAGGGCTTCGGGAAAGAATGCAAGGGCCGCGGAGCCTCGCGCCCACCCGTGAAGGCTGCAGTGGCTGCTCTAGTGGCCTTGCAGGGCGCCGCGCCAGACCTCACACCTGCCCTGGCTGGGGAGGCAACGCGGTGGAGGGAGGGTCCTGCCAGCCCCAGCACCGTGTGGCTACCCCAGTGCTGCTGGAGGGAAAGCTCCCAGCTCAGGAAGGCCAGCACGGACCTGGAGAGGGCGTGCTGAGGTACCCTCCACACCAAAGAATCAGAGCCCACCCCGCACCCAAACACCCAGCGGGGCTGAGAACTGAGGACGCTCCCTGCCTGAGGGGCGTGAGGTGTCAGGGGGTGGGCGGGCGCCAGGCCTGGGGTCTCCTTGGGCCCCGAGATGAGCTCCGGACAAAGAACACACCCTGGTGAACTGTTGCCGTGAGGGCCCATGGCGTGCGGGCACAGGCCCGCCCACTGGACCGCAGGTGCAGCTCAGGGCACTCACACAGGCACCCACGCAGTGCGGACCGGGGCGGGCAGGGAGGCCCAGCGGGGCCGGGTGGAGCTGTCCCGCCACCTAGGGGAGCCCCCGCTCCACTGACTGGGGGCAGACGCGTGTTTGGGGGTTAATACTTTCCAGACCTAACAGCAGCGGGGAGCCCGTTACTGCTGTAAAAATATGTGTGTCATTTCCTGTGGCTCATCCTTGGGGCCCTGGAGGCTTTTAAAGAAAAAAGGAAAAGAAAGACAAAGAAAACCAGCAGGGAAGGGCTGGGGGTGAAGGCCCTTCCGTGTCTCAGCACACAGGCCGACAAAGAGGGCAGGTGCAGGCAGGCCTGCCGTGTGCTGGAGTGCAGGGGGAGACTGACCCCTCGGCTGGGGCTGCGCGGTGGCCCCCAGGCCACTTAGGGGCAGCTGGGCGGGCAGCTCTGGCTAAGGGGGACTCGAGCCGCTGCCCCGGTCGGGGTCACACCAGTCACACCGCAGGCCCCCTCGGCCCCCACCTGCCCGCCCGCTGATGGGTGAGGACAGTGTGCCAAGGGAGGTCCCAACCTACCTGCACCCCGTCGGCGGCCACGGCAGCCCCACTGCTCAAAGCCAGGGCTCCCCCATGTAAACGAGGGGCCCCCAGCCTCCAGCCTTGCCCGTGCTTGGTGCCCACTCATGCCGCCCCCCAGCCCGGGCGTCCACGTGGAGGGCCTTTGGTCACCACCCACGCCCCACGCCGGCACCTCCGGCCCAGACTTCGCTCCGAGCCAACACCCTCGGGAGCAGCCTCTGTCCTCCTGGCTCAGACCCACCAGGAAGGAGCCCCTGGCCCAGCTTCCAGCACAAATCTCACTTAGTGTGTCCTGTGATAGAGTGAGTGGGCAGGTGAGGGAGGGAGGGGGCAATCTTGGAGAGGCACTGGCCCTTCTCCAGGCCTCCCTGCACGTGCGTGCACATGCGCACACACACACACACACACACACACGAGTTCCCGCCCTCTCGGGTGCACAGAGACAGGCAGACCTGTGGCTGAGTCACCACTGCGTGACCAGGGTGGGGACATGGCAGGTCAAGGTGCCACCAGGACCAGCACTTCTGGTGCCCGGAGCCCAGCACGGGCCAGATGACCTGCACCCCACCCGCACACCAGGGCTGGTCGCTCACCTTGGCTGCAGTCCTCCCCCTGGTAGCCGGCAGGACACTGCTTCCCACACTGGCCGCTAACGGGGTCACAGGCCACGCCCGGGGGGCAGGTGCATGCCTGCCGGCAGCCTGGCCCAAAGAAGCCCGGCTGGCACTCTGCAGGAGGAGAGGGGAGAGGGGTCTGCAGGGTTCCGCCGGCCCTGAGGCCCTCCCTCCGCAGCTCTGCACTCACCGTCCTGGCACCGTTCGCCCCCGAAGCCCGCCTTGCAGGCACAGCTGCCGTCCCTCCTGTCACACGCGCGCGTGTTCCGCTGCTCACACTGGCACTCCTCCGAGCAGCCCGGCCCGAAGGCCCACGGTGGGCAGGCTGCACCCCAGAACCAACCGTGAGGGGACCTGCCCCCTGCGAGCGCCCACCCTCCCCAGCCCAGGGTCTCCGGGACCCCACACAGAGCCGCTGGTTTGTGCCCATTCCACAGATGAGAAACAGGGTCTCAGAGAGGCACTTCCCAGCCAGGAAACGCTCAGGTCCTCACTGCCTCCCTCTATACAATCCTTCTACAAAGAGCTGCTAGGATGAAGTCTGCTTGCTTTTAGCCAGCATCCCACCGCCTCTCCCATCCCAGGTGTCTATGGACGCAGAGAGGGGTGACCCCATCGGGGGCTCAGGACTTGCTGCCAGGAATGTCCTGGAGCTCTGTGCCCTGGAGCTTCCGAGGGAGGCCTGCCCCTGTCCACGCTCAGCCCACCCACCAGCCTGGCTGGGGCTGGCACCGCCCACCCGGACAGACACCCTGGCGGCCATTGCAGTCCAGAGGACGTGGCTTTGAGCCCACAGACCCCACACCCCAGCCGGGGCACTTGCTGAGCCCCCGCATTCTCATCTGTAAACAGTGACAGTCCAACACAAGCTGGACCACGGGCGGGAAGCACCCGGCCCACGCTGTGGCCCCGCCCCCCGGACATGGGCGGCCAGTGGGCAGTGGGACTCACCCAGGTGGCAGAAGCGGCCATAGAGCCCCGGGTCGCAGAGGCAGGCCCCGTAGAGGCGGTGGCACCGGCCCCGGTTGGCACAGTGGCACTTCTTAGCGCAGTGCTTGCCGTAGAAGCCTCTGGGGCAGCCTGGGGGAAGGGGAGCCTCTTGACTGCCCACCCGGACATGGCCCCCGCCCGAGGAGATGCTCCAAGGGGCCCCAGGACCAGCACAGGAGTCAGGAGAGACCTGGGCCCCCAGCAGCCTGAGGACCCTGCACCCCAGACAGGGAGGGTCCCGGGGGGTGGCGAGGGCATCACGAGGGCAGGGCAGCCATGAAGTGCACCCCATGGATGCGGCCATCTGCCCTGGCTGGCCCGTGCCCCTAGGGTCTGTGGCCTGGATGGCGGCCAGAGTGGGATGCCAAGCACGTCCCCAGCACACACATGGGAGACGCTCAAAGAAAGCCCACCCTCCTCGTCTGACCGGCATCTGCAGCGTCCTGACATCTGTCCCTCGGTGGTCACCTAGCCTGAACCTCTGGGCCTCACAGAGGGAAGGACACGGGCCCAAGCTCAGGGGGCCCAGGGCCAGGACAGGGCTCTGGCATTCCTTCCCAAAACGCTCCCCTCCAGCTCTGTCCTGCTCCCGTCCTGCCTACTGAAGGGCCTCAGGGAGCTGGATGGTGACCCCAAGGTACGTCCACATCCTATCCACCAGGATCACCAGGTGGGGCCATCCTGCACTGTCGGAGCAGGCCTAACCCAACAAGTGTCCTTAGAAGAGAAAGGAGAGGGAGGCCGGAGACGAGAAGAGGAGGCCACGGGGAGACAGAGGCACAGACTGGGGGGAAGCAGCCACAAGCCTGGGGCACCTGGAGTCTAGGAGACTAGTACGGGGTCCCTGAGAATTGGAACGAACGTCCTCAAGCTCACCTGCACGGGCACACTTTACCCACAGGACCCCGACTGAGACCTGGTCTCCAGGAAGCCACACCACGTCCTGAGCAGAAGCTCAGAAGCTCTAAAATGCAGACGCTTTATCTGCCGGCAGTCCCTTGGGTCCGTTCAGGGCCCATCACACATACAGCGCCCAACAGGCAGTGGGCTTTCAGCCTCGGCAGAATAGGGATGGCAGATCGCAGGGGAAGATAGGCAGGGACGCTAACCAAGCCAAGAAGGTGACCAGAGGGAGGGGGTGGAAAGCCCTGCCTGGCCGCCCCGGGGCTTAGAAACCTGCCCCACAGAGTTCCCACGGGCAGGGGACAGGTCCACTGATTGCTGCCATCCGCTGCTAAGGCAGAAGTCCTTGATATGTTAGCTACATCCGCCAGCAAAAGAAGCAGAAACTTAAAGTTCTGAAGACTTTAAGATGAAGCATCAAGCACCTGGGAAACTTATGTGGACTCTAGTTCCTCCAGAAATGTTGCAACTTCCAAGTTAAAAAGGATGGTAATGTCGTCCCATGCAGCCGCAGCCCAGGCGTGCTCCCTTCTGCAAATCCCACCCAGCCATCATATAGCTCTCCTTGAATGCTTCCAGGAACAGGGAGCTCACTACCTCCCCGGAGACACAGCACGAAAGTGCTATTCTTCCAACAAGTCCTAACCACCTGCTATAGTCAGGCCCCAGGAGAATCATCAGATGTAGAAAGCTCAATGCCTCTTCCACTAAAGGGTCTCATCCTTCCCCCAGAAGGAAGGAGACTAGGAGCTGAGAGGTAATGCCCACCCCTGCCCTCCACCCAGAGGACAACCCTGGAGGCACAGGAAGGGCTGCACCCACCGTCCTCACAGCGGGCTCCACTGACACCCGGAGGGCAGCGGCAGGCCCCCGTCACAGGGTCGCAGGTCCCGCCGTTCTGACAGCTGCAGGAGAAGCTGCAGTTCTTCCCGAAGGTGTCTGGGGGACAAGCTGCAGGGGACACAGAGAAGCACAAGGGTCACTGGCCCGCAGAAGGACTCGGGGCCCAGAAGCCCCTCCAGAGACGCTGAGACACCCTCCTGGGGGTCGAGCCACCCAGTTCAAAAGCAACTTCCCAGAGTAGCACCCGATGGCACTCGTGCTCCCTGCCCCTGCCCACGGGCATGGCAGACATCTCTAATCAATCGCCCCATCCTCTCCCTCTGAACTCCGACACGCCCACCTTCTCAACCAGCACTTTCAGAGTGGGTCACTGGCAGACCCTCAGAGACGGTCACTACGGCCCTTGAGACTACTGGGGTCGCTGGACAGGGCGTGGACAGGCTCTGGACAGAGCCTGCGAAAGCAGCTTTCAAATGTGCTTCGGCTACCAACTTGGTGCGTGGCCCGGGGAGGTGACCTCTCCCCTCTGGGACTCGGGCATGACTGGCCCACCCGCTCGCTGCTCTTTATGTCTTAGTTGTTGGCTTGTCGCCAGACCCCCCGTCCACCGTGACATCTGTGAGGGGCAGACAGCAGGCCCTGCTAGCCCCTGGGGTCTCCCAGCGCCCAGAACAGGGCCTGGCAAGGAGCAGGAAGCCAAGAGACCCTGAATGAACGAGTGAATGAGTGAACGGATGGACCTGTGGAGCCCCTGCCCAGGGCCGGCGGGCAGGCGTAAACCGTGTGTGCCGCGCGGGTCCTGGGGCTCAGGGGCCCCGCCCACACCACGCCCTCACAGCAGCCTCACCCAATGAGTGAACGGATGGACCTGTGGAGCCCCTGCCCAGGGCCGGCGGGCAGGCGTAAACCATGTGTGCCGCGCGGGTCCTGGGGCTCAGGGGCCCCGCCCACACCACGCCCTCACAGCAGCCTCACCCTCACTGCAGATGAGCCCGGTCCAGCCGTCGGGGCAGTCACAGCCACGCAGGCTGGGGAGGCAGGTCCCCCCATTCCTGCAGTCAGCGCAGGTCAAGCTGCAATCTGGGCCAAAGGAGTCATCCAGGCAGACTGGGGGACACAGCGGGAGAAGGGCCTCAGAGCCTGGCCCATGGCGCTGGACCCCGCCCAGCACCAGGCCAGAGAAGGGGCACAAGGGACGTCCTCAGGCTGTGAAGGCCCCATGTGGGTGAGCAGAGACGTGGGACCCAGATGGGGGGCCGGGAAGGGCTCTAAGCAGAGAGCTAGTGGCCCATCCCAGGCTCAGCCCCGGGCGCGCTGGGCAAACTGACCAAGCAGCTTGGCCTCTCTGCGCCTTGGTCCAACGAGGCCCTCACGGGAGCCCTTCCTCAGACCCAAGACCGCAGGGTGGGCAGCAGCCGGGCCGAGGGGGCGCTGGTAGAGAAGCCCTGGGGACGGGCGACCTCTCACCAAACTTCTCTTGCAGTGTGTGTTCGCCCCGCGCCGCCTCCTTCTCGGCCCCGACGTGGTCATCTTGGAAGAGGTGGGGCAGCTCGTCCTGGAGCACCGCTATGTGCGGGAGGGGCTGCACCAGGGGCAGGTGGCCGTCCAGGCCCACCTCGGGCATCTCCAGGGCTGGGCGGAGCACAGAGGGCCCTGAGACCCTGCCGCCCCCCCCGGCCTCCCCGGGCTTGGACTCCCTGCCCCTCAGTGCCCAGAGGCAGCTCCGGGCCTGAGCCCCACCCCAGGGCCCCTCCTCACCCCAGCCACTCCTGACCCTACTTCTCAGGACAGAGGAGGCTCCGGGCTCTGAGGCCCTGACCCATGCCACGTCTACCCCGGCTGTCCTGGCTCCCATGCTGGCCCTAGGGACCCTGAGCACGGAGCGGGTGTGGGGACAGGAGCAGCTCTCTGGCCCTCTGGACGCTGCCCTCGGTCCCGGGAACCGCGTCCGTCCTCTCACCTGGGCAGGGCAGGAGCCGACTCCAGGGCCCCTGAGTAACACCCTGCCTGGGGGCGCCTGTCTGTCCGGCCCCTCCCCCCAGCTCTGCTGCCCCCGGCCTGTCCCACGGCGAGAGGCAGGACAGAAGTGGGGTCCGTCCAGCCAGGAGGGTGGGGTCCCCATGGTGCCCAGCAGAGACTCACGGCTGCAGCCCCGGCGGTCCTCGCCCAGCAGGTAGCCATCCTCGCAGGAGCACTGAAAGGAGCCGGCCAGGTTCGTGCAGCGGTGCTCACAGCCGCCACGGCCGGAGGCGCACTCGTCCACGTCTGCGGGCACACCCAGGGCGGCTGGCGCCTGTCCTCCGGGGGTCGGGGTCTCGGGGGCCCCTCCTGCCCCGGCCCTGCCCGCTGCACAAGGGCCTGCTGGGTGATACCCAGGCCACAGCCATCCTCCTGTACCCAGGGTCAGAGGGACGGGGTGCACTGCCTGAGGGAGGCCAGGCTGGGAGCAGCCAGTGGTGCAGGCCCAGCCCGAGAAAAAGACAGTGACCTCAGGCGGGGGACGGAGTGGGCAGGTCCCCACAGCCCTGCCGATGGCAGGGGCCCAACCAGCACCCACTCCCCAGCCAACACAGCTGCCTACCACTCACCCTCACAGCCGCAGCCGTCGGCGCCAAGCTGGTAGCCGGCATAGCAGCTGCACTCATAGCCGCCAGGGCTATTGGTGCAAACCTGCTGGCAGCACGGGGAGTCGGCACAGTTATCGACATCTGCAGGGCACACACCACAGCCCGGCTGGCACCCAGGTGCCC
>NW_021703774.1:178909450-178963978 GCF_005190385.1 Monodon monoceros | reverse complement strand
CACACACCACATGCACACCTGCAGGCTCCCACACACACCTTCATGCAACCCCATGCACACAACCCCATACACACAACCACGCACACACCTACATGTAAGTTGCATGTACTCGCATACAATCACACATGCACACATGTCCTGGTCCTGCACACACAGACACACGCAAGACACAGGTCACGGCCCCAGGGCCGTCCCGCCTGCTGTGGGGGCAGACTGGGGGCTGGAGGGTAGTGGGGAGTCATACCGGAAGCAGGGTCTCCCCGTGCAGAGGGCGTGCTCGCACACCACAGTGTTTCGGGTGCTACTCCCGGCACGTGGGCATTTGACCAGGTGGCTGAGCAGAGGTGGAGGTGTGGTGGGCACTTGGCAGGGTGGGTCGCGATGCTGCCTCTCACTAGGCCCCCTCGTACTACTCCCGCCTCCACCCGGGGCAGGACTGGGGGTGATGGGAGGGCGCGTCCTTGTCATGGCATCAAAGCCAGGTGCAGACCCAGGGCAGCAGCAAGTCCCTGGCTTGGGGGTGGGGCGCTTGGGAGGGAGGTGGCACGCACCAATGCACGTCCTCTGGTCCTCGTCCAGCTCGTAGCCATGGGGGCAGGTGCAGACGGGCCCTGTGCTGCTGTGGCTGCAGCCGTGGGAGCAGCCGCCGTTGTCCGCCTCGCAGCTGTTCACTATCTCCATCTCAATCCCTGCGGCGAGACCCGCCACCAGGGACGTGGGACAGGGGCTGGGGTGACACCCCGAGCCGGCATGGCCCTCCCGGCCCCAGCCGCTGCCACTCTGCTGGGAAACAGACAGCACAGAGCTCCTGGGCCAGGCGGGCTCTGGAACCCTCTGTCCTCCTGGGGTCTCCCGTCCTCCTCCCACCCTCCCGGGGCCCACACACAGCCCCCAAGCCCGGCACTGCCCTTGATTGACAAGGAATCTCTGCTCCTCGGCCAAAGCGAGCTGGCAGCCGTGGTGGGCTGGGACTGGGGAGCTGTGTTACCCCCCGCAGGCCCCTCCACGCCCCGTGGTGTTATTGCCCACTGTCCACTCACGGTAGCACTGCCGGCCATCGGCACCCAGCTCGTAGCCTGCGTTGCATACACACTTAAAGGACCCATGAGTGTTGAGGCAGCCGTGGGCACACTGGGCCAGGCCTGTGGCACATTCATCCACATCTGGGTGGGAGACATGGGCGGGGTGGGGGGCTCTGGGCCACTGGCCTGAGAGACTCGGCTCCCAGGGGTGATCTCTGCGGAGGGGTCGGGGCCCAGGGCCCCAGGGCCCTCCCCCGCCTTCCCTCTGAGCACCTGTGCTTTCACCATCGCACTCCAGGTGTAGAGCCGAGCTCCCTCCCAGGGCGAGGAAGGCGTGGCTGGAAGTCTGGGCTCAGGCCCCACCAGCAGCATCAGGTGAGGGACTCTACCTCTCTGAGCCCGCGGTCTCTGAGGTGTGCATGTCCCGCCCTCGCCAAGCCTCCCCCCATCCAGGGCCGGGCACAGGAGGGGCCTTTTACCACCAGCCTCTGGGGGGCCATCCGGAGAAAGCGCACGCTGACATCGAGGGAGAGGCTACCAGCTTCTTCCCCGCAGCCACGTGGCACTGGCCTCAGGACACAAATCCCAGTGTCCCCGACAACTGCTTTGGTCCCACCCCTAAGAGTCCATGGGACGAAGCTGACCCTCAGCCCCGTCTCCCACTGCACCCTCTGAAGCCACCTCCATCCAGAGTGCCAGGACGTGCCCGTCACATTGGCAACGATGCCTAAAACGCTTTCCTGGTGGTGACATGGAACCACAAGCTTCCACACCTGCGGGCCCCGTCTCTCTGATGGCCATCCGGCAGGATGCCTGGGAAAATGACTGCTGCCTGCCCTGGACACACCGTATCGCTTCAGAGTTACGGGGGATGCGCACAGACCCCTCCCCAAGGCTGCTCGTCCAGAGCCGCCTGTAAAGGGAGGAGCAGGGACACCTGAGTCCCATGACTGGGAAACTAACAAACACCGCATAGCGGACACCCATGCAGCCAGGAGGTCGGAGCGCGTTCTAGAAAGCTGTGCCCGACCGGGCTCTGGGATGATGCTAGATGTGCCCACTAACAAACAAGCTGTAGAGACACCTGGAATCCGACACGGGGATGCCACCCGGGTCACGGTGACGCTTCCTCCTCTCTCCTCCCTCACCCTTTCCTGTTTCCCTAACAAGCAGGTACTACTTAGGTAACACGAGAAACATATAAAAATAACAAGGCAACCTGAGATCTGCCTTCCTGCCGACATGAGACTCTCGCTGGGAGCAGCTCCTTGGGTTCCTGCCCCTCCTCTCTACCCTCCACCCCCACCCTGCCCCCCAGCCCCGGAGATAAACCTGCGTCATTCCAGGTCAGCCAAAGGTGACAACAGGGGCCGCCCCACGCCCATAGGCCGGTGCAGGGGGATGCAAGGAGGCGAGCCCCGCACAGCTGACCTGGACCAGCCCGAGGGCAGGGAGGGCGTCTTACCTTCGCAGGCCTTGCGGTCCGCTGCCAGCCGGTATCCTGTGTGGCACTCGCAGTGGGCAAGGCCCCGGAGCGCCCGGCACGTGTGCATGCAGCCGCCGTTCCGATCCGCACACGGGTTCCTCCCTACGGTCGCAGCCAGGAGGCATGGAGGCAAAAGCAAGAGATGGGGGGCTCTGGCAGTTCTGGGTACCTTCTCCGGGGCCTCTCGTGAGGCCCCCACCTGGAGCTCTCACCCCTCCTGCTCTGGCCTGACGGGCTGGGCAGTGGACTCGGAGTAAGATTAGCCCCGGGCATCCCCAAACAACTGCAGAGAAGACAGCAGGGCACCGGCCAGGCCAGCGCTGGTCAGGCCGCGGGCTCACGGCCGGCTCCCCCAGCGCCTCCTCTCCTGTCGGAACCCCCAGCCCCGGGCCCTGTGCCGCTCTGCCGTCACTGCTGGCTTCGGCCCCTCAGACCCACACTCCTGACCCAGGAGCCAAGAGGCCGGGCAGGGTCAGAGCTACTCCCTCAGCACCTGCCCTGCCCCAGTCCCCATTTCCACTTCTCAGGGGTCTCCCAGACCTGCTCCACCTTTTCCATCAGAAGAGCACCCCCTTCCATGACAGGTAGTCCTGCGACCCCAGGGCAAGGTGTCAGACGGGGCCTGGGCAGCCCCCAAGGGCCAGGGCTGGGGTCCCACGTGCCCACGCCAAGCCCAAGGTGGGCCTCAGAACCGGGGGACATGCAGGATGCCCTTCCTTTTCACCCCCGTATCCCCGTCCTGAGCTTCCTGCCCCCCGAAGATGTGTGACCCCAGAGCACAGCCTGACAGGCTTCCTCCCTGGTGCCTGCAGGGGTTGGACGATGCCCCACAGCCTCTCGGCAGCCGAGGGGGCCCCTGCTGTCCCTGAGGCCCCCCTCCAGCACCAGCAGCAAGGCAGGGAGGGGCTCAGGCTGTGGGGTTCCCGGGCGGGTCTGTGGGTGCGTGCAGAACGGGGGTCCCAGTGGGAGTCCCAGCCCTGGCCCTCCCCTTCCCGCCGCTGGTGGCACTCACGCGCGCAGCGCTTGCCATCGTCCTGGAGCTGGAACTCGGGCCGGCACCGGCAGCGGTGCTGGGTCACCGTGAGCTGGACACAGTTGTGTTGGCAGCCGCCATTGCCCACGGCGCAGGAGTTGATGGCTGGGGACCCGAGAGGAGCCAGGTCAGCCCAGGACGACGGCCTGGCCCCGGGCAGCCACAGAGCACCTCCTGCAGGAAGACTCCGGGCCCCTCCAAGCCCCTCCTCCTTCCTGTCCACATCCCAGAAGCAGGGGCTTTGAGAGGGCGACACTGTTCCTGTCCAGTTCGTGGGCCTGGCTTTGCTTCTCGGCCCACACACAGGATACGCAGGGCCGTGGTCCGAATCTGGATCCTCTGGCCCAGCCTGCCCCAGGACTGGGTGTAGGGAGGCACCACAGAGCAGGCCGCCCACCCCATTGGAAGCCCAGCCCCACCCAGCACAGAATGCAAAACACCGGGGTCCCCTAAGAGCCAAGGCGTCCAGGGCTCAGAGTCCGAGCAGGCTGGGAGGCTCCCTGGAGGAGGTGGCAGGCCAGCAAGGGCTGGCGAAGACCCCGACATTCCACTATCTAGGTTATCAGGCCAGGCCAGAGGGGCAGGCGTGGGCCTCCGTGGACGGCCACCATGACCTGCGGGCCTGGCCCCCCAGCTCCTGACGGACCAGTGCAGCTCCTGCCCACCCCAGGCCAGGCCTCACCCCCACCTGGCCTCACACAGTCCCCGCTCCTCCCAGCAGCTGTGGGGACAGCACTTGGTAAGGCCACAGAGCCAGGGACCTGCATCCCGCTCCCAGGATGCCAGGGGTCCAGGTGTTCATGCTCAGGCCCACACGGGGCAAGGCTCTTGCAGGTCAGGCTGGCCGAGTGGGTGCCCAGGTACTGAGTGGATGGGCTGGGGCTGTGCCTGGCGGGGGGTGGGGCCACTCAGAGAGGCTGGGCACCCAGAGAGGGCACCTGGACTCTGGTGCCTCCTTCAAGTCACTGGTAGCGACCTCGCGGTCAGGGAGGGACAGGCCCTGTGCTCTGCAGCAAAGCTTTGAGAATGTGTTACTATCTGTGCCCTGGGGAGGCGCAGGCCACTGCCCAGTGGGCCTGGACCAGAGCAAACCTGAGGCCTGGTACTAAAACACTGCGACCGCCGGGGGGCAGGGCTTCACCCCCAGATGCCACCTGTGCTGTCATCACAGACTGCGGGGCGCCACTGGCCTCAGGGCCCGAGTTTGGAGAGACCATTTATTGTCATGGGTTTTGGGGGCCAGGAGTGGCACGCCCCGCACCACCGACGCCAGTGGGTCCGGGAGCAGCCAGACGATACGCGGAGCACGTGAGCGGCCTCAGGGCTCAGAGCAGCCCAGGCCCACGCTGTCCGCCAAAGGCAGAGCTTCCTTCAAAGCAAGTATGTTCCCCCAAAGTCAAGACACAGCACTCACGATCCTGCCGGCTCCCACATGGGGCGAGTGTGTGAGGAGCCCGTGCCCAGGTCCCCTTCTGGGGCCGAGCCAGCCCTGCTGGGGTGCGGAGGATAGCCAGGGTGGCAGTGTCGTGTGGCTGCCGCGTGTCGGGGAGGCGCAGCAGAGACACGAGTCCCAGGTGGAACGGAGGCAAACAGGGCGGCCACGTCTAACATCCCGCTCAGCCTCTGGGCCCCCTGTCCAGCCACCCACCCCCGACTCTGCTGACCCTCGAGGCCCCACCTGCCTCTCCTGAGACAGCTCTGCTTAAGGCACCGCCATCAACTCCAGAGAGAGGCTTCCGAGCGTGGCCTGAGCCGGCCCATTCCTGGGGCCCCTTTCGTGTTCACACCAACTGCATCCCTGCTCAGAGCTCATAATAGGAATCAGAAGCCCTTCCTGGCAGCGCCGGGCAGGCACACGGAGAGAGGGGCTCGGAGCCTGGGGCAGGGCAGCCGGCTGGGCAGACACCACAGCAGCAAGGACGACCCACAGAGCTGTGGCACAGCTGGAAAGCAGCCCTTCCAGACGGCAGAGCCCCCAAGACGGGCCCAGGGCAACCCAGCTCCGGGCCCACAGGAGCCCACCGGGGGAGAAATCCCAGGCGGGTGGGGGCTACGGAGGGGTCCGGCTCCCCATGCAGCCTCGCACCCTCCCAAGCCTGTCTCTCACTGCTCTGCTGCACAAGTCCCCACGTTCCGGATGCTCCCAAGCTGTGCACACGAGGAAGCCAAGCCCCACGCCATCACCTCGAGCATCCTGCGCCCTGGACTGCCAGAAAGCTGAACAAGGCAGTTTTTCTCGGGCGTTGGGCTGTGCAGCTCAGGAGACAGCCAGCCTCTGCGTGACCAGTGCCCAAAGCTGGGGATGAAGCTTCTAGGCCCCTCGGGTCACTGTGAGACCTGGCCATGGAACCCACATCCCACTGACCCATGCCTGGGTGGTCCCGCAAATCAGAACCAGGCTCAGACCTGAAGCAAAGCTGACAGCCCATCAGAAAATGGGAGACGAGGGGTTTCCATAGCCCCAAAGGGAATTAATGTTTGTGTCCCTCTAAAATTCATATGTGGACTCCTAAAATTCAACCACCGATGTGGCTGTATTTGGGGGTAGGGTAATTAAGGTTAAATGAAGTCATCAGGGTGGGGCCCTGATCAAACAGCATTTGTATCCTTATAAGAAGAGACATAAGATCTCCCTCTGTCTCTCTCTGTCTCCGTGGCCATATGAGGAGATGGCAGCTCTTACCAGGAACTGAACTGGCTGGCACCATGATCCAGAACTGCCAGCCTCCAGAACTGTGAGAAAACAAACTGCTGTTGTAGAAGCCGCCCAGTCTGTGGTACTTGTTGCAGCAGCCTGAGCTGACTATTGCACCTTCACGTCCCAGTTTGCAAATGCCAAGGCCAGGGGACGCGTGGGTTCTAACAGAGCTGGGCTGCAACTCCACTTCAACTTCCACCTCAACTTCCCTTCAACTTCAACGAGCAGGAGTTGGTCTAGCCGGGAGCCAGCTGTGAGGCACCAAGCTCTTCAAGGGGAGTGGGGCCTTTACTTGAGCAGGAAACTGGACATTCTAGAAATCAACTGTCCTACAGGGTAGAGGGCCTGCTCCATCCATGCAAGCGGTTCTCCACTCCTAGAGGTGCAGGTGGCAGCACCTGGGACCTGGGCACGGATTCAGGGCTGGAGCCCAGCAACAGGTGCGTATGAGTGCCATGGAGGAAGCGGCAGGTGGGGGCTTGGAGAGCTGACCTCCAAGGCGGCTTCGCTGGCAAGGCCCTGGTCTCAGAGCCCGGCACGCCGGCCTGCCCGAGCTGGTCAGCCGAGTGGCTGTACCTGGCAGGCTGGTGGGGCGAGGGCAAGTATGTCGGCAGCGTGCCGAGCCCCCCAGCCCACTCTGCTCCAGCCGCCAACCCCAGCCAGCGGTTTTGGAGCAGGCTCGAGGGCGGCTTCGAGGGTTTTGTAATTACTGCCCTCGACGGGCTTGGCTTCTAGGTCCCAAGAGCCTCACACTATGTGGGGTCAGCAGCCACCTGCAGCCCTTCCTTCTAGGAAGCCCTCTGCTGGCAGCAGGGCCAGGACGGCGGGACAGGAAGCGGGTGGCCCCCTGCCTTGGCCAGGAGGGGAAACTCCCCTGGGCCCTGCCCACTCCTGCCCCCCTCGGCAGCCCACGGTTTGCCTGCTCTGCCTGCGCGTCCTGTCCCCCGCGCCCACCCTCGGGCTGGGGCCTCCGCGCTGCACGGGGACACGGTTCACCCGCAGCGTGGATGCACTGCCCTGCCCACGAGCCAGGGGCTGGCACCGTCCCAACATCACAGGCTGGCCCCCACCAACCGCCCCTGCTCCCATCTTGCTCTCCGCTTGGTTCTGCCAAGCTCACTGACTCTAAACACCCCCCAGCCCCCGTCCGGCCATCTGCCACTGCCCCACTTTGCCCTCGCTTCCCCGCCGGGTCTCTGCATCCAGCTGGGGTCTGGGCCGCTACCCCTGGCTTCCCCAGGTTGGGGTGTGACCCTCCCATCACCCATGGGCGCCGGCAACCTGCACTTCCGGGGGCCTGGTCTCAGGCACAGCCGTGACCTCCCAGGGTGGTCCTCAGGCAGGGCTGGCCTTCCCACTCTCCACTCGGACTCAGCGGCCCCTCGGGGGCAGGGAAGACACACTGCCTTTTAGAAGCTGCAGCCTGTTCCGGGTCAGGAGGGGACTGGAAGACATTCCCAGAACTGCATCTGTGGTTTGCAGGGATGAGCTCTGCAGACAAGCCTGGCGATCTCCGCCCCTCTGCTGCCTGCGGCTTTGGCACCCATGCCGCATGCTGTCAGCAAAGCCTCCAGGGACCAAGGCGGCCTCCCCTCCGAGGAGCCAGGGAACAACGGCCTGCAAGGCCTTGTGCAGCCCCTCACTGGGAAGACCCGGGCCTGGGGGAGTGCCTGCCCCAAGGCCACATGGCGCACCTGTGGTAAAACCCCACAGGAAGGCAGGGGCGCGGAGACCCTCCCCGTGTTGTGGACCCAGTAGGGCCCACCTAACTCCAGGGGCAGGGCACTCTGGCAGGGGCAGCCAGGTCACCAGGGGGTGCATGCTGACAGAAGAACCCTTCCCCCAGCGTCCATCCAAAGGCCCAACAGGCCTGAGGCCGAGGGGAGGAGGGGATGGGTGGAGAGCCCACCTCTTCCAGGTGGCCAGCCCGGGGCATCTCACAGGACCCTCTGCTCACTGAGCCAGTGACACCACCATGGATGTGGGCAAGCAGCCACGTCCGAGGCCAGGGTCCAGAAGGGACCCCTGGGCCGGAGGCTCTCTGGGCCAGACGAGGAGGGTTTCCCGGCACCAAGTGTTCAAGGACCGGGAGCAGGTCTCTGCCGGTTTGCCTGGGGCGCCCTGCAAGATGGCGCAGTAAAGCCAAAACGTCACTCCCAGACACCCGCCCAGCACTGCTCTCGGTAGCCCCATTTCCCACAGTTTGGGGAAGGAAAGGGGCCATGGTGAGAAGCAGGCTGGCCCAGCCCTGGGCCTCACTCGGCCCTGCCCTTCCCACCTCAGAGCCTGGTGGGGGGGTGGGTGGGCAAACCCAGAAGGGCACCCTGGCGATGGAGCGCCCCAGCATGCCTGGCTGCCTCTGCTTCTTTCTCTTGGGGCCAGGCTAGCCAAGGGCAGCCAGGGTGGGATGTGAGCCACTCAGGGGCCTCGGGGCTGATGGTAAAATCCTTCCTGCAAATTCTCACTTTACAAATTGAACTTTGGGGACTTCCCTGGTGGCGCAGTGGTTAAGAATTCACCTGCCAATGCAGGGGACATGGGTTCGAGCCCTGGTCCGGGAAGATCCCACATGCCGCGGAGCAACTAGGCCCATGCGCCACAACTACTGAGCCTGCGCTCTAGAGCCCGCGAGCCACAACTACTGAGCCCACAAGCCGCAACTACTGAGGCCCAGGCGCCTAGAGCCCGTGCTCCACAAGAGAAGCCACCACAATGAGAAGCCTGCGCACTGCAACTAGGAGTGGTCCCCGCTCGCCACAGCTGGAGAGGGCCCGCACGCAGCAACGAAGACCCAAAGCAGTCAAAAATAACAACAAAAAAAAATTTAGAAAAAAAAAGAATTGAACCTTTTTGTGTTTTATTTCCATAAGATCTTTTGCAAGGGAGGGATGCAAGAAGACTGTGCACTTCCTGTCCTCTTCCTGCCTCTGAGGCAACTTCGAAGAGTGTTTCAAGGCTCCCCTTATCTGTTTCAAGCACCCCCCCCCAAGCACTACCACCTTTAAAGACTTCCCAGATCCTTGGGGCCCCATGATGTGGCACCAACCTGAGCGCTCCCAGCACAGAGAACCTTCCCACTGTACCGAGGAAGGACTGTCAACATCCCTGCGGGCACCTTCTCTACTCCTACCCTCCAGCATCTCTATAATCCTTACTCCAAGCTCTGAAGGCGGGGGGCCCGCACCTGCTCCCTGCCTGCCTGCAAAGTCCCGAGAGAGCCCACCGCACCCCTCGCCTTGTCCAGAGGATCCCAGTAGGCCCCGGGGAGGGGTCCCGAGCAGCTGTGCTCCAGCTGTGCAGTCTGCCCTGCAAGCTGGCCTGTGTGGGGGAAAGGAGGGCTGGGGAGGGGCACAGCTCCTACACTGACCTTCCCATAAATGTCTGCTGAGACCCTAGGATAGTCTGGGCTCAGAGGGTGCCACTGTGAACCACAGACAAGGCCACCAGCTCCTCCCCACGCCCTGCACCCTGGGAGTCCTGCAGAAGTGGAGAAGGCCACACCTCCCAGAGGCAGGAAGTCCAGCAGCCTGGCAGGGGCCATGCAGTGCCCTCCACGGGCCCCCACCTGGAGCCCCTCATCCGGGATCTGAGGGGCTCGGCCGCCCTACCCACCCCAGACCAGTAGGTCAGGTGCACTGCAGCCGGGGTGGGTCCCTCGGCATCCGAAAGGGGCACATTTAGGGAGAAGGGCCGGGCGCCCTTAGGGCAAATGCTTCTTGCTCTGCCTGGGAAGAAGGCACCAGGAGACCCCTATCCGCTCTGGAAGCTTTTCAGTAGAGCCCAGGCCCCCCACAAGGAAGGCAGCCCCCAAAAGACCCAAGCCGACAAACCCACACCACTCCCAAGAGACCTGGGGACCGCCCTGCACATGTCAGCTCCCAGGAATTCCAGATATGCGGAATTCACCAACAAGTGTGCGTGACTGTGTGTGAGTGCAGGGGATGCAGTGTACATTTCCCGCTGGGAGTTGCAGTCAAAAGAAAGAGAAAGTGACAGACCCAGGCCAAACACCAGCACTTACAGCCAGGGGACGCAGGTAAGAGGCTGGTGCCCAAGGTGGGTCTCAACTGCGCCCTCTGGTGGGAGCGACCAGGAAGTGGGTGCCAGCACCCAAGAGAGCTGCAGACCTCCTGGGGCCCTGGGGCACACCACGCGGTCTGGGTGTGCAGAGTTGGGGGTGGCAGGCAGGGAGTGCGGTGAGGTCCCAGCAGCCTCTTGACAGGCTGTGCAGGCCATGCCGGGGGCCCCGAGCACAGGCATCTCCCAGGAAAGGCTCCAGGGAGGGGCTCCAGCGTAGCGAAGGGGTGGGCTGGGTTGGGGGCCAGGGGCAAGGCTGGGGAGCACCCCTCCTGGGCTTCCGGAAGCCAGCAGCTCAACGCCACTCTTAGAGGCCACCATAATCCCTCCCAAAGCCCTGAAGGGCACCCTCCCCTGTGCGTGCTGTGTACCCGTTCTGGGAGCTCAGTGAAGGCCACCCTCGGGAGAACTAGGGGGGTCTAGGGAGACAGGAAGGTGTCTCAGCCCAGGCCCCTCACCAAGGAGCCAGCAGGGGAGGGGGCAGTGGGTACCACCCAGCCCACCCTGGATCAGCCTCCAGGGACGCCCTTCTCCAAGGAGAACCTGCCCCAGAGGAAGGGAGAATGAAGGACACTTGGGGACCTGGGGGACCAGCAACTGGGGCTGCACCCTACTGTATCTGTCCTGAAGAATATCACAACATTCCTGCATCTGTTTCCACTTTCCAGCCCAGAGAAACTTTACAGGGCAGCTGCCTCGCTCCCTGAGCGGCGGCCCAGACATATGAGAGCGCCTGTGCCGGGGAGGGCCCCCCACGGCTGGCAAGCAGCCCTGCCACATAGCAGCAGGGCCTGCAGGAGGGGTGCTGCTCAGAGCCCGCCCGGGCCCGCTCAGGGCCTGCAGGGTGGAAAGAAGGGGCAGCCCCCCGTAGCCGGGGAGAGAGCTGGCCCGTGAGGGTGACCACTGGCCCAGCCCCCAGAGAATGGCCCCCACATGGCCTCCCAGACAGAGCGGCAGGCAGGGAGGGTGAGCCCTGTGCCCACGGGACCTGTGTCCAGAGCAGCCAGGCGAGGGGCGGGGGACGGCCCACAGCCAGATGCCCGGCCTCCACCCTCCACCCTCCATCCAGTGGGCGCCAGCGTTCCCCTTCTCTCCCTGGAGCCTCCCATGCCGGCAGGGGCGCCCATCGAGCGCGTCCTGCATGGCAAAAAGGCCCCACAGAGGAACTGAGGGCTAACACCCCGCTTCTCGGTTACCCCTTGCCCCCCAGCCTCAGCCCCACCCCCAGGCTCCCCAAGATTGGGGTGGGGGACCTGGGCCTGGGAAGTCCAACTCTGCAGGCCAAGAGCAGCCCCATGCTGCCCCCGCCCCAGGCCGGGCCTTCTCCACCACCCAGCAGGCACCCAGTCTCCCCAGTTTAGGGCAGCACGGCCGGACCTGTGTCCCTGCCGACGGACCACCACAGCTCCTGCTGCATACGGCCCTGGAGAGGATGGTGGCCCAGGGGCTCCTGCCCGTCACAGAAGGCCCCCGGGGAAGTGGCCAGATTCAGCTGTGGCTACAGAGAGGGTGCAGCCCAGGTCACAGGGCTCAGGGTCCCAGGGTCCAGCCTCCATGGAGAGCACCAGGCCCAGAACACGCCCTTTCACCGCCTGGGCCCCAGCAACCTGGCGTGAGTGGTGCTGGCCAGGGCCCACGATGGGTGGCAAGGGCCCCTCGGCGTCCCACGCTCAGCAGGACGGAGGCAACTGTAACAGTGGCTGCTCTGAGCAGAGAGGCCCCACGGGGCCCCATCAGGCCTCTCAGCCCAGGAGTGCAGGGGGCCCGGGCCCCTCCCAGACCCCCAGAAGGGCCAGGGGATGGCTGAGGCCAGGAGCCCCGGCAGGGAGGTGGCACCGGGCCCAGGAGGCTACAGGGGTGCTTACCCAGGCAGGTCCTGCCGTCCGCGTGGAGCCGGAAGCCGGGCTTGCACTCACAGAGGTAGGAGCCTGGCGTGTTCACACACCTGTGCTGGCAGCCGCCGTTGTGCACCTGGCACTCGTCCACGTCTGCATGGGGACACGGGGCCGGGGGTCAACAGCCAGAACCCACCCAGGCCGCCCCCCTCCCCCGCGCTCTGCACTAGCCCCAGGGAGCCCAGCCTGGCCCCCCTCTCTCAGGACACTGCCCCCGCCCAGGTGTTGGGGCCCAGACCTGGGACCCTCCTTCTCAGGCCACGCTGCCTGCAACAGTGCCGAGCCCCTCACCGGCGTGCCGGAGCAGAGTGGAGACAAGGCAGGCCTGTCTCCAACGTCTGACGGCCCCTGGGAGGAAGAGCCACCACCTCTGGGGCCGGCTCTGGGGAGCAGCGGGGGTCGGCCAGATCTCGGGGGACAAGCTCAGGTGGGAGGGCGCAGATCCTAGCGCCTTTGAAGACTGAACCCAGAGCACATGCTCTTTTCCAAACTCCAAATCCAGAAATGCTCTCAGGGCAGGGCTAGCTGCTCCTCGGGGGGTCCACAAGCCCAGAAGAAGAAACTGGTAACTCGGGAGATGCCCCTGCCCAGGCCTCGGGGTGGGGGAGCCTGAGTGAGGGCAGGATGGGGGGGGTATGCTCTGTGTTGAACAGTGTCCCCCAAATTCATGTCCATCCACAGCCTCAGGGTGTGACCTTATCTGCAAGCAGGGTCTCTGAGACGTAATTAGTTAAGGACTGAGATAAGGTCATACTGGAGAAGGGTGGCCCCCCCATTCGGGGACACACAGGGGTCCTGGAGACACACAGGGAGACAGAGATTGGAGGGAGGCGGCCACAGCCTAGGAAGCCAGGAGCCCCCAGGAGCTGGACGAGGCAGGAGGGACCCTCCCCCGGGTTTCCGAGGGAGCACGGCCCCGCCGACACTTTGGCCTCTGACTTCCAGCTTCCGGAGCATGAGAGATAAATGTCTGTTGCTAAAGCCACCTGGTCTGTGATATCTGTTTCAGCAGCTCCAGGAAACCAGTGCAGGTGGTTAGCCTGGGGTCCCTGTGCCAGCGACTCAGGAGGCCAGCACAGCGGACATCCCCAGGGCAGGACCGAGTGGAGGTCCCGGGCACTCCCCTTCCAAGACCCCTCACACCTGAAACCACCCACCACAGCGCAGCAGGCCTGTGCTCGCCTGCCCCTTCTGACGGCACTGTGCCTCAGGCCATAGGAAAGCGCTAGCCGGAAGCAGACAGGGCTGGCCCAAAGGCCCGGGGGCCACCCCACTAGCTGAGCTGGAAGCTGGAGGGTGAGAAAGACCCTCCCAGGAGTGGAGGCCCAGGGGCTGCACCCCAAAGCACCGGGCCCTATGGCCTGGCCTGGGTCACCTCGGCAGGAACGCAGAGATGCCAAGACCCTTCAGGCTGCCCCTCCCCCCTCCGCCCTCCCTTCAGGCCCACGTCCACCACCCTGGACCTCCGGGGAGGCCAGGCAGGAAGGCAGGAGGCAACAGGCTGCCTCAGATACCTGTGTGCGAGGTTGACGTCAGGAGGGACCCAACTGCCCGGGAGACACAGAGAGACGGAGGGAAGAGGCCGCTGCTCGGGCAGCACAGAACTGAGTGGCCCTGGGCATGGGGACATGAGCCCACACCTGGTCCTCAGCCGGTCCACACCCCTCAGACGCCAGCCTCACCAACAGGGCAGTCAGCTTCCCAGACCAGGAAAAGGGGAGACAGACACACAGACATGCTCCGCTCCCTAGCGTCTAAGAGACAAGCATCTGGGGCACCTCTGCCCTGGCAACAGAGGCCCTGACTGCTGGCCAAGCCTCGCAGGGGAGGCCACAGTCAGCTCAAAGTGCGGGTGGAAGATTCCACTCTGCATGGCTCCGCTGGGAGAAAGTTTAGTGACTTCAGGGGCAGGTCTGCAGCTGTGTGGAAACCTGGCTTGTTCCCAGGGGCTGTGCGGAGCTGAGGTTCCTCTAATTCTGCTTAATAATCCCGAGGGTCCACGCTATTTGCTGCAACTCCACTGTCCAGCTCTCACCCGCCATCCCCACGAAACCGCCCGCCTTCGAGGCTCCCGTCCTAAAGCCCCAGCCATCCGAGAACACCTTTGAAGGGTAGCGAAGGCGGCACGGCCGCCAGGCTCCTCCTGGAGGGTCGCCAGAGCCTGCCTGCCAGGCTGTGCTTCCCACGGACAGAAATCCTGACTCCAGTCCACACCCTGAGCATGTGCCTGGCCCTCCAGGAATGACCCAAGACGAACCCAGGAGGCCAGGGCCTCTGCTCCATGCACAAGCCACATCCACCCTGGGGAGACCCCCCAGAGTGCCCCCCAAGCCCCAAGGCTGCCTCAGAGAGGAGATGAGACCAAGAGAACCCCTCCTTGGAACCACGGTGACCTGAGGGGGCTTCCTCGGAACGACACCAGGATGATTGGCAGGGGGAAGGTTGAAGGCAAAGGGTTAACGGCCCTCAACAGAGCCCCAAAGAGTCTTGGGGAACAAAGGGACCCAGGGCATGGGGAGAGGTCTCAGGACCCAGGGCCCTCCTGTGGGAGAGTCAGCTGGGTGATGTGGAGGACAGTAGGAAGACCCACACCCGCTGGGCACGGCAGGACGGGCCATCCGAGGGGGCTCAGAAAGGAGACCCCATCCCCTCTGAGCTCAGATCCCTCTCTCTGCGACCCCTTCAAGGGTCCTTGAAAAGTAAAGTGACCGCACGGAGCACAGCACTGGGCATACAGTACGGGCTTAGCGAGGCTCAGGGGAAGAGGCGCCACGTGTGCCGTCCGAGGGGGTGGGTGGACGGACTGAGTCACAGTGTGTCTCGAGTGGCCTCGCCGGGCAGGCAGGTAAAGCCACAAGAGAAGGACAGAGGGGCCGTTGTTCCCAGACGTGGCCCCAGAGGCAGGCGCGGAGAAGGCACACCAGCAGGGATGCTGGCTTTCAAACCGGCTCTCACTGGTCACCCCAGACACTGGCCTCAGAGAGCAGCTGACCGCAGAGGCACTGCACCCCCAAGCCCTTGGGCACCTGGTCGGGGGGCGAGCCCGCCCCAGGGGCTGTGTCCTTGAGCAGGACACATGGGGAGCCCGGCAGCCTGTGGGCCACAAAGACACCAAACTGATGGACACTCTGGGAAAGAAGGTGGGGGGTTGGGCAGGGGCAGGCCGCCATCGTTAGGGCCCCTCCAGCAACAGCCCTGACCGCTGGGCCCTCTCCACAATCCCACCCATGTGACCACGCTCTTACCGTCCTCCTGCTGCGAGGACGGGACATTTAGATCCGAGAGATGCTCCCAGGCTCTGCCTAAATCACAGGGGCCAGCCCCTCGGCCCCCCAGGAGCCCTCCCCTCCCCCAAAGGTGCACCAACAGTGACAGGGACCGTGGCCAGCAGCAAGGTGGGAGGCCACAAGGCCCAGCCAGGGCTCCCCCTGTCCACGGTTTGCTGTCAGCCCATCTGAATATCTGGACCCAGCGGGGCAGCTCAAGGCTGAAGGATCTGAGGCCTCCCCCTTCACCTCCCTGCTCATGGGCGGGCAGGGCATTTGGGCAGACGCACTCCTGCTGGGGTCCCTCCAGCTCTGAGATCGAGGCCCCTTCATAGAAATGACTTACACTCAGAAAGCAAGGCAGGACGGAGTTACCGAAAGCCTGCCGGCCCCACTCCCAAGGCGGGCCACGTGGTGGCAGAACAGAGCTGCTCTCAGCCACCTCCGATGACCCATAGCCGCTGACCCTGTGACCGTGACTGTGGTCATGCTGTGACCCGAGGAGCACAGGCTCAGCTCTTTGAGGGTGTGGGCAGCTGGATAACGGCCCCTCAAAGAGGCCCACATGCTAATCCCTGGAACCTTACACAACAAAAGGGGCTTTGCAGGTGAGATGGGAGATTATCATGGAGTATCCAGGTGGGTCCACCGTCATCACACAGGCCTTACAAATAAGAGACAAGAAGGAAGGAGGACCCAATGCAATGGAATACTACTCAGCCATAAAAAAATAAAATAATGCCATTTACAGCAACATGGATGGACCTGGAGATTGTCATACTAAGTGAAGGAAGTCAGAGAAAGACAAATGCCGTATGATGTCACTTATATGTCACTTCTCTGTAACAGAACTTGTATGTTCTGTTACAAAACAGAAACAGACTCACAGACACAGAAAACAAACTTATGGTTACCAAAGGGGCAGGGGTGGGGGGATAAATTAGGAGTTTGGGATTAGCAGATACACGCTCCCATATAGAAAACAGGTAAACAACAAGGACCTACCGTATAGCACAGGAAACTATATTCAGTATCTCGTAATAACCTATAACGGAAAAGAATCTGAAAAATAATATATATATACATGTATAACTGAATCACTTTGCTGTATACCTGAAACATCGTAAATCAACTATACTTCGGTGATAAATAAAAGTATCTAAAGCCACGAAAAAGATGGAGGGCGGGGCCACAGCCAGGGATGCAGGCACCTCTAGAAGCTGGAAGAGGCAGGGAACAGATGCTCCCCGGAGCCTCCAGGAGGGACCAGCTCTGCCAGCACCTTCACGTTCACCCTTTTCAGACGTCTGACCTCCAGAACTGTAATGTACCAGACCTGGGTGATTTTAAGCCACCAGGTTGGGGTAATGTGTCCCAGCAGCCATGGGACATGAACACAGTGAATAACTATCTTAGCAGCCTCTCCAGAGTCACGGAGGCTCAGACCACCCAAGCTGGAAATCCAGGTTCCCAAAAGTCCGCTCTGCCCAGCCTGGCCTCCTGACACCCGCAGTGAGGGCCACTGTGCTCCCTGAGGGGCTGGCGGCGGTCCCCTGGGTCCCGTGATGCAGGCCTGCCCTCACCACCATGCCGCGCTGCCTCTACCTGGTGACCCCGGCAGTGGGACCGCTGCCCTGAGACCCCGGCCGAGTATTGGCCCCTTGGACTCTGAAACTACAGCAGAAAACGTACGGTCATCTGGTCTCCTTGGAGACATCGGCCCTGCTCAGCCATCCTCTGGGCCAGTCTGTGCCATTCTCCATGCCAGAGGGCACACAGCCGGCTCTCCCGGACAGGACGGAGGGCGGCTGGCCCCCAAGGTGGCGCGGGCACCCCCAGCTGAAAGGGAGCTTGGAGGCTGTCTCCAGAGAGTCAGGGGCCGACACCCAGCCTGGGGTAAAGACACTCCACCCCGTGCAGCTCCCACCGGCACCGGGGCACTGTCTGAGAGCCCAGGGCTCTGAAGCCTTGAGACTACCTCTGGGCTACAGCGCTCTGGCCGGTGGGAGCAGGCAGGCCACGAGCAGGGCTATTTTAAGGAACAGCCAGGCCGGGGTTCAGCAGGACAGCCCCTGGGGTCTCACTGCTACCCTCAGCTCAGATGTGTGGCTGGGGATTTGGCGGCCCGGTGGCGAGGACTGTGGCACACACTGGCACGCAGGGGCACATCACTGTACAGACACAGGGCCAGCTTCCCTGGGAGCCTGCTGGACTTCTGGTGTCTGCTGAGCTGGGTGATGGTGACAGTGCCTCGGGGAGCCCATCATGACGCTGCTGGGAACCCAGGAGACAACCTGCCCCTGCGGAGACCACCCCAAGTAGGCCCCTTCTGAAATCTCAGCCACACTTACAGGAAAATCTAAGTCCCCTGGGATTCTGCCAGAAAGCGCCGCTCGGTGGTTACCAAGTTCGGAGTCCTGCTTCCCCCCAAACATGCCGCAAGGTCCTCACCCCGGAGAGCGCATCCCATTATCCGTAGGCCCTTCTCCCGGTCCCTCCACGAGCCCAAGCAGTTCTCAGAACAGAGTGGGGGCTCCCGGCTCCCAAAGCCCAGCCCTGCCCAGCCCCACCCAGCACCAGGCCCTTGGATGTCACACAGCATTTAGTGCCACCAGTGGTGGAGTGACAGTGTCGCTTTGCCTGAGCCACCCAGTGGGAGGACTGCTTCCCCTGTGGGGATGGGGTCTGGGCCCCTGCTGGCCGAGTGACAAAGCTAGGGGAAGCAGGGGTCTTTGTCACAGTCCAGCTCTGCAGCTCAGTGACCTGTCTGTCCTCTGGCAGAGAGTGGCACAGACCGGCCCAGAGGACAGCTGAGCGGGGCTGACATCTCCAAGGAGACCAGATGCCCCGTACAGAGCCACACTCAGGGGCCAGTGAGGGCCTGGAGGGGAGCCCAATCCTGGCCCCGCTTTTCTTTAAAAGAGCCCCGCTCTGGACCTGCCTGGTCCTGCTGGCCAGATGGCCATGGCCCAGGTACAGTCCTGAGGCTTCAGAGCCCCGGCGCACGTGGCAGGTGTGGTGGCCAGGCCTCAGGCTGCACGGGGAGACGCAGCCTTGCCCCAAGCTGGGTGTCCTCCAGAGCATCTCAAGTGATGACTCACTGCACACCACACCCCACCTCGCATCTGAGGTTGCCAGACTGCAAACTCCATGGACCCCATGGACACTCCCAGGAGCTCCTGCAGGAGGCTGGCCCAGCATGGGTACCAGATCTGAACTGCAGGGAGAGGCAGGATGGACCAGGACGGGTGCAGCCGCTTCCCGTGGGCTGCTGACCCTGCATGCTCCCAGCTGACCCTGCAGCCCACTGGGCTGACCATGCTCCCAAGCCTTGGGGTGAGGTGACAGGACGTCACCTGCCACACCCACACACACTCCCCCAAGGGGCCTAGGCTCTGAGCACCCTGGAAAAGGAAACCCAAGGGCCTCTCTCTTGAGCCTACCCTACTCTCCTGCTTAACCCCCAGAGCTGCCAGCGCCATGGGGGAGTGCAGCCCCTGTGCCCACCAGCAAAGGCAGGGAGATGTTTCTCCTCCCTCTGGTCAAGAGACCGATCTGCTGTCAGCTGCCCCCGCAGCCAGGCCAGAGAAGGGACAGGAATGTCGGAAGACTCAGGACACAGGGGGCCCTGTCCCAGCCCCATTCCCTCCAGCCGCGCTGTCAGCCGCCCCGGGGCGCAAACTTTAAAGAGGAAACAAAAGCAGTGCCCTCGGATCAGAGCGGGTCCCGTCCGCCCGCGCAGAGCCCGCCGCGCCCACCTGGCCTCCGGTCAGCTGCGCTCACGGGGTAGCCGGCCTGGCCCAGGTGGCACGGGTAGCAGCCCCTCCACAGGTAGCGGTAGTGCGTGCCCGCGACGCGCGCCAGGCCCCCCAGCAGCCCGAGGCACCAGAGCGCCGCCAACCCGCCGTGGCCCCGGGGCGCCTCCATGGCCAGTCCGCTCCTTCGCGGCGCCGGACGGCACGCGCCCCCTGCTCTCTGCTCCCCGCGCCGCTCCGCGGGCGCCTCTGGTGCCGCTGGAGCCGCTGTGGGCCGGCGCGCCCCGCCCCTCGCCTTTCTGTTCCCGGCTTTCCCTCCGCCCCCCGCCCCTCGCAGGTAAAGGCCAAATCCCCGCTGCCGCCAGGCCCCGCCCCGCTCCGCTCCGGCCCCACGGGCCTCGCCGGTCCCCTGCGCACCGCCCACCCGCCCCGCGCATTCCTACGCGCTCGCTCACGCACTCGGACACACACTCTGACCCATCCACAAGCGCACGCAGCCCCACGTGGACACGCGGACACGTGCACTGGCAGACCCATGTGTGCAACATGCACACAAGACACACAGAAGCCTGCACAGACGTGCACAGGCACATACATGCACACAGGCGCTCGCACGGACCGGGTCCCTGCAACAACACGTGAAAGAACCCAAAGCACAGATGGAGGCCACCTGGCGAGGCCTGGGGCCCTGCAGAGGCAGCTTGATGGAGTTGAGCTCGCAAAGTTTGGGGAGAGTGGGGCGCGGAGGCACTGAGGCCACACAACCGTACTGGAAACCCTGGGGGTGTAGACTCCTGCAGCCCCCAAGCCCAGTGTCCAGCACCCGGTACTGCCATGCCCTCCACTGGACCAGGGCCGGTACCAGAGGGAGCCTGGGCAAGGGGGCCACTGCACCCCTACGGCAGATAGGGCAGGGCCTGAGCCCCAGGTGTCAGGCTGCACCAGAGCCCTGGACCCCTCTTCGCTCAGGGGCACGGCCTGAGGTCCCAGATGTGTCTGAAGCAGCCCTGCCCAAGTTTGGTGGGGTCACAGCGGCTGTGCATCCAAGCGCCCTGTGCATTCGGGCCTGACGGGAGCTTGGCCCCCAGCTCCTCTTCTCGGCCAGCCCTGTGCTGAACCCCGATGGCTCCCCCATGGCACCCCGCCTAACCCAGCCCTCTATCTCCCCAGACAGTGTTGGCTATCGTTCTGCACAGCCCACCTGTGGGCAGGGTTCACGGCAGCGACCTGGAGCTCACGGGAGAGAGGCACCATCTCTCCTTGTCGGGTCCTGTCTGCAGCCCAGAAGCAGCTCATCCCCCACCCACCAGATGCCCGGCAGTGCAGAAATGGGCCTGCCCGCCTGCCCAGGCCTCCTGGGTGAGCTTCTCTCCTGCCCTCCCTCTGGGCAGCACCGCAGCCCGTGGGCCCCAGACTGTCACCCAGGGGAGCCTCCATAAATCCCCCTGATAGACACACTGCTGGGTGGCCGTTTGAGCTGTGTCCCCCAAGCAGGCCAGCACTGTTTATGCTGTGATGTGCATCTCAGTCGCTTGCCATGGATGCTAACAGAGACATGCCTGTGCAGCCACCAGCCAGGCTGCAGGGGGCAGGGGGCGTGGCCACAAGCCCTGTCCCTCAGGGAAGCGCAGAGGGACACCGGAGGGAAACACTGACTCAGAGATCACCCTCACCAACGGACAACAGGGCCTGGACTCCCACATCAGCACCCGCCCTGGGGGACAGTCTCCCAGAAGTGGCCCCTTGAGGTGTGGGCTGAGAGTAAAACACTGCTTTCTTGGCATGAATATGAAAAGGTGAAGTAGCTCCCTAATCGTTTTTATGGCTCTCGTGTGTAGCTCCACTTTTCTTTCTATGGGACAAGGCAGGTCAACCCCTTGCCCAGCCCCAGCTCTGCTAGTAAGGGGCGGTGCTGTGTGGCCTCGACGGAGCCAGGAACCTCTCTGTGCCTAAGTCTGTAACGCAGCGTGGTCAGCACAGACCTGCCTTATATGGTGACTGTGAGATAGTGAGGAAAGCGCTTCACAGGGAGTCACTAAGAGTCGGCAGCCAGGTCTGCATGCCCAACCCCCTGCCAGGCCCTACGCCCAGGCAGACACCCCCAGGCCGAGCAGCGGGACCCATGGCAATGTCCAGAGCAGAGTGTCACAGGGCCAGTGCGCTGGAACCCTGCTCCGTGGCGGATGCAGCCAGGCTGGCCTGGGAAGGGTCAAGGGACCCAAGGACTGTCCCTATCCCTCAAGAGCTGCCATCCTGGTACCCCTCGACCCTCCCCAACCCTAGCACCCACATGCCGGCCGGGGATCACTCCTCTGGCCTCTCATCCCAGCCCGGGGATGCCACCACCCTATTATACCCACCTGGACTCCAACTCACATCCTGGCCTGAGCTGGGGGGGGAAAGGGGGGTCATGCACTGCCTCAGCCTTCCTGGGGCAGGGATGGGCTGCTTCAGACCCCGTCTCCAGCACACGGCAAGGGGGCACGGGCTGGAGAAGAGCAGAGCGGTCTGGGGGCAGCAGACGTGGGTCCCAGCCCACCGAAGAGCTGGATGACACAGACAAGTCCCAGGCCCCCACTGATCTCAGTGTCCTCATCTGAGAGTGGGCAGGGGGCCGGAGGAGAGCAGCTCAGGGGCCCGTGGGCCTGCAGCTGTGCAATACACATGACATAGGGAGGAAAAACGGGGCCAGGTATGTCCCCTGCCGTGTGTCCACAGGGGCCAGGAAGGAGGAAATCGGCCAGTAAAAAAGCCAGTTGAGTGTCCAGGGGCAGCTTCTCAGACGCTTCTCCACCTCAAATCTGGGTAAAGAAAACACTGACTTTTCTGCCCTGGAAGCCGTCAAGAGCTACGCGAGGCCCGGGGCGTGCCCTCAGCACCCTTCCTCAGGCACCGACCGGCCAGCAGGGGGCTGCCGCTGGCCCTCCCGCCTCCTTCCACCTCTCCTGCGGGCACGGCCCGCCCACCTCTCCTTTGTGTCCCTCCCAGACACGCCTGTAATTAAACCCTCTTTCTGCCCAGAAGGGAACCCACCAGCCAGGCGTCCTCCTCTGGCATCCCTGGGCCCTGCCCTTGGCACACGGGGGCCCGGACGTTCTCGTACAGTCCTTTTCCAGAGGAGAAATGACCTGCCCAAGGTCACGCAGGACAGGGGGCCACCGACGGGGGCCAGGTCTGACCTAAATCCTGTCCGCGTTGTGCACCCTCCTCCAGGCTCCTGGAGACATGACCTCAGAAGGTGCCCAGTGGCTCCCTGTTGGGAGGCAGCCAGTGGGTTCTGAGCGGCGGGGGGCAGAGGCCGAGCAGTTGGAGGTGCACCTGAGTCATCGGGCCACCACGGGGTTTCTCCTGCTCTTCCACTGCCCCTCGCCACAGGGCCCCCGGACTGCCGGCCAGAACCCAGTGCTGGGCTCCTCCAGGCCAGGCCACCAAAGGGCTCCCAGCATCAGAGCTAGACCCTGGGCAAAGCATTTCTAGGGGGTACTGGCTCCAGATCCTGGCTCTTCCACCCGTCTCTGGGTGGCCTGGCCCACCCAGAGCCCCAGCTTCCACAGCAGCTGAGATGCCCACCCTTCCTCCCGCCTGCAAACGGTGAGCTCCTATGCATCTGTCAAGGGCCAACTCAGAGGTGCCCTTCTCTGCAAAGCTCCCCTGCCCGCTCACTCCCAGAGCCAGCCTCTGCCACCTCTGTTCTCCCCCCGCTGCCGGCCCATCCCTCCTTCACACTTCAGCCTTCACTCACTCACTCACTCCCTTCATTCCGCGAGGACCTGTGTGCCCACTCTGGGCAGGACATGGTCCTGAGAAACAGTGATGTCTCCCCACCCAGCTGAGAGCTACGTTCAGGTCTCCAGAGCCCGAGACAGCTCGTGATATGGATGAGCTTGGGCGGTACCTCCCTTAAGGACCGGGGGTTGGGGGGAGATGGCTTTGGGCCTCCATCCCCACTAGGCTGGGCGTGGGGACTCTGGCACAGCCGTGATGGCAGCAGGCCACCAAGCGCAGAATGCCACCAGCAGCTCAGACAGAGCCTCCTTGGTGCCACCGAGCACATCCAGGCCCGCGGCTGTGGTCTGGAAGCTGTTTGGGAAATGCTTTCCCGATGCGGAGACTCGGGCTGGGTGTCTCTGCCCGGTGGAATGTCTGTGTGTCAGCAGAAGGAGCTGACCCTCCACCCGCCAGGCCGGCTCCAGCTTTCCTCTCCAAGCTGGGTGGCCACCGAGCTCCTTTGCCAGGGCCCTGGCTGGGGCGAGGGCCCCCTGCTGCCCCCCCTACAATGCCACGGCTCCCGAGGCCCGTGACCCTGGGGCTTTAGGGGCAGAACTGCCGTGCTCCTGGGGCTGGCGGGAAGCAAGACGAGACCAAGCTTCCTCCCCTCGCCCTTCCGTGTGGTATATCTGTCCCTTGGTGCTCACGGACACTTCCTCCGTGAAGCCCTCCATGAGGCCTCTCGAGGCCCCGCCTCACCCTGCCACACGGTTAGGGAACCTGACCGCATGCTGCCAATCTGCTGAGAGGGAGGTGGTGCCTGTGCAGGCTGCCTCGGCCTCTGGATGCAGAGCGGGCGCTGGGGGAGTTTGGCTGGGCCTGGGAGCTTGAGATGCCTGCAGGGGCCAGGGGGCTGCCTCATGTCTCCCCCCCAGGTTCCTAGGGGTCAAGGCGTGAGACAAGGAGGCCCTCCAGCGGGACAGGAGGAGACCAAGCCTGGGCGCCCTGCCCAGCCCAAGGGGGGAGCCCTGGCCCTTCCTGTGTGGCTGGGGGACAGGGCACTCCCGGGTCCCAGCTTCTCAGGAGGAACTAAGGCTTCTGAAGGCAGGCGGGGGTGCGAGAGAGAGAGGAGTGACTCTCAGAGAAGTCCCCAGAGGTCACCACCATGACCCCCCATGCCCTGGTGTCGAGGGTGACGGTCTCAGGCACAGCAGACGCCGAGTGGGGTAGCAGTTGCTGGCCACCTGCTGACCACCCGCAGTAGCCTCTGTGCCAGGCACTTCCCGGGGCTGGGGCCGGACCGGGCCCGCTCACACGTGGACAGGCGGACCCGGAAGGAGGTTGTGCGAGCTGGCGGAGGGGCGGGGGGGACACAGGCCTGGGCTCGGCCTCCACCTGAAGTCGGGTGTCACGTGACTGCTTCGGGGCTGGGGGGCAGAGGCTGGTTCGAGGACCCTGACGGCCGAGAAAGCAGCATGGGAGCCAGCAGGTGGCTGCTAGGGGCACGGGGGCCGTGAGCAGGACCCACCGGCGGTCAGACGGCCCCCACCGGGCCCCAGCTGCAGGGCCAGGAAGGTGCTGGAAGGAGGCCTCTCTTTCAGGCTTCTCTTCAATCTGCCTCTCAGCCCAAAAGCCCTCCTCGCCATCTCCTGCCCCGCCCCCCGGGGACAAACGTCCCTCCTGGCTGCTTCCACCCTGGACGTCCAGAGCCCAGCCCAGACCAGGAGGTCAGTTTTCAGCCTGGGATCCACCCTGCCCCCACGCAGGCCCAGGAGAACTGCCCCCCAATGTCCCTGCCACCCTGCCCCAGGGCCGCCGCCGCAGCGCTATTTCAGGAGCAGAGGCCAGGCCTGGTCTACAGCCATCCCAGCATCAGCCTCAGAGCGAACCCATTACCCGCCTTGGCCCTCACCTGAGCCGAGGGAAGGAAAATGAAAACTACGGTTGTTTCCAAGAGCCCAGCTGCCATTCCTGCCTGCAGCTGCCCCGGGCCAGGGCCAGGCCCCCTCCTCTCACACACGCGGGCCTCCTGAGAGCCCAGGATGGAGCAGCCGTCACACACGCTCTCCTCCAGAGACCAGAGGGCTGGGGGGCGTCCAGACCCCGCCCTGCGCCAGGGAACCCAAGGCCTGGGCTGCCCCCGGGGAGGACACGGAACCGCACCGGAGGCCCCCTGCACACGTGTGCACGTGTGTGCGCGCGTGACAAGCCCCTCTCTGCGGCCTCCACTCACTCCCCTGGGCCGTGTGAAGACCAGGGTGAGGCCGGGTCCAGCCCCGGGGGGTGCCTGGGCCCTGGAATGCTGACACACCCCCGCCACGGGCACGGCCCCCGAGGCCTGGCTCTCCCTGGGGACATCCGAGCTTCCTGGGAGCAGTGAGCGCAGAAGGGGCACACGAACAGCCCGGAGCTCGTGCTGTACTCAGTGGAGGGGAGATGGTGAAGGCAGAGTGACGGGGAGGCTTCCTGGAGGAGGTGAGCCTGAGCTGGCCTTTGGACAGGTGGGGGTGGGGCGTGTTGTGAAGACGGACTTGGAGGATTTGGGGGGCAGGTGCAGGGTTGCTGGTGCAGAGGCAGGAGAGGCCCAAGAGGGGTAAGTGCCCGGCGAGGAGTTTGGCCAAAGCCGTGTGCCTGGGCCCGGCCCACAGCAGACGCCCAGCCGGCCTGAACAAAGCAGCACATGGACGGCCCACTTCCAGCCACCCACCAGCCTGCTGGGCCCCCTCGGCCACTCCTGCTGCTGCCCTCTTCTCACCCAGAGGCCAGACCTGTTCACAGAGCACTGGGGTCATGGAGGCGGCAGCCAGGTCCGGCTGGGTACCCGGGGCCAGACAGCACTCACGCCGCCTCCCAAGGTGCCCAGGCTGCAGCTGGTAGGGCTCTTGTGGCCTCTCCTGTCTCTGAGGCCCTGATGGCGCCCGTAAGTCCTCAAGCCCACCTGCCACACAGACGGAGCTCCGATGTGGCCACCGTGCACGTAAAGTGCAGGAACAGTTTCTAAGCCACGGGACCTCCAGTCCCCGCCCTGAGCTCCCCCGCCTCCCCCAAGGCCTTTACACAGGTCTCATCTTACAGGCATCTCGCGGGATCTTTTCAACTGTTTCCTCTCCAGGCAGAAGGAAAACTCTCCCCTCTGCATTCTGGTGCGGCTCCCACCCCACCCAAGAGCTGCTCTGGCCAGACCCCAGGGAACGGGGCGCGATGGGATTCGACCATGGGATCTGGGGGTTTGGCTGAGGGCTCCGTGGGGTCAGGAGCCCAGCCGCCCATCGGGGTCGGAAGCCGCGAGGGGATGAGAGGATGGGGGGGGTGGGAGGCTGGAGAAGGTACTGGGCACGGTGGGGAAGGTGCAGCCTCATTACCATTGGGAGGGACAGAGATAAGAGGCCGCAAGAGACACAGGCAGCAGGAGAATCCAATTAGGATGGAAGAAGCCTGCGGGGACCAGGGGTGATAGACGAGAACTCTCCCACCTGCCAGGCGGAGAGGCAGGGCAGGCGGCGAGGGGCCCAACCCACCCCGCCAGCCTGCGAGCCCCTCTCCAGCCCAGCCAAGGAGGGGCTGATTCTACTCTCGGAAGCCACACAGACAGCGGAAGCGTCTGCCTTCCTGAGGCCACGGGCCCCGGCGATCTCCGAGTCACCCCTTATGGCCCCCGCCGCTCAGCTGCAGCCCCTGGACCACTGGGAAGCAAAGCTGGGACCCCTGCGATTCAGGAGGAAAGTGGCTTCCTGGAGCCTCCGTTTCCCTGGCCCAGGAGCCCTGGCCTCCAGGATGGGGGCAAGATCCAGCCTGACTCCTCTGCTGGGTCCCCTCCGTCTTCTCTGCCTAGGGCTCGTCCTCCCCATGGCTGCTGCCCCAACCACAGGGTTCCTGGGGTGTCGAGATTCACCATTAGGACGTGTCTGCTTCCTCTCACTGAGCCCGGAGTCTGAGGACTGTGGCCTCCGAGGGTCACACCTGGACGAGGTCAAGGCTCAGGAATGAGAGGCCAGCCTTGCCGCCCCCGAGTTCAGTCCTGCAGGCCCCACGGGCGTCCAGATGGTAGCCACTCAGATGCCTGCAGGCTGCACATCCTGGGGTCTCCTCCCGGGAAACTGTCCAGGGCCGGGTCCAGGCAGGCCCCGGAGGGCAGGCCTCCTGTCTCTTCGTCGCTGGCTGGCTCTCACTGCTGACTTTGGGGGCTATTGTCTTTCCTGCCTTGCCGTCCCCAGAAATGAACCTACCAGAATCTGCTCACTAGCGGGATGAACTGGCCAGTCGGGAAATAAAAGCTTTGAACTCAGCACGTCTGACAGAGGAGGCCTCTGGCACAGACACCTCGTCGGAAATGGTGCCATCCTGCCTGGAGGGATCGCAGCCCAGGGCCAGGCCTCCTCATTCGTGTCTGGAGCACAGCCAGCCAGAGGATCCGGCCCAGGGAAGGCCCCAATTCCAGCCCTCACAGGAATGAGGCCAGGGCTTTGAAGGCCCAAGTTCACTCACGCTGGGATCCGTGGTCCACAGGTGCACGACACATCTCCGGCCTCAGTCTCTGCATCTGCAAGGGCAGGTCGCTCAGTAGATACTTACTGGTGCCCCCTCTGTGCCGGCACTGCTATAGTGCTGCCGTACGGACTGAGCAAGTAGCCCGCTCCAGCCCCCGAATGCTGGCAGGCGACCCCTAGACGGGGCCTGAGCGCTGGCCTCGGCGGGGCCTGGGGCCGGGGGGGCCCACGACCTCGCTCTGGGTTTCATCCCTCCCCCCTGCCACCCCCTAGCTGTGTGACCCTGAACGCACTCCTGCACCTCTCTGGGCCTCCGGCTCCTCGTTATAAAATGGGGGCTATGGGGCAGTGTGAGCGCTGAGCAGCCCGGCACACGCATGGCGGCTGCAGCCGGAGCCTGGCGTGGAGTGTGGGCTGGAGCAGCCCGGGCGGCCTTCTTTACCGCCGCACAAGAGTCCTGCCACCCTTCCCGCTCTCCTGACTTGGGGAAGCTGGGTTACCCGGGAAGTGCAAGAGTCCTGCTAGCACTAAAGGCCCCGGAAACTCCCCATTTAGGGGGTCTTGCCGTCGGGGGTGGGGACCAAGTGTTGCCACAGCAAGAGGATCAGAGAAAGCACACCACGAAGGGCCGGGGGAAGTGCCGACAGGACCCACCCGTCCAGGGTGCCAGGATGAGGGTGCCTAGCAGCTCCCCTTGCCCTCCTCCCCCATGGCCACAGGACAACACAGCTGGCCCGGGTCAGCCCACGGCCCTCCCAGCCCAGGGCTGGAGCCCCAGGGGCTTCCTGATCAGGGCCCGTCACTTCCCAGGCTCCTGCCTCTCCCTCGGGGACGGTGAGAACCTGGCAGCAGCCGGGCCGGGTGGATGTGAGAGAGAACCCTCGTCGGGTCGGGACGTTGCTCGGCTGGTTTCCCACCTGGACCCCGACGGGACAAGTTCCACGGCAACGGCCGAGTCAGGCAGGGTGGGGGGCACGGCCTACGCCATCCTGAGCACAGGGGCCTTAGAGCGGCCCCTTTCACCCTTGAGAAGGGGCAAGCCCACGGCGGGGGCCGCGCAGATGTCAATGCCGGACCCCCAGGGGCTATGGGGCAGGGACGCCCCCACTGTCTCAAAGCCTCGATCCCCCATGGGCTTCTCACAGACCCCCGTTAACGATCCCAGCTCTGTCCTGGATGCCCCACAGCCAGGGAGGAGCTGGGCGTCAGGGGGGAACAAGCCGGGCCCCCAGGCAGGAGCCAGCCGTTTTCATGTTGGGCTGAGGACTCCCACCCGACAAAGGCTGCTCCCTGCCCAGCAACCCCCCACCCCGCTTTCCAGGCCCCTCCTTTTCTCCTGGAGCAGGGGTGGGGTGGGGGGGTGGGGGTGGGGCGGGCAACAAGGGTGGGAAGAGTGGAACAGCCTCAGGCACAATTCCACCCCCAGCACAGGCCTGGACCCAGGAGGCCCCACTCCAAGCCAAGCCTCGAGTCTCCCCTACAGAGACGCCCTGATTTTCTCCAACCGGCAGGATTAATTTCCCCCTCAGAACGGGACCAAAAATGTCCTCCCCATTCCAATGTCACTGTGGTCGTCAGGCCACACCATCCGGCCCGATGGAAGGACTGGACCCACCTCACAGATGGACTGAGCATCCACCTAGCCAGCAGTGGGGGGAGGGAGCAAGGAGAGGGAACTGGGGGGGCCTTGGGGCGGGCGGAGACTTGCCACGGTGCCCTCCAGGCCTGAAGGGGGTCCTGGTCCCCCCAGATCTCCAGGCTTATCCCTGCAGACCTTGGTCAAGAGAAGGCAGGGAGGCTGGGGACGAGGGCACGTGGCCCGAGGCCAGGGTGGGGAGGGGTTCAGCTCAGGTTGGGCCCCCTCTTCTCTCCATCCCTGGCGCCCCCCTGAAGCCAGCCTGGGGAGTGGGAAGCCTGCCACGGGCGCTGGGCCATGGGCCTCAAGGCATTTCCCCCGCTCCCCTCAGGTGCCCTAAGGGGCAAGGGCATTATAAGTACCACTTTCCAGAGGAAGAGGCTGAGGTTCAGAGCCGCCCAAGGCGCTGAGCTGAGGCTCATCCTGGGCCCCGCTGACGCCAGAGTCAGACCCTGCCGTGACCTCCCCAGAGCAGCTGACGTGGAAAGCTGGGTGGTCCTGGATGAGAGCTCTATGGTGGAGCCCACGTTTCTCCCCAGGGCCTGCCACCTCCATAAACCACAGGTCTGAGCCCACCTGCCCTCGGGTCTGGGGGGGAGGGCCGGCACCTGTCAGAGGCCACGCCCTAGCGGGGTGGCTGGGAGAGCAGCAGTAGGCATGCGGCCTCACCTGGGTGATGTGTCCGCCCCGAGGCACCTGCCCCCCAGGCACAGGGGAGCACGGCTCCTGCCCAGCACGGCCCCCCAGAACATGACAGACACACGGCCTGGCGACTCTCCCCGGGTCGGGGGCCAAGGCGCCCTCCGGCCAGGCCCCCGTGCCAGCGCTGAGTCTTATCGCGGCGAGTAATCACTGGAGCGGTCTCTGGGCTCACCCCACCGGCGACTCGGCGTGCGGCCCCGCGTGAGAGCGGCAGAGCCATCCTGTCCTCTGCCGTAACATCCTGATTTCCTGTCGGCTCTGCTTGCACTAGGCCAGCCGGCCACCGCCAGAGCCCCACTCACTCGCCGGAGCTGCGATTCCAGGGGCGGCAGGGCTGGCAGGGGGACAGAGGAAACAGCAGGCGCTTGGCTCTCAGCAGAGCCCTCCCGGCCACGCGGTGACTCGGAGCCCCAGCCATCCCAAACACGCAGAGCCAGGGTCAGCAAGCTCCCGGGGGGCCGGGGCCGGGGAGGGGCTGGGAGGGAGGAAAGGGCAGGCGCGGCGGGGCGCAGGGTCTGAGGGCCATCCCTCCTGCCTGGCCCCCTCCCTGGTCGTATCGCTGGTACCCCTGCCTTCGGCCAACAGCCAGCTGGCAACCACCTTGCCTGTCCTTGGGACCCTCTGGATTAAGGGATTCCAAGGCGTCCCAAGGAACGCCGTCAGGGCCAGGCCTGCTGACCCCCCCGCTGTAGCCAAGTTGTGGACATGTGTTCCAGGACCGCATCTGGCCGCTGGGCCCCAGGTCAGGACCCGGAGCCCAGAGCACAAGTCAGAAGATGCCCAGCCCCGGGGCAGCCCCAGCATGCCCCGCCCCCGGCCAGGGCCTGGCCTGAGCCCTGGACCTGGGAGACCCAGGGCCTCCCAGGCACCAACGAGGGGCTGGGCTGCCCAGCTGCAGGTTCTGGGGCTGAGGACCAGAAGGGGCAGGGAACGGGAAACCCGAAACCCAGCCCCGATCTGCAGGCCACTGGGCTAGGGACGCCTCACGGCAGGGATGCCGGATGCAGAAGGAGAGGCTCAGAGAGGCCACGAGGGCAGCAGCGTGCCAGTGGCAAACGTGGGTGGGGAACAGGACCCTCCACGGGCACCTCCCGTGGGTCGAAGGCCGGGAGACCTCCATGCAGGAGCACGTGTCTTGTGTGCAGGCATCCCTGGGGCTCGCAGAGGTGGGGAGGCTGGGGGCAGGTGAGGGGGCCTGAGGCCCATGTGGGGCCTGCCCTGGGCCTGGCAAGTTCAAGGCCACCGATTCCTTCCCAACACCAGTGCAGCCACCCCCCACTTTAGGGGGCGCTGACAGGAGAGCGGACACAGGTCTGGGGAGGGCTACTGCTCCCCCCAGCGGCGCCTGCACTCGGTGTGCCCTGGGGCAGGGCTGCGGGCCTTGGTGAGTTCTGTCATCCACTTCCCAAGGGCTCATTTCATGGAAGGGGAAACCGAGGCCAACAGCAGGACGAGGGTGGGTGACGTCGTCGTCTGGCTCCTGCTCGGCCCCCTCCCCAGAGGCACAGGGTCCCCAGGTCCCGGGCTGCGAGCCACAGGTCACTGCCGCCTCTCCACTGCACTCGCCCCCTCCCCCAGCCTCGCTGCTGACGAAAACACGCCCGAAGCGAGCCCCCCCACCCCTGTTCGCAGACCGTCTCGACCAGGGCAGGCTCCCCCGGCGCCCAGACCCCCAGTCCAGTGGCTGTGCCCCCGCCGCTGCCCCCAGCCTGAGGAATGGCTCACAGCTGGCCTCTGGCAAAGCTGGAGACAGTGTTCTGAGATGACCGCAGCTGTCTGATGCTGTTCTGGGGAGGGAGCGCAGATGCCCGCCGGCTCACAGCCCCTGTGCTCTCAGGAGGGCCAAGCTGCCCACCCAGTCCTGGGGTCGGGGGCCAGGCAGGGGCGGCGCAGGTGCAGGAGGGTGCAGGAGATGGGGGGAGCGGCGTGAGCCCCGCACGCCCTCCCCCGCCTCCTCCTGGCCTCAGCGCTAACCTGTTACCCTCTCTCCTCTCCAGGAATTCTCCTCTGTCTGTTCTTGATTTTGCTGACAGCCTGCCAGCGGTGGTACACGCCCAGAGCTGAGGACCTCAGCCAGCCCTTGGCAAGGCAGGGTGTCCCCGGTGTCCCCGTGCAGCCCGGCCACACAGCCCGCCCTCCGTCCCTCACGGGGGTCCTGCAGCTGCACGCAAGTCAGCTGGCTGCCCCCTCACCACCCGCCGCCAGCTGCATCTTCCCCGAGCAAAGCAACCTCCCTCTCCCTGCACGGCCCCCAGGTGCTCTCCACCCATATCAGGCTCTCTGACTCCCCCAAGGCTAGTTTCAGGAGCAACGTGTGGACTCCCCAAAGGTGTGGGGAGAGGTCGGGCGGGAGGACCCCAAGGAGCTGGGCATCACCACCCAGCACCCCGAGTGGCCCTCCTCGAGCAGCCCGGGGTGGGGGGCAGGCAGCCCCAGGGGTCGGCCAGGGCAGGGGCGCTGAGACCAAGGCCAGGCAGTGGCAGCGGGCTGGCCGGGGGCCGGGCTAGAGACCTACCTTGGCAGGTCTTGCCATCTCCCTGCAGCTGGTGGCCGGGGGGGCAGCGGCAGTAGAAGCCACCCAGGGCGTTGCGACACTGGCCCCCACAGCCCCCATTGCCAGTGGCACACTCGTTCACGTCTGCGAGGGGGGAGACACGAGTGAGCCCGGCGCGGGGCCAGGCGAAGCTCAGGACTCCCACGACACAGGATGACACGGCCCGGCAGAGACGGGCCAACCTCACCCCCCAGACAGGCCCCACGAGAGCGGGAACCTGTCCATCGGCCTGTCCACAGCAGGGGGTCTGTGCTGCCAACCAGGTCCTCCCCGCACCCGGGACCAGCAGCCCGGCCTAAGGCATTCCAGTGCGGTTTGGCAGGAATGCCACGCGGGGACAGCTCGGCACAAGAGTGGGCCCTGCTCCCCAAGGAGCCGAGTTCCCCCCGAGAATGGCCTCTGTGTGTGTTCCCATCCAGCTGCCGGTTTGCTGGGGAAACCAGGCCTCCCCCAGCACTGAGGCCAGAGGAGTCCCCACTGTCACCCTCACAGCTGTCCCCAGACCTGGTACAGCCCCACCCCTCACCGCCGGGCCCAGATCTCCCCCCCACTCTCTGGTCTGTTGGGATCGTGTGGCACATGAGCCAGGCCTGGACAGGGCGCTGGGCTCCGGCGTGCGGGGCAGAGCAGGCAGGAGACCCCAACCACGAGGCCACCTTGCTGAACACACAGCTCCCCCGGCCCCTGCTCAGCCTTTGCAGGATCATGGTGCTTCCCCTGGGACGGGGCATGTGGCCAGCTGGAGTGCCAGACACCCGCCTGGGGCTGGTGGCATCATGGCCTCACACACCCAAGCCCACCAGCCAGGGCCTGGAGGACCCAGGTGCCTCGTTTCCCAGAACACCTCACGGGTGTGGGGTGACAAGGGGACCAGGCACCTCTGCCCGCCCCCAGACCCACACTGCTGCCTGCACGAGGTCTGAGGGGCTCTGCTCTGTCCTCCCAGCCTTCCAAGGCCAAAGGCAGAGGCTCTCCTGGTCTCATGGGGAATATGACCCGGAGCCAAGCGGAGACCCCAGTGAGCCACAGGCCATGGATGGCCAGGTGCCAGCGCAGCTCACTGGGTGCAGCTGCTGGTAGCGCCACCCTCGCCTGGAGGCTCGCGGCCCAGACAAACAGGGGCTGCAGCCCCACTCAAGGCCAAGCCCCCCGCCCCCGGCTTCGGCACTCATCTCTGTTGGCACTTCCTCGGGAGGGTCCCTGGGAGACCCCGAGCCTGGCTTAGGGTGCAGGGGAGGCCACGGTCCCACGGGAAAGGCAGTGCTGGAATGCCACCATCAGCCCGGGCCTGCAACGTTAACATCGGGAATTTTCTGGGAATTCCTAGAGAGTTAACACGGGGCGAGACCGGGCTCACCCCAGCCCGGGGGTCAGAGCCGGGGTGCCCAGGGTTTCTCCACCAGCCCCGCCAGAAGGGAGCAGCCAGGTGCAAGCCCCCCGAAGCCCCAGGGCCGGTCCTGATCTTTGGGCTGTGCCCCAGGCAGCAGGGAGGGCAGGCGGCCAGGCAGTGGGGCCGCAGGCCGAGGGCGCCCTCTCACAGCTGCTGACACGGCAGGGTCCCCAGGGCCCCCGCACCACCGCCAGGGCAGGGTCAGCCTCACAGCTGCCTCACAGCGCCGCGCCCTGCCCTGACCCCATGGATGCCGGTGACAGGGGCCACTGTGGCCTGGAGCCTCGGGGACGCCTACGCCTGCAGAAAGGCCCTGCTGGCTGACGGCACCGTGGCTGCAGCGCCTGGAGCTCCCAATGGCACCTGATGTGTCCCTCCTCCCTCCTCCCGCAGTCCGGACGGCATCCTGGGGGTGCCATGTCTGCCGGGCCCGCACGGCCCCTGCCCCCCGGTATCTGCAAGCTGGGTACCGAGCCTCAGCACCCTGGCAGCCCCCTCCACCCCCTGGCTGAGCTGAGCCCCTTGTGTCTCTGCACTGGGGGCTGCTCAGCACCTGTATCTGCTCACAGCTGGACCGTGCCAGCCTCAGCATGGAAACTGGGCCCCATTAGCCTCAGGGTCCCGGGGCCCAGCCCAGGCCAGGCAGGCAGGGGGCCACAGGATGCCCTCAGTTGCCACTGCACAAACATCACACCCGGGGCCTCCCGGAGAGGAGAGCGGGCAGGGGGCTGGCCCTCCCCGTGACCCCTCCCCAGGCAGTGGCAGCCCAGACTGAGAAGGAGGTGACCCTGCCCAGGGCCAGGGAGGAGCCGGGCAGATTCAGCAGGCTCCCCTCTGCTGACCACCTGCTGGGCACACAGCTACGGGTGAGGGGTGAGGGATACAGTCGTAAAGAACCCGCCATCCTGGGCAGGAGGAGAGCTCGGGGGAGGGCCCAGACTCTGCACATCAGGTTCAGGTCACCTGCTGGGGCGGGACGGGGTGGGGGGGGACTGATCACCTGTTTAACTCCCCACCCCCAGCAGCTAGAGGCTGTGCTTTTCACGCATAGCACCTATGGACCAGCACCACTGTACCCGCAGCCCCTCCAGAACCCAAGCCTCGTGCGCACGGGGCCTTGACCTCGTCGCCTCCTTGCTGTAACTCCAGCACCGAGAACAAGCCCGCACAGGGCTGTGGAATGCATCTGTAAGAGTAGGTGCCCGCGGGTGCCTCGTGGGTGCCTGGGGAAGGGGTGGAAGGGACTCCCTAAATCCTTTCTGAATCGGTATGGCTGATTCAAAAACCAAAGTAAACAGCAGATCTTTCAGGCTGGGGGCAGCTCAGGGTTGGGGGGCAGCTGTGCGCCCTGTGGGTACCCCAGAACAATCGGCAGCCCTGCCAAGGGCGGGGCCAGCAATGACCCCTCCCCGGCCAGCCTCAGGGTGGGGGACAGGGGACTGCCGCAGACCAGCAGCCAGGCCTGGGCTGGAACCCCCGGGGAGGCCAGTGGCAGAGGGGCCTGGAGCTCCCTGCACAGACCTGGGAAGGAGAGACAGAGAGACAACCCCCTTTCCTTCCTGCCCCAAGACTGGGTGTTTGGGGCTCCAGATCTGGGTGGGGAGACCAGGGCTACCTGGGGGCTTCTGGGAGCAGATCCTGGGAAGTCCTGGCCCAGGGTGGCGTGCAGCACAAACCTCCTACTTCTAGAATGATCCATCAGTTCACCAGGGACCCCAGTGCGGGATACCCTGAGCCAGATTCCAAGGGCTACTCCCGGCAGCCCCACCCTCCCCGCAGGGGACCCATCCAGCTCTGGCCCATCACCACATGCGAACCAGAATTTGACGGGGGCAGTGACACAGCCCAGGAAACAGCCGGGGTCTGACTGCCTTTCTTGCTCATGAAGCCAGTCTGGGGCGGGGGGGCAGAGGGTGACCGGGAGCCCAGTGGCCTGGTCGCCTGATGGGCCCAACGCTCCAGCTTGTCGCAGGGGTGGCCTGAGTCCAGGCAAGGTCAGGAGGTCGACGGCCAGGTCCTGGCCTGCCCTGAGACAAGTCCTTGCCTGGAGCTGCCGCTGGGGCCTGTCCGGCCGGTGGCGGAGGGCGCTCTGCTCCAGCAAGCACTCAGGAGGCAGGCGCCCCGAAACACTGGCCTCTTGGGCAACCAGCGCAGGACCACCCCAACCCGAGGGAAGGCGGCGTTTCCGGGGGTTCCAGGGTGCATTCCTCCCGTTTCTGCAGCGAGGTTGCAGGGCGGAGTGGCCTCTGGCCCTCAGGCCAGGCCTCTGGTGAGCGTGGAGTGTGGACGCTGACCCCCAGAGCTGGCCCTCCATCCTTCTCACCCACCCCCTCCCCACACAGAGCGAAAGGCTGGGCTGAAGGGCCCTGAGGGGGAGGCGGCTGCCCCAGCCCATTCCCTGGGGAGGACGTCCGCCAGAAGACCGTAACACCTCCCTCGACGAGGCCAAGAGTCCCCGCGGGACCCGGCAAGCCCACTGCTGGCATCTGCCTGAAAGAACCTAAACAGGGACTTGGATGCACGTCTGTGCAGGCGCGGCCACAGCAGCGCAGGTGGACACAGCTCGTGTCCATCGATAGACGAGGGGATAAGGTCACGTGGTCCAGCCCTGCCGCCGGACAGCATTCGGCCACAGAAGGGAGCACAGCGCAGCAGCGAGGTGAACCTCAGAAACACGCTGCTCGGTGAGAAGCCAGACACAGAAGCCTCATACTGTGTGATTCTGTTTAGAGGAAACGTCCGGAACAGGCAAATCCACAGAGACAGTGGATGAGTGGAAGCCAGGGGCTGGGGGTGGCAAGGGACGGGTGGGGAGCGGCTGACTGATGGGTCCGGGGCCCCCTTCGGGATGAAGTTCGTGGAGAAGGTGGTTATACCACACTGTGGACATGCTTGATGTCACTGAACTGCACGCTTCAAAGGGGTCGATTTTATGTCGCATGAATTCCACCTCAATTTTTCAAAAGCGCTCCTCAGACCGGCCCCCACACGGCCGATCTCCAGGGATTCGGTGCAGCAGGAAGTGGGTGCCTGGGCCTCGGCTCCTGGACAGCTCTGGCCCCGGCACAGGGCCCTGCCTCGGGCTACAAAGGCCCTAAGTAGCCAGCGGCCACGCAGCCTGGGCGAGGGCTCCGGGGGCCTTGACCTTCCAGCTGACGCGGCCACCAGGGGCTGCAGAGCGTGGAACATGCTTTCCCGACCCCGGCGGAACATGAGGGGCCCCCTGAGAGAGGTGGTCTCCACACCCCCCTGACCGTCCACCAGCAGCCTGGGTGTGACAGTGAGGCTCTGAGGGTGACTGCGAGCTACACACGAGGCTGGAATCAGAGCCCAGCCCGGCCCGGTCTGGACGGCCAGTGGTGGGCCTCCGAGTCCCCCAGGTGTGAAGCGGGTGAGAAAAGGCACACGGTTCCCGGGGAGGGCACAGGGCAGGCCGAGGGACCCCCGCGCCACCTGTGAGGATGAGGAAGTCTCACCCCCAGAACGGAAGCTGAGACCACCCAAAGGGAGACCGCCCAGCGCACCAGGCCGGCATGTGGCCAGGCCTTGGCTTCGCAGACAGTCAGCCCTTATCCCCGTCCGCCCACCTAGGCCTCAGGCTACCTGTCGGGAGCCAGGATTTACAAGGCCCTGCCTGCCGAGGAGGCCAAGAATCCTCCCTTCCTGCAGCCAGGTGTCACCCAGACAGGTCAGGGCTGCTCCCAAAATCTGAGCCGGGAGGGCTGACGAAAACCAGCTGGACCGGAGTCAGCCGTGCGGGGCTCCAGACACAGAGACAGAGGAGCTCGATGTATGGGGGGGAGCGGGGGGGTGCAGCTTCACAAAGGGCCCTGAGCTTCAGGGGGCCTGGAGAGGCAACTCCCTGGGGAAGCCCACTGAAGGGCAGGAGGTGCAACGTCTGGGGAGAGGGGTGTCCCAAGCATCCCTGCGGCCAGCACAGATGGACCGGCATGGGGAACCCCCTCCCCGGCCTGCCGAGTCTATCTCCCCAGGAATGTTCCCCCCACTGCCCCCAGTGCCCCCGGGGGGAGGCCGGACAAGTGGGGCTCCCTGAGTGAGCTTGCTCTGCAGGCCGACACGCCGGCTCGGCACCCCGGCCAGTGCAGGTCTGGGCCTGCCTCGGAGCACGCGCACCCCGCCCCACCCCAGAGACCCCCTTCCCGGGCCCCGACTGCATGTCGTGGGCAGGGGTGCGGCCTCCGAGACAAGTGAGGCAAGGACCCTGCAGGGGCTCTGAGCCAGCCTCGGGGGACAGATGCCATGGGGGCCACAAAGCAGCGACAAAACACGGGACTGGGCTGGGCCCTCGCCATCAGCCTGTGGGAGAGAAGGTGGCTCCCAGTGAGGACCAGGCTGGGAAGGCAGGGGCATCGGGAAGACGAGGCAGGCAGAGGAGGAGGGGTCCGCATCAGGCTGGGCTGGGGGCAGAGCTGCAGGAGGGGCCTCAGCTCTGACCCAGTGGAGCTGGAAATTCACCTGGAGTCAGGCAAGCGGCCCCAGGGTGTCCGGGCCACAGTCAGAGGTGCTGGTATAGTGTCCTGGGCTGCAGTGACAAAGGATCACAGATCTGGTGGCTTAAACAACAGAAATATATCCTCCTTTGTTCTGGGGATCACGAGAACAGAATCAATGTCACTGGGCTGAAACCAAGCGTCACCATGGCCAAGCTCCGTCCTGAGGCCCGAGGGGTGAGCCTCCCCTTGCCTCGTCCACGAGCCGGGGCTCCTGGCCTCGTGGCCGCATGGCTCCCACCCTCACATCCAGGCCTGGACAGGAGTGCCCTCTGCCCTGCGCTCCCCTCAGCCAGAAGCTGGGTGGGGCAGCGCCCAAAGCAGGGCTGGGGTTCCGAGGGCACGGCCTAGGGTCTGGGCTGGCTCGGCCTCTTGGCCGCTGGGTGAACATGGCCCATTGCAAAACCCCATCCCGAAAACGGGCAGAGGAATGAATGCAGAGGACGGCTAGGGGATCCGAGGGACCCCTCGGAGAGGACGGATCCCTTGTCGGTACTTAATTCCATTCGAGTCAGAAATGAAAGCCCAAAGCAGCATAGACCCCAGGCCCGGCCTAGGACCCAGGCCCACAACAGCCGAAGCCAGACCCCAGCTCACTCTCACGGCCGCCTGGGCCCATTACAAAAACGCAGAGGCCCCAGAGGGCAGCACAGAACCCCCTCCTCCCGCCTCCCCGCCTTGCCGTGCGGCCAGGCCAGGACCCGCCTCAGCTCGTCCCAGAAGCTCCCGGACCACATTCCCTCCTGGCTCCCTGGCTCCCAGGGAAGAGTCTGCCAGGTGGGGCGGGGACCAGAGCTGATGGCCAAGGGCAGACCCACCCCTGCCCCCGGCTGAGGAAACAGTTACCGTAGAGGACCTGCCCAGCATCCTTCTGACATCCATCAAGGTGCAAATGTCTGAAACAAGCCCCCAGCTCAAAAAGCTGTCCCACCACAGTCCACCCTCCCGCGCAGGACGACAGGATCCCAGCGGCACGGGAACTGGCCAGAGCAGGGCTGTGGCCAGCGGAGACGGCTCGGCTCAGCCTGTCACAGAGGGAGCAGCCTCCCTGGTCTGGGCACTGATTTTGGCCACGTTGGTGGGCCACCCTGTGGGTCAGTGTTCAGCCCCCCACCCGCCAGGAGTTCCCAGGACAGGGAGTGGGGCCTGTCAGCCCCCATGTAACCTGGAGCCCTGTGTGAAGAGCCCGTTTCCAGATTGATCTCCACCACCCTGGTCCAGAGAGCCCCCAAGGTGCAACCTGCGGCAGAAAACGTCACACACGCTTTACGAGGTTGCCGGGGAAACTGGAAGGTCCAATGCTGTTTGACGGAGGGAATTAAATTCGCAGTTGCCCCCTCTCGGATCAGGAGCAAAAGCAGGGGTGGGACAGACTCCTGTAAAGACAAGACGCCTGCAGCTTCCATCCAGCACACACACCAGGCTTCCCAGCGCTGCCCTCTCTGCAGCTTGGGGACGTCCCCCCACCGGAGCAGCCTGCAGCCCCACAGAGGACGACCAAGAGGACCACCCACTGCTCAGGGAACACGCAAGACCCACCCGGCCCGGGGCAGGCAGCACGTGACCTGTCGTCCAAAATGGGACGCTCCGGAGAGTAGACGAGGCCCCAGCAAAAATGACCCAGGAAAATAGCATAAACCATTCAGATGCTCCCAAGAACATTCCAGAACGCTGCCGGCCTGCTGGGTGCAGGTGGCGGGGCTGCAGTCGGTAACAGGGCAAAGTGGAATTACAGCTGCCAATGGGCTGACCTTGCAATAGGGGCGTGTCCTGGATGATGTGGGCGGGTCCAGTGTCATCACAGGGTCAGAGAGTCATAGTAGAGAAGTGAGGGCGTGAGAGGCGCCTCGCTGCCGGCTTTGAATGTGGAGGAAGGGGCCGCGAGCCAAGAACCTCAGGCACCCCTAAAGCTGGAAAAGGCCAGGGGCAGCCTCTCGCTCGGAGCCTCCAGGACAAGCCCGCCCTGCCCCCAGCTGGACTTGAGCCCAGCGAGACCCATGTTGGACTTGTGACCTCAGAACAGTGAGATAATAAATGTGTGTCTTAATCCCCTAAATCTGGGCAATCTGTCACTGCAGCAAAAGAAAACTAATAGAGTCATCGGGCATGTATCACCTTTACAACTGGAAAGAACGAAACTACTTTAGAGAAGAATTCTTCACACTGCTCCAGGGCTGCAACTTGCCCTTGCCCAAAGGGCATCCTGCCCAGCTGGGCCAACCTTGGGAGGCGCACCCCCCGACACCCCCCCCCCCCCCCCCATCCCCGCCCTGGGAGGAGCTGCTCTGTAAGCCTGCTGCCACCTGGCTGGGTGGTTATCTCTCTCCTGCAGCTCAGAAGTCCGCCAGCCGGGGCAGCCAGAACATTCCAATGCAATTCCCATCATACCCCACCCCAGCTCAGCACAGGCCAGAGGGATGAGGGGCCCACACATCACTCATCCACGCCCACAACAAGTATCCACCAGCGTCCAACACCCCCGTGAGGACATACTGTCTCTGCTTGCAGGGCCCCACCAGCCAGGGCGGCAGGGAAGACTTCCAGGATGCGGGGAGAGGGAGCCCGAGAGAGCAACCCAAAGGGAGAAGCACAGAAAGGAAAACCCGGGAGGCCTCCTGGAAGCAGCGTCCCCAGGGCCGACACTACTCAGGCTCCAAGGAATCCATCGGTCTCTCCAAGGGGTGCTGCTGGGGCAGGTGCAGGAGACGCGGTGGCCGCACGTCCCACTGCTCCAAGGATAATCGCTGAGCGCCAAGCCCTGTCTTTGGGTTCGTGGAGAGTTTGTCATCTAAGGGAGTCCCATGGGTCCTCCTGCACAGGACGGATACTCTGCAAGGCAGCCATCCCCACCGCCACCACCCTGCTTTGCTGGCTCTGAAAGTTTGGGGTTTATCATCCGTCTTGGGAAAGCGAGGCTTTCTCATCTGGACCTGTCTGAAGGACACACATTTCCTGCCCACCCTCACCTGGACAGCAAACAACCTGGTTCAGTGCCCCTCCCTGGTGGCAGCTCAGCCTTGGGGAGCGGCCCTCCTGCAATCGCCTCTCCTCTCTCTCTGTCTCTGCCTCTCTCTCTGGACATTGCCGCCCTGGCATTGGCTCATAAATACACATGTGACTCCTCGGCCTCCTTTCTCATTTCCTTCTAAAACTGAACACCTTAGAAGACCTCTCTCTGCCTCTCTGCCAAGACTGCTGCACCTGGAAGGTCTGGAATGAACCCAACTCCGTCCAAGGCCAGTGCCTGGGACCCAGCGGCTGAAGAAGGAACCCTGTGGGCTTGGAGCGTGATAGGGCCGGTCATCAGGCCCGGCTCCTTGCCCCCTAATGGGACCTCAGTCTTGACCATCATTTTAAGGCCGCTGCATTCCAGGGGATGGTTTCTCCTAGTCTGGTGGAGAAACTGGCCTTGCCACAGAAGCTTTGCCTGGATGGCTCAGGGAACCCGGATGCCTGACCCTTCAGATCAACTTCCAAACATTTGTAACGATGACGATGAGAAACCAAATGGCTCATGAGGAGTGAGGGGACCAGGCAGGTAGAAAGGGACCACGGAGCCTGTCCTCAGGGGACAAAGGACAGAGAGGCTTCTGAAGTTGCACTAAGCAATATGCCAAGATAACCCAAATAAAGCAGAGAAAGAAAGCAAGGAGCCGACCCAACCCTGGGAGTGGGGAGACACTCGCGGGACCAGCTCAGGCAAGGCCAGTCCCGAAGGCTCGGAAGGCTGGGTTTGCTTCATCTTTTGTTTGGAATCCGTAGATATTATTTCGTCGAGCAGTTTTAGGTTTACAGAAAAATTGAGCAGAGAGTACAGAGTTCCTTGTGCTCCCATCTCCCCAACACACATGACCTTCTCTATTACTAACATCCTTCGTTCGTGTCTACGTTTATTACAATAAACGGACAAGTACCGAGACGTCATTATTCACTGAAGCCCGCGGTTTACACAAGAACCACCCTCGCTGCCCTGTGGGTGCATCCACCTTGACAGCATCGTACGGAGGACTTTCACCGCCCTAGACGGCCCTCTGCTCCACCTACTATGCCCCTCCCCCAGCTCCTGGCACCCACCACCTTTGTGCCATCTCCATAGTTTTGCCTTTTCCAGAATGTCATTAGTTGGAATCATACAGCGTGTAGCATTTTCAGACGGGCTTCCTTCACTTAGGAACATGCTTTTAAGGGCGCGGAGCTGCTCACATGGTTTTCCTAGAGGAAAGCTCTCCAGGTTCGGGGGTTCCTTCCCAGGGCCAAGAGAGGCTGGGCCCTGTCAACCCCCTCCCCATCTGTGGTTTCCAGGGCAACCATGGAAACCAAGAGTGGGTCACCTAGAAATAGTCAGACAGGCCTCACCCGCTCTGGATTTCCAGGGTCACCAGGTGGTCCCCTCCGGGAGAAGGTCACAGGGGCAGGCCGAGGGTGGGGTGGTGGGCTCAGGTCACCCACTGCTGGGCTCTCCCTCCCCCAGGCCTCTCCTGTACCAGAGCCCACACTTTCTCGGAGTCCAGAGGCTCTGCAGGGCAGGAGTCAGCTCTTAGCCCCTCAGTACCCTCAGGGCCAGGCACAGAGGTGGCCCAGGGTCAGGTGATGCTGTGATGACTCACAGAGCGCTTGTCTCAAGCAGGCGGGGGCACACAGAGAAGACCCCACGGGCAGGAGAGACAGCTTTCAGAATAGGAGGCCGCACGTCCTGCCACTGGCTCCGTGGAGAAAGAAGGGGATTCAGGCTTCAGGAGCTTTGGGGAACCAGTGAAGGGAGGGGGCGCAAGGGCTAAAGGGGGACTCCCACTGCCAGTCCAGCCAGGCCCCCCCGAGGCCCAAGATGGGGTGAGGGGCAGGCATCAAGGGAGATCAGGCAAAGTTGGTGATGCGGGCCGTGAAGGTTCCCAAGCAGGACCCCAGCAGGCAGTCAGCATGAAGTTATTATTAAAGGCACTGAAGGGAGCGGAGCGGCCCAGGCAGGACCAGAAGGGCTCCATCACCTTCTGCCCTCCGCCCAAGACCCAGTGCCTGACTTCGGACTGTTTCTCTGTTTACTCTGAAAGTTATCGGGTTTGGTCTGTTTATACAAATCAGCCTCCAAAAATGTGGGAATGGGGCTTTTTTTTCCATTTGTTTCCCAGAAAACAAGACAAAATGTAAAAGGCCCAGAAGGGAGCCAAGAACATTCCTTGGTTCCCCAAATGTCCAGGTCTCCACTCCCCCCTCCGAGGCTGAGTTCCTGGGACGTTTCACGCTTTGGCGGAGAGACAGGCCTGCAGCCGGGCGCCCGCCTCTGCTTCTGAGCTGCCCCCACGGCAGGGGTGAGGCTCGGGAAGGGCTGGTGTGGCCGAGCCAAGCACTCTCTCAGCTCGTCTCCTCTGTGTGTGTGCATGTGTGTGTGTGCAGGAGTGTGTGCGTGCCTGCACGTGGTGCGTGTCTCTCTCTCTCTGTACCAAGAACTCTGATTCCTGAGCTCACGAGGGGTCCCCCAGAGTCACTCTAATTCCATGCACAGTCGAGGCCCACACAGTGCAATCCTGACCATGAATGGCCTCAATACCGGGTGCCACCCTCTGCTCTGGACGACAGGGTGTGATGCCCTCTCTTTGCCTCTTTCTCTGTTTCTAAGCCAAGATCAGGAAGAACTGGGAGGGGGAGGGGAGGAAGGGGGAGGGGGGAGAGGGGGAGGGGGAGAGGGGGAGGGGGAGGGGCGGGAGGGGAGGGGAGGGGAGGGGTGGAGGGGTGGGAACTAGCTCTTCTCTATTATTTCCTGAAGCAGAGCTCAGAACCCTACCAGGCATGGGGCTGGGCCTCGGTGGGAGCCCAGTCACCCTGGGGTGAGAGTGCTTGGCCAGGCTCCAACACCCTGGTGTGAAACCAGGGCACTGGACACTCTTAAGCCTCTGGCCAGCCAAGCACCTGCCCCGCTGGGAGCCCCTCCGCCAGACCTGCCCCTGGACACGAGGCTGGCCCCTGATCGGGGAGCTGGCCCCTCCCAGGCCTCACCCTCAGGTGGGCAGCTCGCTCTCCCCAAGAGCTCCGGGAGTTTGATTGGGAAAGCTCTCCATAGAGGCGTCCCTGCAGGCCCCGGTGTTGAGCCCCACACTTGGTGCCAACAGGATCCCAGAACTATGGGCTCAGACAGACAGACAGACTAATGGACTTGGGTAAGCACAGAGGAACACAGAGCCACCCCATAGGGTGGCTGCCCCACCCCAGCTCGGGCCAGATCAGCTTACATGTCCCCACTTCCTGGTCCCATCACACCTCTGGCGGTTGGACTCCTTACTCCCCCTGGACTGAAAGTCCCTGAGATCAGGCCACGTCTGCTCAGCAGCCATGGCGTGGCAAGCCCCCAGCTGTGCCTGGCGCACGGTAAAGGTCAGCAAATAAATTTTGGAAGAATGCTTGCTGAAAGAAGGAACATTCAACAGTGATGATTACTTCATTTGAAATCTGGATTTGAGTGTAAGTTCTATGTTTTCTGCAAAGAGCCCTCCTCCAGCCTGCAGGCAGCCCCGAAGAGGAGAAACGAGGCTGACACTCCCAGCGTTTGAATCCGAGAGGCCCGAGCGAGCTGGCAAGTCCAGCCTCATTCCAACACATGGGGGCACAGACCAGAGGGAGGCTGGTGCAGCCACCCCGAGCAACCGGAGGCCCGGGCCCTGTGGTGCCTACACTTCTGAGAAGGGACGGCTGTGGCCTCATGCAGGCACCCACCCAGATAGCCACCACTCCCCAGGACAGAGGGCACCTCCCTGCCACACCTGCCCCCCCGGCACAGAGGCCTAAACAGAAGCCCCACATTCCTGCCGGCTGCCCCCGCCCTGGTCTTCCTGGTTTCAGGAACCCCCGCTACCCACCGCATCTCCTGGACCAGACCCTGGGAGCCACCTCCTTCCCTCACTCGGAGCCTCCCCTCGCCTGGACCCACAGGCAGCCTCCTCTCCCCCCGCACTGGCCCGCTTTCTCTGCCCTGGCCTGGCGTCACCCCGGCCACCAGTCTGGCCCTGGCACGAACCACCACGGCTGCCTGGCTTCCAGCCTCGGCACTCGGGAGCCTGCTTCCCAGTCCCAACTTAAAGTTCCTGGCATCCTGACATAAGTGAACGCTCCACAAACGTGCAGTAAGCAAGGTCACTGAATAATCCCCCAGCCGTGCCCCACCAGAGCCTTGGTGATGGGGCCGCCGGCCTCGCTGGCCCCCGGGCTTGCCCCACGGGGCTCCCCCTGCTGGATGCGACCCCACCTGGACCCGCCCCAGGTCTTCACACTGTGTCCGCTGCAGCTACTGAGGTCCTCAGAGGCCACGCCGCCCCCATCATTTTCTCTCCCCTCCTCTCGATGTCCATCCCCATGGCCACCACTCCTGAACCCGTTCTCTTTACTTCCTGTCATCTCCCCACTAGGATGCGGGCCTCTGGCAGGCAGCCGACTCCCTGGCGCGGGGCCTGGGCACACGGGGTTCAGTGATGCGCAGGCAATGAATGAGTGAACAAGTGAGTGAACACAGGCAGTGCACACAGGCCGTCCCTTCCCTATTCATGCCCCCAGATCCCTCGCGGGGGTCTCACCCTCCCTTTCCCACTTGTGTCCCTCGGGCCTCGGCAGCCGTCACAGGTGACAGCGGACATCTCCGGCGGGGCTGGCGAAGGGAGTGGAGGAGGAAATGCGTGAAGCTGGCCCGCTGTCCCCAGCGGCGCCCACACTGTTGACCGCAGATACCAGGCAGCCCTGTGCCCCTGCGCTGGCCTCTCGCTGCCACGAGGGGGCGCCGGTGCCCCGCCCTGAGCGCTCAGGAGGGGAGGGCAGGAGCCCCTGCCAGGAGAGGTCTGGTGTCCCACCCGCCCCATGGCTGTCCTCTCCGCATCTCCCTGCAGCCCTCAGAGGCTCTGGGAGGGCAGGCAGGGCTGGGAGCCCCTGGGGGCGGGGCCCGGGCTAAGAGGCTGCGGGTGGGGCCCACCACTGGGGGAGGAGAGGCTATTGGGCCCCACATTCCCTGCTGGCCTCTGGGACTCCAACCCCTCCAGGGGCTCCAAGAGCCAGGACCACCCTCAGAAGCCAGCACCAGCTGGGGGCCAAGGCCAGTGGCCAGCACACAGAAGGGAAGGGGACACACAGCCTGGTCCTGTGTGCACGACGTCTACCTCTCACGGGGTGAAGCCTGGGTGGACACCACTCAGTGCACAGGGTCAGCTGCCGCCCTCCCATCCCACTGGGCCTGTGCCCCTGGCACGTGGGTAGCAGGTTCCTGGCCAGAGTCAGACCTCACTCACCCCCCTTGGGGCCTCCACTACCTTCCAGGCCCTTGGGGGAGCTGTCTGCCCCAGCAGGTCCTGAGGAAGAGAACAGGGTGTCAGCAGGTGTGCGGTGGGCCTGGCCATGGATCCCCATGTCATTTATTCATCCATCCGCCCATCCATCCATCCACCCACCCATCCATCCATCCACCCACCCATCCATCCACCCATCCACCCATCCATCCATCAACCATCCACCCATCCATCCATCCTCCATCCTCCATCCATCCATCCATCCATCCACCCATCCACCCATCCATCCATCCTCCATCCACCCATCCATCCATCCATCCATCCAAACATTGTGGAGGGCCCAGGAGGGACTGCTTGCCCTCACAGAGCACACATGGAGGCGACCTGGGCAGATGCAGCCCCTCTCTAGGCCACATTTCAGTCTGTAAAAGGAAGGGCTTGGACCAGACAATGTCCGTCAGCTGTCTCTGACCCTGGAGCCTGGGTTCTCAGGTTGGGGCAGCCTCCCGGCAGAAGCAGCATCCCACAGCATCAGGGAAACCAAGTCCCCACTCACCTGGGGAGACGCCCTTGCTCAGAAGAGTAGGGCCGGGCAGCTGTCTGAGGCATGGGGCCCAGGTGTCTGTCCCCTCCCGGAGCCCTGGCCTTGGCAATGGGCAGGAGTCGGGCCCCTCCATACCTGCCACCAGGAGCTGGGTGGGATGACTTGGTCTCTGAGCTGCAGCCCCACCCTTGCCCTCCCCGTGTCCCCATCTGGCTGCGGCTCTGAAATGAGGATGAGCGGGTACCCATGCCGCCCCCCTCCCCAGTGCCGTCCATCTGCCCTCCACCCACCCCCACCGGGAGTGCAGGTGTGTCTGCAGCCTCCCAGGGTCAAGGGAGGTGGACAACCTCCAGGCACTCCAACAGTGCCAGGCTCCCAGGACACAGGGCACACTGCCCAGGACCCTCCCAGCACGGTCCCTAGAGGCTCCCAGAGGGACGCAGCGTCCAGGAAAGAGCCCTCCTGCCTCCTGGGCGTGAGGGCAGGCGCTTGGCCACACGATGGCTAGCATTTCCCAGCCCTCCCAGCACAGCCCTCTTAGTACCTGGGGTGCCATCGCGCCCAGCCCCTGGCCACAGGGACAGAGGGACACAGTCACAACCACTCACCCCACCCACCAAGCCCCGGGTCTCATCCTGAAGCCACATGCACCGCTCTCAGAGACCCCGCAGCCCACCCAGGAAGGCCGGGGCAGGGGGAGAGTGATGGGCTGGGGTCTATCCTGAAGGCCCGAGGCACTCAGGGCTCTTCCTGACGGCTCTGTGTTTGTGGATCCAACAGGTAGATCCCGGGGCTGACTGAGCCAAGGTAGCGTGTCCTCTGGCCTCGAGTTGCAGAAAGAGCCAGAAACCCTGACACCTTCCCCCTCACAGGGGAATCCAGACGACACAGCCAACACTGTGTGCGCTCCTGGGAGACAAGAGGGCCGGGGGGCTGTGAGCAGAGCGGCCGGCACGGCCTGCAGCACCCCCTGTGCCCACTGCTGCCCCAGCAGCTCAGCCAAGCAACAAGCAGGCTGCCCGGCTCAGCCCTGCACCCAGTCCCGCAGAGGCAGGATTGGCGGGAGGACGGCCCCTCAGAAACCTCAGCACCCCCATCGGCAAAGCAGGGCAGGGAGCTGATCAAGCTGGAGTTTTCCCAGGAAAGTGTGAGCGCCCCCGAGCCCACGTGCACCCAGACCCCCCCAGTCCCGGAGCTCTCGCAGGGGTTCTGGAGGGCAGCGACCATGCACACAGCTCCACCCGGGGACAGGCGGTGTGAGCCCAGGATGCCCGGCCGCCCTCCCAGCAGGGGTGTGAGAGGAAGGCCCTGGCATGGGCTGGGTGCCTGCGCTGGGCACTGAGCGCCATGTGGGTACTGGCCACCTTGTCTGTGCCACCGTGTCCCCAGGAACCTCCCCCCTCTGTGGCCCCTATCCCCTGGGGGCACCCAGAGAGGCCCACCAAGGGGGAGAGCAGCTCGACCACCCCGGGAGGCAGTGGTCTGTCCTGGATCCAGCCCAGAGCCGCCCTGAACCTACCTGTGCCCAGCCTGCGCTGCCCTCAGCCTGGAGGACAGCCCTTGGGAGGGGCCGATCCAGTGGCGTGGGCTGGGGCTGGATGGGCCACAGCAGGGGCCCCCTCCCCGACCCCTCAGCCCACGCAGTGACAGACGCCCTCGGGAGGCATCAGCTCCCAGACCTGCTGCCCTGACCTCCAGGAGAGCAGATCCAAGGCCGGGGGCACCGGAGCCAGAGTCCCCAGGGATGGCAGAAAGGCCCAGTGGACTCGAGGGTCCCTCCGAGGCTCAGCCAGCCTCGGCAGAGCCGTCTGCCCTCGCAGAGCCCAGGCCACACTAGGCAGCGTCAGGCTGCCCAGGGAGCTGGGAGGAGTGCAGGGCGCCCCTTCTGTCTGAGCCCAGGCTGGGAAGGGGGGCGGGCTCCACAGGCAGGAATCCATGCTCCACACAGAGGTGCCCACTGTCCAAGAACATTTCGAACTGACCCGTGGAACCAAACTGTCCGGGTTTCTCTGTCCCAAGTGTTCACGGGCCTGCACACGCCAACGTGCACTGTGGTTTCCTAGGGAGGATCGAGGGGTCCCCAGGTTGGGGTGGCCACAACCCCTGGGGAGAGCACGGATGCACACGAACATCTGGGACACCTGGGCTCGGTCCTGCTCCGGGAACGGGCCTACACCCCATTCTGGCCTCCAGGCCGGCCCTGTGGAACCTCGATGCACAGCAGGAGAGGCAACAGCTTGGGGCGTCCTCCCCGAGACCTCTGACCCCAGGGGAGCTGCTGGAGGGCTAACCCGCAGGCTCATCTTGCCCTGACCCTGAATGGTGAGGTGACCCGCCCCCGCTCTGCTGGTCCCCAGCAGAACAGATGGCTGCGACACTGGCTGGGGGCAGCTCCCCCTGAGCCAGCACCGGCCAGAGACCAGTTCCGCAGGCTGTCAGCACCCTCGGCCCACCGCCACCTCCTCCCCCAGCGGTAACTGCCCGTAGTCAGCTGGCCTGGCTCCACGCATTCTGCTGTCCAGGCCGCAATCCGACCGGGGCACAGAGGCCAGGCCCTGCTCTGGGATGCCGGGAGCCGCCAGGACCCGAGGGCAGGTTCTGGGATGCCGATGCCAGCTCCCTCGCTTGCAGATCCCTCACGAATTACCCTGCCTGGACAGAGAGGCAGGCACAGCCCCAGGAACTGAAAGTGGGCAATCGGGGCCTTTCCTGGGATTTGCCCCCAAACAGCGACAGCTCTGGCGGCCGGCACAGCGGGCAGAGCGGACACAGGGCTGAGATGCCCGTCCAGGAGCCCAGGAAGAGCCGGGGCTCTAGGCTCTCCAGGGCCCGCTGCCCCAGGCCCCCTCCACAAAGTCTCAGGGCACTGCCGGGCTGGGGGACAGGGACGTGGCCACCTGAGCCCAGGGGCAGGATCAGCCCTAGAAACGGCTCCTGAGCGCAGATGGCTGCAGGCAGGAATTCTCCAGGAATTCAGACTCAGGGCTCCTCTCGGCAGCTGCTATGTTTTATTGACTCATTAACGTGCCAGGGCCCTGGGGTAAGAGATGAGCGCCCGCCACGGAGACTCCGCCGTGCGGGAAGCGGCAGACTCCTGGGGTGATGACAAGGGGGCCCAACACAGTGGGGGTGGCGTCGGCAGTGGTCATGGACACCCCACGGGTCCTCAGAAGGCGGCCCCTTCGGCCCGAGCAGGACGGCGTGTCCACACGGGGCCGGAGGGCAGGCTCAGGCGGCTTCGTGCGCAAGTTCCCTTCCACACGCCATTCTTGGGGGCAGGGGCCCCGGGCCAGCCTGTGAGGACCTCTCCCCTGTACCCGGGCCGAGCCGCCCACGTGCAGGGACCCGCACGTGCCGCACTCCCCTCCCCAGCGCCCTCCGCTGCCCTGTGCCCCGCTCCCGAGGCCCCACTACGCAGGCCTGTGGGCACTCGGGGGGCAGGCACTTGTCTTATCGAGCCCCCCCTTCACCGGGCCGGGCTCGCCTGCTCCCCACTCCTGCAGAGAAAGGCGAGAGGCCTCCCAGCAGAGCGGGGTCTCAGGGCCAGCAGCACTGCCCCACCCATCTGGGCCCAGCCATTCCTGCGTCCAGAACAGAAAGTGTCAAGCCGCCCACCACAGCTGCCCAGGGGCTGGAAAAGCGGCACCGCAGCCCCTTTGCGAGTGGGCAGCTGCCTGGCTTCACCCGCCCAGCGGGCTGCCAGGAAAAGGTCAGCCAGAGGGCCGGGCACTGGCCCCTCGGCCCCAAACACGCCCAGGGAACTTCCGCACCCCAACTCTTGTCAGTCCCAAGGCGGCGACGGTCCAGGGACCCACACAGGGCACATGGGCCGCACAGATTCCCCAGACACCATCCAGGCTCGCCCACCCGAGCGGGGCCTCCACGTGCACCCCGCACTGCCCTGCTGGGTCCAAGAGGCCATGTGCCAGCACCGAGCACATCACTGACCCCAGCAAATCAGAAACTCATCTGTATAATGGGACACGCACCCAGCCCACCCCAGGGCTCGCCCAGGACTGCCCTTGCAGCCCAGCGAAGGGCAATTCACCGGAAGAGTCTGGACAGGCTTCCGGGGGTGTGGACAGGGCACTAGGGCCGAGGCAAGGAAGGGCAGAGGGCAGATTCACAGGGTCCTTTCAGGAAACCACCCAGGAGGATGGGCGGGACTCCAGCCTGGGGCAGCCCTGGGGAGGGGAGGCTGGGGGGCCTTGTCCTTCTCCGCAGACCCAGCCTTGATCCTGCCCGGAAGGCAGGCCCCTCGTGGGCAGGGGCACTGGAGTGGCCTATTCACCAAAAACCCAGCCGGGAAGCATGGGGGCAGGTGGGGCGAGCTCACAGACCCCCAGGCCCGGAGGGTCTGCCTCTTGGTGGATCCTGCTGTAATTATGTCATTAGAAGGCCAGCCCGTCTCAGAAGCCAGCCCTGGGAGAAGCCCATTGTGCACGGCGCAGGCCTGGAGGACACAGTCATCTCGAAAGACAGAGACGCCTTTGTGGGTGGTGGGGTCTGGGGGACAAACCTGGTAATTAAACGATTCACGAAGAGAACATGAATGCCCTTCCCAGAGCTGGCCGCTTTGTAAGGGCTGGGATTCTGTGTGCGGGCAGCCCCCGGGCTGTCCTGGAGCAGGAGGTCTGCAGACCCGCTGCCCTGAAGGGACGCGGACCACCGAGTACAGGGCAGCAGGCCACACCTGTCCCAGCCGACTGTCACGGCCAGCAGGGCCAGGGCAGAGGGCCGGGTCAAAGCCACCCACCATCTCCATTCAACCCAGCAGGCCCTCCCCACCCCCGGCCAGAGACGGCCCCCACCCCAGGCAGCAGAAGACGCCAGTGCCAGCTCCTGCAGGGCGCGGGGCTTGCTGGAGATTTCGGGAACTGTCCTCAAAGGAGGGGTTTAGGGCTTCCCTGGTGGCACAGAGGTTGAGAGTCCGCCTGCTGATGCAGGGGACACGGGTTCGTGCCCCGGTCCGGGAAGATCCCACATGCCGCGGAGCGGCTGGGCCCGTGAGCCATGGCCGCTGAGCCTGCGCGTCCAGAGCCTGTGCTCCGCAACGGGAGAGGCCACAGCAGTGAGAGGCCCGAGTGCAAAAAAAAAAAAAAAAAAAAAAAGGAGGGGTTTAGTGCAGCTAAATCGGGCGTGTGTGGAGAAGCCAAAGGCCACACTGTCCGCCAGGGCAGGGGCAGCAGGGCAGAGCAGAGCACAGCGGAGGAAGAGGCCTGGTCGGGCGGGGCAGCGCTGTGCACCCCTCAGGGAGAGGGGAGCCAGGTCCCGGCCTGGTCGTGGCCAGTAGCCAAGAGCAGCCCTCGGTGGTGTCTGGACCTCGGGCCAGGGGTCAGATTCCCACCCTCCGACACAGTGGGCAGCACTGAAGGGCCGCCTGGGAGGGCTGCTTCCTCTCCATTAATCAATTATCCCAGTTTAGAAACAAAGTCACCCTTGAGCCAAGGCCAGGAGCGCTGGACCCGCCGGGGCCTGCTTCCCGCCCGCACGCCCTCAGGGGCGGCCGCCTGCTCCCGCTGCCTCCTGGCAGAGCCCGGGGGCCCCCACAGCCCCGCAGCCCTGCCTGCCCACTCCCCGGACCCCACCAACCGATCCCCTGCTCCGGTGGGGAAAGAGGCTCCTTCAAAGGGACAGGCCTGGGCGTGGAGGCTCCAGGCAGGACCACTGAGGTCCCTCCCCGCAGAGTAGGGTGGGGCTGGAGGGGCAGGCCCACAGGCTCCCGGTCATTCCAACCAGCTCAGAGGGGGACGCTAAGTCTCCTCAGATTCCAGGCTGAACCTTCCCTGCCGTCCATCCCCACCAGACCCTCTGGGCCAAACTGACTCCCTCCCTGCACTCTGCTCCTCTACCCCCACCTTTCTCCCACCTGGGAAAGCCCACCCTGCCCCACCTGCACGTCTCTAAGCCTTCCTCAGCCCACAGGCCCTCCTCCAGGAAGCCCTCCGGACCACCCGGCCCTCTCCTGGGAGTCAGCAGTGACGCCCTGAGAGCTGTGTGGACCCGGGAGTGAGTCCCAGAACTGCCTGAGATGGGCCCAACCCGCCCATTTTATAGGTGAGGAAACTGAGGCCCAGAGGGTACCAGGGCCAAAGCTTCTTGGACCAAGAAGTACCTAAGGTGACCGGGCCTCAGACCTCAGAGTCTGCCCTTGTTCCCCGAGGTCAGCAGAGACCAGGTCATGAGAAATGACCAGTGTCCACTGTGTCACCATTTATGATACAAAAGGAAGATAAGTTAAGACGTAGTACGTTCTGATGCATACGTTTCTCTTGCCTGTTTTTCCTGTAAGATTCCAGGGCAGCCGGCCTTGGGAAGCACTCGTCCCCGGCAGATCTTGGAGGGGCGGGGGGCGGGGGGAGGCCTCTGCCGTCTCTCACTCCGGGCAGGAGCCCACCAAGGGTCAGGGGCTGCCCGAAGGTGCCGGCCTGCAGGGTAGGGAGGCCGGCGGTCCTAGAGGGCATGCCGACCACAGGCCACCCCAAGGGAGAGGCCGCGTGGGTGCTACCCCCCACGGGAGCTCGGGGACTCTGTGCGTGCGGGGACCCCAGGAACATGGGGCCATCCTCCCCCACCCCTGTCATCCCTCACATCTCTCAGCGGGCCGGGCCTCTGGGGAGCGAAGGTCGCCACCACCCCCCAGGGCACCCTGAGCCTCACCTGCACTGACACCTGTGACCTGCACAAACGTCCCCCATACTTTATCCCCACAAAACAGGGCGGGGACTGGGGTCCGGCACGTTACCCTGAGGCCCACAGGCGTGTCAGATGACACGATGCCCGCCCTGGACAGACAGCCGCCCTGGACACACTGCACCGAGGCCTTGCGCTGGGCCCCGCCCTCCCCCCCCCTCCCCCAGGCCCCATCAGCACAGGCTCCCTTTGTGCTCCTGTATCTCCTACAGAAAGCCTTGGGGGGGGGTGGAAGGGGGGCGGCAGGCAGAGGTGGGCAGGCAGGCCCAAGTTAAGAGGGAGGAGGCACCCAGGCGGGGGAGGGGCTCTTCCTAAGCACTCCCCTCCCCCTTTGCTCTCCACCATCAACCCAGCAGAGTCCCCTTCTCCCTCCCCCACTCTTTTGTTCAAATGAAAGAATTTGGGGGAACCAGAAAAAATACGGCTTTTATTTTCAAAACTGGTATCAGTTATAATTGGGGGGTGAGTTACATATGCCCAACTGTGCCAGGTCTCAGGTCTGGCGGCCCCAAACCCAGCATGGAGGGACCGGAAGGGAACAGGGGCGGCCTCTGCACGGGGCACAGTCCTCACACCAGCTCTGCAAACCCAGCCCTGCACACCCAACCCTGCACACCAGCTCTGCACACCCAGCCCCGCACACCCAGCTCTACACACCCAGCCCTGCACACCAGCTCTGCACACCCAACCCTGCACACCAGCCCTGCACACCCAACCCTGCACGCCAGCTCTGCACACCAGCCCTGCACACCAGCTCTGCACACCTAGCCCTGCACACCCAGCCCCGCACACCAGCTCTACACACCCAACCCC
>NW_021703774.1:178855583-178909440 GCF_005190385.1 Monodon monoceros | reverse complement strand
CTACACACCCAACCCCGCACAGCAGCTCTGCACACCCAGCCCTGCACGCCAGCTCTGCACACCCAGCCCCGCACACCAGCCCTGCACACCCAGCCCCGCACACCCAGCTCTGCATACCCAGCCCCGCGCACCAGCTCTGCACACCCAGCCCCGTGCACCAGCTCTGCACACCCAGCCCCGCACACCCAACCCTGCACACCAGCTCTGCACACCCAGCCCTGCACGCCAGCTCTGCACACCCAGCCCCACACACCAGCCCTTGAACACCAGGCCTTTCTTCCAGGAGGTGGTGCCCTAGGAGGAGGCCCAGGGGCCACCCTCCAGCTTTGTCTACTGCTCCCTGAAGGCCACATCTGCCACCCAACTGGCCATTCCTGGAAGCCCCCGACCCTGGAGGGCCACGGACTGGTCACGAGCCCAGTCACCCCCCAGTACAGATGCTCCTGCCTGGGAGGTGGGCAGGGTGGGGACCCGGGGATCCACCCCTCTCTCCTCCGAAGCAGATCTCAACCGTGCTCCACCCCCAACAAGGCCTGGCACCGTGCCCGGAGACGGCACGGCCGGAAGGTTCCAGGTGCTCACTGGGCCAGACTGTGCTTCCAGCCCCAGCTCTGCTGAGCAGTCAGCAGCTTCCGGGCCTCCCTGACCCTAGATTCCTCTTCCACAAAGCGGAAGAAGTGAGGATTCGGGGGGGCCACGCAGGCAGAGCGCGGTAAGGGCCAGGAGGGTGCGCCCGCCCGAGAGGCCGTTCCCACAGTGACCGTGGGGAGCAGGGCTGCTTTGGAGGCAAAGCCAAGCCTGGAGCCCAGGCCCCAAGAGGCTGGCAAGACCGCGGCTCCCACCCGGCCCCCCCCTTCCCCGCAGCACCAAGGGTGGGTCTCCAAGCCCAGCAGCTGCCCCAGGCGCCCATCCAGCTGGGTGCAAAGTGCCCCGCTGGGTGCCTAGCCCTCCCCACTGCGCCCCTACCAGCCCATGTACCCTGTGGTGCCCAGGAGGCCGAGGGTCAGGGTCTCATGGGAGGGGCGCTGCTCAGTACAACGGGAGCGCCCATCAGTGATGCTCCAAGCTGGGCACCCGAAAGAGCGCCAGGCAGAGTGGGGGCTGGTGGCCACAGGGAGCAGGGTGGAAGGCGAGGGGCTAGAGAAAGACTGGCCCTAGTGGGGGGGTCCCGGCTGCTTCCCGAGGGCGAGACCAAGGACAGGCCACACTGCAGAGTCACGTCCTCGTGCTGCTGCCCATCAGGCCACAACCCAGTCCCAGCAACATCCCCAAAGGCAGCTGGAGGCCAGGACGTCCCTCCCACCCCGACCCCGCATAGTCCAGCATCTCTCCACAGCCACCTGCGGCCGTCATGAAAGACCCCGAGAAGAGGCGGAGCGTGGTAGCTGGGCCCCTGCATCCCCGCCTGGATCCCAGTCTGCGACGGTGTGGGGTGGGGTCACCTCTGTGCAGCCCACAGAGGGGCTCGGGATCTAAAACCACGAGGAGGCCTGGCTGAGGCTTGGAGCCTGGATGGTACAGGGCACAGGGCAGGGACCCCCTACCCCCAGCACCTGGAGGTGACAGCAGTCCTCACTCCGTGGCCTGGGCAGCAGCCCCCGCCCCCAGCCGCCCAGAGCCCAGGAAGCACAGAGCCTTCCGGCTAGCAGAGGGCATGCGATGAGCGGTCAGAGCCACCAGAGCCTTCCCGACAAAGGTCAGCACCCCTGGGTACCAGTGCCCGGCTCAGAACTGTGGGACCCAGCACCTCCCCAGGACCCCTGCCTTCAGCCACGCTTTGGGGGGGGGACACACTTGTGCATGCACAGGGAACGGCAAGGGCGCAGGGGTCCCCTCTGCAAACGGGGGCCTCAATTCCGCACGATTTCCTGGTTTCCCTCCTGTTGTTTACTGGGCATCCAGAGCCTTGAATAGCGTGTCGCAGGATGTACACCCCGTGTCCCCCTGGAAGAGGCCCCCAGCTGCTCACCAGAAGCAAGTTCAAAGCACCGGAAACTGTCCAGAGTGCTTCATTTCAATGACGGCCGTGGCTCTATGCCCTGTTCCGGCAGAAGCTGCGAGCTACACAGTCAGCAAAGAAATTCTGGACAAAGCAGAAAACCACCGGGGATACTCACGCCTTCCCCTCACGCCACAAAGTCAGGAGGAATGTCTGCAAGGGTTCTTTGGGGGACTTTTCGGGCATTCGTCTGCACCACCCCCACCAACACCTGCTTTAAGCCCATCTACACCCGCAGCGCCCCCCGGCATCCGAGGCTGGATCCTCAGCGTGTCAGGCTCCAGTCTGCAGGGGTGTGACGTTTACTCAATCGGTCCCCTCGGGTAGGACACGAGAGCCTCTGGCGGGGCAGGGGTGCAGCTCAGGGGCCCCTGGGACGTGCTGCTTCCCTGCCAGCCCAGGGACCCCGGCCCATCCCTGCCCGCAGAGGGCGCGATCGGACAGGGAGCGCTCGGAGATGGCAGGGTGCAGAGGCATCCCGTGAGACAGGGTTACCTCCTCCCCCCACCCCCGCCCGGCCCGCCCACGCGGACCGCCAGGGCCTCGGTGCCTGCAGGGGACACCATGCCACTCACCGTGCTGACAGCGGGGACCATGGAAGCCGCGGGGACAGTGGCACAGCTGGGCCGAGTCGGGCACGCACTGGCCGCCGTTAAAGCAGAGTCCGGGGCTGCACTGGGCTGTGGAGGGAGGGAGAAAACGCGTGAGGAGGGGCAGGAGCTTGGGGGCACCCCCAGCCCGCCGCCAGGACACAAGGTCCCCGGAGGCGCCTCCCCCCTGTAAGTCTCCCCACAAGGTGAGGCCTCAAGGCCTGGACAGAACCTGGACCCTCAAGGGACAGGAAAGCACCGCCCCCGGGGAGGGGGCCCCAGGAGGGTGGGTCACACACGGCCCACCAGGGCTGAAGCCCCACCGCCACCCCAGGGTCTGGGTTCAGTGAAGCCCCCCTGGGAGGGGCAAAAACCCCACTCCCTTCAATGGGACATGAAGGAGCTCCAGGGCATTTTCTGGGGGAGGTCGGGGGACGAGGGTGGAGAGTAGGGGGTGCAGAGGAACAGCCCACAGCTAAAGTGGGCTGAAAGCTTGGCCAAGGCCCCCTCCCCACAAGACCCCAACGGTGGAAATGATCAGACTGGTCCCACCCTCAAGGAGGGGCAGTACCAGCCCAGGCCCCCTGAGAGGGGAGGGAGGGAGGGTCAGGGCTGCGAGCGGCTGGCCTCCCCACTTTCTCCAGAGGAGACTCCCTGCTCCCAGACCCTCTCCCCACACCCCACCCCCAGCGGGGCCCAACGAGGCACCCTGAACCCACTGCCTGCGGTGCCCTAGGGCTACTGAGCCCCCTCCGGCTCCAGGCCACAGTGTGGAAGAGGCCACAGCCAGCCCAGGAGGCAGGGGCCCTGGATGGGAAGGGCAGGTGCAGTCCCAGCCCCATCACAGCAGGGACCCCGACCCGCACCAGACCAGGTACCCCTGGGGGGGGCTTCAGCACCAATTTTCTCGGCCCCGCAGCCATGACCCCTACACCTACACAGGGCGGGCAAGGCCAGGGCAGGTGGGCTCTGCCCCCATCCCCGTGACCCCAACAGCCGGGCCCTGAGTCCAAGGGCTTCAGGGGTCCTTGCTGGGTGAGTAGACACTCTGAACAGTGGCCTGGACGTCCGCCAGGCACCCCAGAGCCCGGCGTAACCCAAGGGTTCAGCAAGCTTCTGTATCGCTGGCAGCATTCCCGCCAGGAGCAGGGAGAGAAGCTGGATGGTGGAAGAGCCCAAGGGGAGGGATGCCAGCCAGGCACACGGGTCCAAGCAGCCCCCTAGACGAGGCACCGCCCCGATGAGGAAACCAGGGCTCAGAGACACACAGCACATGGCCCGGGGTCACACAGCCGCTGAGGAGGGACCAGGCCCAGGGCTTTCTGACTTAGAGTCAGGAGGACCCTGCCGGGGGAGACATGAGGGGTCTTTGCAGGGAGCTTCTTCCTCCTCTTCTATCCCATAACCAGGCTGCTGTCCCAGCCTCGGAGGGATCCCTCCTCTCGGGCCACCCTGCCGGGGTCCCAGCTGGCACTCACTCACACCTGAAAAACTCCCTGAGGATGTTTCTGAAATGCAGTGGGAGTGGGGGGGCTGGGGGACAAAGCGGGTGCTGCAGGGAAGCCCAGAGGAAACGCACAGTGACCCTGGAACCCGCACAGGTAATTCCGGGCCGGGGCCAACCCGGGCTGTGCACCAGTGTCCCCAGTGCTGAGGGCCTGAAACCTGTTGACTTGCGCAGTTTTGTGGAGGAAGAGAAGCCAGCTGTTTCCTTTTCACATCGTAAAGAGGTCTGCACCATCCTGAAGACCTTCAGCCCCAAACCACTGCAACGGCCCATGCCTCCGGGGGGAATCAGACGCCCAGGCTGGCGCCCACCCCGGGACTCTGCCCCCCAGCAGCCTCTGCAGGCCCCACCAGGTTCACGCCCAGCCTGGGGGTCCCCGCGGACAGCACCCTGCCTGCATCCACCTCCGCGGTCAGTTCCAGAGCTCAGGGGGAGGTAGCAACCCACTGCCTGCTCCCATGCCCCTTCCCCAACTTGGTACATGGTGTCACATGCACAGAGGGGCTCAGGCCAGAAACCCGGGAGCCATCCTCACACTCGGCCCGCATCCAATCCAAAGCCAGCCCATCGTTTCTACCTCCCATGCCCCTCGAGCCCACCCTTCTCTCCGCTTCAAGGCTGGACAAAACTGCCACCAGCATCCCCACGGACGCTGCACTCACCCACTCACCCGCGTCCTTTCTCTACGCTGCAGCCACTGGGATCCTTCACGACAGGAAGCAGACCACGGGCGCCTGGCTGAGAGCCCTTCCCTTCTGTGGCTTTCCATCGACTTGCAACAGAGCCCCCTAGCCACCCGTCACACCCTAGCGGCTGTCCACCTGGACAAGTCGTCACTTCCTCAGGGAGCCTTTCCAAGCCCCCAGCCGAATCAGCGCTCATAACGCCCTGTGGTTTCCCACCGCAGCACCTATGAGTGTAGCAAGCCCTTAACAGGGGCGACAGCTGAGCTCCCACCCCGGGCCTGGGCTCCCTAGGGGCAGGCAGCTACCGCACCTCCAACACCATCACGTTCCTTGGAGCCACCGACACGCCGACACTTAGAAGGGGCTCCATAGACTTTGCTGAATGAATGAGTAAAGAAATAATAAATGTCAGGCCAAGCGGGACGTGAGACAGTCATCCGTCAGGAAGCCTTTGGGGCGAAAGGCAGGCACTCAGGATGCAAGAGGGACGCACAGGGCAGCACATCCTTAGATGGAAAAAAGAAAAGGTTTCACAACAAAGATGCACAAAGCTATGCCCCAAACCAAGAACGGGTACTCCCTGCGGTCCCAAGGCTCGTGGGACGCGGGAAAGATGGGGTTACCGTGGCGGGAAGCCTGAGACCAGTGGCACGGGGTGGCACTGGGCACACACGCCTCGTGGCAGGACGGGCAGCCAGGGCACAGGGATGGGGCCTCACGGCAGAGCACCCGTGGGTCCAGCCCTGTGTGACCCCTCCCCCAGGCCAGGCGGGAGTCAGGGATGCCCCCGGCAACCCAGCCACCCCTCCCGCTGTCACTCAAGTCACCTGAGGGACAAGCGCCCCCCAAAAGACCCCACCGCAGCTGAGGAAGGGCCACAGGCGACAGGCAGAGGACAGCCAAAACCTGGAAATGCAGCTCAGGGGCAGCAGACCGTGGCTTCCTATAAGGATGTGTTTTCCTCGAAGAGAAACAGGAGGGGCCGTGTGTGAGAAAAGAGTTGGCAGGTAGGAAAACAGACCCAGCGGGATGCATGGAAATGAAGAATATGAAAACTCCACATACAGGTGTTAAATGAAGGTTAGATGCTTTGAAAACAGTTTACAGATTGCTAAGTAACAGACGTGTTTTATACTTAACATCAGCTACGTTTTTAATGAATTTTATGAGAGCCTACTGTAATGCCAGGCAGACAGCAGGGGGCTGCTTTGGGGACCCACCCTCGTGGCCCTTGGCTGGGACTGAACCCACAGGACCCTCAGGGGCCCTGGAAGGAACTGTCAGAACCCACGAGTGTGAGAAATGCAAGAACAGCTGGAGGTAGGCCCGGGGGTGGGGGCACGGTGCCCACAAGGTCTATGGCTGCCAGGAGGCCACGTCCTCCGAGGCTACAAGATGCTCTCGCCCTCCCCAGACCCCGCTGGTTCCCGCCGCCCAGAAGCCTTCGCAGGGCAAGGCAGCTCAGGCTCTGTAGATCCGTGTTCAAGTCCCAGCCCTAATACTTATCAGTGGTTGGAAATTTGGGCTAAACTCCCCTATACACGTCAAACGCAATATTCTCACAGACCCGTCACGCTCTCAGAGTGTTGCCTCCACACTGTCTCCTGGAGCTGAAGACACCCACAGCCACCCAGCAGCCCACGTCCAGGGACCACAATCTCCTCACGCTATAGACCGGGAGCCAAGGTGCGGGCACGTTGGCCAGGCCTTCGCCTTGGGGTGAAGCTAGGCACACGTGCCCACATTCCTAGAACCAGAGGCTGGGAGGGTCCTTAGGGGTGTCCAGTCCCGAGGGTGCTCCTGGCCGAGCCTGGGTGCGGGACGGCAGATTTAGGCAGCACAGCCCCCAGAGCGAGGACACCATGTCCAGGCATCGCCAGGGGCATCCTGGTGCCAGCCACTTCCCCTCACGGCGAAAGGCAGGAGACACCTGTGCCTGGCCGGACCCTGATCAAGCCCACTGGCCGTGGCGGCTGCAGCCGCACTGTCCCAGGATGGGCTGGCCATGGAAAGGGGACTCGACTGCTCTCCAAGGGCTCAGTTTCTGCAAGTTCAGCCCCTGGACCACTTCCCTGGACCTGGGCTTGGCTGAGACCACGGCTCCTTCTCTCCACCCCCCAAGGGGCTAGTGGAAAGCTGAGTGAACCGCAGGCGGGAGAGGGTGACCCAGGCGGACACCTTTGTCCAGCCTGCCAGGCCACCCACCCACCCACAGGCTACGAACACACACCGAGGTCACCGAATGTGTTTCTGGGAGCCAGCCTGCAAGCGAGTGCCCCTCTGCGTCCCCAGGCACCTCCGCCCAAGCCGCCCAGAGACCCCCGCAGGGCGGGCTGACTCAGCTCAAGGTCACGGGGACACAGGGGCGGTTCCCTCCGTATCGCCCAGGCTGCAGGGCAGCGTTTCCTAAGCCTCGTCCAAGTCGCTGATAAGAGCTGCCGGTGCACGGGCGGGCGTGGGTGCCCAGCTCAAGCTGACAGTGGCTAAGGAAGGGAGGCCAGTTCCCTGGGAGCCCAGGGGACAGAGCAGGCCCTGAGCCCTCCCGTCTCCTCCCTCTCACCCTGTTCCTCCCGGCCTTCCACCCAGCACTGGCCGAGGGCTAGGGACCCGGATCACACGCCCCACTCCAACCACCCCTGCTGGGACCCCTGCAGCAGGGAGGGAGCCACCTCAGCTCCATGCTGGACACTCAGGCTTCAAGTGCTTGAAGAAAGGCCAAGCCCTCCAGGCCGGCTGCCCGGTGCCCTGTGCCTAGACCAGCACCCACCGCACGGGGGGTCCCAGGAAACAGGCGGGCAGACAGACACCCACTGCCCAGAGTCGGGCCCGGCTCCCAGAGCCCCTGCATGGTGGTAAGTCCAGGCACAGGCGAGCCACACCGGCTTTGGGAGACCGTGTCCGGGCAACAGGAGAAGTGGGAGGCCGAGGGGCCACGGACCCTGAGGACTGCGGAAGCCCGCTGCCCCCTCCAGGCCCATCCTGGGCTGCAGAACCCCTGGAGAGCAGACCTGGACAGGGCAGCATCCTTCCTTGCCCCCATCACGTCCACTTCCCGAAGGCAGTCGGCGGGGGGTGGGCACTGTGCACCCAGAACCTTCCAGAAGGGCTGGACCTGGCCCCTGCTCCGCCTAGCGCTCGGATCATTCTGGGCTCCGGGTGACGGCACCTCCACGCCTCATTGCCTGTGCTCCCCACCACGTCGTGGCCCCAGTGAGAGCACGTGCGTGGGCGTCTGCGCACCCATGGGAGTGGGAGCTCGTGCACACGTGTGTGTACACGTAGGTGTGCACTCATGAGCATGTGTGTACATGTGAGTGAATGCACGTGAGTAGGTCACATACCTGTGAGTAAATCCAGCCACACGTGTGTGCACGCATGTGTATGTGAGGCTGTGTGTGGTGAGCCCCTCTGGGTGTGAGTGGGTGTGTAATCGTGTGCTGGGCACAGGGCCGGGCCAGTCTGGATGTGACTCACGATTTGGAGAGACCTGGGGTGTGCGGGACACAGCAGGACAACATGCCCTCCCCCGGCAACCTAGGGGACATTCACGTCCACGCCGAGGACAGGAGAGCCAGGATGCCAGCTCTGCAAATTCCCACGCTGGGCGCAGGGCCGCCGTGTGGCATCCAGAACGGAAAAGGAAAAGTGAAGGGCAGAGGCCAGCAAGCCGAGGGCGGCCCTCCCCGGGTGCCCACGGCCGCCTTCCTGCAGCTCCTTCCCCGCAGGCCCCGACCGGCCAGGCCCAGTGCCGCAGGACCGCACAGGAGGTGGGAGGGAAGGGAGGCCTGCCTGGCGGTCCGACAGTGGGACGCAGGGGCGCCGAGCCCAGGCCTCACCCCGGGGCCCTGACTATAGGCACTGGCACCCAGATCCAGGGCTGCATCCAGTGGTCTGGGCTCCCGGCGTGGGGACCACGGCTTCAGCCCTTCCCTGTTCCTGTGGCCTGGAACCTTCCCTTCCCTCTGTGGTGGGGCTCTTCCTTGGGCACGAGCAAGGCCCATCACTCACATCACACAGGCCACCAACGCCCTGGACAGAGAGGCCTCCCAGACCCCACCTAAGCCAGCACCACCTCGGTCAGCCCCTTCCCACCTCACTTTTCTCTGTAGCTTCCCCACTCACCGGCATGTAATCTGTCCCTCCCTCCCTCCCTCCCTTCCTTCCTTTCTCCCCCTCTGTTCCATGAGAACAGGGCAGGTACCAGCCTCTGCTCAGGCCCCTCCCATGCCCAAGCGCAGCGCCCGGCACCCCGTCGGCCCTCCACAGACGCTGGTCGAATGGATCACCTGCACGCTTCCCAGTACATGCTTTAGGGACACCGTTTTATTGTTTTGCCTTTTTGCTTCTTTTTCTTTCTTCCTTTTTTAAGAAAAAATGAGTTTGGAAAACACTACACAGTCTGTCAGAAGCCTGCAGCGGGGCTTCCCTGGTGGCGCAGTGGTTGACAATCTGCCTGCCAATGCAGGGGACACGGGTTCAATCCCTGGTCCGGGAGGATCCCACATGCCGCGGAGCAACTAGGCCCGTGAGCCACAACTACTGAGCCTGCACGTCTGGAGCCTGTGCTCCGCAACAAGAGAGGCTGCGACAGCGAGAGGCCCATGCACCACGATGAAGCATGGCCCCCGCTCGCCACAACTAGAGAAAGCCCTCGCACAGAAACGAAGACCCAACACAGCCAAAAATAAATTAATTAATTAATAAACTCCTACCCCCAACATCTTCTTAAAAAATATATATATATATACCCTCATTATCCAATCCCACTAACCAGATAAAGAAACCCCTTACCATTTGCAGCGCACACTGGCATATCAAAGCCTCTGAGAAGTCCTGCAAAAGCAGTACCTGCTTAACATGCTTTACACAGAGCTTCCCTTTCCCAGGGCTCTCTTCACACCCACGGAGCCGGTGCAGCCCCTGGCCCCTCCTCGGGCACTGTCTCTCCGACCTGTGGCCTCCTCCGATGGACTGAGCCCAGCCCACATGGAGACAGTTCAAGCTGGAGCTACAGACAGTCTTCCCGGGACCCATTCCATCTCAGGCTCCACGTGCTCACTCCAGGCCAGGTACCTCATCTGTGCATTTGGGTCCCTGCTTCGATAAGGGGGAGCCAGGACCCAGGGTGACCATGGCTGAAACACTGGGAGCGTCCAGGCAAAATCTGCCCCCTGACTGGGATAGAGGTGGAATTCAGAGAGCCACTGGGCAGGAGGGCACCCCAACAGCAGGAGGCCCCCGGGCACACGTGCTCTGGACCCACAGGTCCTGGGGGGCCCTGGTCACCAGGCACCCCGCCCAGCTGGCACCTCTTCTTTTCCGTCACCTCCCGGTCACACATGCTTTTAAGTGGGTCTCGGAGGAATCCCAACACCATTAGAAGCTTCCTGCACAAACACCACGGGGGCCTGACGCTGTCCCGCACGCAGCCCAGTTTCCAGGTCACATCCCAGGGAGGACAGTTCACTGTGGCTGGTGGAGAGGGGTGGGGCCAGCAGGGGTCAGCGTCCCAGGGCCCTGCCCCCGCCTGCCTACCTCTCCGGGTCCCCTGGCTGCAGAGAGCCTGGACCGGGGGACAAGGGAAGGGGCTAGACAGGCTGGCGAGGGGGGCAGTGGGGAAATGAGGAAAGGGGCGAACAAACCGAGAGAAAGAGGGAGGGCGGGAGCCCTGCGCCTCATCGCCATCCCCTCTGCTCGCTCTCAGGGTCTCGGAGGACCCTGACCCCGTCCGCAGGCCTGACGCTTGTTGGCACGCAGCCGGGAGGGGACTCACACCTGACCCCCCCGAGGCAGGGCTTTCCAGGGACTGGGGGCTCCGGCACCTACTGGGACCCCAAGACCCCCACCCCAAGACCAGTGCTTGATGCGACCCTGCACCTGACCCCAGTGCCCCCTGCGAGAGCCCCCGGTTAGAAATGCACAAAGGGCTTGGAGCCAGGCTTCCGGAAGACTCCAGCTACACCCAGCTGGGAACTAGCCCTGAGGGGCTACAGGCAGAGTGACCCCAAGGGCTCAGCCACGATGTGGGGCGGCTGAGGAAGGGCCCCTGGCCGCCCACCTCTCCTTCCTCCTTCCCCTGCCTCCACTTCCTTTTCCTGGGCTCCAGCCGGCTCCCCTCACACCCCAGCGCCCATCTGGCTGGCCTGGTCTGCCCATCCTCATGCATCAGTGTCATTTCAGTGTCCTCCAGCAGCAGCCGGCCTCCTGGCAGACCTGAGCTCCCCATGGGCAGGTACTGACCCACCAGGTCCCGCTGAATCCCCAGCACTCAGGGGCAGCGGAGCAAAGACCAAACGAATGAATGAGTGAAAAAATGAACGAATGAACCAATGAGCCAGGGCTGAGGGCAGGATCCTGGGCTCTTGCCCTGCCCCGTGTGAACCGCCACCTACCCTCACACGCTGGCCACCCAGACACTTCGGGGACAAGTGAGTGCCCCGAGAGGCCAGATCACAGGGCTCTTCCTAGATCATTAAAAAAAAAACAGATAAAAGCCAGATACATAAATAAGTAAATCCTGCCCTAAAAATGAATTTTTAAAAACAAACAACCAAGAAAGCCAAAGCCTCAAGTTCAGGATACACGTGGGGACCCTGCCCTGTGTCTCCTGGCTGACGGGACAACCTGGACCCCCCAGGGCCTGACTCAGCAGCCGAGATCCCCCCATTTCCCCACCACCCCAGCCCTGCCCCCAGCCAGCCGCAAGGCCCAGGCTGTCCTGGGAGGGTCCCGGCCGAGACCCCTCCCCACGGCTGAGAAACCCCAAAGGTCAGTCCTGGGCTGGTTCAGGACCCACCCGCCGAGCGGCGTGGCTGCATCCCCCCTCCTGCCGGCCGGCCAGGCCAGGGCAGAGCCAACTCGACCACTGTGGCCAGGGGCACAGGCAGAACCACAGGACAGGCCCACCAGGCTAGGGGTGAGACTGTCGTGACCCCTGGCACTACGGACCTGACCCAATGCTTGCCTCCGTTCCTGAAAAGCCAGCACTTGTACCGTCTCCGCAGTGGGCCTCCTGGGGTCCAGACGGCTCTTGGCCCTCCCGCTTCCCTCACCCAACCTGGGATGGTCACTCCAAGACACAGGTGACCCCAAGGGTCACAAACCGCAGTTCAGGGGTGCGCAGCGGACGATAATTGTGGGAAAACTGCCAGGCGAACCTGGACCTGCACCTGCCCCTCCCCCTGCCCAGGAAGCCAAGCCCAGAGGGTCCCCACCCCAGGCCAGACACGCGCAGGTGCACCCTAGGCCCTCCCTGGGCGCGATAGGCCACACTCTCCCTCACAAACCCGGGGGGACGCAGGCCTAGACCCCACCTCCTCTCCTCCACAGGTCATCGCTGTAGAGATGAGAGCCACAGAGAGAAAGGCTGCTGTCAGAGCTGGACACTCCCACCCGGGGGCCACTGGCCGGCGTCCACCCGGTCCCCCGCCTCCCTTCCTGGGAAGACTTACTCATTTCCTCTCCTGGACAAACATGGCCACACCTTTTACTTTCCCCCCTTTCCCGCTGGAGCTCACAAAGGGCATCTGTGGCCTCCGTCTATGGGCCCCCGGGGGCCGGAGAACAGGCGGGGACGTGACCCCTGAAGTCCGGTTCCCACCCCAGGCACAGAACGGCCCACCCGTGGTTAACCCGCTCCGTGGGGAACCATGACCCGCCACCCCTCACAGTGCAGCCCGGTCTCACCCTGTCCAGATGCCACGGCGCCGGTTCAGGGGAGGCCTGACCCCTGGGTGGGCAGACCTCTCCAGAGGAGGGACACTGCCTCTTCGCACCCAGTCAGCCTCCCCTGCTGGCCCACCTGTGCCCACACCCGCAGGCCGGGAGCTGGACTCCAAGCCATGCCCATTCCTTTTACGAAGCAGAGGCTTCACAGCCAGCCGCTAAGATCAGAACCCGATTCCAGCCCCTCTCGGTCCCCGTCCCCGAGTCTGCGGCAGAGGCTGCCCGCGGTCATGTGCGGATGCTCAGGGTCTACCCCCCACCCCCGCATCTGTCAGGACCTCCCTCTTTGAAGGAGGCAGCAGACGAGGAGGCTGAGGCCCAGGACGCTGGTGAGGGGGAAGGACGGACCCGCAGCACGGGGCGTGGGCAGGCGGGACGTGGGCAGGCGGGGCAGGCGGGACAGGCGGGACAGGGGCTCACGCTCTATAACGCCGACGCCACACCGAGCTCAGGGGCGTCTGAGCCCACTGGCGCCAACCCACGGCCCCGGAGCTGCCCTCGGACCCCTCCCCGGTGCCGGGCACTTGGGCACCAGCAGACGGCCCCCCACCCTCCAGCTCGGTGTCCCCGCCAGCCTTTCCTTCCGCGGCTCCGGCCAGCGTCGGGGCTGGAGGACTCACTGGGCCTTCTCCTTCATTATGTCACTTAAGCAGCCTCTGGCGAGCAGAGTGGCCAAGAGAGAGGCCCTGAGGTCTCCCACACCGCGCAGGAGCCACATCCCGTTAGACTGAACGGGAGGCTGCGGCATCTGCGGCAGCAGGGGGGCGGGGCGGGGCTGCCGGGCACTCACAGGAGAGGCAGCCCTGGTCTCCGGGCTGCTGGTTCCACCCCGGGCAGCACCGCAACACGGTCTGGGCCTCCGTGGCGTACACCTGCCTGTAGCCCGTGTAGTAGACGGTTCTAGGAGAGAAGGGAAAAGGGGGGCGTTACCGTCGAGGGACCGGGCTCGAGGCACTTCTGCCCGATGCGTTAGGCTCTCACCGCACCCAGTCCCCCAGACCGATTCTCCCACTGTCCCCATTTCACAGCCGAGCAGGTTAAGGCACGGAGGTGGGCGGAAGGTCTGCATCCCGCGGCCGCACCAGGTGAACGAGGGGCCACTGGGGGCAGCGGGGGGGGGGGGCGTTGACAGCCGTCCTGGAACCAGCAACAGGGCGACATGCCGCCCCTTCCCTCTCCACCCCCAGGGTGGTCCCGGCTCTGAGCCGGCCTCAGGACAGGCATCGTGCCCCACACGTGGCTCTCATCGCCAAGCCAGTCTGTGAGGGTCTGGGGGTCACACTCAGTGTCCAACCTGGGAGCGAGAGTGGCTCCTGGAATGAGCCCCGTGGGCCAAGGTGCCCAGTGCTGGGTGGGCCACACCCCAGGCTCTCGGCCCACCCGTGCACCAAGGAGGCAGGTGGCGGGCCTGTCCTGGGGCGTCCCCGAGGAGGGATCCCTTCCCTCACCAAGGGCTGCCCGAGGGAGACAGGCTGATGGGGGTGAAGCAACGGTGGGCAGCAGCAGGAGGACCCGAGTGTGTGAGCACACAGCCCTGAGGTCAGAAGGGAGCAGGCAGGAGGGCTTCCTGGAGGAGGGTGGCCCGGGTCCAAGGCTGGTTCCTGCTCTGATGGGAGAGGTACGGCCTCACAAAGGCTGAGCAGAGGGAGGCAGAGCCCCACCCAGGAGCTGGAAGCAGGCAGCTGATCCAGCCAGCCTGGGGCCTGGCATGGGGAGTGGCCGCAGGAAGGTGGTGCCCACGCACCAGAGAGAGACCGGCCTCACCACCCAGAGGGGTAAGGGCCTCCTGTCTATCCCCTCCCCAAATCCAGATTGCCCCTGTAAGCCCAGCCATTCAGGGCCACCTCTGCCAGTGCAGCCCCGGCCTCCGCCCTGCTTCTCCTGGCATTGCCCAGCCCCGGACTCGCCTGCAACCATGAACCTGGAGCAGAAGCCAGGGTGGGGGGTAGGGGGTGCCCCGCTCCTACTCAGCCCCCCACCCACCTCCCTCCAGCTGCACCCCAACGCCAGGGCTCCTGGGTCCCTTCTGGAAGCCTCTGCTTCTGCTTCTTCCAAGAGTGGGTGAAGCAGCGCAAGGATCTGCCTGACACCCCTGCCAACCTCCCGGGGAAGCCACCCTGGCTGCCCCTCCTGCCACCCCAGCCCAGACAACCTCCACTCCCATCTGGTGATGGTCAGGAAGACGGACGACTAACTGCCCCACCTGCCCCGACCCCAAGCGGAGTCCCCCAAATCCATGCCCACCCGGAACCTGTGAAGGTGGCCTTATTTGGAAATAGGTTCTTGACAGATGTCCTCAAGTTAAGACGAGGCCAGCGTACTGGCTTAGGGTGGGACCTAGTCCAATGGCTGGTGTCCTCATAAGAAGAGGGAACTGTGGACACAGACAGAGGGAGAAGGCCAGGCGGCCACAGAGGCAGAGACTGGGGTGATGCCACCACCAGCCCAGGAGCGCCAAGGATGGCCGGTCATCACAGGAGCGGGGAGAGGCCTGGAGCAGACCCTCCCGCCAAGCCTCCAGAAGGGACCATCCTTGCCCACACCTTGCCCTCAGACTTCTAACCTCCAGACTGTGAGAGTGTAAATCCCTGTTGTTTTTAGCCCTCAGTTTGTCATAATTTGTTACTGCAGCAACAGGAAACTCATACAGGACCCAGGGCTCAGCACAGGCCCTAGGGTCCACGGCTGTGAGGTCCCTGTGTTTACAGTGACAAGCCTGGTCAAGGGGATGTCGGGGGCAGGAGCGGGGGAGAGGGATAGAGAGCGGAGGAACGGGAGGAGGGGAGGGGACAACCCAGGGCCCACCCTCCAGGCACAGCACCCTCGCACCCACTTGCCATCTGTAGAACTGGCGACCTGGGGCTTGGCCAACGGCAGTTGGGTCGAGGGCCCTGGAGGCCCCAGGAGTAGCGGGAGGGGCTGGGCTGCCGTCTCCAGGTCATGGACACCTGGAGACATGGGCACCCCTGCCCCCAGCTTGCTCTTCCCAGCCCTCGGGAGTGGCATGAAGCCCGTGGCCGCTGGGGGACCTGGACCCCACCAAACAACCAGGGCGCTTCCCAGAAGTGTGAACGCGCGCACGTCACTGCGTACGGGCAGCTCGGGGGACTCTGCACGACGCCACTCTGTCAGGACATGAAACCAGTTGCCTGGAGAGAGGCCGACCACAGTGGTGGACAATGTCTGGCAGGGCGGATGGTGTCTGGGCCCTTCTGTCGTAAATATTTCCCCTTTCCCTGGGCTACGTGCTGTTCCTCTCCGTCACCGGGAAGACGGGCCAGCTGGGCCCATCTGCCGCCCTCCCCAGCATCCCCTAAAGTTAGTGACCCTTGGAGACAGCGGGTCAGCCTGCAGCCCCCACTGGGCCTGAGAGCCAGCCCTTGCCCCCTGCAGCTCATATGGGACACCTCCCGTGGGAGAGTCACAGGGGCTCTGGTCACGGCCAGGAGCTGGTTCCTGCAGGGCCAGGTGGACAGGGGGGCGTGGCTACCAGGCTGATGTCCACTCCTCCACCTTATGCAGACTCCGCAAAGCCCAGGCCCCAGCGCAGCGGGATCAGCGGGATCAGCGGGGAGGGGCCTGGTGGGAGCCCACATGTGGGCTCTGTGCTCCGAGCATCCTCTCCCTCCCCACCCCGCTTCCTTCCTGCCCCCCAGGGGGCGCATGGCCCAAGCTCCCCCACCCTGGGGCAGCCTGTACTGGCGGGTTTGTCGGGTAGACGCCCGCTATGGGGAGAGGGGCAGCAAGCCCCCTGACGTCCTCATCCAGTCTGTCAGGTATCACCTCGCCTGCTCTGGGCCAGGAGAGAGCCCCGTGTCACCCCACATGGCCCTGCCAGGGCCACGTAGCAGGCCCACCAGCCCAGAAATCAGAAGTGGGAGTCACCGCGGCTGCAAGAGAAATGGCAGCTGCCACGTAGCTGCCACATGTGTGGCCTGGCCCGTGGCTGGTTACATAATCCTCCCCCAGCTGCAATCCAGGCCTGATGCCCCCGCTCTGCAGTCGGGGAACAGATGCTCAGACAGGGTCTGACCCTAGAACGAGGTTTGGCCCACTGTGAGTCCTCGTTTGCTGGCCGCCCCCTGGGAGCTCCAGAGAGGAGGGACCTCCTGTCTGTCCAAGGGAGGGAGGGTGACCCTGAGCTGGTGCAAGTTGGGGTGCGGTCAAATCGTGGGGTACAGAGCGTGCTGCCTCTAAATGCAGCTCCTCAGACGGCAGGGCCCTCAGAGGTTGCACCCACACTGGCTGGGTGTGGGGGAGCGGAGAGGCTGGCCTCCCGCCCTCGCTGCTGAGATGCAGCCTGGCCCCTCCCCATCTGGCTGCGGGGGTGGGCCGAGGAGAGGTGCCGGCAGAAGCAGGAGGGTGGCTCGGCACCAGCATGCCCTGTGTTTCCCAGAGCACGTGGGATGCTGGGGCCTCTGCGGACACGCTCCTGATAGGCAAGGAGAAGTGACACGGACCAAGGAGGTCTGGACGCTGGTCTGGCCGCGGAGGAGGGAGGGCTGGGGCTCAGGGCAGGCTTCACAGGGAAGCCGGAGCCTCTGTGGGTTACTGAAGGATGAAGAGGAGCGGGCCAGCGACGGAGCCCACAGCCTGGACGGCCACTGAAGGGCCAGCTGTGCGAGGCATTTTGGAAACCTTGCACAGCTGAACGGTGGGCTCGGCCACAGGCGTCATGGGGGGCATACGACACTAACAAGCTAACAAGGCCAGGGGCCCTCTGGAAGGGAAACGAGGCCGGGACCCCCACAAACACTGGCCACTGACCCCAGGAAACGCTGCAGGACGCTGACCGCCATGAGCACCGGGGCGGGGAGGCAACCTCGCTCACCTGGAGCGAGAACAGCCCAGCAGAGGAAGGTGGAGCCCGGCTCCAGCCCGGAGCCAGGCGCACGGGACGGTGGCCGCCACGGAGCCAGGGGCCCGCACTGCTCCCGCGGAACTGCGGCGGCCCTGCTGGGTTTCAGGAGGGAGGGTCCCTGACACCCGAACTGGGCAGTGCAAGGACAGGACCCCAGAGGCCCTCCCGAGCCTTCCCAGGAAACTGACCCCGAACACACACCCCTGCCCCAGGCTGCACACGGCCTCCCCAGCACCTGGACTCCCTGCCAGGAAGCTGAGGTACCAGCCACCTTGGAAACGCTGTCCCCCGCCCTGCCCAGGCCAGCCTGGAGAAACGGTCTGACAGCCAGTAACAGGGGCCTCCGCAGCACGGCCACCCACTCCACTCTCCAGCCCAGGGACCACAGGGCTTCTGGTTGCTTCCAAAAGAGCGCCCTTTCACCACAAGTTGGGGGGCGGGGCGCAGGAGGGGGGTGGCAGCTGACATGACCTGATACCCGTTTAGCAAATCCACCTACATCCACGCGAGTGTGGAAGCTGGGAAGGACAGACTGCAAGATGCACGTCTCGGGAAACGATGGTGGTGATTTCTCCTTCTTGTCGGGCGTGGCCCAGCCTCAGCCCTCCTGACTCTGGGGCGGGACCTTCGTGGTGGAAGGGCCATCCTTGCCTCCACCTGCCCCATCCTTCCAGCCCACCTCTCACAACCCAAACTCTCCAGACACTGCCAAGGTCGCCAGCAGGGAGACGAACCGCCACCAGCTGAGAACCACGCTGAGACGTAACTGCCCCATCTCTCTCCGTTCTGCACGTGTACGAATCACACAGCAAACGTTTAAAACTAAGGCCACCCCCACCCCCGCTCCCGGGGGCAGGCCCAGCAGGTTCACGTCCCGAAGGCCTGGCCCGAAGGCCTGGCCGAGAGGCTGGACAGCACACTCCTGTCGGAGGACTCCGCCCTCCTCCCCAACGACGGAATCCCCTCATCACCCCACCCCACCCAGCTTTGCAACCAGGCAGACGCCAGACCCCGAGTCTATAGAAAGAAGAGAGATAGGCAAAGGCACTCCTCTGTTTGATTGTGAAATAAAGTCTCGAGCAATAAAGGCTTCACACGGGCTTGGGGTCAGAGAGTAGCAGCAGCCTCCAGCCAGGACCTCGGCAGGCTGGGCGCCCTGCTTTTCACCCTCTTGCATGGTCAGTACCTCTCCCTGCAGGGTCCCCTCCTGTCCCGTAGAGTCTCCCCCTTCCCCTCCGAGGCCCCCTCCCCACGGGGTCCTCCCCCACCCACCAGGGCCCCAGGTGGCCGCTGAGCAGGCACTTACAGTCTCGGAATAGCCCCCATGGCGGCCACACCCCAAGGGTGGTGTCGGAGGCCTTGACCTCAGATGTGGGGCTTCAGTGACGGGGCGGTGGCGGTACCTGTGCCCTGAGACCCGGACAGCCCGGCCACCCCTTTGCCTGAATGGTCCATGCTGCTCTGCGTGTGAGCAGCCCCCACCCCCCATGGGACCCGGGGAGCCCTGCACGCACCTGCGTTTGTGGCCGACACACCAGTCCCGCCGCCCGCAGCCCGGCCTCCACACGGGCACCATGCGGCTGAAGGCCTGCACGCAGGGCTGGCGACGGCCCACCAGGGTCAGCTCCCGCTCCGCACACACGTTGGGCCTGGAACACAGACAGACGGTCAGCACTCTTGTCACCAACACCAACCCCCCTGCATGCTCACCCTCGGGTACCCAGCCGTCCAGACCCGAGGCCAGGTCCCGTGGCAGGGCACCCAGCCCGGTGCCCACCCCAGGCCTGCACAGGCCTGGCCTTGAGGGAGCGGATGCTCAGGGGAAAAAGGAGGGGCTCACAGGGCCACGTCTGACCCTCCCCCTCACATGGGCCACGCCACCCGGAGCATCCCTCCAACCCTCCCAAGACCCCAAAGCGTAGAAGCCACTGCCCCGCAAATAGGGGAAGTGGAGGTCCTGGGAACAGTGACGACTTGACCCTGAGTCCGTCTGACTCTGACCCTGGCGTTCGCTAGCCCCGACTCTCCCTGCTTCTGAGACGCCCCAAGCTGAGGCACAAGCATGAGACACACAAGCCAGGGGACCTCCCTGAGCCTCGGGTGCCCCCTGGCAGGTGAGGACTCGCAGCACTGGCCTCACAGGTTGTCGTGAGGGTTCACTGAGCCGGCACAGAAAAGGCTCCTGTCGGCCAGGGCAGGTGGCCTCGTAGGTGCCTCCAGGAGAGGCAGGCCCAGGAGGAACTGCCATTTGCAAACCGAGATCAGGCTCAAGTGAGCTGCTATAGGTGCAGCATCATGTCTGCTCCAAACTCTCACCCACCCCTCTGCCCAGCACGCAGACATCAAGTCTCCGCTCTCTTCCTGCGGGGGCAGGGAGGAGAGGATGAAGGGAGGGGAGGGCTTAGGCCCGATGGCCTCCGAGCCTCCAGGCTGCAGGGCCTGGCCTGGACCCTGAAATAGCCCCCCGAGCCGTGGGTGGCCTATGAGGATGGAGGCGACACATTCCGAGGACAGTTACAAACACAGGCTCTGGAGCCAACAACCCAGGCCTGGGGCCCGCTATGCAGCCTGAGGAAGGTTACTGACCCTCTCTGCACCTCGGCCTCAGCACCTATGAAGGGGGCAGCAGGTGCCTCAAGGGCTCCTGACACAAGATCACACGTGTCTGGAATCTGGCACGTCCCTGGCTCAGAGAAAGTCCCTGTGTCTCTGGGTCACAAGGCCCCACATCCCCTGGGATGTCACCACCATTCCCGTACATATGCCGACCCAGCTCAGCACGCAGCATGCCTTGTCAGGGCCTTGGGGAGGGCATGCCATGGCTCACAGGGGTCCATCATCTCAGGGGGGCTGCGGGGGGAGCAGGTCTGGCCACTCGGTCAGCAGGAGAACCGCCCCGCACGGAGCTTGGGAAGTTGGCGCCTGGCAGAAAACCCCAGAGTAGGGGCTGGTGCTCTCCTCTGAAGGGCCCCCTCCTTCCTGGACCCCTCAGACCTCGGCCACGAGGGCCACCACTAACCAGCAAGATGACCACGGCGAGGCCACACAGCAGCCTTTCCGGTACGCGTGCTCTGGTCACTCTCCCGTCCGCTGCCCGCCATGTCCCCGCCCCCCCAAGGCACCTGCGTGACTCTGGTCCCCCAGGCCTGCAGGGCCGCCTGGCTTCCAGGATGGCAGGTTTTCCCTCTGGTCGTACCTCGCTCTCCACATCCCTGAAAACGGTTAAAGGGAGGAGGGGCTAGCGCTGGAATGATTTTCTCCTCTGGGAAGCTTCCGGCACCTCAGAAGCACAGGCGTAGCTGGCTTTTCCATTTGGAAGGAGGGAGGAAGTGGGATGGGGGAGGGAGAGCCGAGGAGGAAACAAAGAGGCCAGTGGGACGAGGGCACAGGAAAGACCCCTGAGGTGCAGCAGAAGTCCCTGCTCGGGCCCGTCTGCTCCTGAAGTTGGACCCAGCTGCCCATCTGCGGGGAGGGAAGGCAATTTCCCAGCTACAAAGTGAACACAGCTTGGGCGGAGGGGGTACTCATCCCAGCTGTCGGGCCATCTACTCCCCGGGACAGAGCAGGGCTCCTGGAGGCTGGTGGCCTTCGCCTGGAGCTGGAGGTGAGGGTGGGCATGAGATGCGTCCCTCCAGGGTGGGCAGTTCCTGGGCCCACAAGGCACCAGGGTGAGGGTGGGGAACACCGGGGCAGGGAAGCGGGGCAGCTGGCCTTGCGCAGCCGGGGAAGCCTGGCTGCACACACCCCCTGGTCCAGGAAGGGGGCTGCGTTGCTGAGCAGCGGCTCCGTCACGTCTGTTTTTACAGGCTCCGGGGTCCTAGGGATGCCGTGACCCAGGCAGATCACTCCTGGACACCCGGATCTCCCCACCAGACAAGTGGACAATCGATCAGAGCGTCAAGCACGTGCCCAGCAGCAAACGCAGGGCCTGGCATGGGGCAGCTGGCCACAGATGTACTCCTTCCCTGCCCTTTCCCTCCATCCATCACAGCCTCAGCCCCAAGAGAGATGGGGAAGCAGGACCCAGATTCCGGGAGTTGCCCACAGGCCACTGAAAGTACAGCTCAGCTTTCAAACTCCCTGACCGGTGAGCACGGCCTTTGAAGGACCAGAGGAAACCTCAGACTCACCGTTCCAACCTGCAGGGCCAGTGGGTCCTAGAGTTACTTGCAAGCAGGGACTTGAGCTTGGAGGGCCTGTCCCTCTCTGGATGGGAGGGGCCAATGGAATGAACTGATTGCAAAGCACTGGCCACTTTCCTAGCACAGCTGCCCAGAGGACTCCAACCCAGGGGAAAGCAGTGCTGTGAGCTGACGTCTCCTCCGAGCTCTGCAGCCTCACTCAGGTTGGTCAGAGCTCCCTGTGCCCAGGCGCTGCTCCCACAGCCCTGCGTTGACCAGCCCCACACACAGTCAGCAGTCAGTCCAGGCCCCAGGGAGAAAGGCCAGCACCCTTCCACGGCCGCAGAGATTCATTTCAGAGATGTAAGTAAATAAATAAATAAGTAAGCGTTGGCTGGTTTGGAATCTGGACACGTGGGCCAGCAGGAGCCAAAGGACCAGCCATGTCACTCCTGCGTCCCAGCTGTCGGGACCCCAGAGCCCCTGGGGCTGCCAAGCAGTGGGAGCCCCCGTAGAGCACCCTCCTCCTTTGCCTCCCCACAGGCCCACCATGGAGGTTTTAAGCCGGCCAGAGAGGGTGGGGCTGCCCGCGAAGGGAAGGGCGGCACCGGCGACGGGGCCTTCGAGGAAAAGGACTTTCTGGGACCCGCGCTGCTCTCCGGCCCCTCCCCTGTCCCTCTGGGGTGCGGGGAGCAAAGAGGCAACTCTGGCACCTCCAGGAGTCCGCTGGCGCCTGCCTCCTTTCTGCACAGAACAAGCTGCGGAATGGGCCCGTTCACAAGGTGTCTCGGGGGTCTAGCAGCTAGAGCTAGCAGCCCCCCACTTGTTCAGCCAGCCAGCAGTGCCCACTGCGGCCCCACCACAGGTCCTGGCAGGTGCTTACAGACAGGAATGGGAAGGTGTGCTCGCAGGCGGCACGGAACTCAACACAAGGAGGGCATCAGAGACTGGAGGGACGCCCCAGGATGAGAAATAGGGGCACAGGCCCCCAGAGGGCAGGTGGGAGGCGCCCCAGGAGGAGGGACAGGAGCCTTGAAGGATCTGAAGAGCAGGGGGAAGGAAGGGGGAGAAGGGGGGAGGAGGGGGGAGAAGGGGGGAGGACAGGGGAGGAGGGGAGGGGGAGAGGAGGGGAGGAGGGGGGAGGGGGAGGAGGCTTTGGAGAAAGCAAGCAGCAGGAAGGCTGACCTCTCCTGCAATCCTCCAGCGGCTGGTGGAAAGCCCTCCCCAGGCTGGCTAGTGGCCTCCCAGAGCCCTGGGTGAGTGGGCAGACCCCAGGGAACAGGCTCAGTACCGGGGGCCCGGAAGGGCGATCAGTGGTCCCCACAAGCGCACTGGGGCAGAAGCCCCTCTTAGAGCAGAGCCCTCCATCCCCAACGTCCTCACCGGCTGAGCAGCTGTCCACCCTGACCAGCACCCTGGGATTCCCGGGAGCCTGGGCCTCTGGACATCCCCAGCCAACCGTGTGAAGAGCAGGCAGGCTGAGCGGCCAAATGCCCCGTGATAATCCCTTCTGAGGCCACAGCTTCCCTTGGACAAACTAAACTCACTGGGATCACAGCAAAGAGCAATGCTGGGCAGAAGTCACACGGAGAGGCGGGACTCGGGGCCCCAGACCACGCTCCTCTGAAAAGGCCACGAGGAACTCTTCCTTCTTGGAGTAAAGCAAGACCCAGGGCCCAGGGGGCGTGGACTTGTCCCTTCCGCAGCTCTGCCTGGAAGCCCGTCCTTTCCTCCTGTATGGCCAGGTGCACGGGGCCCTTGGGGCAAACACTGCAGAGGAAGCCCCAACCTCAGCCTGGGCCCCTCGCTGCCCCTCTGCAGCCCCTCAGCTGCCTTTCCAAGCTCTGCGGGCCCCCGGCCCAGCACCCTGAGGGAGCGCGGGGATGGGGGCTGCCAGCAAGCTCTCCCCCACCCCTCCTCCTCCAGACCGGCTCACTTCGCACCAGTCTTCCTTTGAGGCCAACACAAGGATCGATTTGCTGTTTGAAAGAGACCACTAAACAGCCCACTGGGGAATCATCTTTCAAAATTAAATTCATCTTGGCTGGCTCCCTGACCCTCTCTTCCTGCCCGTTCTGGTACTGAATGCCTTCTGTCTCCCAGGCCCAAAGCCCATGTGTTTAACACATAAACCAAGCCCAAGCAGCCCCCTGTCGGGCACAGCCCCCAGGCCCCAGGAGACAGGCTTTGGAAGGAAGTGGGCACAGGCTGCTTCCTCTTGGCCTTCCCCAAGCTCCCTGGCCGGACCCTGCCCAGGTTCCCTCACCTCGGCAGGATGCAGGTTCCACCCAGCCTGCAAACCCATGATGCAGAGTTAAGACAGAGGAGGGGGCTTCCCTGGTGGCACAGTGGTTGAGAATCCGCCTGCCGATGCAGGGGACACGGGTTTGATCCCTGGTCTGGGAAGATACCACATATACCACAGAACAACTAAGCCCATGTGCCACAACTACTGAGCCTGTGCTCTAGAGCCTGTGAGCCACAACTACTGAGCCTGCATGCTGCAACTACTGAAGCCCGCGCGGCTAGAGTCCGTGCTCCGCAACAAGAGAAGCCACCGCAATGAGAAGCCCACGCACCGCAAGGAAGAGTAGCCCCCGCTCGCCGCAACTAGAGAAAGCCCGTGCGCAGCAACGAAGGCCCAACGCAGCCAAAAATAAGTTAATAAAATTAAATTAAATTTAAAAAGAGGAGGAAGGGGAAGGCGAGAGGCCGGGTGGTCCTGCCACGGAAGCGCCCCCACACCCAGCCCCTTGTCTCTTAACCTCCGCCTCCCCCGTTAAGGCAATGAGCCCCGTGTTCTCAGGGCCCCGGGGAACAAGCCGCCCAGGGCTCCGGGGCTCCGGACGTCCCGCCAGCCCTCCCGCTCCCGTCCCCGCTCCTCACATGCCGGGCTGCAGGCGGAACAGGGCGCCGGCGCCCGCTGACACGGCGGGGGACAGCAGCACCAGGGCCAGGGCCACCGCGCGCCCCGCCGCCCCCGCCTCCGGAAGGAAAGGCATCGTGCCCGCCGCGCCGCGCCGCTCCCTCCTCCGGTCCCCGGCTCACAGGCGGCCCAGGCGGGCGCTCGGAGCCGCAGTCTCCACGTGCGCCATGGCCCGGGGGGGCGCACGGGGCGCAGCCACAGGTGCCGCGCCGGGTCCCGCCGACCGTGAGGTCGCCTCAGGTGGCGAGGGTCCGGCTTCCTGCCCGCGCTCGAGTGCAGCTCAGAGTGCTGCGCGCCTGGGTGAGCCCCGCCAGACACCCGCCCCGGCGCGGAAAGCCAGTGTGCGCCGAGCCCCGCGCGGGAGAGGCCGGCCCGCCTTCACCACGCCCCCTGCCCCGACCCCGGCCCCGACTCCGCCCACAGCCCGGCGCGACCCGACCCCGCCCACCCCGACCTCGCCCCGCCCCCGGCTCGCCCCCGGGCCCGGACCCCGGCCCACAGCCCGTCCCCGCGCAGATGCTCCACTCCCGGCCCTGCCCTCCCCGGCTCCCAGCCCCGCCCACACCCCCGCCCACACCCCCGCTTGGGTCCTCAGCCCCGGCGCCCCACCCACCCACCCACCCACCCACGGCTGCCCGTTCGCGCTCCCGGCTCCTCTCGGGCTCAAAGTCCCAGGTCCCATGCGACACGAGTGACCAAGGGGCGGGGCACCAGAGATCCTGCCCCTCACCCCCTGCTAAGGCAGTCCTCCGTGACACCGGACCCCACACCCCCGTCATCCTACGGGGGGGGGGGCGGGGGTCTCTGTCAGGCCAGCCCTGCTGCCACCCTGCTGTACAAATGGGGAAACTGAGGTCCGGATGGGAGCAGCGCCCCTAGTCGCCCCTTGTAAACTGCAGATCCGGGAACTGAACAAGGCGGGCTGGCTCTGCAGACCTTGACTCAATCTGTCAATCTAAGAAAACCGCTGGATCACGAGCTGAGAGCAGACGGAGGTCCGCAAGTCCGACGGCCCCTCGGCGGTGTCCCAGTCAACACATCCAGATGTTTGGTTTTTCACATTCTGGAGACTGGACGCCCAGGGTCAAGACGCTGACTGGCCTGCAGACGCTGCCTCCTGGTGTGTGCTCGCCTGGTGGGCGTGGAAGATGGGACAGAGACCGCAGCACTGGTGTCTCTTACTCTTCTCCTAAGGCACCAGACCTATAGGATCAGGGCCCCACCCTTATGACCTCATGTAACCTTAGCCACCTCCTTAAAGGCCCATCTCCATATACAGTCACACTGGGGGTACGGGCGTCAACGTATGAATTTCGTGGGGAACACAATTCTGTCCACAGCAGGGTGATTTCACCATCTTCTGAAACCCCAAACACAGGTTGACTCCCCTGCTCAGTGATGCCCCGACACGATCCGGTGTGCCAACCTCTCAATCTCACCCCTCAGCCCCACACTGGGCTCCCCAGAGCAGGACTGGCCCATGCTCCTCCTGGTCTCCCAAGGGCCTGCCCTAAGAGAGCCCAAGAGTGCCTGTGTGAGTGCGGGGCCCTGCCCTGGGGTGCAAGTCTCCATCAACCCCGAGAGCTTCCCAGAGGTCCACCCGCTGGCCATCTTTAAAGACCCAACCCGTTCCCCTCCAGAGCTGTGCTTGGCACGAAACGGGTGTTGGGTACACGTGCACTGGATGAGTGAGTGAGCAGCTTAAAATGTTCACCAGCTTCCCCGGGGACTCCCGCCCGGTCCCCCGACGTGGGCCGAGGGGGCCCCATTCTTTAGGAACATTCTCCTGCTTCTTGGAGAGAAAAAGGAAAGGATTCAGATGGGTCCTGTGGGTTAAAATGGAGGCTGCTCGCAGGGGGGAATCAAGGTTTGGTGGGGCCTGAAACGTAAAACGGGGGCCCTCTTGAAAAAGAGTTATGTAAAAAGAAGTTATTTTGCTAACTTGACAAAAATGCATGACCTGTGCGCACATTCCATTCCCCCTCCTTGGCCCTAACTTGGAAGGGCCCCTGAAGCATAAACGTTTTTGGCACCACCATAATCCACCTCTACCCGCCCGGCACCAAGTTCAGCTGTCAGGCGCATGGTCCTAAGGCAGGTGCCAGGTGGGCAGGCAGGTGGGAAGAGGGTGGGCACTTCCTGCGGGACGTCCCTATTCCTAGGACACCTACCACACCCCACACACTCGGGAGGGCTCAGGCTCAGGTGTAGATGTGTGAACCCGCAGCACAGAGGTCACCTCCCCAAACAAAGCCCCACCCGCGCAGACTGTCTGGCACCCCTGATGCTCCCCCGGCACCCTCGCCCATCTCCTCCCCACAGCCTGAACCCTGAGGGCATGGGAACGGTGAAGCATCTGATTGTTTAACTTCCAGTGTGTGTTGCTGCCCAGGCCACCAACACGCCATGAGGGGGTGCTTAGATTTTATATTTGAAACAAGTAATCAAACAGTACACATGTGTTTAATACACTTTTTTAAATCAATTTATCTATTTTATTTATTTATTAGTTTTGGCTGCGTTGGGTCTTCGTTGCTGCGCGCGAGCTTTTCTCTAGTTGTGGCAAGCGGGGGCTACTCTTCGCTGTGGTGCGCTGGCTTCTCATTACAGCAGCTTCTCTTGTTGCGGAGCGCGGGCTCTAGGTGCGCGGGCTTCAGTCGTTGTGGCACATGGGCTCAGTAGTTGTGGCTTGTGGGCTCAGTAGCTCCGCGGCATGTGGGATCTTCCTGGACCAGAGCTCGAACCCGTGTCCCCTGCACTGGCAGGCAGATTCCTAACCACCGCGCCACAGGGAAGCCCATTTAATACACTTTCATAAGTGGATTTAACTCAGACAACTTTTCTAGTAACCCAACTAAGCAGACTGCAGTAAACATCCCCTGAGAATTCTCTCTCTTTGTCCATTTTCATTATAAAGTGACAGTTTGCGGACACTGCAAACATTTTCCTGGTCTGTAGTTTCAGTCTTAAGGTGGTTAACAATGCTTCTTCCAGACAATCTAAGTTCCTAGTTTTGTGTCCTCAAACCTATAGGCGGTCACACTGCTGTTTCCCCTGTTGCCTAGAAATGCTGTAGGCACTTAGCTGGGAAAGATCATGAATACGTTTTTCTTTCTTTACGACATCTGGGCATGCAAATGTCATTTCATATGGAATTTACCTGGCTGTGTGCTGGAAAGGGAGACTCTACCTGGTGGGTCGTCCAGGTGTCCCAGGGCCATTAGCTGGCCAGCCTGCTTCCTCCGATGCAACACAGCATCTTCAGCCCAGACAAGCTGCAAGGAGAACGTGTTTTTGTGGGTTTTTCCACTCCAACCCCAGTGGTTCTACCGTCTGCCCTGCACCACCGCGATGAGACACTCCCATGATGCTCGCTGGTGATGGGCTGGAGCACCTCCCCATCAGTCCTTTATTTACCTGCAAATTTCTCTGGGAATTCTCACCCATCATTCTTCCCAATGGTCTCTGGAGCCCCTTTATCCAGCACTTTCAAAGTTGCGCTGGACTTTTTATTGGAATTGCATTAAATGCATTCATTAATTCCAGGAGAACTGGCACTCTACAGTGATCCAACTCTGAGAAGGGCAAGAAGCATGGGGGGGCAGGGGAGATTTACTCTGACGGTGGAGGAGAGGCATGCAGCCCACACCGTGGGGCACCGCCACGTGTAGGATGGGGATTGAAGCCCACGGATTCCCACAATGAACCCACGGGGCCTCTGTGTGTGAAGGCTTCAGATTCCCTTTGAGCTGGAGCTCAGGAAGGATGCTTCTTAGCCCAAATTCCCATCCCCAAGGCCTTTAGCCAAACTGTAGCAAAACCTCCCGACTCCACCCTGGGATTCACTGGCCCAACTTACAAGATACAGACACAGCTTGGTCCTCCCGATGTGGAGCATTTGCGGGGCCACTCAGGCCTGGAAGAGAGCCCTGAAGGTGAGTCTTTTATGAAAAGCATGGTTAAAAGACACTGCTTGGGGACTTCCCTGGTGGCGCCACGGTGAAGACTCCGTGCTCCCAATGCAGGGGGCCTAGGTTCGATCCCTAGTCAAGGAACTAGATCCCACATGCATGCTGCAACTAAGAGTTCATATGCCTCAACTAAGGAGCCCATGAGCCACAACTAAGGAACCCTCGAGCCGCAACTAAGGAGCCCCTGCTGCAACTAAAGAGCCCACCTGCCACAACAAAGACCCAGCACAACCAAATAAATAAATAATAAAAAAAAGGCACTGCTTGTTAATGGTTTTGTCTCACTCTCTGCTGGAAATGATAAAAAATAGCCTTTGGACCAAGGAAAATTAACGTGGGGAAGAGGAAGACGCATGCCACCAGCTTGGCTGGTCCCTTGAGCAGGAAACCACTCCCTCCCGCTTTCCCAGAGCTGTGGCCCCTCCCCTCTGCGGTCCTGCCCAGTCCCAGGGGATTGGAAAACAGGGTCCCGGGCCAGCACAGCCTCTGACGCTCCCTGAGCTAATGTTGTTCCAAGTCCAAGAGAAGAATCCAGCGTCCCATCTGAATTTTTATAGACACTTCTCCTTGACAAGAGAGCAAGCAAATTAATTAGCACCAGAGGCATTTCCGGGTCCCAGAGGAGAGGGCCTCGTGCAGGCAGTGTCCACAGGGGTCTCTGCATCCATGATAGTGGGGGGGGGTGGGGCGGCACCACCACTTCCCACAAACAGGCCCCACCGGGAGAGGACTGTGAATCCAGCATCATTCCTGGCTGGAGCTGAATGATGGCTAAGCTTGGCATCCAAAACCCTATGCCAAACGCTTCGCCAGCTGGATGGGAAGCTTTCCGGTTCTGGTTCTGGAGTCTGGTTCTACACCTCCTCGTTCGTCCCTGAAGAGAAACTGACCTCAAAGAAGCCATCCACGCAAACGTAAATTGGGCCGTGTGACGCGCCCGGAATAGGGTGGGTGGATTCGGAGCAGATGCCGGGTCGGGACGCCTCTGCTGACTCGCCACGCAGCCCTGGACGAGGCCCAGTGCCTCTCTGTGCCTCTGTCCCTGTGGTGAACCAGGACCAGAGCATAAGCCCCGAAGCTGGCTCCTTCTCGGCCGCTGGTCAAGGGTCAGCAAGTCGACTACTGCTCAGTGAACAGACCGGCCTGGCCTGCCCCTCCTTCACCCCTCCCTCCCTTTACCTGGGGTGGGGGCGGGGCCGTATCAAGAAGGGTGTTACAGACCCCCCCCCCCCCCCCCCCCCCAACCCCGAAAGGAGAAACCCGCCCCCTCATTCACCAGTGCCAGGCATTGGGTACAGCAGTATGTGGGACAGAAGCTATCCCCCAAAACAGTGGTCTTTCTAAGTCCTGGCACCTGGGACCTGAGAATCTGACCAGATTTGGTAAAAGGGTCTCTGTAGATGTAATTAAGCTAAGGATGCTGGGATGAAATCGTCCTGGACTTAACCCTCAACCCAATGACAGGTGTCCTCATAAGAGAAGGAGCAGGAGATCTGAGACACAGGGGGACACAGGGGAGGCCACGTGGCCACACAGATACAGGATGAGAGGGATGCACCCACAAGCCAAGGGACGCAGGACACAGCCAGCCACCACGAGAAGCTGAGGGAGGAGCACAGAGCAGAGGGGACCAGCCCAGCCACTCCTCTCAGGCTTCTGGCCTCCGGACTGCAAGACAGCAGGTTTCTGCTGTTTTAACCACCCAGACTGTGGTCATTTCTCACAGCAGTTACAGGGCAAGCCAGCGCCGACCCCAGAGGCCCACAGAGGAGGTGGCCGTGCACTAGGGATGCTGGAGCCACCCCCCCCCCCCAACCCGCGCCAGCCCAGCCGTCTCAGCAGCACCAGTCCTCCGGGAAGACAGAGGCTTCTCCGGAAGCCGAGTCTGGGAGACGCGGGACTTTGTTGCTGGACACATTTTCCATGGTGCAGTCCGTGCATTTCTCGGGAACAAGGCAATACGTGTCCCCCTTCCTGTCCTCCCTCCGCTGCCACGTCAACCAGGACCAGGACAGATGTCCCAGTCCTAGGCAATGTCCTTTCCAAGATCTCCTGGTCCCTATCCTACCCTGGTGTCCCCCAGTGACCGCCCTGAACCGGGAAGCACATCCGTGCGGCCAGACCTTCTGCCAGGTCCCACCATCACAGCGCGGCTGCAGTTCCCGCCAGGTGCGGACAGAGCACTCGGGGCACCTGGGCCCAGCGAGGTGGGCCGCAGGGTTGGGGCAGAGCAAGACTGTCCACCTGGTCGAGTGCAGGATGCGATGAAAGTTACCATGGAAAAAACTCAGCCTTTAGAAACTGCAGGAGCACCGTGTCCGTCCTGTCTCCCCACATCCAGCTCGTGTGCCTTAAAGCCAGGAGGTTTGGAAGCCCACCCTCTTCCCCCCAAGGCCACAGCCGCCCCCCATCCCATCTGCTGGGAGGGTGTTTCTTTGTTGAAGGAGACCCGCCAAAGTCAAAGATCAAGGGCAGTCTCTACGCTACACCACACGGCAGCTCTTACATGGGTCCCTGGGGCCAGGACGGCCACCAAGCACTGTCCAGCCTCAGGCGCAGCCCTGGACCACCAGGGAAGTCCCTGATGTCCTCACCTTAACCCGGTGACACCTGCAAAGACCCCACCTCCAAATAAGACCACGTGTACGCATGTGGAATGATGGTGGCTGGCTCTGCAGCCTGGCTCCCTCCGGGAAGGAGAGGCCTCGCCCAGAAGGCAGCTGTCTCTGCGAGGTGAGTCTGGCCCACGGAATATTCCCCGGGCTCTGCCTTAACCTCCAACCTGGTGCACCCAGAGCCCCGGCAGCTCTGAGGTCCCACCCGTGCGGTCCCCGTGGGCTGTGCCGGCCCTGAGGCTCCCCGAGCCCCATTTCCATCAGAGGCAGATGGCAGAGAAGGGACCCATGGATTTGGTAAAACGCTAAGCACAACATCTGGAAGTTTAGATAAAATAAGAATCCACACCTCCCAGCTGAGACTTTGAAACCTTCCGCCCGCCCCACGGGACGAGAAGATGACCTTCACCTCCTGCTTACAGACGCCGCACCCGGCTCCGGGCTCTGGTTTGAAGGCCCCGTGTGGACGATTCTGCCACCTGCCGTTGGGAGTGGGAACAGCCTTTCAAAAGCCCCAAGAAAGAAGCATCGCAGACTCAGGGGGACTCAGGTCAGGGGAAGCCACAGCCGGACCGGCAGGAGCCCCCGTCCTCCCCCACGACCAAGGCGTGCCTGTGGACAGCGCCGAGTACCATTTGAGCCCCCTCGTTGTTTGCACCTGTATACCCCTCTCTCACAGGGAGAGCTGTGTCCCCTCCCGAGGCACACTCAAGTCCTAACCACCGTCATTCCACACGCGTGCACGTGGTCTTATTTGGAGGTGGGGTCTTTGCAGGCGTCACCGGGTTAAGGTGAGGACATCAGGGACTTCCCTGGTGGTCCAGTGCTGAAGACTCCATGCTCCCAATGCAGGAAGCCTAGGTTCGATCCCAGGGAACTAGATTCCACACGCTTGCCGCAACTAAGAGTTCACGTGCCACAACTAAGGAGCCGGTGTGGCACAACTAAGCAGCCCGCCTGCCACAGCTAAGACTCAGCACAACCAAATAAATTAATTAATTAATTAATTTTAAAAAATAAAAGATGAGGACAGCAGGGCGGGCCTGAGTCCAACATGAAGAGGAGAGAGAATCACAGGGAGGAGACAGCCACGTGGAGACAGAGGCGGGGACTGGGGTGATATGCCCACAAGCTCAGGAATGCCCAGGAATGCCGGCAACCGCCAGAGGCTGGAAGAGGCAGGAGAGTTTCCCCTACAGGTTTCAGGGGGAGTGCGGCCCTGCAGACACCTTGACCTTGGACTTCTGGCCTCCAAACTGTGAGAGGACAAATTTCTGCTGTTGAAGCCTCCCAGTCTGTGGCACTTTGGGACGCAGCCCTAGGAAACGAGCACAGCACCCAGCGCTGTGTGTCAGCGAGCAGATGCTCAGTTCTCTGCCTAGTTATCTCTTGAGTTTGCGGACCTGCAGTTTCCCTGCCCTGCCCCCTCCACACCCCCTGAAGGCTCAGGCATGCGGGCAGCATCCTTCCCAGGTGCCAAGACCATCCGGACTCGCTGTGAACAGGCTGGTCTGGTGTTTTGAAACCCTGAAGGAATGCATCCCTGACGTGTTTGATGTTGTTGTTCTGACAAGATATAAAACCGTGCTGAAAACCCTGCTTCTCCCAAGCAGCTCCTCAGAGCTATCTGAGAGGCTGGCTTCTGGGCTACAGTCCTCAGCTTGGTTCCGATAAAACTTGGTTCCGATAAAACCAGCTTGGTTCCGATAAAACTCTTTTCTATTCCTATATTAGATTTAAAAAAAAATTTTACTGGAGTATAGTTGATTTACAATTTTGTGCTAGTTTCAGGCGTACAGCAAAGTGAATCAGTTATACATATACACATATCCACTCTTTTTTAGATTCTTTTCCCATATAGGTCATTACAGAGTATTGAGTAGAGTTCCCTGTGCTGTACAGTCGGTTTTATTAGTTATCTATTTAATATATCGTAGTGTGTATTTGTCAGTCCCGGTCTCCCAATTTGTCCGCCTCCCAGGCTTTCCCCCCTGGTAACTATAAGTTTGTTTTCTAATACACCCGTGACTCTACTTTTTTTTGTAAGTTCATCTGTACCATTCTTTTTAGATTCCACATATAAGCGGTATCATATGATACTTGTCTTTCTGTGTCGATCCCTATATTAGATTGTTTACTGATTATTTTCGTCAACACTCTAATTGCCTCGAGGGCCAACGGCAGTCACGTCCTCTTGATGACCTTCTCCCGGTCACCAGTCCCCGTTGGATCCACTGCCGCCTCTGCCAGACCAGAAACTGGACTCGAGGTCCACCCCGTTGACCCCGCTGGGAGACACTCCTGCACGTCCTGTTGGGCATGCCAGGAGCAGGCACCAGACCCTGACCGCCTTTCCCGGGGCCGTTGGTCAGAGAGGGACCTTGAGGGGCGAGGACCCAGCTTGTTCACAGGCCTCCGGTTCCCCTCTTGTGATGCAGCCACCGTGGGTAGCATCCTCCAGACACCCGATGACACCCTGGACGTTGCTTCCCTGTGAACAGCAGTCCTCTGCCTCTGACCTGGGCTCGTGTGTCTTCTGCAGCATCCCTGAAACCGTGGCGGGCTAGCCCGTTAGCTCCCAAGTGGGGCGACATCTGTAGGATCTTGGCCTCCCCTTTCCCCTTTGCCTCTGACCACAGCTACCCGGCAAACCCCCAGTCTTGACCAGTCTAGCTACTGGTTTCTCCCACTCCCACCAGCTGCCAGGTGGAAGGCTCCACTGTGAACGTGCCTGAGGTCTCCCTGCAGCCCAGTGGTCCCCACACCGGTCCTCATCAGCTTCTTTGCTCATCACTGCTACTCTGAACCAAGCGTCCTCACCCAAATTCCCAACCCCCCTGAAGAGAGCGGATGTCCCAGAACCTCTCAGTACCCCCTCCTCCCCCACTGCATCCACATCCCACACCGACCTGTCCATAACCGTCCTCAGCTCTCTCCATCTGTCCCTGAGCAGATGGTGTCCTCCTGCCCTAAGCGAGCCCCGACCCCTGGGCTCCAGGTTCCAGCCCCTCAGCTTCTGCCAGGAGCCAGGTCCATTCATGGGCCTTCGTCCCGTTTCTCACTCCCGTCCTTGACTCCACGGACACCCACGGGGCACCTGGAGCCAGGGCTGCACAGGGCACGAGGTAGTCCTCTCAGCACGTGTGAGCTGGTCAGAGGCTTGTGACAGCCTGGGAGCCAGGTTTCATCATCCCCGCCCTCCAGATGAGGAAATAGAGGCAGGAAGGTTAAGTACCGGGTTCAGGGCCCTCGGGGGCTGGCCATCCCGCCAAAATGACCAGGCCTCTTCCATCCCCACACTGCTGCCACCTGCCAGCATCACTGCTGTCCCCTTTGTACCCTCCCCACTCCCAGCCTTCAGCCTCAACCCCTGTGGCCCCCTTGTGCCAGTGGCCCCCTTCTCATCTCCGCTGAGATGACCCTGATCAATGTCGCTGTGAAATTGTGCTGTCACTGCGTCTGACCATGAGTGAGCACCACGTGGGCTCCTGGCCAATCCAGTGGAGGACGGCTCTCCTCTGTCTGCCCCCAGGAGCCACTGGCACAAGGGCGAGGGTGGGCGCTGGGGCACAGGCTCTGGAATCCAGGGCCCCTGCTCTCTGTAGATGTGTGAACTTCGCAAAGTGACAAGCTCTCTAGGACTGTTTTCTCTTCGGTTGAAGGGCGTAATACGGCGCCTCATGCACGAGCACAGGCAGTATTTGCAATATACCTGGCCCTCAGCAGAGCCTCAGTGAACAGCATGACCACAGTTAGCAACTGACACTGAGGTGGCACGGGCTGTGCAGGGCACTGTGCACAACCCAGGTCTTAACTCACTGACTCCTCGCGACAGCCATGGGGGAGCAGGAACTATTATCATCCCTACTCAGTAAAAAAAGGAAACTGAGGCAGACATAGCATGAGTGTCCAAGTCCAGTGGACAGAAGTAGGGGAGCCGGGATTCAAGCCCCTGCCCTGAGTCCACACGCCCAGCTGCCGTTGCTGAGCCCCTATAATAAGGGGACTCAGGAGAGGGGTCAGTGGGCACCCCAAGCCCAAATGGCTTAGACTGCCCTTTAGGGGCCCGACTCAGGCCCACCCTGCGGGAACCGGCAGAGCAGACTCAGCCAGGGGCTATGGCTGCCAGAGAAGGGGGCTCCCTCTCCCCACGGGGCAGGGCCCCAGGCGGGTGTGACCCGGCCCCTGGTCCCCAGGGGGAGGCAGCAGCTGTCCCCACCCCGCCTCAGCAGGCCAGCGGGGCTAGAAGCAGGTTGCTGCCTCTTTTTGCACACTCAGCCCTCTTTGAGACCTTAGTCTTTCCAGGAAGCAAAGTACCAAAGCTATTTCGGTATCTGTGGTACTTTCGTCCCTCCTGTTTCTGTGGCTGCTGACGTCCAGGTAGAGGGAGGGGGAGGCTGAGGACCTGCTGTGTGCAGAGCTCAGCACCCTCCCTCGAGGGACGTCCTGGGAAGGAAGGCCAGCCACCCTGCAATTGTTCACAGACCGGGATGGCATCCAAGTCTGCACAAGCCAGGAGGGCTTTGGCTAATCCTCAGGGCCGCACCAGCTGGCGGCCTCGGGCACCTGGGCAGAACTCCCCAGACCTGTTTCTGCAACTGCAGCATGTATACAAGAGAGCATTTACAGCCCTGGGCTCTTGTGAAATTCAAAGAATTAAGAAAGGGGTTATAAACTCCAAAGCGCAGTCATACGCCAGGAGCTGGCTTCTCAAAATTGCCTAGCTAACAGGGCACAGAAACACACACACACACAGAGCAGGTTGCCCGGCACGTGTGGAGCCGACGATTATATGAAACAGCAAAGAACTAGCAGTGAGGGTAGTTAATGGCAGTGTCTCCTGGGGACAGGGCTCTAAACTGAGTATTGGAGGATGGATACAGTAGGGGTGAGTCGAGAAGCCTTTCTGGTGGGGGGAGTAATCTGGGGTGTGACTAGAGGCAGTGGAAGGCCAAAGTGACCAACCGGGTGAAGATAACAGGTGCTGACATTTGTAAATTGTCATGGATACAGCCCTTGTGTCTCCAAGACAACGGGTCAACGTGGATGAAGATGAGGTTGCCCTGGAGTCTGTGGGTGCCAAGACCAGGGAGCTGAGGTCCCTGGCAGGGCCTGCAGCTGCCCAGGGTGCCGCTAGCTGCAGGCAAGATCACTCAGAGCAAGAAAAGATCCAATTCTAGTGCCGGGAGAAGAAGAGCAGAGGCAGCAACAAGGAATCCTGGTTCGGCCCTTGATGGAGTGACGAGGCCCCGTGCCTCGGTGTCCCCTTCCGTGGAGCAGGGTCGGGAGCTCTGCTCCCTAGGCGCGGGGAGCACGTCTGCATTTAGCAGAGCCCTGGGCCCATGTCCCCGTCGCTCCATCCATGAACCCGCGGTCAGAAAGGCGGGGGTGCTCAGGAAAGAGCTCTGCTCCGCGGGCCGCCGCTCCTCCAGTCCCCGAAGCCCGCGCTGCCCCTGCTGTGCAATGTTGACACTCTGGGGGGAGGGCTAGTCCGGGTGGTGGTCACACCGGGCAGGAGGTGCGTCCAGGGAAGTGGTCTCCCCCGGCAGGGGTCCGCATCCAGGGGGCGATCACCCTGGACGGAAGGAGTCCCAGTCCAGGGGGCGGTCACTCTGGGCAGGAGCCGGGGTCCCATCCCGGAGGTCCGCTGCACTTCAGCCGAAGCTGAATATAGTGGCGTGGACGTCGTGCCTCAGGTCTGGGATCCAGGACGTCCCCAGCAGCCCGCCGCACCCTGGGGGGTGGGGGCGGGCGAGCACCCGATTTACTGTGGGAGGAGCGCTCGGCACGTGACTCCCCTCTCCCCGTGGGCCTTCCGCTTCGCCTTGGCAACCTGCCTGGGCCCCGCCCTTCCCCGACGCGTAAACAGGAAGTGGGCGTGCGCGCGGCGCGCTCTTCCGGCGCAGCGACGGGCGGGAGCGATTGTGAACGGCGGCGGGCAGGACCAATCGCGGAAGACAGCGGGGGACGATCCAATAGCGAGGGCCGGAGGGGGAGGGAGGAGGCGGAGCCTGAGGCGGGGCTGGCGAGGCGGAGCCAATCGCGGCGGGCCTCAGCGCGGAGCGGGCCCGTGGGCGGGGCCGAGGGTCCGGCTTAGGCGGCGGCGGCGGCCGAGTCGGGTCCGGTCCGGGTTCGCTCGGTGGCGGGCGCGGCGATGCTGCAGCTGCGGGACTCGGTGGACTCGGCGGGCACGAGCCCCACGGCGCTGCTGGCGGCTGGCGAGGAAGTCGGGCCGGGCGGCAGCGTCGGTGGCGGCGGCGGCGGCGGGGGGCGGCTGGGGACGGGCACTCCGCTGCGACAGACGCTGTGGCCGCTCAATGTCCACGACCCCACGCGGCGCGCCCGCGTCAAGGAGTATTTCGTGTTCCGGGTGAGGCTGGGAGCGGGGGCGGGAGAGGGCGTGGGTGGGCGGGGCGGGCGAGCGGGCGTGACCTGTGACTTCCGCCCCCGGCCCGCCCCGCACGCTCCCAGCAGCCTGGCACCATCGAGCAGGCGGTGGAGGAGATCCGCATGGTGGTCCGGCCCGTGGAGGACGGCGACATCCAGGGGGTGTGGCTGCTGACCGAGTAAGGGGGCGCGCGCTGGGGAGGGGGCCGGGCGCCTGTGCGCCCCGGGCGCCGAAGTAACCGCTGCCGCCCGCAGGGTCGATCACTGGAACAACGAAAAGGAGCGGCTGGTGCTCATCACCGACCAGGCGCTGCTCATCTGCAAATACGACTTCATCAGCCTGCAGTGCCAGCAGGTGGTCAGGGTAGCCTTAAACGCGGTGGACACCATCTCCTACGGAGAATTCCAGTTTCCCCCGAAATCGCTCAATAAGTAAGTGTGTTGAACAGAGAGCCCACCACCAGGGCCTCTCAGTCAGCGCTTCCGAAACCAGCCTTCAGTGAATGTCTTGCTTCAACAGCAAGAGTGTAGAGACAGGTGACTTGTGCCCCACAGGGTGCGTTTGAAGGAATTCTGGCACAAGAGACAGTTACTAGGCTTGTAGTAAAATGAACTCAGGGTACGTTAAAATAGGCCCGACGTGGGTATTCTTCAGATAAGAGCCAAACTCAGCATTTTACTCCCGCCAAGAAAGGATTACACCTGTCACCTCAAGCTCTGTTGTGGTTAATTTTTAAAAGAAAAAGGTAGTGTGTCGCTTTGATTTGCAGATATTACTGAAGATTAAATTTGGAAACGTTTGATGGCCAGTTTTCAAGAGCTGATCTTCATCTGTTAGGGAGGTTTCTGAAACGTGAGAAACCTGGCCATCAGTATACTCCGTTGAATTAAACGGTATATTTGAGAGTTTTGATGAAGAGATTTGGGGAGGGAATTCAGGAAGCTAAGATAAGCTCAGAATTTTGGCCAACAATAAGATGCTCAGGGAAAAGGATTTAAACTTGCAAAAATATTATTCGTTTAGTTAGCACAACTAAGACAGTGCTTTCAGTTTGTCATGTTTTAAAGTGCTGAAAGCTGTCGTTATTAGACACGCCATTCCTGTCAAACCCCACGGGTCCTTCACTGTTGTGAAATGTCATCAGTCTTATCTTTACCGGTGGAACAGCTTTTTAATCTCACACCCACGACTGAGCAGGTGCTCGGGGGCGCCATGGCCTGCTGTGTGAGGTCTGGTCCCTTTCTTCCCACTCGGTAGGCGGGAAGGTTTTGGGATTCGCATCCAGTGGGACAAGCAGAGCCGCCCGTCCTTCATAAGCAGATGGAACCCCTGGTCCACCAACGTGCCATACACCACGTTCATAGAGCACCCGATGGCCGGCGTGGACGAGAAGACGGCCTCTCTGTGCCAAGTAAGAACACACACAGCAACAGCAGCACTGCCCAGTGGACGGGAACGTTCCGGGCCTGTGCTGCCCAGGGCGGTGGCCACACGGGGCTGCTGAGCAGTTGAACAGCGGCTACACAGAGAAAATAAACTCTTCTTTCCCATAAATTCATTTATTTAGTTTTTCTTTTTTTGGCTGTATGGCTGTGTGCGGGCTTTCTCTAGTTGCCGTGAGCCGGGGCTACTCTTTTTTTTTTAGAAGATGTTGGGGGTAGGAGTTTGTTAATTAGTTTATTTATTTTGGGCTGTGTTGGGTCTTCGTTTCTGTGCGAGGGCTTTCTCTAGTTGTGGCGAGCGGGGGCCACGCTTCATCGTGGTGCGCGGGCCTCTATCGCGGCCTCTCGTTGCGGAGCACAGGCTCCAGACGCACAGGCTCAGTAGTTGTGGCTCATGGGCCTAGTTGCTCCGCGGCATGTGGGATCCTCCCAGACCAGGGCTCGAACCCGTGTCCCCTGCATTAGCAGATTCTCAATCACTGCGCCCCCAGGGAAGCCCCCGGGGCTACTCTTTACTGTGGTGCATGAGCTTCTCATTGCAGTGGCTTCTCTTGTTGCAGAGCACGGGCTCTAGGCACGCAGGCTTCAGTAGTTGTGGCACGTGGGCTCAGTAGTTGTGGCTTGCAGGCTCTAGAGCGCAGGCTCAGTAGTTGTGGTGCATGGGCTTAGTTGCTCCGCGGCATGTGGGATCTCCCCGGACCAGGGCTTGAACCCGTGTCCCCTGCACTGGCAGGCGGATTCTTAACCACTGCGCCATTGGGGAAGCCCCAAATAAACTTTTGGTTTTTAGAAGTTTGTTAACTTACGTCTAAATAGCCCTGTGTAGTTAGCAGCTGCTGGTCAGCGTAGCTCTACGATGGGGTCCTCTGTGGCTGTGGTCGTCTTGGAGAAGGGTCCAGAAGGGCTTCGGGGTGTGGCAGGTGACCCCCGCCCATGGTAGAGCTGGGCAGTCTGCGTGCTCAGCAGGAGAGGAGGCCTTGGGGTGGTGAGAGCCGGGTCCAGGACTGGCGACAGGCCCCCACTTGCCAGCTGTGCACCTTGGCCTGCTCACCGCCTGGTGGGTGGTGGGGAGGAGTAGGTGGGTCACTACGGCAAAGCCACGTCGACCGGCAGAGTGAGGCCCGTGAGGACTGGCTGTAGCCAGTCACAGGTGAGCGCAGAGGTGAGGTGTGACGCTTGGAGGGTGACGCGGAGGAGATGAGCCCAAGGGCTGCTGGATGCGTCTGGGCAGGCGTCTCTCCAGGGTGGGGACGGGCTGACACAGACGCGTGGGGGATCATCTGATCAAGCTCCCTCTCTTCTCTTTACAGCTGGATGGCTTCAAAGCTCTGTTAATCCAAGCTGTCAAAAAAGCCCAGAAGGAGAGTCCTCTGCCGGGCCAGGCTGGCGGCGTGCTGGTCTTGGAGTGCCCCCTCCTCATCGAGACCTATGTGGGGCTGATGTCCTTCATCAACAACGAGGCTAAGCTGGGCTATTCCATGACCAGAGGCAAAATCGGCTTCTAGGCACCACACGCGCACGTGGGTCTCTTCCCTGGGAGAGCCAGGCCGATGGGACCCTGGGGGCATCAGGCCTCTGGCCAGCTCCACTGCCGCTGGCAGGGTCCGAGCCCCTTACCTGTAGGGGTCTGGGCACGATTAGCATAGTCAGATGGACCATATACTTTAGCTGGATACTGGGCATCTGGTCGCGTGAGCTCCAGACAAAGCAGAATGAATATCGCTGTCACCGTCCTGGCCGGCATCTGCTTCCTAGAACCTCAGTTTCCGTGCCCCCCACCGCTGGGGTCTCCATCTGGCTTCCCGTGGTCCCTCCCACCCCAGCCCTGGAGCATGTTAATAATAAACGGCACCGCAGCTACATAGATCGCTGCATCCAGGGAGGCGCCTGAGACTCGGTGCCTGTGGTGGTTTACAGTTGCTGTCCAAATCTGCATTTGGAGATTTAATCCACTTTCTTAGAGCTAATTTGAAAGAAGCCAGCAGGCACGAGCTCATCAAGAGACGGTCTGCCTTGTCAGCTCCTGAACGGACGGACACTGGCTTATGTGGAAATATGTGTTCGGCCTAAAGTCACACTTTTTCTAAAATTAACCTATATTGTGTTAATAATACTTATGGCATCTTTCCCAGGCCCAAAAAGGTTTACAGAAAATCAAGACAAGTCATTAGTCTGAGAAAGTCACGTTGATAAGTTCTTTGCACACAATTTTGTCAACTCGGTTAAGTTTGTATTGTCATATTCATATTGAAAAAGGGAATTGCTTAGTTTGCTTGTAAAGAATGCACTTCTGAAAAGGAACCACATCAGAGTCTCCTGACGCAGCTCACCCCTAGACGCCAGCCCGGGGGAAGTCGTTCCCGTCCACGGCTGAGCGGTCTGCTGGGAGCGTCTGTTGAGGATTTAACTGCTGGCCCGCCGGTTCCTCCTCATTATTTCTGACTCTGGCGTAGCTGTGGTCAGCATGGCCGTGATTCGGATGCAGGGTCCTGTCCACATCGAAAGGCTGCCTCACAACTCCGCCTGGGTCCTGAGCCTTTGCTTTCGATCTTGTAGTAAAGACATTTAAAATCTGAGTTGAAATATTAAAACAGTGGGTGTCATTCCTTTCTTAAAAAGTTATTAAAATAGGTGCAACAACCAAGAAAGTGTCCTGTTAAATGAGAGAATCTTAAGAGCATGAGCTGTTCTGTGCGCTGGTTTTGAGCCCTTTGCTGTGTGCACAGTGAGGGTTCTGTACCACTCGCTCCCCTCATGGCCACCAGGGAGTGGTGTGCACTGCCCAGCCTCTACCTAGGGTGACAAACCCTCATTCCCCCACCAGCCTTCTCAGCCCTGGCCGCCTTCCTGAAGCACCCGGATTGTTCCAGGTGGACAGCCAGAGCGGATGGTCCCTGCGGGGAGCCGACCTTGACCCAGCCGCCCCAGGGCCTGCAGCTCCAGCCTCCCTTGGAGGTACAACCCCACCCCGGGTGCTCAGGGCTCCCCTCCTCTCCGGAACAGGCCCCATGGGACCCACAGGCCACTCTCCAAAGCGTTCAGTGACAGAATGGAGGCTCCGAGCAGAGCGGGTCTTGTGTGAGGGGGACTGGCCGCTTGGGGCACAGTTTCCCTAAGACAGTGAACCCCAAACTTAAAACTGACCTAGAAAACTTTCCCGTGACCTAAACCTTTGAAGAAAGTAAGCAAGAGACATTTTATGAATTAGCAAATATTTATTTTAAGTAACAAAAATTAGTTTCATACCATACATATTAACAAAAATGGCTTGCTGTAGAAAAACAGAAGCAAAGCGCTTCCTCCGGGCCACCCCAGTGGGAGACGCAGCACCAAGAAGCTCTGCTCCTTTCCCACGGCCAACACAAGCCAAGGTCTCCCACCTTGAGCCACGTGGGCCTGATCGTGCACGGGTCCTACGTGTGGTCACCCCTCTGCCCGAAGGCTGTGCCGACTCCCTGCTCCGTCTCCAGGAAGCACAGGCAGAAGTGGTCCTTGCTGAGGAGGGCCAGGGAGTCCCCGCTCGGGTGCCAGCACACGGAGAGCACCTGGAAGTCACCTGGAGGAAGCCAGGAGGTTAGAGCAGGATAGACCAGCGTTCCAGGGTGACCCAGCTGGAGCCCCAGAGTTCAGCAGGTGGGAAGGCTCCCCCTGGCCTGGGACGCTAAACGCCGCGGGCCCCAGTCAAGTGCGCACACCCGGCGGCCCTGAGGTTTATGGAAAGGTGCCTCCCGAGAAGGGCTTTCACCTTCTGCTCGAGGCCGTGTTTGCTCGCATCCCCGCTTGCGCTCACCTTCCCCGGGTACCTGCACCGACACGCAGCCTGCCGGCGACCACAGGTACACCTTGCCGCCCCCCGTGCAGATGGCCAGCCGGGCCTGCCGTGGGTCCCACTGGAAGCAGCGCACGGCGGACAGCTGCTCCAGCACCGCGAGCAGCCTCAGCTTCTGGATGTCCCAGATCCAGACGGCGGTGGGGACACTGTCTAAGGAAGGAAGATGTGAACAGGCCCGTGGTCACCCCTTGCTCCCCTGCTTGAGTCCCCGTGCCGCTCACGCCTGAGGACGGATGCTGCCTGGGGTCTCAGCGGGGGAGGGCCCTCCCCGGGGCTGCCTGGCACACACGGGAGTCCTGTCGGCCTGAGCCCTGCTCCTTCCCAAAGAGGGACATAGAGGGAGCAGAGGCCAGGGCCTGAGGTGCAGCGGCTGGGCGGCTGCTGCTCCGATGGGCCCAGTGACCCGAGACGCTTCTGCAGCAGGACAGGAGGAAGCACGTTCGGGAGACCCGCACCCCGACTCTCCTTTCAAGCCATTCGACTGCCCGGCCCCGAGGGAGCGGTGAGGGGACAGCACACACACGTGGACGGGCCACTGACCACTCCTCGTCGCCAGGAAGCAGTTGTCGGGACTGAAGGCCAGCGCCCCGATGCCGATCCTGGGGTTGGCTCTGTCGGCGGCAGGCTTCAGCGTCTGTAAGGAGACCGGCACCGAGGCAACCTCGTCTGGGCGTCAAAAGAGAGAGCACCCTGAGCCTCCCCGCGGGGCGAGGGCCTGCGGTCCTGCCCACAACCCCCTGTGGGGCGAGAAGCAAGCACAGGGCAGGATCTTACGGAAAACAGGGCTCGGTGGGAACTTGGCTGCGGCGCACAAGGCCTGTCCTTGCGCCCTCCCCTGCGAGGCCGTGTTTCCGGAGCTGCGACGGGCCAGGCGCCACTGCAGGGCCTGGTGGCCGTCCCAGTGGCTCCTCTGACGCCCTAATTACGCCATTTTACAGACGAGTAACGTCCCAGGTCCCCGACACAGCTGCGGCATCTCCCTGAGCCCTCTGAGGGCCCTGCTCACCCAAGGAAGTCAGTGTTCATTAAAAAGTCGCCCTCAGAGGACCAGCCGTCAAATGAGGATTCCCAGGGCTTGTATTCAGTCAACAGAGCCAGTGGCCAGGCAGCCTGCTGGCTCACAGCTAAGAGAGACGCTGGCTACCAGGCATCGCAGGAAAGGAGAGGATTTGAAAAAACAACAAGGAGCGTCTGGAATCTACCTGGACCCAGAGGACTCTTTTTTCCATAATAAAAGGAAAGGAAAGGGGAGGAAGAGAGAGGCCCCCATCCCGGGCCCAGCTGCTCACATTCGCTCTCCGTGGAGGACAGGGGTCCAGCCGCTGCTCTGGGCGGAGGGAAGGCCAGGCGGCCCAGCACCAGTGGCGGGCTCTTCTCGGCCTCCTTGTACACCACCTAGAAGACAGACGGCCCGGGCAGGATGTGCAGCCGCGGCCCCGCTCACCGCGCCCTCCTGGGCACTCTCCACGAGGTCTCACCCCCAGGCCAGCACTTCAGTGGGGACGGGTGACAGACGGGCCAGGAGCGAGGCGGCGTGCGTCACCGGAGGCCTGACGGAAAGGACGAGCGGCCCGACACCTTCAGACCGCACCGGCCGCGGGGTGGAAGGACCTCCAGCGAACCCTGTGAGGCCTGGGGCGGCGCCACCCGACCCGGCCGCCTTCCAGTCCTGTTCCTGCAGCTCCAGCAGGTCCTCCAGTCCCTGCCGGCGTCAGGGCTGCTTCCCTCCTCACCACTCACCCATCTTAGGTCCCTCACCAGCAGACAGCTCACTGGGTGTCTGCCCCATCCCTGCTGTCCCCCAAGGCGGGCTGTCGCTCCGGGTCCCTAAGGTCTCCGAGCACCCAGACCGGCGCCCGCTGAATAAATGGATGCTTGTTCCCACCTCAGGGCCTCTGCACTCCTGCACTCCTGTGCCTGTTCCTACCGCCGGAACTGCTCCTCCCCAAACCCTGCGCCACCTCCTCCCCGTGCCTGCCCCAGGACCCCTCGGCAGGCAGCCTTCCTACCCACCCGGGGAAGACACCAGCCCTCCCAGCCCCGGCCCAGACTCCATGGGGCAAGGGTCTGCCTGCTCTTCTCCGACTGGCCCAGAGCACAGTGGGTGCGGGTGCTTGGCGCCTGCAGGCAGGGGACCCTGTTCACAGCGCAGAGCAGGAGCTGGTCCCAGAGCGAGCCGCAGGGCTGGGGGCTGGGGAGGGGAAGGACACCACTTTGGAGCCCCCGGGAATGTGGCAGGAGAAACAAAGGCCACTGGGCAAGTCTGACGTTTGAAATGTTACAGTATCAGAAGGTTATGGGGATGTAAGTACCTGTAGCGCCATAAGTAACAGAAAGTGAAAAAGCAGCTTTCGACCCCCTTCCCCAAATACTGTTCAAGCAGAAACGTGCTTCCACACTTACTATTTTGGGATTATTAATGGTCGTGGGATGCCCGAATTCTGTGATCATTTTCCACGTCACGTGGTTAAGAATCCGCACCTGTGGTGGGGGGCGGGGGGGGGGGCGGGGGGGGGATAGAAACCACGTGGTCAGAGCCGCCGGGGCACTGGCCATGGGCTTCACCCCGAGGACGCCCTCCCACCTTTCCGTCGTAGCTCCCGACTGCCAGGAACTGACTGCTGGGGCTCCAGGCCACGGACTTGATGCCCAGGGACCACTCGTAAGCACAGAACGTAGACAGCAGCCGGCCGTCCAGGGAGTAGAGCAGGATCTTGTACTGCCGAGACATTGAAATTGTTACTGAGCTCAGCGCGGAGGCAGTGAGACTCGGGGCGGGGACACTGCCCTCCCCGACGGCGGTGGGAAACGGGGACGTGGGACCACAACTAGGGGAGCCAAGCGGTAACACGGTGGGAAGGGGGCTGGGCGCTAACGAGCTCCTCGGCTCAGAAGTGGGACCACAACTAGGGGAGCCAAGCGGTAACACGGTGGAAAGGGGACCACAACTAGGGGAGCCAAGCGGTAACACGGTGGGAAGGGGAACCAGGCGCTAACAAGCTCCTCGGCTCGACGTCTGAAAGACGCAGTTAATGCTCTCGGCGTTCAGAGGCCGTGAGAGAAATACTGGCGTCGGCGCTTAGAGCAGAAAGGGTCCCGAGTGGGCTGTCTACCTCCAGGCAGGAGTCCCAGGCGGCCAGCACGCAGCCGTTGGGGGCCCACTCGATCCCGGCCAGGTCCTGCGTGTCCGTGTCAAAGTGCTTGCCGAGGCGGGCGGGGGGAGAGATGAAATTGAAAATGTTTTCAACAGATACACGAACGTTTATTTTATAACTGATGTGTTAACATTCAGTATTTAATATCCTCATCTAGCCACGGACAGAAACGTGTACAGCCGTGTCCTCCTGCTGTGACGTCCGGCCTGAGCGCTGGGGAGGTTCCAGGCCGGGCACACGGGGCTGCGACGTGGCTCAGGCCTCCGTCCGCCCCGCGCCTGTACCTGCTTCTTGCCTGGCTGAGTCTTGTGCCTTTAAGACCAGCCCAGGCAAGACCCTCCCAGGACATCCCTGCCCCGTCGAGGAGGCCTCTGTCTGGCGGCATCCGGGGGTCCTGCCCGGCCCTGTGCGTCTGTGTCCATGGCCTCCTGCCCCACGCAGGAACGTGCTCAGTATTAAACTCCGGCTCACTCTTCCGCCTGATGCAGCCACACGTATGCAAATACCACGGAACCAACAGGAAGGGAGGTGGCACCAACCTGGTGGCCTGTTAACTGTGAACACACCGCAAGCACGCGTCATCTCAACACATCCTACGAACGCCTGCCGGTGTGCGTGCCACGTGGTTACAGGCAGCACCGGCCTTTGGGAATGTGGAATCACATTGCTCCATACCACGCGGAAGATGCCCCGGAACCTCAAACGCACTCCTCCCCTCCCCCCACGCCCCAGGGTCACTCCGCTCCCAGGTGGGGACAAGTCTCACCCGCAGGAGCTGCCAGTCACTGCAGACCAAGATGCTCACGTAGTCTTTGCAGTCCCGCCGCTCGGCCAGCGCCAGGTAGCGGCCGTCCCTGGTAAAGGTTATTCCTGCCGAGAAGAGTGAAAGGTCCCGGGATCGAGAAGCAGATTGCAGCAGTGGTTTTCAAGTTAGAACGAGAAAGAGAAAGCAGGTCTGAAGAGGGGGACGTGGCAGCAGAGCCCAGCGTCCGCGGCAGGGAGTGTGTGTCTACACAGGGCGGGGTCTCCACACCCTTGCTCAGACTTCTGACCTGCAGAGAACCTGCGAGAAATACACAGTGACCTGAGCCCTGATGAGCCCCAGACCATTACTGGGAAATGTGGTGCCCTACGGAGTGTTGTGGTCTTAGGAAATTAACCGCAGGAAACTCAGCTGGTTCAGAGCAGGCTTGTCATGATGTTTCCTATTTTTACTTTTGAATTTAAATTTGGGAGAAGTCAATTCAAGGTAAGAATCTGGCTGCAACCAGACTGTACTTTCTGGGTCCGTATTAGCGAACCGAGCCCGTGGCCACATTTCATACCTCATGGGTCAAAAGAACACCTAAATGACAAAGCTGTCATTTCCACCAAGAAGGGTGTGTGTCATCTGGAGAGACACTGATATTCAAACTATAAAAATAAAAAATGAGTGTACAATTGCACACCATTCACACGTGAGGTTCAAACTGCTGACGGCAAGAGAAAAAATGGAAAAATCATTCAAACCATGTACTGCTTCTTTCTGTTTCTTAACTGAAATACCGCCATGTAACTTCAGGACTCAAGAGAGGGGGGTGCCCAACTGGCTCTCGGCTCAGCTAAACCCGCGGGGGCGGGCTCCCCACCGGCACAGAGGACACGTGCCTCTGGCCCTCCTCGGTGATGTCCAGGTGGGACAGGTCGCCACTTCCCCACTCCAGGCCTCACAGAGTTAAGTCAATGGAGGATTCGGTTCAGAATCCGGTGTGTGAGGTGGGGGTGCGAGACTGACATGAACTGGAGGGACCTGAGCACCCGGTCCGGCAGCAGATGTAAAGGGTTTACGTGTAAGTCCTTCTTCTTTGACGTCCTAAAGGACAATATACCCTCCTTAGTCACTGACGTCGCGTACAGGAGAAGCCCTAGAGACACAGGTGGGAATGGTCACAGATGAAGTACTCACTAGGAGGTCTGCGATGTACTTTTAAAATAATCTGGGGGCGGGGGGGTGGGTATAGAGAAAAAACACTGGCTATGAGCTGACACACGGCTGAGGCAGCTCTTGCCTGTGTATGAAATTTTCCAAGGTAAAAATGTCCCCAAGCCCCAAACTAAGACAGAGGAATGGCTTCTGAGTGCCTCTGACCGACTCACCCTGCTGACAAGCCTTAGGGTACTTGATGTAGGACACGGACTTTGTGCACAAGGACCAGACAGTTATCCGCAGCTGCCAGGGGCAAAGGGAGGGAGAAGAGAAAGGAAACAGCATATATTTAGCGTCTTTGGAGAGACCACTCCAAGTCGTAACCAGATCGTCAGCACCCAAGCCAGAGATTCCCGCAGCAGTTCCCGCATCAGCGGTCCTGTGGTGTTTTCTGCCTGAAGACGTGTGTCAAACTCACATTTTACGATCGTTACATTTAAATTTTTTTTTGGCCGCACCACACGGCTTGTGGGATCTTAGTTCCCTGACCAGGGATGAAACCCGGGCCACAGCAGTGAGAGCGCAGAACCCTAACCACCGCTGGACTGCCAGGGAAGTCCCATGTTTGTTAAATTTAATGCTCCTGGTCCTTGGTTTTCATTTTGTGACAATATTATCTGAGTGACAAAGTTAAATACAAGTGCGTTTTAGTTCAAAGTACAGTCATCCCTCCTTTTCGGCCTAATTTATGTTTTATCACAGGCACGTCTGTATAGGAAACAGCAGCATATAGAGGGTTCAGCACTGCAGGGGTTTCAGGTATCCATGGGGTCCTGGAAGGCATCCCCTGCGGATAAGGGTGGGGGGATGCTGTAGTCACAGTTTTCACATAATAATAACCCTAAACACGCTGCTTAGAGAAACACGTCTAGGAGGGAAGCCACGCAGGACACTCCTCAGTCCTCTGAAGCAGATGAAGGGTGAGCAGCTCTGCCTCACCGGGCAGCCCCAGGCTGGCAGGGACGGGAAGTGGCCCGACTCTGCACACGGAGGCCTCTGCGGAAGATTTCTGGGGGACCCACCGTGGGCACATCGCGCAGGTAGCGACAGCTGTCCAGGCTGTTGCAAAATGGCCGGAAGCAGACGTGTCAGTGAGGGACCGGCGAGTGCGCCAGGGATGGATGCCTGGGCTCGAGGAGGTGCGCTCGGGGTCGGGGTGGGGGGGTACCCAGAGCCTCCGCACTGTCACCCCGGCCCTGTGAGCAGGCGAGGCCCCCGCACCCAGGCACGGGGAGGGCTGCTGGAGCCGCCCCAGACCCCCTCGGAGCCTCAACGTGAACAATCACCCTTGACCGGAGTTTCCAAATGTTTCTTTTGGAAAAGCATGTCCACACCGTTCCCATCGGCCGTCAGGGAAGGTAAATGGGCGCCCTGCCACCTCCAGCTCCCGCAGCCCCCAGGCCAGTGGACACGGAAGCTGTGTTTACCAGGCGTGGTTGTGAGGTAAGGAACACGGGCTGGAAAACTGCTTTCATCAAATAAGCATAGCTTTAAAAACTGTGGGACTTCACATGAAGTAAAACGCAGGGCCCCGCGTTTCTGTACCAGTGTGATTCCTGCAAGCTAGGCCCTTTTTCTTTTTTAGCTTAGGAGGTTTAAAAAATGAATTAACTGCATTTTCTCCACATTGTCTCTTAGGAAAGAAAAGAATCTGATGGAAGAATCTGATGTCCTGAACTGCCTCTGTGAAAAGCTCACGTGGCATTTAGGGGAGACAAGGGATGCAGACAAGCTGCAGGGTTGGCGGCACTTCTGGGCTGTACTCAAGGTAAAGCGCTTGTCCATCTAAGGCAAAGGTACAGGACGTGCAGACGAGGCATGGCCCAGGAGTGAGGCTCACCCTGACGACAGGCTTGTTCCCTGTAAAACCTCCTGCTCTCGGAGGCCAAGGACGGTGGAAAGGCACACCCTTCCCAGCCCAGCAGGTCTGGGTGTTAAATCCACCTGGACACGCACAGTCGGCGCCATCAGGCCTGGAACACCTGTCCTCCAGGTGAGCGAGGGAGAGGAGGGAAGGCCCAGGGCGCTCCTGACTAGAAGCCTCCAATCCCCTGCCCCATCCACACTTCTCTGTTAAAGGTAGAAAAGACACAAAGCACCTAAGCCTGATTTTTACCCGCCATCCCCCATCAAAAACCGTTAAAAGAAACCCAACTGTGTGTAACCTTAACAAATGCAGTGAGAAAGAGGCAGATAAACACCCGCCTCCCCTCCGTGAGCTCGAGGAGGTGGCAGCACCGCAGGAAGGGAGAGCGCAGGGGGACAGGCCAGAGGTGGCCGAAGGGCAGGCTCCCGGAGGGCCGCCGACCAGGCCCGCTTCTGTGCCCACCCACACACCCTGCGGCGGGAAAGCGGAGGCCAGGGGGCCTTGACCTGGGATTTCAGGTCTGGTGCCACGGCATCACCGTCACCACCAAGGGTCCTTCCAAGGTGTCAGCCCTTCAGCAGGACCCCCCTCTGGGCTGGGCTGTGCTTTCAGGCATTGCCACATTTAAGGGTGAACTGAAACGCTAATCTCGCCAGAGAACAGTCACTTTTGAGAAAGAGTTCCTTAGCTCATCTCCTTTTCCACAACACTTTCTAATGGTCTTCACGTAAAAAATAAGTACATTTTTATTACTTGATCACTGCTGCCGGTGACCTGGAAAATTCCAGTACTTAAGCAAAAATACTTAAAATGACCTTTTCCAACTCAGAGATTGTTTGGAAAATTAACTCAAGAAACACAGCAGGGCTTCCCTGGTGGCGCAGTGGTTGAGAGTCCGCCTGCCGATGCAGGGGACGCGGGTTCGTGCCCCGGTCCGGGAGGATCCCACATGCCACTGAGCGGCTGGGCCCGTGAGCCATGGCCGCTGAGCCTGCGCGTCCGGAGCCTGTGCTCCGCAACGGGAGAGGCCACAACAGTGAGAGGCCCGCGTACCACACACACAAAAAAAGAAACAGCAAACTGACAGCAGCCCACCGAGTTCTTTATCAGTATGGATGTGCGTGGCTTCCCTCTCTTGTTAGAAGTGGAATGCATTCAGAGGTCAAATTCCTCCCGGTTTACAGACGTACACCTGCGTGAACACCCTTGGCCCTTCCCCTGGACTGAAGCAGAGTCAAGAGCTGATACAACAAAATTTAAAACTTTGGAATAAATTTTATAAAGCATGTACAAGATCTATACAATGAAAATATCGCTTAGAAAAAAAAATTTAAAGACTTAAGAAATGAAAAGTATCCTATGTTCGTGGATCCAGAGACTCAGTATTGTTAAGATGGCAATTATCCCCAAATTGGTCTACAGATTCAACGCAATCTCAACTTTAAAATCCTGGCACAATTTTTTTTTTTTCTTTAGAAATTGACTAATTTATTCCAAAATTGATACGGAAATACTAAAGACCCAGAATGTCCAAAACGACTTTGAAAAAGGACAAAACTGGAAAACACACTGATTTGGGTTTCCAGACCTACTATTAAGCTTTAGTGATCCGGAGCATGTGGTATTGGCACAAAGACAGACTAAGAGATCAATGTAACAAGACAGAGTCCAGAAACAGACCCACATACCTACAGGCAACTGATTTCTGACAAAGGTGCAAAGTGGGGAAAGGACAGAAATTCAAGACAAATCACACATCTAAACTTAGGAGCTAACATCATAAAAATTCTAAAAGAAAACAGAAGAAACTCTGTGATCTTGGGTTGGGCAGGGATTTCTTTAGACACAAAGTGCACAAATGATAAAAGAAAAAATTGACCCATGAGACCCCGTCAAAATGAAAGACTGCTCTTTAAAAGAAACTGTTAACAAAAGGAAAAAGCAAGCCAGAGACCAGGAGAGAATATTCACTAAACATGTATCTGACAAAGAACTTGTAACCAGAACCTTACAGCTCAAGAAAAGGACAAACGGCCTAATAAAGAAACGGACGGATGACGTGAACAGACGAGTTACAGGATGGTGGGCACACAAAGGACGCTTAGTATTATCAGTCATATGGAAAGCCCACAACGAGACGCCAGCACACATCCGACTGCCTAACAGAAGAGGCTGTGATGAGCAGCGTTGGTGAGACTATGGAACAAACTCCTGCACTGTTGAGGGGAAGGCTAAACGGCACAGCTACTGCGGAAAAGAGTCCGCGGCTTCTTAAGCTGTAAACATACACCTCCTGGCACCCCCCACTCCAGGTTTTTACCCAAGAGAAAGAAAAACCCGCGTCCGCAGACAGCCCTGTGAGGATATTCACGACAGCTCCATCGGCCAGCGGGTGATACACACACAGGGTGGGGAATCCACACGGGGACACCACTCAGCTCCGAGAAACCGGAGCTGATGCCCACAGACGCGGACGGATTTCAAGAAGAGCATGAGGCCGAGTGATGGAAGCCAAACACAAAACTCTGCAAGCCACGTGGCCCCTCTCACATGGAATCTAAACTGTAAACCAAGAGCGGCAGGAAGCAGGCCAGAGGTGGGCAGCAGGATGACTGGAGCGCGGGAGGTGCCCACTGGCTGGTGTAAGCGCGCTCCGTCCCCCCCCGGGGCGGCAGCCACGTGTCCCAGCTCACGGTCCACACGCTTAAAGTGGGTGAATGTTGCTGTTCATAAGTAGCTCCAATTGGCTTTATTGAGGTAGAAGAAAAAGTTTTCAGGTCGGGGTTTATTTTTTTAAGCCAACTACAGGCTATTTACAACATACGTACTAAAATTTAAGGATACGGAAAGGCTGAAAGTCAAAGGATGAAAAAGATATACCCTGAAAGCCCTAACCACGGAAGGATGGCATTTGATGCCATCATCTGACAAAACACACTGCAGAACAGAAGAAATGAGACGCGAAGAACCGTTTATAATAATAAAAGGCTCAGCTCACCATGAAACCTGGAACAGCTCTAGTAACAGAGCCTCAAAAACACACAAGGAAACCTGGCAGAGCAGAGGCAGCGAGGAGGGCACAGCCCTGTTACATGTTAACATCCTGTAACACAGGAGGGAAACGGGCCAACGATGGCACAGAATGGAAAATCGGAACCGATCACGTCGGTGTAAAGAAATTCAGTTCTTGAGACAGGTGGTAAAGACGGACTTCTTAACAAATCCTGTTGGGAACAGATAAAAATGGATTCACTCCTCACACCACCACTATAAACTCCACGTGAACCTGAAATACATATTTAAATTGTGTGCGTGGGTGTGTATAAAATAAGATATGGAAACTCGACGTCACCAATACTTAGAGAAATGAAAATGCAAACCACAGTGCAGTACCACTGCAGTTCTACTGGACTGGCATCCATTTAACATCCTGGTCAAACCGCATCTCCTACAACCAGGCGACCTCCCCTCCCCAAACGTCCGAGAGAGAACGCCTGTACGGGCCGGAGCAGACGCCCACAATCCATTCCCTGCAGCAGGGACCGCAACAGCTGCAATGCCCAGCACCAGCAGGGTGGCTGCATAAACCGTGGCATGACTTTCCCTACAAGGACTGAAAGAAGCAGTCAAGCCCTCGACGTGGATGAATCTCAAAAACAATATCGAGGGGGAAGAAAGAACCACAACAGAACACAGAGTATGAATTCATTTAAGCAAACTTTAGACAAATGCACATCATAGTGTATGGTGTCTGCACACACACGTGCACACACAGATAAGATCTTGAGGTAAGGACGGACGTGCTTAATGCAAAATGCAGAGCGAGGGGCCCCGCGGGCTGAGGTGGGGCCCACAGACACTCTGCAGTCCTGAGCGTTCTGTTCTCAGGCCTCACGGCAGCGCACAGGCTGCCTGTCAGTGAACCTTGTCCAAAGAGCACGGTTTCTCTTTCACACTGACAGGTGCCTGTCTGGGGGCTGGATTTGGGCCCGAAGAATTATAAGCATGAAGCCTTTTAGATGAGGCTATATGAATAGCTCAAGTTCTCTCCAACAGCCCTGTAAAATGTCAACGTGTGTAACGTGGAGAAACCAGGCCCCCTTCACTTGCTGTCTCCCTCCCCAATGGCCTAAACTGGCAGACATGAAACTCAATATAATGACGAGATGTGTTCACACCACCCCAGCCTTCCCTGATCCCCTAATG
>NW_021703774.1:178812659-178855573 GCF_005190385.1 Monodon monoceros | reverse complement strand
GCTGACGAGATGTGTTCACACCACCCCAGCTTTCCCTGATCCCCTAATGTGACACACTGCCGAGATGAGTTCACACCACCCGAGCTATCTCTGATTTACTGTCAGACTTCAAATGTTCTTCGCGCTCAGAGCTCCTGCCCAGGGCCCCATGTCCCAAGTAAGCCCAAGGCTTGAAGAGGAAATGAATGAAGAGGTTAGAAACACACAGATCAGATGTCTTGAGGGAAAGATGTAAATTTGTTCATCCTGAAGTTCATTTTCAATTGTTGAATCAAAGAACCTGTTTAAATCCTTAAAAATATAATTTAAGCTGTTCTTTTAAAAAAATCTTTTGTTTTCATTAAAACTGGGCAAAAAGATTATATAACAACACTCATGGGCTTATAATGCTCTGACCACTTACGACGTATACCCTTCCCCCCAAACCACCCACTCTAACGCTCCCAAGCAATTCAGGAGGAGGGGGCATTCGGGGCGCCCCACTCACGTGGAATTCCGTCGTGTTGAGGATGTGGCGCCCATCGGGGCTCCAGCAGGAAGCCACCAGCCCTGCCGAACCCTCGTCTATTTTGCAGTGCCACTCTGGCTGCTCCAAAGACCACACCTACAGTCACAAGAGAGAGACGAGTCAGTGCGCTACGTAGGCTTGAAGACAACCGGCCAAGAGCTGTGTGGAGGCAAACACGGGCGAGCCCTCGGAATCTTCCAGCACGAAGGGCTGGGCCTGGGTTGCACCACAGAGGTAAGGCGCGCTTCTCGGTGACAGCGTGTTGCCGTGCTTCGAAGGGTGCACCCCTCTGCTATCCCTGAGACCTCACTTAGTTAGGTTTGGGGTCTACAACAAGACACATCTCAGCGCTCCCACACAGGACGAGCGAGTTGCTGGGCTGCCCTCTGAACACTGCCTGTTACTGAGTTAACTTGGTTACAGATCAAGGACACTTAAGTGTCTTCTTATCTTAAAAGTACTTAAACTATGAGCGAACTATTAACGGCCTTTGAGCTGTGCTGCCTCTTCTTCCAGACCGGCAGGGCACAGGACAAGGCCCTTCGCGGGGGCTACGCTCCGGGACAGGGGGCGTCCGAGCCTCGGGCCACAAACCTGCACCAGCCCCCGCTTGTAGAGGGCACACAGGATGAAGAGCGAGTCGGCCGACCACTCGATGTGCTGGATCTGGTCCAGGCACGTGTACAGCTGGCAGATCTGGAGGGTGTTGGCATCCCGGACCACTAACCGGTACTGGACGCAGGAAGCCTGGAGAGGGAGGAGAGAAGCGGGCGGTGTGGGCTCTGGAGGGGAGTGCTCTCGGCGCGGCCCTCCAGCCAGGGGCTGCCTCCTTCTCTCCCTGCACACACGCTTCCTGCCTAGATGGCCTCGTGCTCATCACGTGGACAGCCTGTTCTCAACAAAGAGAAGTTAATGGAAGATAAAACTGAAATGTGCAAACCAGGTGCCCAAACTGTTGAATCCCCGGAGAAAGTATTATTTTCAAACTCTCTACTGGAGTCATGTTCTACTTTCTTCACTGTGGGACTAACTCTGAAGCAGGAAATGGCAGTGCGGAGAGGCCCATCTGTAAACAACCCAATCCTCTCTGCTTCCATCACCTGCAGACAACCTGTAAGGAGTGAGCAGGGAGGTGCAGGGCTGCGGGGGAGGACGACCCCAGAAGCGCAGTTCCCTTCTGTTCAATGTCTGACTTGGAGCCTAAGCAACAGAAAGTCAACATACAGGTTTGAAATTCTGCAGGTGTAAGGACGCTTCATAAATGCTCATTGACCTGTGATGAGAGAACAGAAAAGACATGTTGGTCTCTGCCCTCAGATCCTGACACAGGGCTCCTGAATGAAACCCGTGCAATTTCCTGGGTGACAGGAGCATCTTTTGTTCTAGAGTGGCAACTCTGGGTGGGCTCCTGGATGGGGCTGTCACCCGGAAGACCAAGCCAAGATCAGAAGCTTGGAAATTTCAGCCCCACCCCCCTTTCTCTTCGGCGAAAAGGACTAAAAATGGAGTTAATGATGGCTCAGGCCCATGCGATGAAGGCCCCGTAAAATCCCAATAATACGGGGTTCAGAGCTTCCAGGGGGGTGAGCACAACCAGACACGGAGGGTGACGCACCCCAGATTCACAGGGACAGACGCTTCTGCACTCAGGGCCCCCCGGACCTCACCCTGTGTATCTCTTCATCTGGCTGCTCATCCGTGTCCTTCACCATATCCTTTAATAAACTGGTAAACGTGTTTCTCTGAGTGCTGTGAGTCACTCTAGCAAATCAATGGAACCCAAAGAGGACATCATGGAACCTCTGACCTATAGCCAGTTGGTCAGATGCACAGGTGACAACCTGGACCTGCAACTGGCGTCTGAAGGGGGAGGAAGCAGTCTTGTGGGACTGAGCCCCTAACCTGTTGGACCTGGCGCTCTCTCCAGGTAGACAGTGTCGGAATTGAGTCAAACTGTAGGACACCCAGCTGGCGTGGTGGACAACTGCTTGGTGTGGGGGAAAAACCCCACACGGTTGGTGACCAGATGTGTCAGAAGTGTTGAGTGTGGCAGTCGTGTGGGATTCATAGGAGGAAGGGCTGGGGGGTTCTTACACACCCACATTAACTTATTCCTAATCCTGACTCTGAAAAGTTTAAGTGTTAATACAGTTTTCTTAAAGATACAGTTACTTTATGTCTATATTTGTTAATAATATCCAAATCCAAGCAAATAATTTCTATGATTGAGTAAACGTACCTGCTAATAGGAGAGTACCTCACAGTTCAAAAATCAAGAACTGACTTTTCAATGTTAATTGCTTCATTTTTGTATTTATCAAGGTCAAACTGGATTATTGGATTTTTGTTTTATAAACTCCCATTAAAAAAAAGCCACAAGAGGGACTTCCCTGGTGGCGCAGTGGTTAAGAATCCGCCTGCCAATGCAGGGGACACGGGTTCGAGCCCTGGTCTGGGAAGATCCTACATGCCACAGAGCAACTAAGCCCGTGTGCCACAAATACTGAGCCTGCGCTCTAGAGACCGCGAGCCACAACTGCTGAAGCCCGTGTGCCACAACTACTGAAGCCTGCACACCTAGAGCCCGTGCACTGCAACGAAGAGTAGCCCCTGCTCGCTGCAACTAGAGAAAAGCCCGCACACAGCAACGAAGACCCAACACAGCCAAAAAAAAAAAAAAGGCCACATGAGTTTTGCATGGGAAAAGGAGAGTAGGGGAGGGATTGCAGATTAGAAACACTATGTGTCCCATGCCTATCTTTTCATATTGTAGCTTTGAAAGCTGTGATCAGTTACAATAAACTCCTTACAAAATGGAATGTTTGTAGCAACACTTGGAAAAACCATATCAGATCTGTTACAAGATATTAAAAATGGCAACATGGCCCTACTTTTTCCAGCACCTAGGATAGAGCTTGGAAGAACATGGTTCCAGTAACATTACTGTCTAGTGCTCACGATATTTAAATCAGAAATATCTGATTATTTTGGTGTAAAACCCAAAAAAGTACCAAAATTAAATGAGGAAATATAACCTCTCTCTTTATAATTCACTAGAATTTTCAAAAATGACCAAAGGGGGGTGAACCCCTAACGTATGCGGGAGTATTTTGAATATACCAAGGTTTTTTGGGGTGCCATTTAAGCTAAAGACATTTTGTATTTTGGAGCTGAATGCCATATTATGTGATTTAGAATAAAACCTCCACAAAGAAGGCAAACGTGTACATCCATCCTCAAAGAACTAGATAAGGATGAAAGGAATGTTAACAAAACTCGAACTGAGAAAAGAATCAGGAAGCATCGGTTACTAATTAGTGAAACTAAGCACACTTTTTATAAAGCATAATTTTTCTTCTTCATGTCTTTCCAATGCCAATTATCCCTCACCCACCACATGCCCTCACCCTAAGATTCTGAGGATATACACGGGTCACGCTGGTATATTTCAAAACTTAACTTTCATGTACAAGACAGCTCAGTGATGTCAGAAGCATTCTGCCACCCATGGAATCGGCAGCTCCGATCTCAAGAGTGCGGACAACTCTCTTTATCTGCGCATAGAAAGCTGTTATCTAAATCATTCATCTGGCATGTAGTAGAAACGGGTGAAGAGGGCTGGGAAAGGCGACAACAAGCAGCCGCACCACCGCACCAGTTTACAGCCAACTGGTAGACTATATACGTGCCTTTTGCGACAAACTAACAACAACGATCCGATATCTCCTGTGTCCTCAAATCTGTGAAGGCAGCATTGCTTTTACCTGCCTTTAACAGATGGAAACCCAGGTGCAGGCATCAGGCGGCTTCCTGGGTTCCCAGGCTGCAGCATCTTCCCAGGTCCCCTTCTCAGGGTCACCTGTCTGCAGCACCTGCCCGGGGCCCACACCTGCAGACCCTCGAGCTCCCTCCATCCGGGCCCAGCGGCCGCCCCGCTCTCCGCTCCATGGGTCCCCCCCTCCCGGTGAGGACAGGCGCCTCCCCGCTGAGGGCCCACCCTCGGCCCAGGCCCCGCGGCCGCTCACCAGGTACTTGCCGTCCGGGGAGAACTTGCAGAGCAGGCTGGAGAGCTTGAACACCTCTGAGAAGTTCATGGCGGCCGCTGGACCCCACGACCGCGAAACCCAGCCCGCCCAGTCCGCCGCAACCGCCCCTCCGCGACCGGAAGTGACGGAGGACGAGCGCCGCAGCCAGTCAGGGCTCCGGGCGGACGCGTGCATTGTGGGGCTTGTAGTTCGCCACCCGGCACCCCGCGCGCCGCCGCGCCTTAAAGGAGACGCGGCGTTTCGTCCCACCCGGGATTTCCGCCGGTGCTCGGGTGTGGGAAGGTCCCCTTCAGCTAGGGTTGTCAGATAAAATGCAGAAAGTGCACTTAAACTGAATTTCACATAAACAACGAATCATTTTCTAGGATAAATATGTTCCCAAATACCACATGGCACGTATTTATGCTGAAAAACTACCCCCTTATCTGAAATTCAAATTTAACTGGCGTCCTGTGTGTCTGTGTATTTATATTCATATATTTATATTTAATGTAAAGACATATTTACATGTAAATGTATTCAAACATAAACATGCGCTTGTGTATAGAATATATAATATAGCGCATAATACGTATATTATATTTTATACATGGAGTATGAATAAATATTCGTTATTCTTTGTTTGTCTTTTGGCTAAATCGGCAACTATGCCTGCAGCAAGGCCCTCACTTCACGCTCAGGAGCTGCTCTGATCCAGGAAGTAACGAATTTGACGCTTGCTCCGCACGGAGAGCGCGTGGATCGCGCGCACCCGCTTGTCCATCTCACGCGCGCACCTGCGCTCGGACCCGCGAGGAGGAGAAGGACACCCGGGGCCCCGCCGCACCCGCCCTCCGCACGGACGGGAGCAAGCAGCTGCGGTCGGCGCTGTTTCTGCCGACCTTGTCTGCCCCGTGAGGGCTTTGTCCCCTCGCCCACTAGGGACTCCGGGTCCTCTTCACCCAACATCAGCCTCCCCCCACACCCCCGCTAGGCCCTGCCGGCGCCTCTGCCGCCCCAAGATGACACGGACCCTGACACCCAACCCCGCCCCTGCGTTCTCAGAATCGAGACCCGGCCCGGGTCCTCCTCGCACCTCCGCGAGCCGGGCCCGCGTCTTCGCCCTGCGGAAGCCCACCGACTTCCCAGAACGAACGGGTAGGAGATGCGTACAGGCGTCCTGCTCGGCGGTGCCGGCCTTTTTTTTTTTCCCTGGCCAGATCAAACCCTGTGTGATTCGTCTTTGGGCGCCCCCCCCTTACCCCGCACCTTGCAAACAGTAGGTTAGCCATAAAGGTGTGTGGCAGTCAGCCAGACGGGCCAGGTGAGGTGCGGACGCCGTGCACCAGTCCGGGGCTGCGCACAGTTCCACGGCAACATTGTCGCGTGGGTTCCCCTGGCCTGGGAGCCTCGGTCGGAGGGAGATAACGGGTCCCTTGAGCACCAGAAGGCAGCGTACAGCACGTGCCCGCCGCCTAGAGCCTTCAAAATTCGCCAGCGCGTCGGGTTCTCCAGCCGAGGCCCTAGGACTGGGTGAGAGCCCTGAAGAGCCCGTCTGCCCTGCGGGGGACGCGGACCATGGAGCCACAAGTGTCGGGGCCTGAGGGAAGTCTTCGCCTGAGGCGATCTCTGCGCGTAGAAAGCAATCCCCAGTGCACGACCCACGTGTCGCCTTGGACACCCGTGCGTACCTGCGCAACGCGAAACGGAATCCGGCCCCGGGGGCCGGGGGCGGGGTGGGAGGCGGCGGCGACCCGGGAGTGTTTGCGTACAGAATTATTATTCCCTGGGGGCCGTGGTCATATTCTCCGCCCAGGAAGAAAGCAGGCTGGAGCCGAGAGTCGCGTCCAGAGGGTCCCCGCGGATCCGTAATGCGGGCCGGGGCCGAAGCGAGGCCGTGACCTCCGCTGGGTGAGCGGTGTAGGTGGCGCGCCCTCCGGGGCGAAGGAGCCCGGCTAGTACCACCCGGAAGCAAGCGGCTCCATTTAACCCCGGATCCTGGGGTCGCGACCTTCACCCCTGTCCCTAGCAGGTCACAGCCAATGCGGACACTCCGCAGACCTGGGTGGCGGCGTGCCTACGATGCGCGGCCCTTCCCCTTCCCCTTGGATTCCCAGCGCCCGGCGCGCAGAGGTCCCGCGCCAGTGGGGGAGGAGGAGGGAGACCCGGAAGATGCGATGTCTCGGGGAAAGGAAGGCGTCGGGACGCGGAGTCTGCATCTCTGCCCCACACCCCGGCTTCCGCGCGCCCTTGCCCTCGCTCCCAAGCCGGTCGAGGGTCGCCGTCCCATCTCCGCAGCAGCAGGGCCCCGGCGCCCAGCCCGCGATCAGCCCGAGGCAGGCCCCGCCGGGGCCGACAGGGGCGACGCGCGCCAAAAGGCGGCGGGAAGGAGGCGGGGCGGAGCGTGCCCCGGGACCCCGACTTGGACGCGGCCAGCTGGGGGGGCGGAGCGCCGGGCGGCAACCTTGGCCCCAGCCTGGCCCCGCCGCCCAGCGCTCCTCCTGCCAACGGCTGAGCGGCCCGCGCTGCCTTCCCGCCGGCCGGCTACGGAAGGCGCTAACGCCCGCGGCCACCCCTCCCCGCGGCGCCTCCCCTCCCCGCGCCCATATAACCCGCCTCGGCGGCCCGCGCCCGCCCTGCCTCCCCGCCCGCGCCCGCGCCCGCCCAGCTGCATCCGCCTGTCGGCCCGCGTCTGCCTTGCGCCCCCGAAGGGGTTACGCGGCTAAGCCGGGGCGGGCTAGGGCATAGATTCCTGGGGCTCCGACGGCACCAGGTAGGCAGCGCGGGGACCTGGCGCGAGGGGCTTGGGCGCGGTTGGGCTCCGCCGGCGGGGCCTGAGCTCAGGGCAGCCGGCGCACTGGCTCGCGGCTCCGAAGCTGGGAGGCGGTTAGAGGAGACCGTGTGCACGAACTCGAGAGAGGGTGACATGGAGGCTACCCCGAGTCCGACCAGCTCGTGGGGCGGGGCACGTGGGGCGGCGGGGAGCCCGGGTCGGAGTCCAGCCGGCCAGGAGATGCGGCGTCCTGCCAGCAGTGCGGCGGCCTTTGGGGCCTGGAGCAGCCTCCCTGGGATTCCCAGAGGGCCTGCCTGGGGTTAACCCCTCTCCACCTCCGCTTCAAGGGGACGTGGAGAATGCGACCCCGGGGAGAGGCTCGTTCGGGGGTGCAGGCGCCTGTTGCTGACGAGCCCCTCCCCGCCGGCCCCCACTCCCTCTGCACCTGCGAGGGCTGTTACCGATCCGGAGGCGTTAGCCGCCCCACTCCTCACAAGGCTGAGTGAAACCCAGGTCTTCCCCTGGACCCGGAAAACTGGGCATGACCCCTAAGCTGGTCCCAGGGAGCCAGGTTCCAGAGCGGCATCTCTTGGTGGCCCTGAGCTGGCCCGGGTGCCCCACCTGTCTGCCTCCTGAGTCTGTTCCAACTGGGGAGAGGATGGGTCAGAATGTGGTCCCTGGGCCGCCGGCCTGGCCAGAGGTGACACCTCTTTCCTGGATCCCTTCTCTCCTGGTCCTCCTGGCCTCGCACTCACCCTCCTTTTAGGCCCTGGACTGCGGGGTGGGGGGTAGTTATTATTACCTTCTTACTCAGCTCGTATTTTTGTCTGGTCCCTAAGTGGATTTGCACAAAGTATGCACGTGTCTGCATGAATACCTGGGTGACAGGTAGACCATTGTCAGTCAGCAAGGGGCTGGGGGGTGGGGGCGGGCGGGGGAAGTGTGCTGTTATCTCTGACCAGAGGTCATTTGGTCCAAGTATACTGCGGCCTGTTATTAAATACTGGACATTTGGGAGCCATTAGCTCAATGGTTTTCTTTTGTTTTGTTTGCTGACGTTGTTGCTGTTTATTTGTTTTAACCTTAATAATTAGCTTTGGGGGAAAATGCACTGTATACCAAAAATCCAGCGCCCATCTTTCGATTTACTCAGTAAAAGTGTAAAAAGAATTGTATTGAGAACAAAAAGACACTATTTAAAAACTTGCAACGTATGAATGTATGAGTTATGCGTGTGATTTTAAAAATAAGATAAAAAGGTGGGCGGGTACCAGAAGCTGTCAGGGTGTCCGCAGGAGGCTACCAGAGGAATGGGCGCAGGAAGCTCAGCCCTGTCTCGAAGTCCTGGTGAAGGTTCTGGAGAACAGGGTAGCCGTCTCCAAATTCCGCAGGGCAGCCCCATGGAAGGGCCAGTACGGTGCAGTGGTTAATCGTGTGGGTGTGGAGGTCAGAATGTTAGGGTTCAAACCCCCTCTTCACCGCTTACAAGTCAGGGACCTTGAGCAAGTTACCTAACCACTCGAAGCCTCAGTTTACCCATCTGTGAAAAAGGGCAGGAAGAGCCCCTGCCCCAGAGGATTGGGAGAGCAGTAACCAAGACGCCATGCCTAAAGTGGCTAGAACGATGCCTGGCGCCCACAGGTGGGCCCCGTAGTGCCGGCTCTTGGTGCTGCGCCAGAGACTGGAGAACCAGAAGTCCTTGGCGAGGTGGAGGGCATAGTTCCCTAGTAGCCAACAGGTCTCCCCTGGGAGCGGGTGGGGGGAACGGAATGGCTGGCAGGGAGGCAGGAATCTGCCTGTGGTTTGGGTGGAGGCTGATGGCCTCTGTCAGGGGTACTGCAGCAAGAATGCCTCCTTTAGTAGTTATGTATAGGGTATTACCCACATCCACAAGTGGGATGCAAACGACACAGCCAAGATGCCGAGGAAAAGGAGAGACTGAGAATTTGGGGACAGGACCTGGCGGAGGTCCTGCCTGTAGCCAAGGACGGCATTCACCCCAAGATTTCGTTGGTGGCTGAATGGAAGCTGCATGTTCATCTAACTGGGCGACAGTTTCCGGTCACCAAACTCAAGGGGAATTTATCCTCCAGAGACTTGTGTAAAAGATACCGCACACAGGTTGAACTTTGCGTTTGCAAAAAAAACTCCAAAAAGCAAAACCCAGAAACATTCTTCAATTGTGCGTTTCTTCTATCCAGCCCCCATAAAAGGTAAGGGCACATCCTTATTTTCCAGTTTGGGCGTTTCTGTGGGAGTGCTGAGTCAGTGTTTTAAAACTAGTCATTTTCTGATTTAGTTTCACACAGCAAAAAGGAAAAAAGAAACTGAGAGGTGTGGTCCCTTGTCACCCTGACCATGCTTCTGTCTGGATGGTAAAGGCCTAACTATGATGGGGATTGTGTCCCCAGGACACTGTGTGACAATTTACCCCTGCAAATTGCTGTCAGGTGATCCCATGTCCTGCCCAGATTTCTAGAACATGGAAAACACATCTGGAACTAGCAGCATCCATTTGTGTGTAACCAGAACATACAATGTCTTTTCTTTTTTTAATTTGCCTTAAGTAGGTTACATAGGACGCCCGGACAATCGTTTCTCTGTGTGTAACGCAGAGGAAAATTGATTCTGTACAAGAAAATCTCCCTCTGCTCGTCGGGCTTCAAGTTAAAGACAGCTTTCACCGAAGCCGGCTCTGAGAGTCTGCACCAGTGGGCATAAACTTTCCATCTGTCCCCACCCTTCGTGTCCACTCTCTGGCTGGGGTATTCCTTTGCAGACCAGACATTTGCTCCTCAAAAGTGCTTTCTTTTCCTGGAGATGCTCCCCCGAATCAGAGACCCAAAGAGAACAAAGCTTCTTCCCAACGGAATCACTGATATTTTCAGTGTGCGTGGCAGCTGCTACGGACATCTCAAAATTTCGTTTGTGCTTGTCACTGAGTTGAAACGAGTCGCCAGACATGCCGCCCGCGGCCCCATCATCACCATCTCACAAATGTGCTTTTATTTTATTTTTATTTTGCCTGAGCCACACGGCTTGTGGAATCTTAGTTCCCCGACCGGGGATTGATCCTGTGCCCTCGGCAGTGAAAGCACAGAGTCCTAACCACTGGACCGCCAGGGAATTCCCCCAAATTTGCTTTTAGATATCATCATAACTGTGTTAGTTTCCTGGGGCTGCCATAGCAGATGACCACGAACTAGGGGGCTTAAAACAATTTTAAAAAAAAACCATTCTCTCAGGGTCTGGAGTCCAGAATGCCCAAATCCAGGTGTGGGCAGGGCTAGTTCCCTCTGGAGGCTCTGAGGCGGAATCCGTCTGCGTCTCACTCCCAGCTTCCTGGGCTTGTAGACGCATCACCCCAATCCCTGCCTCCGTGTTCACATGGGCTTCTCTCTGTGTCTGTGTCTCCCCTTCGCTGCCTCTTATGAGGACACTTGTCATTGGATTTAGGGCCCACGCTAATCCAGGGTGATCCCATCTTCAGATCTTTATCTTACACATCTGCAAAGGCCCTAATTTCTAAGGCTCTGGGTAGACATATCTTTTGAGGGGGGGTTGCCATTCAGCCCACTAGAATAACCATAATTCAATGTAATTGGTTTCCTTTGTAATTTTTTTTTTTTTTTTTTTTTTTTTTTGGCCTGCACCGCGTGGCTTGTGGGATCTCAGTTCCCTGGCCAGGGATCGAACCCGGGCCGCGCACTAGGCCACCAGGGAACTCCCTGAAATATTCTTCTGAGAAGAAGTCCTAAGCCTTCGGGCTGCCCAGGGGCCAGGACACAAAAGGTGAGGAAACGTTCTAAGCCACGTCCCTCTTTGCTCAAAGAGGCACAAGGGACACCCCAGTCTGTTCTAAGCACAGCCAAGCGTGCAGGGTCCGCTCTCCGAGCTTACGGGCTCTTCCCCATGCCACCCCTCCCCACACATCTACAGCCCCTGCACCCTGGAAAGCAGGCTTCAAACCCCACCACCCCCTCTCCCCGGGGACTGCGTGGGTCACCACAGCCCCCAGAGTAGGGAGGGAGAACAGACACACACACAGCGGCTTTGGGCCATCGGTGCCAGAGAGGCGCTTAGAGGTGGGCAGGCGGGCGGGACGTTCAGCCTGCGGGCGGTGGGGGATTGGGGAGGAGCCTTGGAGGCAACCGGACCCAGGAGAGAGGTCAAGCAGCAGGGAGGGCTCTGCTAGGCTCGGAGAGAGGAGATGGGGGTCCCGAGGCCAGGTCTCAGGGCCGTGGAGTGGACGTTTCGGGTGGCACCAGAGGGTCTGTGGCTGGGACACTCTGTGGACCTTGGACTTGGAATAGGTCCCCCAAAGAGTGAGCCCCGGAACGGACCTGGGAGCTGGGGGGGCGGGGACCCCGGAGGGAGAACCGTGCTTCAGCCCCGCCCGCCTCTTCTGTTCTCCCGTCCGTGTTTTGGGTCCGGGGACGAGTTATAACCATGACAGTAGACATTCATACGTGCCCCCTCTGATATACATGCATCCGGGCGTTCACCCCACTTGCAGATGTGAAGCTGAAAAGCTCGGATCAAGTGACTAAATCGGACGCAGGGGTTGGTCTGGCCGCCCATGCCCGGCACACCGAGGACAGAGGGCACAGCGGGCAGGGCCCTGGGCTGGTGGTCCAGATAGTTGCTCCACGCCTCGGTCAAGTCCCCAGGCTCTTCGCCCAAGGGGGTGGGGCACACACCTGCCTCCTCGCTGTAGGAGCCCGAGCTGAGACTCCCCTGAGTGGCCCGTGGGAACACACCTGACAGCCCCGGAGGGCAGACACAAGGTGCCCAGGGAAGGCTGGTCCAGCCCCTCCGTCCCCAACAGGCAGGCACAGAGCACCTGGGCATCACCCATCCTGCCTCTCACCAGCCTGGGTGCAGGGCCCTGGGCAGCAGGGCTGGGCTGGGTGCCCAGGGGTCCCTCCTTTGTGGTCCTGCTCGGGGTGGCTGCACGTGGGATGGACCTGTCCGTGGTGTGTCCCCGCCCAGCGCCAGCCAGCAGGTCACTCCCTGAGGCCCTGGGTACCTGTGGGGAGGGGCCGGGGGCTCTAATTGCTCACCCGCTGCTCCGAGATGCCAGGCCCTGTGGGGCGGGCATCTGGGGAAGCCTCTGGCTAATTGGGCAGGTGGCTTCTCCCGGGGGCAGGGATGCCTGGGTTGCGAGAGGTCCTTCGGAGTGGGCGGAGAAGATCCCTCTCACCCCTCCTGCCTGGTTTCCTGCGATTTTAGACGTGGCTTCCTGGGCTGTTTTCTCCGTCAGGGCTGAGACGCGTGAGAAGAAAGTCCCTGGGGTTTCTCTTTGGCAGCCTCCCGGCCTCCGGGCTCACCTGGGCAGTGCCCATTTGCCAGACGGAGGCCGCTTCCACATGTGTGGGGGACAGGCCAGCATGGGGACCAGGAGGGCAGCCAGGGGCCCCGTGTGTTGATGTAGGGGCGGGTGGCTTGAAGAGTGTCTGTCGGCCACGGAGAGGGGTCTCTGCAGAGCCTTTGGGCCTACAGGAGGGAAAGCTGTGCTCCCCGTTTTAGAAGCTTGTGCTTCCCAAGCAGGACACAAATAAACAAATCAAATCACCCTCTCTGCACCAGGCTGCTCCGCACTTAGGGTCCTCGGTCATTTGCATTATGTGCAATGCAAATTTAGCACAATTCCCCACAAGACCGAAGAAGGGTGGCTCCTCATTAGTATGCAGATCAGAGGAGGAACCCCTAGGTATTTACTGCGCTGTGATTTGCAAGGCCCTGTAATTAAAGGCCCTCTCCTTTTTACTCTCACCTCCTCTGCTTCTCTCGCTCAGTGACAACCAACAAACCCCCACCCCGTAATTAGGAGAGACTCCATCTTCTTTTTTTTCTTTTGGAGTCAGGCAAGCTGCAACTTGCTCCTGGCTTCTTAGTTTCTGATCAGGGATGCTCCTTGCCTAATTACTTGGCAGTAATGAAGGAGGAGAACACGGGCTGTGAAAGTCTCCCTGAGCCTTTAGAATGAAGCTGCAAATTAAAAACGAGGTATTGGTAAACAGGACGCTAACTGGATTAATGTGAAAATAATGAATTCTGATAAAAATAGCCAAAGAGACAATTGGAAGATTGAGGTCAGTGTAATTCCAAGAACACCGCCTAATCGTCATCTGGTCCACGTGATGTTTGAAAAGGAGGAGAATAAGAGTAAGAGTCTACTCTTGACAGTGGAACGTGCAGGTTAAAGAAAGTGTAAGAAAGACCCCATGTGAGTAGAGTGTGGGTAGCGCCTGTGATCCTGGCAGGCTGTCTTTTCAGAGTTTTGGGGACTCTGGCCAGGGTCATTTTGAGTGGCCAACAGAACCTCAGGTTGCTGACTTCCTCTTTCTTTCCTCTGCTGTCATTAAACCTCTTTCCATTCCGTTTCTCTCCTCCTGACGAATCCACTCTCCCTAGAAGTGATGGCAGCTGTGCCTCCAGGGACGGGAGCCGGGTCTGGGACGGACGGAGTGGGAGAGACCAGATTGGCCCTGCCTGGACCTTTTGAAATTTGTGCTACTCGACAGCATTTCGTTGACAAAAAAATCCACAGAGGTAAAAAGTGACAGAAGTCACGGCAAGCGTGGCCGACTTTGGAATCAGCCAGCGCAGATCTGCCACGCGACCTGTCAAAAGTCGGCTTTGGTCGATGAGTGGAAAATACCTTCCCCGTAAGGAGAGGATGTGGCCAGATCAGCACTCAGTTGTCCCAGGGAGGGTCCCTTATCTGGGCGTCTCGGGGTGTAGCCGGGGCTTATAAAGAATTGATGTGGCCTCCCTACCTTATGGTCCAAATTAACCCTGAGCCCCTGATGTTTCAGAAATCAGATTAATATTTAATATTTTAGAAAAGTAACATAGTATCTGAATTGTTTGTTTTATAACACTACAAAGGGATCCGATAGAAGCGCTCCACAATCGAGCTCACCCATGTTTCTGCGACGACACACACAGATGTTTACCCTAAACGGCAACAAAGACCATGAAGAGCCTTGTGTCCGTCCGCCCAGTGGCGTGGGCCCCAGACCTAAGGAAAGGCTTTGGGTTTTCTGAGCTTTTTGGATTTCAAAGTTCAGAAAAGGGATGTGGGGCTTCCCTGGTGGCGCAGTGGTTGAGAGTCCGCCTGCCGATGCAGGGGACACGGGTTCGTGCCCCGGTCCGGGAGGATCCCATAAGCCGTGGAGCGGCTGGGCCTGTGAGCCATGGCCGCTGAGCCTGCGCGTCCGGAGCCTGCGCTCCGCAACGGGAGAGGCCACAACGGTGAGAGGCCCGCGTACCGCAAAAAAAAAAAAAAAAAAAAGAAAAGAAAAGGGATATGGAGCAGATGGAAGCAGTATTCTACAGGGGCCTTAACTCTTCATCCATCCATCCATCCATCCTTCTATCACTTGTCATTCATTCCTGAGCGCCCACGGTTTACCAGGCTCTGTTCTGGGGGCTAAGAGCCCACAGCCTTGACCCTCAGTGATATCAGCTTAAAACCAAGATGCCTGCTCCTCAGAGGCCAGGCAGCGAAAGGGGAAGCAGGGCACTGGCTGTGCAAATACGCAGGGCGCTTGCAGGAGCCCAAGCCTCCCCCTGCCGAGGGCCCCTGGGAGCAAGCAGTGGCCCAGAGCGTCCTTTGTTCACGGCCACAGGCGGGGATGGGTCTTGAGCACCGGGACCAGAATGAACTGTGCCCGGAGCTGAGATGGCAGGGCCTCTGGGCAGCTTTGGGGCAGCAGCTTCTCCAAGCCCGTCCTGCCAGCATTTGGAAACTAACATGGACGGCGGGGAGAAGGTTGCGGGACACACAGCAGGTGAGTCAGAAGTTTGGTCAGACTGCTCCTGGAGTCTTCTGAGTCTGCGATGGTGGTTCAGTCCTGAAAAACAAGCGCATCCCAGGAAACACGGGAAGTACGTTGCGCGGGACGCATCTGAAATGGGTAGTTTAGTCAGATGTTTATTTCCTAATGGTTTTTAGGCCCAGCTGTGCTGTGTGATGTTGGATAGGTTCCTCAGCCTCTCTGTGCATCAGTGGCCTCATCTGTAAAACGGAGATGGCAGTCTTTCTCCTGGGTTGACATGATGGCTAAATGGTTCGTGTTTGTAAAGTGCCATGTCCAGTGCTCCGTGCGCGGGGAGTCACGTGTCAGGTGGGGCAGGGAGGGTTCACGGAGATCCGGCTACTGTCGACTTTCAGACACATTTTTGGGAACTTATCCTTGTACGGGGAGGGGCTGCTGGGAAAGGTTAAGAGCTGGAGGGAGGTGGGAGGGGTGTGGGGCGGCCTCAAACACCCCTCTGCTGCCCCCGCCCCCCAACCACACAGCCGCCTCCCTGCAGGGAGCAGGGGTTTCTGCTTAAAGGCGCAGAGCAGTTTTAGCTAACCCCGCACAGCGGGCCCCCAGGATGTGTCTTGGAATGAAGGACATTTATGGAAGGCAGAAGAATGGCCCCCCAAAGGCAGCCACGTCCTGATCCCCAGAACCTGTGACTTACTTCACAGGGAAACGGACGGGATTAAATCCAGGACTGGAGATGGGGGATGACGACCCTGGGGAATCTGGGTGGCCCAGTGTCATCACAAAGTCCCTCTAAGAGGGAGGCCAGAGGGCTGGAGCCAGAGAGAAGATGGGATGGAGGCAGAGGGTGGAGAGCGGCAGTTCAGGATGGGGGGAGGGGCCCGGAGCCGAGGAATGCAGGCGGCTTCTAGAAGCTGAAGAAGCAAGGACACAGATGTTGTCCTGGAGTCTCCAGAAGGGACAACCCCGCCAGCACCTTGACTTCAGTCTCATGAGACTCTCTCTTTTTGGACTCGACTCCTGAGCCACAGAACTGTGTGAGAATAAACAGATGCTGTGCGGCCATCTGTTCTGGCTGCAGTAGGGAAGTGAAACGAGCTGGTAGCTGCAAGGCTCCCGCCCTCTACTCTCCGTGGTGATGAGTGGAGGCCTTGCCCTGGTGCTCACACCTGGGCTGACCCTGGGTTCCGGCCTCGGCGAGGAGGAGCTTTCTAGTCGTGCCTCATGTAGGGAGAAGGGGTACGAAATCCTGGTTGAACTCCTTGTTGAATGCCCTACCCAGAACTGATGGCCAGAGGTCCAGCTGTGACCATCATTCAAGGGTCACCCACCCATCTTCGGTCTCTGACATCCTTGTTTCTGCTGAGGAAGAGCAGGGTTTGTCACCTGTCCCAGTCCTGAGGGTGGGGCCCCAGCCTCCCGGAACTCAGGACTTTCCTGTCTCCATGGGGGAGGGGGAGGGGAGGGGGAAGGGTGGGCCAGGAGGTCACCCCACCGGAGCTCAAGATGGTGAGATGCATCCATCTCGGCTTGAGAATGGGCAGTAGGGGCTTGGCTTCAACGAAGACCTGCCCACTGTGGCCATCAGCTGGCTGAGGGTGGCCTGGCAGAGCCCGGGGTGGGGGCAGGGGGAGCCTTGGCATCCCTCTGGCTTCTCTGCCTCTTTTGCCAGGACCAGGAAACACCTGCCTCCCCCCAGTACTCACTCTCGCTGTGTGGTCATAACGCCTCACGGCTGCACGGGTGTGTGTGACGTCCCAGAAGGGCGAGGGCTTTGGCTCCCGTGCTGGCCGTGTCTTCAGTCACCGCCTTTCTGTCCAGCCCAGGGCTGCTATTCTGCAAAAGCATCTTACACCCCAGGGGTTTCTCCTCGGACTTAATGTGGCACTAATGCCCGTTTCTGGGGCCCCGGGAAATGGGGAGATCCCTGCAAATGATGCTTCCCAAATTTGTGTTATGTGAGACTGTATCCGTTTCCTACGGCTGCTGTAACAAATTACCACAAACTCAGTGGCTTACAGCACCACGGACTCGTTTTCCTCTGTTCTGGAGGCCAGATGGCTGAGATCAGTCTCACTGGACTGAAGTCCGGGTGCTGGCAGGGCTGCCTCCTTCCGGAGGCTCCAGGGCAGAATCTGTTTCTTGCCTTTTCTGGCTTCTAGAGGCGCCCGCGTTCTCCCTCTGCAAAGCCACAGCTCAGCACCTTCTCTCCTCCCCAGCGTCCTGCCTGCCTCTGTGAGGACCCTTGCTGGTGACCCTGGGCCCACCCAGATAACCTAGGGGCTGCCATCTCCAGGTCCTTAATCCCACCTGCAATGTCCCCCTTACCGTGTCCACCCAGAGCTGGGCTGAGCCTTCTGCGCTGCTGCCCACCGTGGGGGAGGGAAGGGACAGTGTGTATGACATGGATTAGTCTGCCAAACCTGTGTCCTCCAAGTCCTTCTGGCCAGCAGTTAAAAACGGGTCCTGGAAATTCAGAATGTGGTATTGTGGCTATGTATTATGTTGAATTATCTGAATTTACTCTGTGTGTGTGTGTGTGTGTGTGTGTGTGTGTGTGTGTGTGTGTGTGTTGGTAGGAGAAAAGGAGCTGAATATCAGCAATTTCATGGTTGGACCTGATGTCGACATAGATGGATCCTTGTCTGTTTGAAGCATCTACTGACGTACCACAGGTGAAATGATATAATTTGTAGAATTGGCTTTGGCTGGTGGACAGACTGATGTTGGGGCCAGGGGACAGATCAGTGGATTCATTGCACCAGTCTCTCTGCTTCTGAGTGTGTTTCTGAGTTTCGACAAAGAGGAGGAGAAAAGCACACAGACACAGTGGCGTCGGCGGCTCCCCTCCGGCTTCCACGCCTCCAGCTCTACTCCCCGCGGGCGGGGCTGCCTCTGGGTCACTGTGCAGAGGGCGTGGCATCCATCGGGAGCAGGGGACACAGGCCGGCCGCTGGCCCCAGGGCTCCTGGCCACGCTCCGCCCCGTCTGCCCCGAGGCTCCAGGCCCGCCACGCTGCTTCCAGGGCTCCAAAGTCATCGCCTAGGCGACCAGGACGCTGCCGCCACCGCCTGCCTAGCCAGCCTCGAGCCGAGGGCCTCCCGGCTGCCTCCCTCCTCACAGACCCTCCAGGGCCCAGGCTCCGCCAAGGTAGGCTTGGCTCGGGCTGGCCCTCCTCTTTCAGGTGCCAGTTGGGGCTCCCTGGGGCCACCCAGGGGTGCAGAGGCCCTTCCCTACTGGCTCCCACCCAGCGCTTGGAAACAGGGTGTCCTGGGGGCAGCGGTGGCAGATGGGCCATAGCGGGGAGGCCATGCCTGTGGGTCCCCTGATGGGACTCGGGCAAGCTGGAGAAGCCACTGCTGTGTGGCACTGCCATCTGCCCCCAGGGGGGTGCGGGGCAATTTGCATGGCCCGGGGGTGGGGGTGGGGGGTGGAACAGAAGTCACTCCGGTGCTGCCGCCCCTTGGACCCACCGGAACTCTGTCCACTTCCTGCCAAAGAGGCCCTGCCCTGGCCACATGGCCAGGCTTGTCCCGGCTGGGGGCCACCATTCCTCAGCCCCACGGGGCCAGCCCAGAACGGCTTTCCCTGGCTCGCTCACCCACCGGGGGCCCCGGAGCCCGCCCTGGCCACCCTGGCCCTCACCCGGCTGCCTCCCAGGCATCACCGAGACCTGGGCAGCAGGAGACGGCTCCGTGTGCTGCCCGCCGGCCACTGCAGGCCCACCTACGCGGCTGGGTGCCCGGGGAGCCTCCGGGGCCACATACTTTTTTTTTTGTGGTACGCGGGCCTCTCACTGTTGTGGCCTCTCCCATTGCGGAGCACAGGCTCTGGACGCGCAGGCTCAGTGGCCATGGCTCACAGGCCCAGCCACTCCGTGGCACGTGGGATCTTCCCGGACCGGGGCACGAACCCGAACCCTGCATTGGCAGGCGGACTCTCAACCACTGGGCCACCAGGGAAGCCCTGGGGCCACATACTTGAGCGGAGGGATTGGGGTGGGGGATTCACCGTGATGAAGGCGGAGTGTGTGCGTGTGCAGGTGTGTACACGTGTGCCTGCACATGTGCGCATGCATGTACATGTGTGTGCCTGCATGTGTGCATGTGTGTTGATGGTGCTGGCCTGGCAGGGGGCTGGGCACCAGTGGCTGGCTCAGGAAGCAGCCTCTGGAGCTTGAGTGGAAAGGGGGATGAGGGTTTGACTGACACAACAGATAGCAGATTTCCAAACGGCCCCAGAGGTCAGACAGGAGCCGCGTTTGCACCCCAAGACACCCCGGGAATCCTGCTAGAGGCTTCTGTGTAGGTCAGCCCTGCATGGTGGGTGTGACTTCCCTATTCTACGGATGAGAAGACAGAGGCCTGACCGTGCACACAGCTGGTGGGTGGCTGAAGGCGCCTGAATCTGCAGCTGGTTGAGGGCTGAGCTCAAAAGTGCATTAACCCGACGTGGATCGGCTTGGAAGGGGGGTCCTCATCCCTTCCTGCCCCCTCTTGCATCCCTGCAGCCCATGCCCCCCACCGCCTCACGGGGACCCAGCCGAGGCCTGCCTCGCTGACCACCAGCCTCTGGGTTCGCCAAGCCCACGATGTGCCCCCCGGGTGACCTTCCTCACCCAAATCCCACTGCATCCCTGTGGGAGCCGAACCCCCCTCTTCGCTCCCCGAGGCCCACAGCTGCAGGTCCAGCCCCCTTCCTGTGGCCAAGGCCTCTGGGCATCCTGTCCCCTCTCCAGCCCACCTGGCTATTCCTGCCTCCCCCTGCCCTGAAGGGCCGTCAGGGCCTATCCTTGGCTGAGCTCTGCCGCATTGGTGCCCCTTCTCCGCCAGCTTGTGAAACCGAAAATGACAACTCATATGGACCTTCATTTACCCTTGGGCTGACCCTGGGCCTGTCCACACCCCTCAGGGTGCCCTTCACACTGTGGGGGGAAAGGCTGGTTCTCTTCTCTGCCTCCCAAGAGAGGCCCCCAGAGGGTGGGGCTGCCTGGTGGGAAGGGGTTAAGTGGATCCTAACCAGAGTTGGGCTCAAATCCAGCCTTGGCACTTCTGAGCTGAGTGGCCCTGGGCAAGCGGTCCCCTCTCTCTGCGCTTCTGTAAGAACATCTGGAACGTGGGACGCAGCAGTGCCTTTGTCTCAGGGTTACTTTGAAGACTGAAATCAAGGAATACAGAGGACTCCGGGCTGGGGTTGGCACTGCGTGAGCACACGGTAGATGCTGGGTGTCGTTATCGGAAAGAGTCCCAGGCCCAGGGGATGGGATGGGGCCACGTGGGAGATAGGGAGGCAGGCGGCACAGAGGTGGCTCTCTGGGACAGATGTTCCTGGAGTGAGTGAGCGATGGATGGACCAATGCCGTGGCAACTTGGCTGAAGTCACTTCAGAGGTCAGCTGACTTCAGAACCAGAGAGGAGCGGAATTCATGAGTCAGATGGAGCTCTGGAAAAATCACGGCCCGATGGCTGGGGCGGGGGCGGGGAGCTGAGTGGGGATGGGTAGAGAGTTCAGGAAATTAGTGCGTCCTGGGCCCATAGTGAGAACCCCAGGGTAGGAGGCAAGGAGTCTACACAGGGCGGGGACACAGCTGAGTGGGCTCCCTTCAAGGAATGTGGAGGAGTCTGGAGAAGGGTGGCCAGGCGGGGCCAATGGTTTGGGAATGACCGTGTAGGGCATGGTTGAAGGAGCACAGATGCTTGTCCGGGGAAGAGAAGATTCTGGAGGACAGAGCATGGCGCACTGGCATGTAGAGGTGGGACCCTCAAGAGGGGAGGAGGGGAGCCTTGGAGGAGACGGACGGAAACAGCAGGGGTGCCTGGCAGCCGGGTGGGTGAGAGTGTTACCGAAAGTGGGGTCCGGCTGCTCGCCGCTCAAAAGCCAAAAAGGGGCCAGGCTGATGGAAAGGAGAGGTTGCTTTATTTCGGAGCAAGGGCTCCATGCCCTCTGAATCCCCCAAGGGCTGACTCCCACCCACCGCCCCCAGCTGACAACCAGGGGGTGAGAGCTTTTGTAGACGGAGGGAGGGGCTCCATGCAGAACACCACAGCCAGCTCTGACGGTCACCTTGGAACTGGTCGTGGGTCGTCTGACCAGCGTCATCCTGATTGTTTCAAGTACAGTTAGTCTTTAGTTCCGGGGTCAGTTCGTTCCCATTTCTTTGAGGCCAGTTCTGTTTGTTTGTGTTTTTGTCTTGGCCGCACTGCGCGGCATGCGGGATCTTAGCTCCCCAAACAGGGATCGAACCTGTGCCCCCTGCAGTGGAATCGCGGAGTCTTAACCACTGGACCGCCAGGGAGTTCCCTGAGGCCGGTTCTCAGAGTTATGACACCTTATGTCATACCTACAGTCTGTCATCGCGTAGTTGACTTCTTCCACCGGGTGGGGGGGTACAGGGGTGGGGCGTATGACCTCACCTACATCTGGCCACTGTTGGTCCATCCGCTGAGGCAGAAGCGGGGAGCCTGGCTGAGAGGCTGCTGCACTTACGGGGGTGGGGGTGGGGGGCTGAGGGGATCTGGGACTAGGGTGGCCTTGTGGGTGGGAGTGCCGGATTCTAGATCCCTGTGGAGTCGGGGTTGGAGGTGGGCAGTGAGACGGAGAAGTCCAGGATGTGCCCAGCCACTCCTCTGTCCAATCCTGGCCACCCTTGGCTCTCACTTGGAACGCGCCATGGCTGAAAGCTCAGACACCTGCTCTACCGTCAAGCGTCTCTTCCTCTCCAGCCTCATGAGGCTGCCAGCCCTGCAGCTGCCCACCTCCTGGGTCCCCTTCCTGTGCCCCATGCTGGTCTGAACCTCCCTCACCGACACCCTCACTTCTGCTCTCACTCCTCCTGTCAGGCCCCCCCAACAGGTGGCTGGGTGCTGCCGTGGAAGCCTCCCCACATGGTGACGCAGGTGGGATCGCGGCATCTCCAAGCTCAGGGGCACTGTGCCAGCTACCGGCCCCAGTAGGAATCCATTATTTTGCCTCTAGCGGGTGGGTTGTCTCTTACCCCTGGGTTTCTGCTGCCATGGAGTGCTGGGTCCCACTCATCCTTCTGCAGGTGCCTCGGTCTTAGACAGACCACTGATGGGGAGGTCCCTGCAACTGAACCAGGGACAGACCTGGCCTCTGCCCTCTGCTGCCCCTGGGACCAGGGCAGGTTTATTCTTCTTCCTCCGCTGCTACCCTGAGCCTCAGTAACCACTGGTCAATTGCAACTCACTCCCGTCTCTCGAGCTCCTAGTCTGTGCCTGTATCAGCACCCTGCTGAGTGCCTTGGCTTTTTCCACACATCACAGGAAACAGGCTCAGAATGGGCAAGACACCGGTCCAGGGGTCACACAGCTACAGAGTAGAGTGGCAGAGGTGCAGAGGTGGGCTATGTGGATGGAGGGGGAGGGGGGGTGGCCGGGAGTGTGGCAGGCAGGGCGGAGCTGCAGAGCAGAAAACCAAGGGACAGGAACCCTGTGTCCAGGTCTGACCTGCACTTGTTGGGGGTGGAGGCCGGGATGGGAGGAAAGCCATGGGCAGGTCAGCAGAGGATGGGGGGGGCGGGGACCGGATGTGGGTAGGGCCTCACTGTGTGGGTGAAGAAGTAGGGGTGGACCGGGGACTTCCCAGCGGCGTGTGGTGAGAACGCAGGCCGGAGAGGGGCTGGGCCTCCTTTGCTCACCTCCTAGAGAGGCCAGGTGGAGGGCAAGGTCAAGAACAAGGACGTTGGAGCTAGCTGGCGGGTTGGACTGCCTGCTCTGACCAGCTGTGTGCCCTTGGGTGGGTGACCTAACCTCTCTGTGCACGTCTCCACGTCGGTCAGTGAAATGAGCTGCACGGTGCACTGCCCTGCTGGGACATGGTGCGGCTCAGCCGTGCTCCAGCGTTTCTTTGTTTGGTTTGGCCGCGTGAGTTCCTCCACCAGGAAGCTGGGCGTGGCAGTAGTAGGGCGTGGGGGGGTGGGGGCATGTGCCACTGGGTCCCCAACCCTTAGCTCGGCCGAGAGCCCCTCCCAGCAAAGGTCTGGGTGACCCCGGAGCCTGGAAGCCCTGGGGGATTTGGTCAGCCATTTCCTTCCAGAAGTACGTGAGGCCCACGTGGTTAGAGGGCCGCCACCCAGCTCCCTGCCTCACGTGGGTGCTAGACCAACCGTCAGATTGAAACAAACTGCCGGGCAACCCCACTGCTCCAGGCCGGGCCCAGGTGCCGGAGGGAGGCCGTCCCTGCCCCTGGCCTGGCTGCGGGACCGGGACCGAGGTAAGAGGCAGCAGGGCTGGGGGATTCCTGGGGCCACTCCCAGGCTCTGCGTCCCCCGCCTCCCCACGGGCCCCAGCCCAGGAGGGAGAGAGGGCGGCTTAATCGGGCACCTCCAGCTGTTTTCGTATTTCACAAGCGCACCCTGCCCCAGGGTGGGGAGGCTAAATTTGTCTCTCACCATCAGTGCGGGGCTTCCCCTGAGCGGGCAGAGGGGGAGCAGGGAGCCCCCCCCCGGGGTGACGTTGGCCTCGGCCATGCCCTCCTCCCAGGCCCCGCAGGCCCAGTCTCTCCGCAGGAGGCCCAGGTGCCGCCCTGGCCGAGGGTCCTGTCCTAACCCCACCCCAGCCCCTGCAGGGCCAGCGAGGACAGAGGCTGCGCAGGCTTCCGTGGCCACGTGGCCGGGCGCGGGCGGGAGGGGCAGGTGAAGATGCCACTGCCCTTTGCTCCCTGAGGGTGACACGCTCCTGGCCACCGTTCCACGGGGGACTCCTGCCCCGGCCCCACCGGGCGAGGGCCTCCCGTTCCCGGGGTTGGCTGAGGTCACAGAGGCCCCTCAGCTCCAAGGGCCCAGGAGGCTGGGCGCCGGGTGTCCTGCTGGAATTCGGCTGGGCCGCCGCCCGGGAACAGCGCCATGTCACAGCAGGGCCTCCTGTGACCCTGTGTGATGGCCGCCTGACCCCTCTGCCCAGGTAGGGGGACTTCTGGACGCTGGGACGTTCTGCTGTCGCCTCAAGACAAGGCCACAGGGTATGGGAAGGGTCCCTCCTGAGATGGTGTAGGTTTATCTGCCCCTTAGATTTCAATCCGCCATTGTTTACTGAAATAACCGGGGACGGACCCACCGGAATAACCAGCATGTGACTGAGGACCATCAAGATGGATTGTTTCGGGGTGGGTGGCAGAGTGGAGTTCTTTGGGTCTTTCCCCACTAAACTGAATGGGGCCGCACGCCCTCCCCCAAAGCTGGCATCCAGATGGCCGTGGAGGAGGGGCGTGTGCCCCAAGCTGTCCTCTGCACGCAGGCCAAGCGTCCACACTCTGGACCAGGGCTCTTGCAGGTGGGTGGGGGCCCCCCTCTATGGATGGGGTGTCCCTTCTGGGAGGGTCACAAGGACCCCAGTTTACAGAAGCTGGTTTGGGGGCCCTGGGCAGGGGTGGGCCCAGGGGACAGGGAAACCAGAGGCCTCAAAATCCTGCCCAACCAATGAGGCCCCGTGGGGGCCACATAGCTGAAGGGCTGTCTGTGCTCTGCCACCTGCCAGGTGATGGCAGGGGCAGGATAAGGGGCATCCTGACCTGGAGTCGGGGAGGACAGTGGCTTCCTGGAGGAAGCCTGGCCTGGCAGGACAAGGATGGGGTGGGGAGTGGACGGTGGACCAAAGCTGAGCGTGGAGGCCGCCCTGGCTGGGGTGCGTGGGGACAGGGCCGGGGGCAGAAGGGGGCCTGTGGGAACAGGGCCAGGAGCCCACGGCAGGCTGTAGCTCTCGCCGGGATTTGTGGAGGACGAGGTCGGAGGGTCGAGCAGAGCCGGCCAAGGAACAGCTGCTGCCCCCTGGGGCCTCCAGCTCCCACCAGCCTGGGGCAGAAGGTCTGCGCTCACTTGTGGGGCAAGGTCTCCAGCTGTCTGGGCTGCGGCTCGAGTCCCAGCCGGGACCCTCGGTAGCTTGGGCCTCTGAGCGCCTGCCCCGGGGTGGCGGTTCCTGCCCGACAGGGCAGTGTGAGGGCCTGGGGCCCTGGCAGCAGCTGGCCCGCTTCTCCCCGGCGGCACCGGACCTCTGGGCTGGAAACTTCTCTGCCGTGGTGCACTGCAGGATGTGGGACTGCATCCCCTCCCTGGGGGGCTCTCAGAGACCTCGGGGCATCCCCGAGCCACCCAAAGTCAGTGGAGTGTGGGGCTGTGTCTCCACTCCAGCTTGAGTTGAGTGTGTGGGCCACACAGCCCCTGCCCCGCCTCTCCAGGGTCAAAATTTTTTGCTGGAAATTCCTTGAGGTGAACTGGTTTTGGTGGCCCCAGCCCACGGGGAGCTGGGGCAGGTCGGAGGTGCCTGAGCCCCGGCCCAGCTGCTGTGAGAAGGGGCCACACGTTGCCCTTCTCAGGCTGCCTCTGACTCGGCAGTTCCCTGTGGGCTGGGGCTCAGGGATTCCTTGAGTCCAGCCCCCACCAGCACCGTACCCCACCTTCTCACACCCACGTCTCCCTTGGAGACCGGCCCTGACCAGGACTGGACCCCTCTCGGTGCAACAGGATGCATTTTTTTTTCCCAGAGCAACTTCATGGAAAAGCAAAGCTGTCCACCGTGCATGTGCACCTCGTGGCATCATGAATGCCGCCTGAAGAGGTGCCATCGGAAATCAGCCTCTCCCCTCATACACGCAGTTTTTTAAATGATTCGCGTTGTTTGCAAAAGCAGTTTCCACTGTGAGCACATTTCCAAATTTGAAGTGCATGTCGGGGAAACTGGCTTTAATTTGCAGGAAGTGATTTTAGAATTGCTTTCTTTTTCTCACCTCTGCAAACCTTGGCCACCTTGGCCGAAATGCTGCTAGTGGGTAAAGGGAATATACTGTCCCTGCCCTAGGGGAGAGAGGGCTGGGCCCATGGAGCTCTGGGGGAGGTTCCAGTTGCGGGGGGCAGCCTGAGGCCGGACATCGGTTGTGCTGCTTCCTTACGCCCAGCTCTGGCCCAGGCGGGTGCTCCCTGGCGCCTGCAGGGACCAGGTCTGCGGCTCTGTCACGCATAGCCCAATGCAGCCTGCTCTGCAGAGTTTTCCAGGGAAGTTGGAGGTATGGGCGCTGCATGGCTTCCTGGGTCAAGTCCCCCAGGCCCTCTGGGCAGGGCAGGTTTCTGGACCCGTTTTGCCGATGGAGAACCTGTGTGGGAGTCACCGTCAGAGGCTGGTGCCGTCCTCGGGTGGACACAGCCAAAGGGGCCCCTCAGTGGGTGAGGTGAACCTGTGTGATGCTCTCCCCACCCCGCGGCGGGGGGGAGGTCTGTCCTAGAGTCACTGTGAGTCCCCGGGGTGTTGGCTAAAAGCAGACACAAAGTCCTGGGTCTGAGGGTGTACTGAGGGCAGAGCAGTGGAGTTTGGTGACCCGGGACCACCCCTGGCATCAGTAAGGCTGAGCAGTCTCCGTCTTCAGTCCTGGTGGTAAGGGCTGGTGGGGTGGGTGTAGGACCCCCCCCCCCCGCCCACCGCTTCCCCAGAGGGCCGGGCACCTGCAGGTCTGTCACCGAGCCAGAGCCGGCCTGTGTGGTGCAGGCGCCTCTGACCCCGGCAGCTTGGGGTGAAGCAGGGGGTGGGGTGAAAATGCTGGATGTGTCCCCCAGAGTGGGGGCCTCTGTCCCCCCTCCCGGCTGTTCTGTGGGGAGGGAGGCGTGGGAGCCAGGGAAGGGAGGGGGCCTTGGGGAGATTCCCAGTGCTGACTTGCCTCCCCAGATGTTGGGCAGCAGGGGCTGCTGAGAACTGGGGCTGGGCTTTCGGAGAAACTGTCTTTAACTTCCATGCAGCTTTATTGAGGTGAAATTCACACAACATAAAGCTAACCCCTTTACAGCAAACCCTCCAGTGGCGTTTAGCTCATTCACGGCATTGTGCAACCATCGCCCCTGTCTTACTCCAGCAGTCTCCCCCCATGCCCCGCCCCCAGCCCCTGCAACCGCCAGTCTGCCTTTCGCCTCTGTGGACTCACCTGTTCCGGATGTCTCGTAAATGGACTCGTATAGCACGTGGCCTCTTTCACTCAGCATGATGTTCTGAGGTTCATAGTGACGTAGCCGGTGTGAGTGATCATTCCTTTTTATGATGGAGTAATATTCCAGCGTGTGGACCGACCAGGATTTGTTTATTTGTTCATCCGTTGATGCACCTTTGGGCCGTTTCCACCTTTCCACTGTTGTGAATGGTGCTGCCGTGACCAGGGACAGGATCTTGCCGTCCACTTGCTGTGTGATGTTAGTCAAGGCGTTGTCTGTCTCTGGGCTTAGATGGTCCATTAGCAAAATGAAGGGGGTGGGACCAAATGGCCTGGGCCAGTTGAGCCTCGTGTTGGTACACCCTGCCCACACCAAGAGGCCACTCTGACTAATCTCTGCTCATCCAAAAAGGACCAGCCATGGAGAGTGGGTGAGGGTGCGTTTCTGCCCAGCTTCGGCGCAGTGACCTGCTCCGGCCGGCATGTTCTGCTTCCTACCAAGTCCACCCTGTTCTGCGTTACCACATGGCCAGCTCCACGCCTTACTCAGCCCTGCTGGGTTTTGGATAGCTCAGCCCAGGATAGGAGTGATCTCCCCAGCACAGGAGGCATGCAAGTGAGCGCTGACCAGCCCCTTGTTAAAATCCTGTGGATTGTGTGCTGAGGGTTTGAGGTGAAGGGGGGAGGAGGCATGACTACGTTAATTTCCAATTCTGAGAAAACCACTTGGTTGTCCCTGCACTTACAGCTATGCTGTGTGACCTCGGCATGTCACATAACCTCTCTGAGCCCTGGTCTCCTGAGAGTGGGTGGAGTGGTCTCCGAGCCTGCTGGAGAGTTGGTTTGTGGCCAGCACTTTCCAAGCTCTTTGTCCCGGCCATCCTCGCTCGGCCCTGCCCGGCCCCTCCCAGCTCGTGCCGCTGCTCCAGGGACGGTGGCCTGGCACGTGGCAGCCCCAGGAGCAGGCCACCGGCCTCTCTCAGGGCCCACCGCCTGGGGACAGACAAAGTGACAGGTTGCAGGCCGCACCCTCCCTCCCCCGACGGCCGTGGGCAGGTCCGGGCCTGCCCGCTTGGGCCCTGCCAGGCGGTGGCCAAGCTGATTCCTGTGGCCCCTTGCCAAGAGCCTGGAGGCTGGCCCAGGGGAGACATCACCTTGGCCTGGGTGGGGGCAGTGGGCAGGGTGGGCTCTGGTTTCCCTGCCCCTCCCCCCTACCGTAGGATAAGGGTTCAAGATGTGCCCGGTGTGGTCACCGCCACCTCCTCCTGGGTGGCTGTTTCGGGTGGGCATGGAGGCCCTCAGGAGGGGTGACAGTGGGGACAAAGGCCAGCAGGCACTGAGTCAGGGCGCCCCAAGCCCTGGGCATCTCCTTGAAGGGGGGCCACTCGTGCAGTGACCCCCTCCAGTGACAGAGAAGCTTCTCGGCCTCGGCCTTGGCGGCTGCCTCGTGGGGTTGACACTGCTTTTGTGTCCAGGCCGTACTCAAGGATCCCACATCAGAGGTGAAAGGCCGCCCAGCCTGCAGCAATCGGGCACAGCCAGGCTCGTACCAGGGCCTCGGCTCCAGCCTCCGGTGGGCCCTGCACATGCCCTTCCCAGGGGGCACCCGGGATCTAAGCTGTCGCCAGCTGCTGGGGCCTCGGGAGCCCCCAAACCTGGCTTGAGCCAGCCCCCAGGCCAAACCTAGAGATGCAGCTCATAATAATAATGACCACGCGTGTTCCAGTGTAATTATGGCCCAGGCACAGCAGAGACTTTATTTTTTTGTTTTGTTTTTATTTTTAATTTATTTTTTATTGAAGTAGAGTTGATCTGCAAAGTAGTGTTCGTCTCTGCTGTGCAGCAGAGTGACTCAGTTATACGCATATATGCCTTCTTTTTCATATTCTTTTCCATTACAGTTTATCACAGGATATTGAGTATAATTCCCTCTGCTGTACAGTAGGACCTTGTTGTTCACCTGTTCTATACATACTAGTTTGTAGCTGCTAACTCTAAACTCCCATTCCATCCCTCCCCCAGCCCCCTCCCCCTTGGCAACCACAAGTCTGTTCTCTACGTGAGTTTGTTTTGGTTTCGTATATAAGTTCATTTGTGTCATTTTTTTTTAGAGTCCACATGTAAGTGATTTCATATGGTATTTGTCTTTCTCTTTCTGACTTATCTAGTAGAGACTTGAAATTCGTGCTCCCAAGGGGCCCTGCAGCAGCCCCATGAGGGGATGCTGCTGTCACCCCCATTTCACGGGTGGCGGCTTTGAGAAGCTCCTGCTGCCCAGGCCCCCAGCCGGGTCTGAAGCCAGGCTGCCCACCCCCAGACCTCGGTTCCCACCCCCAGAAAGGGCAGGATGAAGGGAGGGGCTGGGTGAAGGGCGTGCGCCTGGTTAGCACGCCAGGGAGTCCTCGAGTGGTCATTGTCGGCCCCGCCTGCCACCTGCGCCCGAGGATGCCCTCCCAACCCACACTCTTGTCCTTTCCTCCTGGCAGAGCAAGCTGCCCTCGGCCGGGAGTGGGAAGATGTCGCAGTCTACCGCCACCGACGAGGGGGCCACGTTCCAGCACCTCTGGAGCTCTCTGTGAGTATCTCCTCTGAGCCCGCTGGACTCGGGGGCTGCGATGGACTCGGGGGCTGGACAGGGAGCTGCTGCCTTGGGCTTTCTCCTGGAGACGCAGGGTCCAATGTCTGGGCTTCTTCCTCTGACCAGTCCTCCAGAGGGGTTGGGTCCAGGGGACAAAGCCTGTGTGTGGCCACTCCAGCCTGGCACTCACACCAGCCCTGGAGAGGCTGGTAGGGTAAGGGGGCCGGAGGCCGCAGGGGCTGAGGGTCAGGGAAGGAGCGGAGGAGACAAGGGACTGAAGGAATCCGTGGAGGTGGGAGAGGGAGGCCCCCCGGGAGCTGCGGGCTGGCCCTGAGCCCCAGGCCTGGGCCATCTGGGCTGATGGCTGTGCTCCCTGTTCTGTTTCCCTCCTCTGTTTAGGGAGCCGGACAGCACCTACTTTGACCTTCCCCAGTCGGGCCAGGGGAATGATGAGGTGGTGGGTGGTGCGGAGGCCAGCATGGATGTCTTCCACCTGCAGGGCATGACCACTTCTGTCATGGTGAGTGGGCTGCCCTCTGCGGAGGACTCGGGGTAGGGGCAGTAAATGTGGACTGTCTTGTCCTGGGAGCCTGCAGAACCAGGAAACAGGCTCTCAGGTGTACGGCTTCCTCTCTGTGTTTGTCAGCACATTTCAGATGGCAAAGTGGAAGATGTATCAGCTCATGTAACTGTCACTCCAGGTGTACGAAGGCCTTCAGGCATGGCTGGATCCAGGTGTAGGAAGCCTTTCAGGCATGGCTGGATCTAGGTGTATGAATGAATTCAGGCATGGCTGGATCCAGGTGTTCAAACAGCTGCCTCTCTGTCTCTTGCTCTGCTTCCCCCGTGGTGGCTTTGTTCTTAGGCAGCGTCTCCTCTCATGGTAAAGGCTCCATCATCATCCCCCTCCCTGTGGGGAAGGACCCCTCTTTCCCAGAGTCCAGCAGGCCTACCTCTGAATGCCTATCGCTGAGCCATCCCTGTGCCTCTGATGGCCTGGGTCCCCTGAAACAGCATCAGGATGGAGTGGAGTGGTGTGGGCTCTGCCCACCACAGGCACTGACTTATGGGGAAGAGCACCCCGAAGGAAGCTTGAGCTGCTGTTTCCAGAGGAGGGAGGCTGGATGGGGGATGCAGGGACACCTGAGGCCCTGACAGCCGCCAGCCCTGCGGTGTCTCAGGCCTTGCCACGCTGGAGGAGGGTTGTGATAACCGGGTGGTGGCCACACTCCTGTCTCTCTCCCTGGCCGCCCACTGCCAGGCACTGGTGGGCCAGGAGGTGGGGGGCAGGAGAGACACAAGAGGGTGTATAAGGACCCCTGGCCCCGGGGAGGCCCAGCGACGCCTGCCATCCCCAGCGCCCCCTGTGGTCACCTCCTTGGGACAGCCTCTGCCGGACCCGGGGCTGCTCCGTCCTGTCCACAGCCTTGCTGTGCAGCTCCCTCAGACGGGGACTTGTTGTGGGACCTTGGCTAAGTGCGTGAGGGAAGCACCTGGGTCTGCCGCTTGCAGCTCCCCAGATGGGGGCTCCCTGGATGGTGGCTCACTGGATGGCCGCTGGCCCCCACAGCCCAGCACAGTGGCCTTGGGGCACCACACCAGGCCAGGGCCAGGGTGCAGGAGGGAGACAGAGCTGGGAACTCTGGAGGCAGGGGGGGCTCAGAGTCTGGGCCCCTCTCCCTAAAGCCGCCTTCCAGATCGGAGCCCTCACCCCAACACACACCTGTCCAAGGCATCTGGTGAACAGTGGAGACCATGGGGGCTCCGGTCGTGGGAATGAGCCAGGGTCAAGGGGGTGGGGGATGGGGAAGGGTCCCTACGTCCTACGTCAGTGTCTGTCTCGGATGCTGGGCTGGCCCAGGGCCCGCTGGCCCGCATGGGGCGAGGAGAAGGCACCTGCTCGGGCAGTCGCAACTGGGGCAGGTGGGGGTCTGGGGGGCAGTGAGCTCCCTGTGACATCCTTGCTTCTGAGGAGCCCCTCAGGGTGGACCTGAGGAATCTGCCTGCCCAGCCCAGGCCTCCTGCCTCTGCTCAGGACACCATCAGAGCAGAAACATCTGCATGTTATAGTCCCATTTTACAGGTGAGGAAACCGAGGCAGACGCTGGACCTGGGCGGGGCCATGTAGTGCCGCCCTGTCCCTTTGGACCATTTCCTTCCTGTCTGCCAACATCTCCCCAGGGGCCAAGGGTCCTGACCTCTCACGGTCCCAGTCGCCCCTCCTGGACATCAGTGTCCTGGCGCCACTGTCTTGGGTGGATCTCAACCTGTCAATAGTGATGCTCTGGGCTAGGATGCCTGGGGTGTTCACCTGCGTCCTACTACCTGCACTGCGGGGGGGGGGGGTGGCGGGGGAGAGAAAGAGAGAGAGAGAGGAGACCCAGGGCTCTGTCTTTACTGGGGCTGAGGATGGGGTGCCTAGGGTTTGGGGGGTTGATTCGTTACTGGTGAATTTAAAACATAACAGTGGAATTAAACCGTGAAAGGGAGAAGTGGGGTCACTCCAAGGTCCATTATCTGGTCACCCAGGACTTTCTGAACGGGAGCCTTCAGGGATGAGGCAGCTGGGCTCTTGACCTATAGTTGTATGGCTTTCGAGGTGCATGTCTTTGAAGCCGGTGCCTCACCCATCCAAAGCCTAATGTCAGGCACTTACTTTACAATCAAAAAGCAAATTGTCAGGGCTTCCCTGGTGGCGCAGTGGTTGAGAGTCCGCAACCCCCTGGAGCAGGGGCCCACGGAGTCCAGGGTGCAGGCAGGAAGCCCCGCAGAGTTGAACTGGGTGGTGTTGTCTTAAAGTCCAGACTGGAGGCGGAGAAGACCTGACCTTCTGGCCAGAAAACAGCCCCGGCAGACGCTGTGCTGCTGAGGGCGACCTGGTGATGCTGGGGTGCGGGTGGGGACTCCTGAGTGCCTCACCCCCACCCCCGTGGCTCCATCCCCACCCACCAGCAGGTCCCTCGTCAGGGAAAGCCTGGGGCTCAGCGGGGAGGGGGGTAGCCCCTCCTCCAGGCTGGTAACAGGTCAAGTGCTCCCCAGGCCAGGCTCCAGGTCAAGAAAGCAGGAGCTGCAGAGTCAAAAGTTCTCAGTCGCCACCCGCCCTGTAGTCATGATTCAGGCCCATGTAAACGCGTGCCCGCACTCGTGCACACACACACATACACACACGGGCCCCCATGCCGCTCCCTCTGGCCGCTGTCCTCTGAGATGAAGGGTGCCCGTACCCCAGCCCCAGGCTCTGGGGCCACCCCCCCTCGCCGGGTTGTGGGGCTCATCCAGGAAAAGGCTGAGGCCAAGGCAGGCACAGTCCTCGCATCGGGGGACACTAGTCCTTGGGCGTGGCACACACTGTGGTCTGGGGGCCTTGGGTCTCCACCCTGCTCGGTTGCCTTGGTGGTGACCAAGCAGATTACTTCCTGCCGGACCTGCAGGTTCCTGAGCAACACCCCTGGCCCTGTCAGGAAACAGGCCGTTGCGGACCCCCGGGACGCCCTTAACCGCTGCTTCAGTGGCCGGTGGGAACAGGCAGAGTGGGAGGGGCCTCGCCCGAGGAGCCAGTCTGTCCCGGGTTCGAGTCCCCATGTCTCTGAGCCTCGGTGCCCTCACTTGGGGACCTGGGGTGACGGGCTGTATGGGGTCCCAGCAGAGGCTCCGCCAGCCCTGCGGGGCCTCGGACCACCCTCCTCCCATGCTGGGCAGCTGAGGAAGCCGAGTCGGGCAGTTAAAGGAGAAGGAGAAGGGCCCCTATGGGAGCACTTGGCCCCTCGGCCTTGGAGGAGTCCCAGAGCACAGATTCTTGGTGGGGACGCTGAGCTCCCTGAGGTCGTTGCAGCCAGGGTCCACCGCACCACAGGGCCGAGATGGTGCAAAGGGCGTCGGGGGCTCGGAGGTCAGATCCCACCCCTGCCTCTTCTTTGCTTGGAGAGTTATTTGACCCTCTGGGCCTCAGTTTTCTTGTCTGTAGAATGGGCCAGTGAGGATCTAAGCCAAGGTTGCGAGGAAGACTGATGGTGCCTGACATGTAGGAACGCATGACAAACACTAGACGTGATGCTGAGACCATGGACAAGGGCTGAGTTTAAGAGAGCTGTTCCCCCTGGAACCCAGAACAGTGGAGCCAGGGAGGGCCCGGGAGCAGCTGCTTCCAGCCCCAGAGCCCGCTGTGCCAGGGAAGAACCCGGCGCCCCAGGCCCACCTTGGGGCCCTTTGGTGGAGCTCCTGCCCTGTGTGGTGGCCTCCAGTTCTAGCTGTCCCTGTAGACCCCCGGCGGCTCACCCATGACAAGCACCTATAAAATAGGGCCCCACCTCCTGCAAGAGGAGAGAGGGGAACACCTGGCCTCCTGTGGGCTCGAAATGAGGGCTGCCCAGAGGACACGAGGTGGGAGGTGACTCCTGGGCCCCCGGCGGGTGCCGTGACAAGGGGAACCTTGTAGGGTCTCCCCTGGCCCTGGAGGCCCTCACAGTCTGAAAGGAGCATGGACAGGATGAAGCCCCCCATGGTGAGCGCTCATGGGGTCCTGAGCAGGCAGCGGCCGTATGCACCCCGTGCTGGGTCTGGGCCTGGGCTTTGGGCCATCCAGGCTTTCTGATTCTCAGTGTCCCTCAGGACAAAACGGGGGCAGGGGGACTTCCTTGCCGGTCCAGTGGATAGGACTTGGTGCTTTCAACACCGAGGGGCCTGGGTTCGATCCCTGACGGGGGCACTGGGATCCCGAAAGCCTCCAAAAAAACGGAAGGGGGCAGGGCTCTGGCCAGCTGTGACGATGCACGAAAGGTTGAGATGGAGGAAAGGGGAGCTTGGTTGAGGATGGGGCTGGTTGAGGTTGAGGCTGGCGGGCTCTCCTCCCTGACCATCCCTTCCCTGTCTCCCCCGCCCATCCTTCCGGAGTCTGAGCGCCTCCTGCCACCCTGGCTGCCCATGCCTGCCCCCTCCCTGCATCCCACTGGGCCCCCTGCTCAGGGTCTCACCAGGCTGTACCCAAAGTATCAGTGAGGACTCTGCCATCTTGTCTGAGGCCGGGACCTCTTCCAGGCCCTGGTTGTTGGCAGAGCTCAGTGTCAGGTTCTCGCTGGTCACTGGCCCAGGGCCACTGTTCTTGGCTTCTAGAGGCCGCCTGCCGCACCCCGCCATGCGGGCCCTCCACAGCCTGGCGGTTTGCCCCTGAGGCCATCAGGAGGAGGTCGCCCTGATTAGGTCAGGCCCACCCAGATAGCGTCCCTTTCGATCAACTCGAATTTTGCCCAATGTTGCGCAACGCCCTGTGCTTGAGCCCAGGCCCTCCCCCTCCTCTCCTACCTACCTGTGTGTCCCTCCATCCAGCCACCTGCCAAGCCCCCCGGCCCTCTTGGGAGAAGCCCTGGCAACACCCACAGGAATCTCACTGACCGACAGTCTTCCCCCCTCACCCCCATCCCCCACCCCGCGCCGGCCTTCCCGCCTGCGGGCATCCTGTTAGGAAGGCTCTCGGCCGCTGCCTCTGGCCAGAACTTGCAGCCTGGGCCCCGCTGCAGACCCCCTTCCTGAGCATCGGTCTGCCCCCCAAACCCTGATGTCTCATTGTGAGTGAGGGACACCTGTGCATTGGGAGCGACAGCGATGGCCACACGCAGTCACGGGGGTTCAGGCCGCGTGTGCTGAGTTGTGTTTTTGGCTGCAGCCGCCAAGGCACCCAGAGCCTGAGCCGGGGGATCCCGGCCCAGCCTCTTGGGGGCAGCGCCTGGCTGCACGTCCCCTGCCTGGGACCCCCCTTTCCCTCAGCCAGAGGAGCTGGGGGGCTGGACGCATCACGGGCTCCTCGGGCTGGCCTCCCTCTGTGTAACCCCACTGCTCCCAGCTCCCCGGGATGTGCCGAGGACAGGCCGGGAGAGAGATGGGGTCTACATGCCGTCTTCTCAGCACCTTGTGAGTTTTTAAGCTCTCCTTGGGGGATGGAAGCAGCTGGGCTCTGGGGGCTTGGAAACTTCACATCCACTTTCACGTGATCTGGGCCCGGTTGATCTCCCAGGGATGATCCCAGCCCCTGTGCCAACTTTGTGTCAAAGACGGTTAAGTTACAGTGGTTGGTCCTCCAGAAAGGGAGTGGCTGTGAGCACCGCGAAGCCGCCGGGGAGGCGGGCCCTCATCTCTGAGCCCCTGGCAGTGCTGAGGTCAGTGCCGTCCATGCACTGCGATGGGTGAGGCTCCAGCGGTCCTCCTTCTGGACCACCTCCCTCTCACTCCGGGGGCTCGGCAGCAGTGGGGACACGGCCAGCGGCAGGCCGGGCAGCGTCTGGGGTGCGGGCTCTGGGCTGCGTTGGGCCACACCCAGATGCTCACTCCGTTGCCAGGCTCCCTGTGGGTTTCCGCAGGCAGCAAGCCTCCCTGAGTGTGTCTCGTCTCTGCTCAGCCCTTTGGGGCAGCCCTGGAGGGCCACCACATTCCCTAGGCAGGAGTGAGATTCGCTCCACCCTGGGCGCAGGGCCGGAAGCACCATCTGTTCCCTGCGGGGTGGCCTGGCTTTGCCTCCCGAGCTCTTGAGGGCCCGGGCTGGCCCCCTGATGCTCTGGGGTGGAGGCCTGTGGCCCCCAGGGCCTCCCGTAGGCAGCATCTCAGAAGGAGCCAGGCGCAGCCTCACTGCAGAGGCCGCCCATGGCCCCGCGGCCACCCCCTCCCTGCGCAGCCGCCTTGGTGCGGTCCGACCCAGCAGTGGGCAAGCTGAGGCCTGCCCTGGACTTTGATGAATAGTCATGAGGAATAAAGGGGTGGGCCGCCCGTTTTGTTGTTAGATGCAGCTAGTTGACAGGACCAAGGCAGATGGAGAGGGCCAAAGTGCCCATGGCCAGCCCACATGTTCTGGAGCGTCCTGTGCTTCTGCCCGCCTAGCCACGGAGCCTCTCTGCCTGGGTCCACCCTGCCGGGCGCCCGCACCCCTGCCCCCGGCTCCCCGGCCGCCCATCCCCATGCCTCGCCCCGCAGCACGCCAGCTCCCCGGCGTGTGCAGACCCCCGTGCGCCCACCATGCTGTACGTCAGTGACCCCGTGCAGCACTTCGCCTCGGTAGGTGCGCTTCGTGCATCCTTCTCAGGGGGCCTTGGTGGGGCTTTCGCCGTGGTGGAGGATGCACGGGGCATTCTCTTGTCTGTCGCCCTGCTCGGCACCTGGGGCCGGAGGGGATGCCGCCATCCAGGGTGAGCAGAGGCAGGCAGGAGGTGCCGACGGGCTGGGGCTGGCCCCAGGGGCGGAGGCAGGTGCCTGCCCATCCTGGAGAAGCTCTGGGGACCAGTGCCCACTGGCTGGGCAGGACCAACAGCCAGGGGGAGGAGGGTGGGTGGGAGTCTGGTCAGCTGGTGGCCCTCCCTAGAGACGTGCGGGTTTCCCTCACTCCCTGGCTTTGGGCTGTCCGAGGCTCAGGGCGGGCCACCCCACCTGCCCGGCCCTGCCCCCGGCTGCAGGAGCTCAGTGTACCCTGGAGGATGTCTTTGCTCCTTGGGCTCTGGCTGGCTGTTGGGCTGCCACCACCTGCTCCCAGGACAAGAGCATCCTCACCTGGGAAGCCGCTCATTTGGCTGCGGGGGCAGGAGTGTTTCCTGCCGGCCAAGCTGCGGGTCAGGGGCTCACAGAAAGCTGGCTTCGAGGTGTCCTGTTGCCCCTCACGATGGCAGTGGGCCGGGCAGAGGGAAGGAAGGGAGGAAGGAAGGGAAGGAAGGGAGGCTCTTTTCCAGGTGTGCCCAGTCCCTGGGGCCAGCGGTCACCAGGCTGCTAGTTGAGCAGGTTGAGCTGGGGCTCAGCTGCTCCCCACCGGGCCTTTTTCCTGCCAGGGAGGTGGATGGCGTGGGGGCCATGGGTACCACCTGCCCTGTGGGAGACCCAGCAGCGGGCAGAGGGTTGGGATGGACAGTTGGACAGAGTCCAGGTGTCCCCAAGCTCGGCGGGTGGAGGACAGGAGCCATGAGCGCAGAGCCACAAAGAGCTGCAGTCCCTTGGCCCTGTGCGTGCCCAAAGGTGTGTTTGTGTGCGTGTGTCTGAGCGTGTGAGTGACAGTGGGTGTGTGTGCTGTTGTTCGCATTGTGTGTTGGAACAGGTACATGTCTTTGTGCCTGCAGGTGGGTGTCCCCAGGCAAGGCCATGGGAAGAGTGATGCCGTGTGGGGGACCCAGGAGGGGTGAGGGGTGTACGGCCCGTCTACACGGGCTGACCCAGGCACTGGCTCCGTTCACTCACATCTGGAAGCTTCATGGCCTCTCCCACCCACGGCATGAGGTTTTTATCTGAAACCCAGCCCTGGAAAAGGGTACAGCCCCAGGCAGGCCACAGCTAGAGTCCTCCTGGCTCCCTTCTGTCACTTATTCCGTTACTGATTCATTTACCCACTAACACCTGTCACTGGGCTCATACAGTGGCCAGGGGCTCCCCGGGGAGCAGCCTTGTACCCCCAGCCTCTCCATGAAGATGGTGTGTGAGCCGGGAGGGACTGTCTCCCTGCCGCCTGGGGGTCTGTAGTCATACACGGAACCCAAGGCAGAGCCAGAGGCCCGGGGACCTGGAGACCAGTGTCCCTGCCCGGCCAGCTGAGAAGCCCCGCGGACATGCAGGACTCTGGTATAATCTTTTCTCTCGAACGAAATGGGTGTCTCAGTGTAAGTCAGCCGAGGCTGCAGCTCTTTGCCTTTCAGGGAGGGGGAGGGGTCAGTGATGGGAGGCACGGGCCCCCCGGCTCTGGGCCTTGGAGCATCGCCTTCCTGCAGGAGCTGTCGGCAGCAGGGGGCTGCTGGCATCCACCCTGCTGCCGCCGCCGCCCCGCCCTGGGGACCAGCAATGGCCAACCCCATCATCACCTGGCTTCCTGTAGACCCAGGATGACTGTGGCCTGTTCATTCGTTTGGTCAACAAGTGCCTAGAGCAGCTCTGATGGTAGGTAGAGGCTGCTGGAGCCCCTTCTGGGCCAGGTGGGCTGGGCTGGGCTGGGTCATACGGATTTGTGAAAGTGTCTCCGTTTCCGTCCCAGAGGGAGAGTATTTGTGATCTTACCACTGCATGCAGAGGGGAAGTGGTATGAACAAAAAGGGTTGAACTTGAGGTCATGCGGTCGCCTTTGTGGTTATTGCGAGCCCACTGGGCAGGGAAGGAGGCATGGAGCTGCAGGATGCTGTCGGGGCCCCTGCCTGGGTCTCCTGTGGGACCCACCTTTCTTTTTTTTCTTTACGTCTTTTTTTTTTTTTTTTTTTTTTTGCGGTACGCGGGCCTCTCACTGTTGTGGCATCTCCCGTTGTGGAGCACAGGCTCCGGACGCGCAGGCTCAGCGGCCATGGCTCACGGGCCCAGCCGCTCCGCGGCACGTGGGATCTTCCCGGACCGGGGCACGAACCCGCGTCGCCTGCATCGGCAGGCGGACTCTCAACCCCTGCGCCACCAGGGAAGCCCCACCTCTTTTTAAAAAAAAATATTTATTTATTTATTTGGCTGCACCGGGACCTTTAGTTGCGGCATGTGGAATCTAGTTCCTTGACCAGGGATCGAACCCGGGCCCCCTGCACGGGGAGCACAGAGTCTTAACCGCTGGACCACCAGGGAAGCTCCCCGGGACCCACCACTCTGAGCCCCGGTTCTGATGCTGCTGCCCGTAGCCCGTGCTGTGCCAACGGCCCACAGCTTCCCGGTCAGGGCTGGACAACCCCCTGCCGTGGCCCACTTACTGGGGTCCTTCAGCTGGTGCCAGGGTGGGCTTGCTGCTGGTCCAAGCATCTTCTCCCACCTACACAGACCAGCAGCTCACAGGGCAGAAGGGAGCCAGGGGCACGCCCCATGGGCCCCTTCTCAGATGGGATGAGCGTGGAGAGCACCCAGACTCTCCAACTTTCCCCGTCCACTCCTCTTTTGGGTGGGCATCCAGGGACCCCACCCAGCCGCCTCCCAGGCTCCTGTTTCACTGTGTATCAGTTTAGACTTGCAGGAGATGAGAAGGGCTGTGCTGGACAGCACTGGCTCCCCCATGCCTGCCTCTGTTGACGGGCCCAGGTCCGTCTGGGCCGCAGGGTCATCGAAGGCTTGGTCTCGGGTGACTGGGCCTGGCCCCATGCCACCGTCCCATCGGCCAGGCCCACGGTGGGCCTCGTAGGTGTGTGCCCTGAGCTGGGGTAGCACGGGAGGGCACAGCGCTTGGGTCTCCCGTGCAACCTGGAGCAGGGTCCCACCTGTCGCTACGGACGGGACAGCTCCTATAGGAGGGGCAGCCTTGGACAGGAGGACCCCAGGAGGGAAAAGTCAATCAGTGCTTTAAGAAATATTTGCTGAGTGCCTGCTACTGCCTATGAGGGCACACAGGAGGAGGGCGTGATCCCTCGTGAGTTCTAGAAGCTGCCTGGGCTGCAGCGCTGAGAGCAGACCACAGGAGGGCAGGGCAAGGCTGGGAGCCGGCTGGAGGCCTGGGATGGAGAGGGATGTAGGCACCTTGGACCGGGTGGGAGCAGGGGAGGGGCTGAGAGCCCTGGGGTTCCAGACGGACAGGATCTGCTGATGGGCTGGGGGTTTGGACCCAGGTGACTGGGTGAAGGGAGTGATCACTTATTCAGCTGGGAAACTGAAGAAGTGGGATTTGGGGTGAAAAGTAAGCGTTCTGTGTTGACTGTGCCGTGTGTGAGACGCAAGCAGCAGACGGAGGACCGTGGGAGGTGGGACGGAAGTAGAGCGTGGAGTTCCTGAAGCCAAGGGAGGGAGGGAGGGAGGGAGGGGATGTGCGGTGCGGGCAAAGCAGGTCGAGCCCAACAAGGGCCGCCCAGTGGAATGGAGGCATCACGGGAGGTGGTGGGAAGTGATCGGGTGAGAGGGAGGCTGTTTGATCTCTGGAATAAGGGCAGGAGAGGACCGAGGACAACGCCCAGGGTTCTGGAGCCTCGCGGATGGGAGGGCGGTGCGGAGCCGGGGCCGCATTGGCTGGAGCAGCGGCTTGGACACTTCGGGGCAGGAGTCCTGCGTGCTGGAGGGTGTGGGTGGAGGTGACCACTGGGGAGTCTGGCACAGGTAGGGTTCACAGTCAGGGCGGGGTGGGGCCCCACGCAGGGAGAGGGTCGGAGCCGAGCACAGGGAGAGACGCCACCAAGCAGACGAGAGGGGCGGCCTGGGAAGCGGGGGGAGGGGCGGCACGATGCTGGGAGGTGGGAGGCGACAAGGACAGAAAAAGGACGGGCCTCTGGGGACCTGGCAGTCCCGTTCCGTGGCTGGGAGAGGACAGAGCTGAGCTGGGAGCAGGGAGGCCCTGGGCTGGGGACGGAGCAGCAGCCTCTCCCTGCTGTGCGCTGAGAGGTTGCAAGGCTCTCGGGGCTCGGGGAGGGACTGACCTTTCTGGAAGGAGATGCCGGAGCCTGATTCAGGGGGACAGAGGGGTCGCCCCATCAGCCAGGCTCGCTGGCCCGGCCTCCTGCCCCTTCGCCAGGTTCTAGGTCTATCCCCGCAGCGCCAGACCTCTGGCATCCCCACTTCCACGTAATACATCCCCCTCCGACCCCCATGGGTGACTGTCCCTTCTCAGCTGGCGGAAAATCCACCTTCCTTCCTTCTTTCACTTGGCCAGCACCTGGGAGCTGTTCCTGGGCCCCTCCTGCGGCGCCCAGCATCCTGCTCTTTAGGGCCTGTCAGCCTGACCTGGATCGTGCTGGCCCCATGCAGCTCCCACTCGACTCGGAGCTAGAGGGTCCCTCCTGCGTTCAGTCCCCCGTGGGCTCCCGGAGGGAGGGTTCTGCTACTCTGAGCAATGTCCCGCCCTCGGCCCCGCGGCTCTCTGGCCCTCTCAGACATCTGGGTCTAGACCTCCCCAGTGCCTGGGCAGGCGGTGGCATCTTCCTGGAGGAGCCCCCCTGGCCCGGCCGCCCCCCGCTGGGTTGCTTTTGTCTTCTTCCTTTGCCGTCAGCCTGTTCTGAAGCCTGGTTCGCTGCTTCTCTGCTGTCCCCTCATGGGAGTTAAGCTCTGGAGGCTGGAGGGTGCAGAGTACGGGCTGTGTCTCTGTGCCCACCGCTGTCTCCCAGGGCCTGGGCGGTGCCCGGGAGATGTGTGTTGAAGGGCTGAGCTGCACCCCCTGCCAGGAAGCTGGTCCTGGCTTCAGAGCTGGAGGGAGGGACCGGGGTCGGCCCTCAGGACTCACTAAGTCCAGGCTGTCCCCAGTTCTGCGGGCTGCCCCCTCCTCCCCTCTGTGCCATCCCGCAGCACCCTCCCTGCCCCTTCGTTGCACTTGTCACAATTGTCCCCACTGAGGCGGGCCGCCTCCCCATGATGGCCCCCTTGGTGTCCTCAGTGTCTGGTGCAGGCGGGGCATGCTTAGCGTCTGCAGGATGGACAGACAGACGGACAGAGTGATGGATGGATTAAAGGATGTCAGGGGACACGTGACTCAGGCTCTGGGGGCGCAGGCAGGGGGTGAGGGCAGACCGCCCCCCCAGTGGTGCTCAGGGAGGAGAGAGGAGCCCATACCCCTGCCGTACCCCTCGAGCTGGGCCTGTGACAGATCACCAAGCTCCCCACTTTCCTTCCAGGCTCTCAGCATGCTGGGAGGTGGGGCGTGGACTGGGCTCATTTCCTGATGGTTAAAAAAAAAATCTCTGCATCCCATGGGTCACCTGCCTGTTCCCAGGCAGCTCTGCAGAGCCTGGCAGGGGCACAGCCTGAGACCCCAGACCCCCCTGGGGGACCCTGTGGAGGCTCTCGGGTCCAGGCTGCGCCCTCACAGTCTCAGCAGCGCCGTCAGCAGGCGGAGGCTTCGGCTGCAGGTCCTGCAGGCACACGCCACCCTGGCAGCCCAGCGCAAGGTGTGGAAAGTTCCACATGGCCCTGACTAGGATTGGGCAAGGCCCCGTGAGAGGAGAGAGCATATGTGCATATTTTCAGGAGGAGAGGGAGCCTTTCCCCCCAAGCACAAGTCGAATCTTGTTGGCATTTCCATCCGTTTAATCACAGACTCCTGGAGATGCTGTGGGAAATACCAGCGGGATGGAGGTCCTGCTCCGAGTGGGACGGGTTATCTCCCAGCCAGAGCTTAGATGGCCTGTCAGTCACTTACCTCTGGGCGAGGTTGCACCCAAGCCCAGACATGCCTGCCAGCGAAGATCATGGAGTTGGAAGTTTCATTCTCTATTTTTTGAAAGTCTGGTTTTGGTATCCTCCGGGGAGCACGGGGACACTGGGGGTCAGAGCAGACAGAGAATGCCAGAGGAGGGGGCACCTGGCCGACCCTCCCCAGGTAGAGCCTCTGAGATCAGACCCCAGGGCCTCAAACCTGGGTTGACAGTGGTGACAAACAGACGCATGTCTGCCCCACTCTAACCCTAACCCTAACCCTAACCCTAACCCTAAC
>NW_021703774.1:178800077-178807659 GCF_005190385.1 Monodon monoceros | reverse complement strand
CCCTAACCTGTACCCTAACCCTAACCCGAACCCTAACCCTAACCCTAACCCTAACCCTAACCCCTAACCCTAACCCTAACCCGTACCCTAACCCTAACCCTAACCCCTAACCCTAACCCTAACCCTAACCCTAACCCCTAACCCTAACCCTAACCCGTACCCTAACCCTAACCCTAACCCCTAACCCTAACCCTAACCCTAACCCGAACCCGAACCCTAACCTTTCCCCAGCACAGGAACAGGATGAACTGGGTCACGCAGGGTAGAAGCTTGGGTCAGGAGGTGCTGTACCTGAAGTGGGAGTGATGGGCTGGGGGCCTCACTGCAGGAGGTGACAGTTGAGCAGGAGGGGAATGGGGAGGGGCCACAGGGCAGGGGGCTCCACCTGGTGACCTTTGCACCCAGCGCCCCTCCTATTTGGATCCACACTCTGGTCCCGTGACGAAGACGCAGATAACACTACAGTAAGTCCCCTTACATACGAACCTTCGAGCTGCGAACTTCCAAAGACACGAACGTGCGTTCTTGTGTCCAATCACGTAAGTTAGTTCACGTGTCTGGCGTACATTGTAGAGGACGCGTGCATCCTCTACAAGCGGTTGTGCTTCTGTGCACTTCACTGTGCAGGACTGAATAGAGTACAGTGGTACAGTACCTTTATTTCAAGCCCAGGGTGTCCGGAAGCAAGCGTAAAAGCAGCGGTGATGTAGCTGGTCCTGTTGAGATGCTCCAGGAGAGACAAGAGGAAGAAGTAACTGAAGAACCAAAGAGAGTCACGATGCAGGAAATGGCAGGGGATTCTATATTTGAGGAGGCGCCGTTAGGTTTTGAGGCACAGGATGCAAATGTAGAACAGTACGTGAAGGTTGCAGCAGCCGTTCAGAATGCAATCCAGTGCTACCGTGTCATCTATGATGAGAAAAATAAGAGCTACTACCCAGACATCACTGGATCGTTTTTTCAGGAGGGTAGATGGAATTGAATCCAGCAAGGAACCAGAAGCTCTGCCATCAGCGTCAGGCGTGAGTGACATTGCAGCTCGCCCTCCGTCTCCTACAGCTGACGATCCTTCAGCTCTGCCCTCTCCCACCTCCTCTCCCTCCTCCAGTCAGTAACTCTTCTTGCCTGTTCACTCGATGCCAGCCCCTGTATGCCAGCTGTTGTACAGGACTACTGTACTTTTCAAGGGACTGCACTGTAAGATTAAAAATGTGGTTTTTTTTTTTTGGTTTTTTTTTGCGGTACGCGGGCCTCTCACTGTTGTGGCCTCTCCCGTTGCGGAGCACGGGCTCCAGACGCGCAGGCTCAGTGGCCATGGCTCACGGGCCCAGCCGCTCCGCGGCATGTGGGATCTTCCCGGACCGGGGCACGAACCTGCGTCCCCTGCATCGGTGGGCGGACTCTCAACCACTGTGCCCCCGGGAAGCCCTAAAAATGTTTTCTTTATTTTTTGTGTTTGTTTTTTTTTTAACTTTTTATTTTTTTGAATTTATTTATTTATTTGGTTGCACCGGGTCTTAGTTGTGGCAGGCAGGCTCCTTAGTTGCGGCTCACCACCTTCTTAGTTGTGGCATGTGAACTCGTAGTTGCGGCATGCATGTGGGATCTAGTTCCCTGACCAGGGATCGAGCGTGGAGTTTTATCCACTGCGCCACCAGGGAAGTCCCTTGTGTTTGTTTTTTATGTATTAGTTGTGTGAAAAGTGTTATAAACCTATTACAGGACAGTGCTATATAGCCGATTGTGTTAGTTGGGTACCTAGGCTAACTTTGTCGGACTTAACGAACAAATTGGACTTACGAACGCGCCCTTGGAATGGAACTCGTTCGTTATGTAGGGGACTTACTGTATTTACCATATTTCCAATTTTTGCAAAGAGGTCCCCTGCTGGACCACACAGCCAGGCCTTGCAATGGGCCTTGGGCAGCTTGAATACCGGTGCACAGAGGCTGACCTTGGGGGGCAGCCTGGAGCCTGTTCCCTCAGGGCTGTGAGGGCACTCTGCAGGCCCTGGGGCAGTGCTAGATGCATGGTGGGTGCTGCAGGCCGCAGGGGGAGTGGGGTGCAACAGACAGCGCAGGGGTAGGCAGCATGGGCATGTCTGCTGGGACCCAGCAAGCTCTGGAGGGACGGAGGGAGGGAGGGAGTTGGGAGGAACTGTGACGCTTCAGGCTGGTAGGTCACCGCCTTGCACATCTGGGAAGGTCACGGGTAGATTTTGCTTGGAGCTGCATTGGGGCTTCTTGGGGTTTTTTTGGGAAACATCCTCACTCCCCGTTGTCAGGGGTCTCAGGGAAAGCGTGGAGGACAGCGATAGGGCCTCCCCGGCAGCCGGGCCTCCCCTTCTGGGGTCTCGAGGGTCCCCTGCCTGATCCTTGTAAGCCTGGCTGAGGTCCCAGAGTGAGAGGAGCCTTAGCGGGGAGCCCAGGCCAGCTGCCGCCAACTTGCTGGCTCTGCACAGAGCAGCCGGGGAGACCTGCTTCAGCTTCTAGAAAGAGCTGAGGGTCAAGGGTGTGAGATACTGCACGCGCTTAGCCAGGGTGGCCGTGGAGCATTTGCTGTGGCTTCACAAAGGCGTGGACAGTTATTTTGGAGGCTTACGGCCAGAGGAAAAGGGATGCCCCCCTCCCCCAATTAAAAAAGACAAACCTTGATCCTTTAGTTCCTTTCAGTCTGGTGGGACCTTAAATACTGCTGCTCGCAGGACCCTCCTCTGTTAAAAACGCACAGGCTAGGACTTCCCTGGTGGCGCAGGGGTTAAGAATCCGCCTGCCAATGCAGGGGACACGGGTTCGAGCCCTGGTCCGGGAAGATCCCACATGCCGCGGAGCGACTAAGCCCGTGCGCCACAACTACTGAGGCCGTGAGCCACAACTACTGAGCCCATGTGCCACAACTACTGAACCCCGTGCACCTGGAGCCCGTGCTCTGCAACAAGAGAAGCCACCGCAATGAGAAGCCCGTGCACCGCAACGAAGAGCATCCCCCGCTTGCTGCAACTAGAGAAAAGCCCACGTGCAGCAACAAGGACCCAACGCAGCCAAAAAAACCCAAAAGCCCAAACCAATAAAATAACTTCTCCAACCCTTTCATAAGAAAGGGATAAAAAGACCCAACCGTTTATGGAATAAAAAAGGTCCAACTTTCATCTATTAAAAAAAAAAAATACAGGACCCTCCTGGAAGGAGCAGGGACACAGGTGCAGCCCCGGAAAGTGCCCCCCAGGGACACTCCTGGCTTCTCTAGAATCCGGCAGTTCAGCCCCAACCCAGCCCCACAGGCAAACCAGTGGCAGCATGGGCGCCCTGGGACCCAGGGGGCAAGCGTTCTGCTGCTCGGCCACTGTCTCCAGGTCTCCTGGCCTCCTCTCGAGAACACAGTAGGCAGTGGCCAAGCCATGCAGCCGGGCCACTTGGAAAAGCCAGGGCTGGAACAGGCCAATGGTGGCTGGGTGCCCTGGGATGGGCGGGGACCCCAGCACTCTCTGGAGGCAGGACCAGAGCGCTGTCCCACAGGGCGGAACTTCATCCCTGCCTGACGGGGAGGGGACAGCTCTTTGTCAGACTGTCCCCCTCCAGCCTGCCCTCTGCCAGAAGGGGGGCCATTTTAAAGAGCCAGAGGCAGGTCCTCTCCCCTCACCGCCCACTGCCAGCTAGCTTGGCTCCTGTGGGGACAGGAGCTCCTGGTTAGCAAGCGCTCCGTGCCACTTCTCTCTCCAAGATTCGCCTCACACGCTGGCTGTCCTCAAGGCTCCGATAAGGTCTGCAGTCGTGCCGTGGCGCACACTTTGGGCACCATGGACTGAACGGCTGGACAGCTGCCCGTGTGAGCTGCAGGTGTCCTGGACACTCAGCAGGTTCTTAATGCAGAAATAGGAGCTGGAATAGGAGGAAGGTGTCTGGATGGGTTGTACACTCTGGTGGAGAGAAATCAGCTTAGCAGGAGCCTCTCACCTCTGAGCTCGGGGCTTCCTTGCTGAGGAGAGGTTTCTCTCTCCCGACCCTGCTCCCTGGACGGTGGGGATTCTGTAATTACGTGTCTCATCTTGGGTCCCTGTTCACGCTGGCTGCCAGTCTGCCCTTGCCGCCGGGCAGCCTCCTTTGCGCTTTCGAGTTGCACTGTCATTTCTGTCCCTTGCTGAGTCCCTCCTGATCCTTTCTGGGCGTGGAGGGAAGGGTGCACTATGACCTACTGGATCATTCTCTGCTGAACTGAAGTAGCATTGGGGGGGGGGGGCATGGGCCCAAGCTGCCAGAAAAGGTCAAACCTCCCAGGGGGCCCCCCTAACCCGAGATGGGCCCTCAGATCCCTGGGCGGGCGCCCTGAGTAATGGTCTTCTGACCACACCTTGAAAGAACATTAAAAGCGTGAAACCTCCATTTCTGCCGGAAATGCAGAGCAATGCAAGATGAGTGAGCTGGCCGTCCCATGGCTTAGAAAAGAAGGAGCCAGAACCAGTGTTTCTGTGATAGCCATGCATGTGGTAGCTCCCAGGACCGTGGCCATCCATGCCCACCTGGGGGCAGGTAGGGGGAGAGGGAGCCGGTAGGAACAACAGCAGACATGTCTATGCATTCTGTGTGTTGGGCGCCATTCTCGGCTTCTTAGTGTATTAACTGCTGGGCCCTCACAGAAGCCATTGGTAAAAGGTGGGCACGGATGCAAACCCACATGGGTGTGCATCATCGTGTTACTGAACCCAGAGAAGCAGCAGAGGAAGTCCTTGAACACCAGAACAGGTGGAGAGAGCCTGGGTGGCTTCAGGGAGGAGGTGATCCTTGAGAGGTGGTACAGGTAGGAGAGACAGTATTGGGAGTAAGTGACTAGCACGAGAAAAGGCCCTGTGTATGGACCTGCAATGTCGAAAGGAGGCCAGAAACTGGGGCTTCCTGGGAGCTGTTATCACTGCCCAAAGGCGAGACAGTCCTGTCTTTCGAATCTTTGTGTCCTTGCGGCCGGGACAGACAGATGCTTCCTGAGCCAGTGTTTGAGCTCCGCATTCCCCAGTTGCCCCTGCTTGGCCTGGCTTCGAGTCCCCTCCACTGGGTGAGGCAACCTGAAACCGTAAGCCTTTGGGGACATAACCAGAGTCGTTTTAAATTTTACTGACAAGTTTTTCTGTTACCACGTTCACTAAAAAAAATAAGTTTTACTCCGGAGAGCACTTGTGGTACCTAAATGTAAATCTGTGCTGGGTCCCCTGACTGCGCGTCGCAGCCCGTCTGTACTGTCCTTGTCTAATCTTAGCATCCTGGAGCCTTGCTGAAGGTGGTCATGGATGCAGGGAGGCTAGAGATTAGGAGGGAATGGGGACACAGACTGTCAAAGACAGTTTATTTCCCAGGTACATCCCCCCAAATCATTTGAGATGGTTTACAAATTCTACATAGATAATCACATAAAATGGGATACTAATAAACCCACAAAATCCAGCTCACAACGAAAGGGTCGACCTGGTGAAGCGGGAAGAGCCCAGGCCCTGGAGAAGGCTGGCTGGGACGGCCATCTGTGGGGGTCAGAGGAGGGTGCCGGGGAGCCGCCTCCCTGCCCTCACGGGGAGCTGGCCAGCCCCTGCACACTGGCAGGGGTGCCGGTTGGCACAGTGTGGCCACTGCCACGAGGGTCTCCTGGAAGGGCTGCCATGGGCTGGAGCTGCCTTGGGCCACAGAGTGCGCCCAGCACAGGAGTGGGTACAGTGGGCCTGTGTGATTCGGGGGGCCTACTTGGGAGTTCCAGGGTCTGGTTCATTCAGCCCGGAGTTTCTGAGCGTCCAGTCTGGGGCTAACCTGTGTGCGGGAAGGCCCGCAGCAGATCTGCAGGGACTGGGCAAGAGGCCCCTGAGGCTGGGGGCTGGGGACATGGTGGCGGGGCTGGGGGTGGGCGGGACCTAGGCCCCGGGGCAGCCCCCTTTGGACCTCTCTCCGCAGCTCCCCGGGAAGCCTCCTCCTTTCCCTGGGACTCCGGAGGCTTTGGCAGCGGCCCAGCGGGATGTCCGTTCAGGGGCGGGACCCCCTCAGCCCCGCCCCATTCAGCCTCCTCCCTCTGCAGATGGGTGGCCACACTTGAGGTCTAAGCCCGGCGCCCCATCTCCGCGCGTGTTCTGGGCCCTGCGTGAGAGCACACGTGTGCACATGGGCCCCCAGAGGGGCCCAAGGTGCGCCCTTGCCCGACATGGAGCAAAAATAGGCCACTCTGGATTCCTGCCTGAGAGACGCTGACCCCAGGAGCAAGCCTGGCTGCCCTGCGGAGGCTGGGACGTAAACCCAGGCACACGGTGTGGGTTTGCAGACGGCCAGCACCGGGAGGGCAGTCTGATCCCCCTCCCCCGGCCCAGCATCTGGCTCTAAGTTGACAGAGAGCCTCAGAACAGTTTGTGGAGCAAATGGATGGACCGCCTTGGAGGGGCTGGAGAGAGGGGCCCCCAGGGCACCGTCCTGCTCCGCCGGAGGCACTGAGATCTGAGAGGGAAGCCCGAGACACCCTCCCAGAACTCCAGCCCAGCGTACTGGGCGTAGGGGCCTCTGAGGCTCAGAGCAGGCCTGGCGCTTCCGGGGATGCTGGGGAGAGGCCACCCGCTGGCTCCCGACTCCTGCTCGCTTGCGGCCCTCCTTGGGTCGGGCCCAGGAGCCCTGCGCGCGCATGTAGGCACATGTGGGCCGCCGCGGGCCAGGCGTGTCCCAATCAGCCCACTCTCTTGGGAGTTCTTATTGAAAGCCAAACAAACCAAAAACGCCCTGGTCTTGCCTGAGTTCCTCCCTGTTGCCAAGTGGGTCTCATCTCAGCTTCCGGGGGCCTCTGGTTCTGGAGAACCCCTACCCCTGCCGGCTTGGGTGCAGCCGCCTTGGGCATGACACTGGCCTCCATGCTGGCCTCCCCTGGGGTCCAGACTCCCCTGTTTAGCAGCTGGGTCTGGGTGGGGGTGGCCCCAGCAAAGCTCCCTGCCTGGCTGGGGAGGAAGCGCAAAGTTCCCTGTGGGTAGGGAAGGAAGGGCCTTTCAAGGTGAGGATGCAACACTTCCTAACCTGCGCTCAAAGCCTCAGGGAAACCAGGGGGACAGACGTCTCTGCTGTCTCGCTGTCTCTCCGTCTCTCCGGGTGTGGGCAGGGGTGTCCATGGGGAAGCAGGACGGAGGGAAGGAGCGGCGCTGGCGGTCTGCCCCGACAGCATCCGCCCAGCACAAGGCTAGTGTCGTCAGGCTCCCGGAGAGAAGGGGGGCTTCCCAGGCCCCCAGACCACAGGAGGCCCCTGAGCCTGACACCTTGGAGAGCTGGAGCGAGAGGAGAGGAGATGAGACCCTCGCTGGATGAGGGATGCAGCGGTCCCACATCCCATTAGGACTCCTTGTGGCGGGCCGGCGGCCCACTGGAAGCCTCCAGGCTCCCTCTTGCTTTGTGGCTGCTGGGCGTGGAGATCCTATCCGCCCTGCTCCTTTTGGTTCAATGACTAATTCCCTGGCACTCGCCTCAGATCTGTAAAGAATGTGGACAAGTTAAAATCTGAACATGGTTGTCGTCGTGGGGCTGCCTCCGCCTTCACCTGAACACGGTTGTCGTCGTGGGGCTGCCTCCCCCTTCCCCTGAAC
>NW_021703774.1:178703323-178800067 GCF_005190385.1 Monodon monoceros | reverse complement strand
CCTGAACACGGTTGTCGTCGTGGGGCTGCCTCCCCCTTCCCCTGAACACGGTTGTCGTCGTGGGGCTGCCTCCTCCTTCCCCTGAACTGGGAGGCAGGGGCAGTTTGCTCTGCTGGCCTGGGCCATCCTCCTGTTGGGGATGGAGCCTGGGGGACAGACATGAAACCCCAGGCTGGGCTGTCCTTGCTAGGGATGTGGAAGGCTCCCTGCAGCCCTTGGTGGAGCGAAAGGGAAGACCCTCCAGAGGGGTCATGCTCATCACCTAGAAGAGAAAGGAGATCTCTGGGGGTTGGGTTGGCAGGCTGGGACCCCTCCCCCCAGGACCCACCAGGTTCTCAGCCTCCTGCAAGTGGGAGAAGCAGGCTCACATCCCGTCCTCATTCCTGGGCATTTGTATGGTGGGGTGGGGGGCATCCTGCTGCCCCATGCATCTACCTATCCATCCATCCATCCCTCCCTCCATCCAGCCATTCATCCCTCCCCCCTCCCTCCCTCCCCTCCCTCCCTCTCTCCCCCCTCCCTCCCTCCCTCCCTCCATCCATTCATCCACCCATCCATCCATCATCCATCTGTCTATCCATCCATTCATCCATCCCTCCATCCCCCCCTCCATCCCTCCATCCCTGTGCCCACTTGCTCTCTCATTCAGCAACCCTCCTGAGTAACCACTCTGTAATGAGAAATGCACTACAACCCCAAAGGACGTGCTAATAATTAATAATAATAAAAGCAATAGCAATAATTACAGTTGCGAGTCCCTCACTGGCCACTGAGGGAGGACCCTGTCCAGTGCCGGCCGTCCAGTAGAAATGGGATGCAAGCCACACATGTAACGTTGCATTTTCTTGTAGCCACATTAAAAATGGTGAAAAGAAACAGTGAAAATAATTCAAGAATTTATTTTGCTTTTCCCAAACTATGCTCATTTCAGCAAGTGATCAATATGAAATTGTGAATGAGATATTTTATTCTATTCTTTCCATTAGCACTAAGTCCTTGGAGTCTGTGCCCTTATGTCCACAGCACAGCTCAGTTCACACTGGCCACGTTTTCTGTGCCCGTGCAGGGGTACGTTGATGACCCGTGGGACAAGGTCTGTCCTTGTCGGGTCTGAAGTCCAGTGGGGAGGACGCAGAGCAGTGCCGTCCTGGAGCAAGGGGGTGTGAAAGCACGTGGGGCCCCCACCCGGGCCCTCTGGAGGCGTTGGCTGTCACTCCCGTCACACCCACAATGGCCCGGGCCAGGAGAGGTGAGGCTTGACCGGGTCCCTCAGTTGTTTTTATTGAGTTATAATTGGCATACCACACAATTCACCGGCTTAAAGTATACAATTCAGTATTTTAAAAATATATTCACAAAACAGACTCACAGACTTAGAGAACAGACTTAGAGTTGCCAAGGTGGGGAGCACAGGGTAGGGAAGGATTGGGAGTTTGGGATTAGCAGATGCAAACTATTATTTACAGGGTGGACAAAAAACAAAGTCCTACTGTAGAGCACAGGGAACTATATTCAATATCCTGTGATAAACCATCATGGAAAAGAACGTGAAAAAGACTGTGCGTGTGTGTGTATAACTGAATCGCTTTGCTGTACAGCAGACGCTAGCACAGCATTAAATCAACTCTACTCCAGTTAAAAAAATTCACAGGTATATGGACCCATCACCACAGTCCATTTGAGAGCGTTTTCATGGCCTCAGAAGGGAACCCTGCACCTTAGCTGTCACCCCGAAGCCCCACCCCAGCCCTGGCCGCCCCCATCTGCGTCTGTCCCTGTGGGTTTACCATCCCTGGACTTTCATGTAAACGGGAACCGTACGGCGTGTGAGTTTTCGTGTGGGCGCCTTCGTGTGGCGTGTTTTTGCATTTCCTCCGGGCTGTAGCATCAGTAGTTTGTCTCTTCCTGATGGTGCAGGAATAATATTCCGTGGCACGGACTCGGCAGTCTGTTTATCCACCTGCAAGGCAGGCGAGGCAGTGGGCACTGAGCCTCCTTCGTCTTCCAGGTGAAGGCTCAGGAAGTTAGGAAGGCCTTTGAGGGGACCGCCGACCAGGGAAGGTGGCCTTAGTGGGGCGGGGAAGTGGGGTCTGCCCGGCAGAGGGCCCCCATCCCACTGGTGTTGGGGCCCTAGGTTTACAAGGTGGGGGGAATGGCCCTGGAGGTTCAAATAGAAAAACCTGAGAGCCACCCAAGAGACCTGTCAGATGGCAGTTTCGGCCAGGGCCTTGTGCCAACACCCTGACGGCATTGCCCAGTCTGGCTGTCCCCAATGGGGAGGGCACGGGGTCGGGCCCGACGGCTGATCCGCACTGGGTGGCAGCTGGCTGTCAGGGCTGGAGCATCTGAGGGAGGCACGGTGGGGGCAGGAGGAACGGGGCTGGGGGGGGGCGGGAAGTGGCTTTGGTAAGACTCAGCCGCCTGTCATCCATCACCCGTCACCTCCCTCCCCCTCGGTCGTCACCTGTGCTGAGCTTCCTCCAGGCTGGGCAGACCTCAGGAGAGGGTTTCCCTCCCCAGGTCGGGAGGGGGCCCGGGGGGCTCTGTGATGTGGACACGGGTGTGCGTCCGGGGTGCCGAGTTGCAGGGGCCTCTGGGTTATGGAGCCCAACCCTCCTGACGTGCAAGAGGGAGCTGAGCACTGGGGTTGCCCCACGGCCGGGGTTCTCCCCACCATCCAAGGAACTTGAGGGGACAGAGTGCTTGACTCTCAGAAGTGGGTGCAGAGCAAAGGGGCCCCTCGCCCGCTGTCCGGTCTGCCTCTCCCCTCCACCCCTCTAGGGGGACTCCAGGCCCTCTGCCCGCCAGATGCAAGTCCCCCCAGTTCACGGACCCCCGGCGTTGCCATCCCCACACCAAGCCTCAGTCTCTGCATCTGCACATCGGGGGCAGTAGCGCCCGCCCTCCCTCCGAGCCTGGCTGGCAAAGAGAGGAGCTGTTTCAACATTTGCGGTTAGAGCAGGTCCGACCCGTGTCAGCTACTGTGTCACCCTCCTGTTGGAAGCCTCCTGATTGCGAAGGTGGGTCTTCCCTGCCAGCCCTCCAGGGGAGATCTGCTCTGCCCTGGATTCAAGACGCTGAAGCGTGGGCCGGTGCCCCCCCCCTCCCTTCCTCGCTGGGGCCTCCCTTAAGCTCCTGACAGGGGCTGCTGGTCCGGACCCCACAGAGGGTGACCCAGGGGACACGCCCACACCATGAGGCTAAGAGCTCCTGTTCCTTCTGTGTGTGGCCCCGGAGGGGGCTAGGCTGCCAGTGCCCTGGGGTGGGCAGAGGGCATGGACCAGGCAGAGCTGCTAGCAGGGGGAGCTGGGGGTCGTTCAGGTGCGGGTGGGTGAAGGTAGCCTGTTGTCGTACAGGGGCCCTTCGCAAGTGGCCTCAGCCACCGTCCTTCAGCCCCCAGCTCTGCCCCACCACCTACAGGGCTGGACCGAGGGGCCACATCTGGCCTCCCAAAGCCTCTTGGGCAGACAGCCCCTGCACCGGAGCCTGGGGTGTGCCCACCCTGCGCTCTGGGGCCGCCCTCTGCCCTGCTCCCGGGGGTGGGGTCTCCCCAGCTTGAGCTGTAACGGTGACAGCAGGAGGCGTGGCTCCCTGGGCCGGGTGCTGCCCCTGGGGAGTGCAGCCGGGCACCCAGGGTGTCAGTCGGGGCTGGGAGCCGCCCCACCCCCACCCCGCAGGCCGGTCCCCTCCAGGTGTGCTCGGCGGAGCCCCAGGAGCCCAGGCACTGGGAGGCTGATGGAGAGGGGAGGGCGAGGTGAATATGTCAGTTTATCCCAACACAAGTAGTGACCTGTCAAGTGGCCCCCCCCATCCCCCGAGGAAATATTTGGGATGACTGAGCTGCTGGCCCTTTAAGGCTCCTGTAACAGGATACCTCCCGGACGGGATGGCTTCCACTCTCCAGCCTGACTGTGTGTCTCCCCCTTCCCTCCTCCCCTTCCTGCCAGTCCCAGTTCCATTTGCTGAGCAGCACCATGGACCAGATGAGCAGCCGCGCGGCCCCGGGCAGCCCCTACGCCCCGGAGCACGCCGCTAGCGCTAACATGCCCACCCACTCGCCCTACGCGCAGCCCAGCTCCACCTTCGACACCATGTCGCCCGCGCCTGTCATCCCCTCCAACACCGACTACCCCGGCCCGCACCACTTCGAGGTGACCTTCCAGCAGTCGAGCACAGCCAAGTCGGCCACCTGGACGGTGAGTGGCGCCCCGGCTCCGGCGGTCACCTGTGGGGCGCACGGTGGGGAGGGCTGCCCGCGACCTTGGCACCCAGGGATGGCACCGTGCACATCTGTGTCCGCTCAGGGCTCCCACCCGGCCGGGAGGCGGGTCTCGGGGCCGGACAGTCTGGGCGTGCCCGCCCCTCGGACGGCCGCATGGCCAGAGTGGGCCAGCCTCCCACAGGGCCCCAGAGGAGATGGACATGCCCCTCCCCCTGGCGAAGACAGAGGCAGACCCTTCTCACGAGGACTGTCTGGCCAGCATCCCTGAGCTCAGTGGGGGCTCTGGCTTGAATCCTGTCCTGGGTGGGCAGCAGGCTCACAGCTCTGACACCTGGAGCTGTCTGAGGCTGGCACCGGGGCCCACGGAGGCCACCTCCTCCAGGCAGTGCAGGGCTGGCCAGAAGTGTCTGTTGTAGGCGGGTTTCGGCTTTGCCCACTCCCTCTCTGGGCTGTCATCTCCAAGCATGGGTGTCAGGGATGGAGCCACAGTGCCGCGGACCCCAGGTCCTGCCACCGTGCCCTTGGGAACAATCTGACCCCCCGTCGAGATGGTCGAGATTTTGCCAAGCTTGATAACATCCCACACACCCACGGCTGCTCCCTGAGAGCTGTGATTTGCTGTTGCCCTAAGCTCTCTGAGGTTGTGTAAACCCTTGAAACTGCCTGCAACCACGAGGTAGAATCTACTATTGTCCCATGTTAGAGTCCAGGACGCCGAGGCACAGGGAGGGGCAGTGGCCTGCTCAGGGTTATGCGGGTGGTAAGTGGGGGCACTGGCATGGGAACCTGGTGGCTGGCTCCTGCGGCTGTGCTCCCAACCACTGAAATGCACTGTCCGTACTGCGGCTGGGAGAGGAAGGTGCTGCATGATGTCCCCGCTAGGGCAGAGTAAAGGGTTAGGGACACCAAGACCCCTGGATACACGTCCGGCTTGCCTCGGAGCCTAGGGCATTGGGCAGGAAAGGGTGCGCCAAGGACCCTCCAGGTCTGCTGCCCGCCCCCAGGAGGGGAGAGTGAGCCTGGCTCTGGTGGTCCTGGCCATGGGGCCACATCACCTCCTCTGGGAACAGCAGCTCCGTGCTCACTCCGGGCCCCTGGGAAAGGACCCTGGAGCAAAGGAGTCCATGCAGGGTGGATGCACTCCCTCCTGCCCCCGAGGGAGTGCTGAACTGGTGACACCGAGGTCCTGCCGCTTTGAGAACCGGTTCCCACTGTCCCCACTGCCCTGCTGGCCAGGCTGTGGCTCTCCCGCACTCCTGGGGTGGCCAGAGGTGGGGCGGAGAGGCAGGCAGCCTGGATGGCCCCCTGCAGCTATCTCTGGTTCTTGCTTGAGCCGTGGGCTCCTGCAGCTGCTGACCCATTGCTGAGTCAAGGCTCAGACTGACTCCAGGGCTTCCAGTGGCCAAGAGGGGCATCTGCTCCTGTCAGTGCCCAGATGTCCTCATCTGGGAATTTTCACTCCATCGCTCCATTGGTGGAGGTGATAAGGCTTAACCGGGATGGGCTTAGCACAGTAGGTGCCGGCATCTTCATTATTTCCTTGGATGATGGGGGTGGGGGTGGGCTGCCACGGAGCCTGGTCCTCCTGGACAAGGTTGTTTAGCCAAAGCTGCACCTGCAGGGGCTTCTTTATTGCCTGTGGGGTCCTGCTCCCCACACCCCTGCTTTGAGGTCTGGCCCTCGAGGCATCCCTACACTTGCACGTCTCTAGTGACAGGAGGCTCACTACTGCCCCTATTCCACATTCTGACTTTTGCTCCCTAAGCCCTTTCTCTCCCTTCTAAGGGGGAGGGTCCCGGTCCCTCCTTCAATGACGTTCTGTCATCAGGGCCTGAGTTGCTGGCCCCGTAGGAGTCCTGGTAGGCAGCTTGGGCGGGGGTGGGGGGGGTCGTGGCTCCCTTCCTGTCCATTGTTTGAGGATGCTGATGGGGTCTGTAGCATCTGGGGGGCTTTGAACACCTGGGATGGTCTGAGCTGGTCCTCAGGGAGGGACGGGAGCTGCCCCCTCCTGGTTGCCTCCACCACCCCCTGCCAGGTGTGTGGCCTCAGGGCTGGAGGGGCTCATGGCTTGGTCACAGTTGTGCTGGCCCTAAGTGGCCCCGTGGGGTGGCCTGTTGTCCAGGACGGAGGCAGCCCAGTGGCCGCACCAGAGGGCAGGGGAAGGCTCATTTGTCTGAGCAGCTGTGTCTCCAAGCCCCAGCCCTGCTTCCCCCGGTGCCCGAGCAGTGGACACCTCCCTCCCAGCCTGGGCACCTCCACCTGCACCCCCGCTGAGGGCTCGCGGAGCGGAGCTGAGGAGGAGGGTGCAGCTGCCTGTGCCCAGACGCCCTCCCCAGCCCTTCTCCATGCGGGGGTGGAGGTGGGACAAACATCCATAATGAGATTCGTGGCACCTGGGCTCTGGGAGCAGACCCCACCCCTGCAGGCTCCCTGCCTTGCCCGGGGCGGGGTGGGGGACAGGCGGCCGGCTCACGGGGACCCCTGGGCATCCCGCCTGCTTGCAGCTCTGGGGGCCTGGCTGTGCGGGCGCTGCCCAGACTTGCCGCCCGGGCTTGCCCTCCGGGCCTCCGCGCCGTGCCGTGCGCGGCCCCACTACGCCAGCCGGCTGGTAACTGATAGATAATTTGTATTTTTCTCAAGTGCAGTTCCAAACTGACTGCTGCCTTCTCTCCTCTTCCTGCTCAGGAAAAACACCCTCAGCAGCCCCCAAGCGGCCGCAGCTGTTAATGGGGTCTTTGGCTTCTGCTCGGCCAAGGCCTCCTGGGAGCCCCCCCAGCGCCGGGCGCTTCATCTGCTTTGACCTGTGTCCCCTGACTTCAGCTCTCACGCCTGCATGCTTTGCGGGCAGAGGGGCCTGGAGCCCTCAGCTCACAGGCGTGTGTGCACGTATGCGTGCACACAACACTCGTACATGCATGCACAAGCACGAACACATGTGCAGACATGCACACACGCAGACACTGTACACGTGTACTTGCGCACACAGGCCCGCAGGCCCCTCCTGGTCGCTGCCCAGGGTTCTGACAGCCCCTCCCCTCCCACAGGAGTCAGGAGGAGGCGGGTAGCAGGTAACTGAGCTGCCAGAGGCAGACCTGTAGCCAGGAGCGGGGGCGGGATGAGATGGCACTATGGCCGGCGGGGTCGCGGTGTCACAGGGGGTTCTGTAACGCTCCGCCAGCGTTCGCTGTTTCCGAGCGTGCTGGCTGAGGCTTGTTCTTTCGGGGCCGTCTGGGCTTTGGAGAGAGACAGACGCCGTGAGAGATCACAGCTGTGAGCAAGGGCCCGGCACCCCTGGGCACTGATGTTCTTTGGGCCGGTGGACGGGTGGAGCCCGGACAGGGATGGCAGTGCTGGGTGCCTGGGTCCCTGTTCCACACCCTCCCCGGGACATGGCGGGGTTGGCCTCTGGGCCCTGATGGCCACTCCCATCCCCGGGACCCCCGTGGGTTGGCAGTGTGGGGCCTGCTCCCAGCCTGAGCCTCTCCAGGGAAGGGGCTGTCCTTGATGTTCTGGAGGTTTGGGGAGGGGCTCCAGGGTCAGCAGGCAGGCGCGGTGTGGTTGGAGCCCTGGCCCAGCTGGGCATCTGTGGGCGCCTCGGGCAGACTGGGTGGCACTGCTGATGGCCCTCAGGGCAGGCTGCCGTGAGGCGAGATGGCGCGGGTACGCACAGGTGCGCACGGGTGCGAGGGCACACAGCTTGTCCCTGGGGGCCTCCAGCCAGCCCCCAAGCCTGAACACAGCCCCCTGAGTGACCTCCAGCTGCCCCCACATCCGACGGGGTGTGTGTCCATCCGTCTGCCCTGGGGGCGAGCTGGCCCATGTGATGTGAATGCCCTCCTGTCCCACCCCTGCCCCAGAAACACGTGGGAGGGGGCCCGGGAAATGCAAAGGCTCTACGAGGGCTTCCTGGGTAGAATGTGGCTGAGTCAATGCTAATGGATTCGGGAGAAAACTTTCCAGCCCCTCGGAGGTTTGCAAGTAGGAGAATAATAGTGGAGGTGTCCCAACATGATCGTGGTATCAATTGCGTTATCCTAAAAGTTTATGGAATGCATAAGTGGAATTAATACCTTTTACTGGCACCAGAAGCAATTATATGTATTTGAAGCCGAGGGAAGAGTCCTAACAGTGTTCATCGTAGAGGTGAACCTCCGAGTATTCAGGGGAAACTGGGGAGAATCTTCAGCAAACCCTTGCCCTGTGCAGAGCTCCGCGGGGGGTGCGCTCCCTGCGGCTGGTCCTGGGGGGTCAATGCCCCGGCTCGCGGCCCGAGGTGGGGGTTCCCTCAAGCAGCGGGGGAGCCCTGCACCTGGAGGTCACAGGACTCAGCCTGGGGGGCCCTGAAAGGGGGCCCGAGTCCCTGCCGCCAAGGGGTCCCAGGGCAGCCCCCCCCCTCCCAGCTCTGAGGTTCTTGCAGGGGAGGCGAGGGGAGGCCCCAGGGACAGGGCTCCATCTCCCAGGTGCGGGGCTGTGGGCAGGGCATGATGCAATAGACGTTTTACCAAGAGTCCTCTCTTGTCTGGGGCTTGTTTCCAAATTGGACACAGCTCTGTGGATTCTAGGGTGTCTGGCTGGTGAGCAGACAGAGCCCTTGCAGGGCCCCTGCGTGGGTAGCCCCGCCCGAGCACCCAGGTACATGTTGTAGGCTCTTGTGTCCTCCTCAATTTACGGATAAGGAAACTGAGGCTCGGGAGGGCAGGTCCCTGCTCAAGGTCGCCCGTCAGCAAAGGGTGGAGCGGGGGTCTGAGCCCCGGCAGCCTGACCCCTGGCTTTCATCACGCAGCTTGTTGGGGGCACAGCCTGTGCCCCTCTGTGGAGCGCGTCAAAGGAGCAGCCTCCTCTCGGCTCCGAGGGGTGGGTCCAGGGACCCCCCCCAGGACCCAGTGGACCAGTGGTGAGGGGGGCTGACCCCTAAGAGGTCCAGGGCTGCCCTGGTGGGGATCAGCTGGGCCCAGTAAGCCTGCAACTACTGTTTGTCAGTGAGTGAGTGACAGCTGCCACTGGGCGGGGAGAGTCTGCCCAGTTCGCCTTCGCAGCCTGATTTTTACTGACTGATGAAAATTCCTTTATACGTATTCCTCTATTATAAAGAACACTTTATAATTACAATGCTCCAGGGCTGACCAGGCTCAGAGGTAAACGTAGCTACAGGCCGGGAGGGACTGGGACCCCCCCCCTTCCTCTTCTCGCACCTGAACCTGGCCCCCTGTTCCCGCCCCACCCTCCGGTGCCCTTAGCCCCCTCTCTAGCTGGGAAAATGAGGCCCGAAGGGGAGCTCTCGCCCCAGCTTCTCCTAGAGCCACTGCTGCAGCCAGGGGGTCCTGAGTGCCCTGGACCTTGGCCCTGGGGGAGCGAGTTGGAGCTTGGCTTCCGAGCTGGGTGGGTCCCTGTGGTTAGTTGTCAGGGAAATCTGCTTTGGGGTTTTCTCAGATCCCAACCTTGGAAGCCAAGCTCAAGTTCATGGATCCCAGGCCCTGAAATCCCACCGGCTACGATCGGGGCTGTGAGTGTGCTGCAGCTCACTCTAGGGCAGGAAGGTCCCCGTGAAAGGTGCCCAAGGTTCGGTGAAGTGGGCAGTCAGAGGCTGTTGGGGGAAACACGCAGTGGCCTGGAGGCAGGCTCCCCCAGGATCGCAGACCTGCCCAAGGCGAGGCGCCCCCTTCCTCCGTGGGTCCCCGTGTCGTGAGGGGGCAGCCAGTGCCTCCAGGGCCTCAGAGAGGATGCACCAAGGTGGTGCTGATGTGATGGGAGCCGCCATGTGCTGTGGGGTCAGATGTGTAGAAGCAGCACTCCCTGCCCCAGACACTTTGCTGGATATTTACGGGTTCCAGGGAAAACCTCGATGGCAGCCGACTGTACTAAAAGCTGAAAAGTGACCACCCCTCGTGTCCAGGGCGTGCAGGTCCCCGGGGGCTCCTCTCCTGCCGGCCGGGAGTGGAGTTGATTTAGTGAAGAGATGCACTCACTGCTTCCTGGCTGGAGGGCGTGGCTTTGCCTGTGGTCCTGAACTGGGGACTTACCTGCAGCTGCCATGGCAGGAAGGTCAGAGACAGGAGGGCCCATCCTCAGGGCTCCCGTCGGGGCTGACACGATGGCCCTCCGGAGAGGCCACCTTGAGTATCTGCTACAGCTGCGGCCACAGCCTGGCCTCCCCTCCCGCCATCCCCCCTGCCTCCTGCCGCTGGTCCAGCCCCAGGCCATCTGGAAGCTGCAGGGCGCTGGGGGAAGGAATTGCCCACACTGGACAGTGGTCATGTCCAGCATGGTGGGCCCACAGGCAGAGGCTCCTGGACTGTCCTGTGAGCGGAAGGTGCCCACTGAGCCTTGCAGTCACCGTGCTCACAAGGCCAGGTCGGCTCAAAAGGCTGCAAGTGGGATGGGGTGAGCGTAGTGGGGACCTCCTTCCCCTGGCCGTCAAGGGGGCCCTCCCGGGGCTGGGCAGAGCTGGGCTGGCGGGCAGCCTCCCCACGCTGCCCCGTGCCGGGCAGTTCTGAGGCCCGGCCCACAGCCCTGCTGGCTGGGTTCTTGCCAGAGTGCTCTCTCTGTGAGGCCAGCTGGGGGATGCCCCTGCGGCGGGGACGCCGGGCGGAGGGGCCACGTTTGGACCTGGCTGAGGCTGCTCGGGCTATCGATGCTCTTCGTGCCCCAGGAGCGGGAGGGGTGGCCGCTGGCGGGAGTTCTGGGGCTCCCTGCAAGCCCGGCCTGTCCCGAGGGCTCAGAACATGTACTGCTCACCCCCTCCTCAGGGTCTGGGGGTGGCCGGATGTTGGGCCTGGGTTACGGAACAAGGACCAGATGGAGGCCCAGGCTCACCTCACCCTGCCCGTGAGGGTGTCACTGCAGCGAAAGGAAGGGCCGGGCCCTGGGCAGCTCCTTCCGTCCTGGGAAGGGGCTTCTGGCTGGGGCCAGAGTGCGAGTGATAACAATGGGACCCCCTGTGTGCAAGACCCCCTCCCCCACTGCTCATGGGGGGGCCAGTGGATCGACAAGGCCCTTTGGAGTCGGGACTGAGACTCATCACACGGCATCGTGACAGAAAAGGGGGGGTGGAGCAGCCTCCTTTATCTGCTGGCCGGGCACCGGCTGTGGCCCCCCTCTGGAGCCAGGGGGCCCCCGGAGCCTCCAACCACCAGGCCCGCAGCCAGGGTGGGCCGCTGGCCGTGGGTTTCCCTGTGTGTGGACCCTCACTGCCTTCTGAGCGTGGGTGCTCTGAAGCAGGCTGGGGTGATGGTCACCCCCCAGGCCGGTCACCTACCTGACACCTGTCAGAGCCCCCCATGCTCCTGGCCACTCTCTGCTGAGTGAAGACACAAGGGCTTTTCTATGGTGAGTGAGGGTCTGTGGCCTTGGGGAGGTCCTCAAAGGGTCCATAACCCAAGAGAGGAGAGAAATGTGGGTGTGAGCGCCCGCACATGCACACACACACGCACGCACACACGCATGTACAGATAGCAGATAAAAGTGGTCCATGAAAAAATCAGTAAAAAAAATAAAGCCCCCACCGCAGGCCCCGTCTTCCAGAATCTGTTGTAACAGATTCACCCAAGCTGGTTAACGGTATTTGCGGTTTGCAAGATGCTACACGTCCCTGGAAAATGACAGACAAGTTATTATCACCTCTCCAGTCTCCTTCTGCCCAGACCTGCCCGTGCTGGGCACCCAGCTGCAGGGGAGCAGGCGCGAGGAAATTAACAGCCACCACGCCGCGCCCGCCACCCCCTGCCCACCACCCCCTGCACCAGCCCTGCCAGGCCCGAGGCTCCCAGCCAGGCTGGGCCGGGCCTATCATGGACTGGGGGGGGGGGGGGGTGGATCGGAGGAGAGGAACCGGGTGGAGGCAGGATGGGCACACACCAGCGTCTGGGCAAACCATTTCCTGCAAACACGAAGGAACTCACGCATCCCCGAACAGGCAAGTCCTGACGGCTCTGTGTCAACCGCCGAAGATAAATAAGATTTTATCAGCTCGGAATCTGTTGAAACACATCCATCTAGCGGTTCTAGGGAAGGAGAGGCAGGAGGGAGGGAGGGCGAGAAGAAGCATCGCCGCGTGACCTTTTTTACAAAACAGATGAGGACCCAGGCGCCCTCCTCCTCCCTGCCCCGTGCCCGGGGCGGCCTGAGGCCCCGGAGCTCTGGGAGGAGAGGAAGGATCTAGGGGCGGGGGTGGGGGGCTCCTTCATTCCCTCCAGGTCCCACCCTGCCCCCAACCCCAGGTTTGGCTATCCAGGCCTACCCCCTCCCCCTCCCAGGCTTCCTTCCTGCCCTGCAGCCCAGCGGCCGCAGGTGTCACCACCTGATGCTACCAGGGTGGGGAGACCTCAGGCACCCCTCCCTGACGCTGCCCGACTTGGGCCAGGCTGGGCGTCCGTGGGTCCAGCCCCTGCTGCGGGGCTGGGGCCTGACCGGGTGTGTGCCCAAGGGCAGCGTGAACAGCCAGCCGAGGGCAGTACTGGGCTGGGGACACTACTAGGGGAGCGGGCCACCCAAGGCCGTCGGGGGCCTTGCCGGGGCGCAGAGGGAGGGGCCTCCTCTGCCCATGCTCATCGCCAGCCAGCCGGGGTGAGGCACCCCAGGCAGCTCTGCGCTCCCAGCCGAGCCGGCTTTCGGCTTTCGGCTTTCGGCTTTCGGAGGGGCGGTCAGGCGACCGCTGCCCTCGGTACCAGGGACAGCTCCCAGCAGCTCCTCCCAGGGGCGGGGCGTCCACAGCTCCGGAGGAGGTGGCCAGTGGGTCTGGGGCAGGCAGGCCAGAGGGAAAGGCTGCGCTGGTGGGGGCGGGGGCTCTGAAGCCACGTGGCGGTGATCAGGGAGCCTGGGGAGGGGGCTGCAGCTTTGAGCCTCCCAAGGCTGCGCCTGGAGCCTGGCTCCATCCATTCCCTCCTTGGGGCTGCCTGCGGTGGTTGGTCGACGTTGGAGAGGGGACTGCGGGGCCAGCATGCCCTTGGCGGCCCGTTCGGCTCCATCCGTCCCTAACCACAGCCTTGGACTTGAACCCACTGCTCCTGCTCACACCGGAGGCCAGGAGCCACCTCACCTGGAGATGAGGAAGCACAGGAACACGTGCGGGCGCTTCCACAGTGGGCAAGGTTCAGGGGTGTTACATGTAGCGGCACATCACAGGCCAGGGATCAAGACGCGGGGGGGTGTCCAATGGTTTAAGGCATCCCAGCTATCAAACCCAGAGCCAAAGCTGCGACACAGTGGCCAGGCCTCCGACGCCTCTCCCCTTGCTGACCACCCCCCAGCCCAGGCCAGCTCTCTGTGGGTCCTCTACACGCCGCCCCCCCCAGCCCTGGTCACCTCATTCGCTGGACCCTCCGCAGGCAGGTGGGACACCTGCAGGGGAAGAAACACCCTTTGGAATCCACCAACGCTGCAGGAGGCCCCGGTGAGGCTGCGTGGCATTCAGGCGTGAGCCTCCTGTAAGTCTAGTTTCTTCTGGGGGCTGAGGGGCTCTGTCCATTTTCCTTGGTGAGCCGAGGGGCTGGCAAACACGAGGCGCTCAACAAAGGCTTGCCGAGTGGACGGCTCTCGGGATCCCAGCCTCTCCTCCATGACTGCTTGTGTTCAGGTCCCTGGAGTCCAGCTGAGGCCCGCCATTCCCTGTGGGGCCCTCCGCTTCCAGGAAGTCCCCTAAGTAGGCCCCTGGAGCTCCTCCATGACACTCACCAGACAGTTTCCTCTGGAAACTAACTGCACCCTTGTCTCAGGTCAGGGACGGGTCCCGAAGCCTCACACATGGTGGACAAGAGCGCTGGGCGCTAAACGGGCAACTGGCGTTTGCTTTGGGCTGGGCTACTGCTGCCCTGGGCGCGGCCCTCAGGACAGGACTCAGCTCAGGATAAGCTCAGCTTATCTCCCAGACTGGTGCTTTGGGGAGTGAAGTGGCAGCATCTATACCGGTGGGGACCCAGGAGGTCAGCGGTCACCTCCCTGGGAAGTAGGACTGCCCCCCTGTGTGGCCCGAAGCCCACTGAGGGCCCACCTACACCCATGGGGGGTGTCCCTTCCTGCCGAAGCGGGGTCGCAGGCCCAGGTGGATGGGGCACCCAGGAGGCGACAAGCCCTGTGGGCATCCAGTTCCCTTCCACGATAGGGGCCTAAGGGGGCTCGTCCTGAAGTCACTGCTGAGGGAGTTGGACAGGGTCCCAATCCCCCAGGACACCACTAGGGAGATCCCAGCTCGGACCCGAGCCCCCTCAGACCCCACCCCAGGTCAGCATTTCCAGCTGGGTTTCAGCTCATCAGAGGAAGGACATCTCGCACTTCTCAGGGCCAAGGGCTCCGAGGCTCTGAGGGTCCATTGTGTCCCTTGGTGGCCAGAGGGTCAGGGTGTCAGGCCCCAGCTTCCTCAGCAAAGGTGGGATCAGACCTGCTCGTCCTCTGGTCTGCAGCAGCCCCGCCTCCAGCCTCAGTTTCCCTGACAACCATGGTGGGATGCGATGGGGGGCTCTCCAGGACCCTGTGGCTGGAATAACTCTGAGTCCCCAGGGGCCTGTGGGAGGCCCAGGGCTGTGGCATGACAGGCAGCATCCTGGGACTCTGAGACCCTGATGTTCCCCACTGTCCCTGGGGGATGGGCCATGAGGAGCCCTGATGGATCCCCCCAGCCAGCTTGGAAACGAGTGGGCACCCCTGTTTCCAAGGGACCCTTCCATCAAGGGTCACTTTGAACTCGTGAGAGCCGGCCTGGGTCCTCGGGTGGGCCGCCTGGACCTCTGGGCGCTCGCCCTGGAGGCCCCTTCAGGTGGCCTGAGAGTCATCTGATCCTCCCTGGGTCAAGGTCTTGGGCTGGGGGTCCTGGGGCTTCAAGGTCAAAGACCCCCACCCGCAGTGGCCAGAAGTAAGCCAAAGGGCTGGCCCCTCAGAGGATGGTCCAGGGAGTCCCTGTGTATGTTTCCTCTGTACAGAGGGCAGAAAACCTAACTCCAGGCTTTTAAAACCCGAGATATGAGGCTGTACCCTCCCCCCTTCAAACTACTGCAGTCTGGGGGCTTAAGGTTCACAGGCTTGATGCACTGGACCTGGCTCCCAGCCCCTGTCCCAGCCCTGCTCTCCAGCAGCTCCTTCTCACCATCCTGGCCTTTACTGTCCTCATCCATAAAATGGACCTAATGGTACCTACTTCTCCAACCAGTGAGATCCAGGTGGATAAGCGCCTCAGCCTGGCCGCATGGGGCACTCAGAGCAGCTGCTCTCACTGAGCCCACACCAGCCAGACACTGATGGGTGGGTGCAGGGGAGAGGCTCTTTGAGGGAAGGAAGCCCAGAGGTGTTCAGCCGAGGGTCAGGCATGCGGTGGCCGGGACTCCTGGTGGGGGACACAGCGGGCTAGGGTGTGGAGTTGGGATGGCCAGCCTCACCGCGGTCCCCACCCCCTGCAGTATTCTCCTCTGCTAAAGAAGCTTTACTGCCAAATCGCCAAGACGTGCCCCATCCAGATCAAGGTGTCCACCCCGCCGCCCCCGGGCACCGCCATCCGCGCCATGCCCATCTACAAGAAGGCGGAGCACGTGACCGAGGTCGTGAAGCGCTGCCCCAACCACGAGCTCGGGCGGGACTTCAACGAAGGTGAGTGTCCCTGCCCCACCCACTCCTGCGCCCAGCGGCCAGCGCCCCAGCCGGGAAGGAGAGGGCTGGCCCGCGGCCTCCTTCCTGGCGGCGGCAGGTCCGATGCGAGGGGCTGCTGCCAGCTCTGCCTGGGGCCTTGGGTGCCGGTGCCCGCAGGTGAACGGGGAGCGGGGCTGCTGAGCCAAGTGCCCCGGGGGCATGAGGGCTGCCGGCGGATCTGAGTCCCACTGGGAGGCCCGAGTACCCTGCGATGCGCCCGGCACAGGGGCGCAGACCCCAGCTGGCATCTCTCTGAAGCGGCGTCCCCTCTCGGCAGGACAGTCTGCTCCCGCCAGCCACCTCATCCGCGTGGAGGGCAACAACCTTTCGCAGTACGTGGACGACCCCGTCACCGGCAGGCAGAGCGTCATGGTGCCCTATGAGCCCCCGCAGGTAGGGGGCAGGGCTTCGGGGCAGAGACCCCTCGGGTCACTTCCCAAGTGTCCCCGAGCTGTGCAGATCCTCCCTCGGCCTCATGTCCATCCCTCCCTTGCCTGTGGGTGGGGCTCTGACCACCTACACTGCCTAGCTGCAGGGTGGGGGGGTCCCCTCTGGCCCTCTCTAGGCATCCACATCCCTCGCTTTACAGTGGGGGGTGGGCCTGCTGACCCTTGGGCCTCAGCCCGGCCCTGCGTCCCCTCTTCCTGCTTGTCTGTTTCCCACGCCCTGGCCTGGGCTCTGGGGGATGGAGGGGCTGAGGTCAGGAGTTAGCCCGGGTAGAGCTGGGGGGCCGCGGGGAGAGGAGAGACCTGCGGTCGGGGCACAGCACTGCAGGGCCCGGAGGTGCGGGGGAGGCTGGGGGGGATTGTTGCAAGAGGTGGGCGGGGGCGGAGAGACCCTGGGGGTCTGACTTGGACCTGAAGGCAGCAGAAGGCTCTGGGGCTGATGTGCGGGCCGGACTGGGGGGAAAGCTGGGGTGGAGAGAAGTCGGGGTGGCACCAGCCAGGGACGGTGGGAGGGGGGTGCCAGGATGGCAGGTGGAGACCAAGTCCCAGCAGTGCGCCTTGTGGGCCATGCTTCCCAGGGTGGGTGGGTGATGGCGAGCCCTCACCTTTCCTCTACCTGGGTCTGAGACGCCCACCCCCCACCCCCCACCCCCCTCAGAATTGTACCTAGTCCTCCAGGCACCCCCCTTCCAGGCCCCATCACTGTACCTGGTCCCTCAGGACCCCCAGGACCCCCTGTGGTTCCCTAGGAACAGCCCTTTCATTGGCGGGGCCGGGGAGGGCTTACCACCCTGCCTTCCCTCCCCCCCGAGCCTCACTGGCACCTCCAGGACCAGGAAAGCAGGTCTCTCCCGCCCCCTGGTGGCTGCCACATGCCAGCAGTTTTGTGAAAGGCCCGGTTTCCTAAGCCATCATCCTGACCCAGAGAGACAGTGACAACTGCCCATTTTGTGGTACTGGGATGCCCACTGGTCAAGAGTCCCGGGTTCACATCTCACTGTCTCCACAAACTCCCTGGAACAAGTGTGTGTGCTGGGAGCCCACTCGGACGGCTCTGGTCCCTCCCTCTGCTAGAGCTGTGTCATGCACCCCACTGCCCAGAAGAGCCCACAGTTTGCAAAACACACACCTGTGCCCACAGAGGCCTGTGCATGTGCCTGCTCACACCCAGCCTCCGGCGCCAACCCCCAGCCTGTGCCGGGGCGGTGGCTGGAGCAACCAGACCAAGGCTCTCTTGGTTCCAGAGCCAGCAGAGCACAGGGCGCTCACTGTGCCGACCGTGTGGCTGGCTGGCTGGATAGGTAGGTGGACGTGTGGGTGGGGGATGGATGGGGGATGGGTGGATAGACAGCAGAGGACCACAGGACAGGGCCCAGCACCCCCTTGCCTACCCAGAGACGCGAGGGGCAGGTGCCTGGAAGCCCAGGAGCCCCCAGCCCCGCGGACTGGGGCCCACGTGCTGACAGCACAGCTTCTCCCTGCCCCTCCTGCGGCAGGTGGGGACAGAGTTCACCACCATCCTGTACAACTTCATGTGCAACAGCAGCTGTGTCGGGGGCATGAACCGGCGGCCCATCCTCATCATCATTACCCTGGAGACGCGGGAGTGAGTCTGCCGGACGCGGGTGTCGGGGGGCACTGGGGAAGGGACTTGGGCCTGTGCTTCTGGGCCGCTTGCTGGAGAGACAGGGAGGCCATGAGCAAGGGGAGGTGCAGGCCCTGCAGGCCACGTGCTGGGAAGGGCTGCTGGGGCAGGAGCTGCCTTGGGAGGGACGCAGGGCACCTGGCGTCCCAGAGCAGCTGGGCACTCAGCCCTGAGCCCTCGGCCCGTCAAGGCCGGTCCTGTGGGGTCCGAGGTGGGTGGGGACGGTGGGCCCCAAGGCTCACGGTCCCGGCTGTGCCCCTGGACAGCGGACAGGTGCTGGGCCGCCGGTCCTTCGAGGGCCGCATCTGTGCCTGTCCTGGCCGAGACCGCAAGGCGGATGAAGACCACTTCCGCGAACAGCAGGCCCTGAACGAGAGCGCTGCCAGGAGCGGGGCTGCCAGCAAGCGCGGTGAGCAGGGCCGGGCCGGGGGTGCGGGGCTGGAGGGCCACCCTGGAACGTCAGAGCCAGGCCACCCTAGGACACAGCTGGACCTTTCTCGGGGCTCGGGGGAAACGCACGAGCCTGTGTCCGGGGGACAGAGCCAGCCCCGCCCGCGTGGCCGCCCCCGGTGCCCTCCGTCCAGTGTGGGTGGCCGCCCGTGTTTGCTCATCCGAGTGGGTGACTGGTCTCCGGGCCTGTCCACAAGGGGCACCTTGGGAAGGTCGGCTTGGCTAACCTGCGCGTGGCCCCTCCTCCCTGCCCGCTCACGAAGCTGCCCCACCCCGCCCCCTGGCAGCCTTCAAGCAGAGCCCCCCTGCTCTCCCTGCCCTGAGCACCAACGGGAAGAAGAAGCGGCACGGGGACGAGGAAACCTACTACATCCATGTGAGTGTGCCGCGTCTGCGGCCCCCAGGCTGGGGCCCCAGGGTGGCAGGTGCAGCCTGGCACATCTGAGAGCAGAGACCCCGAGCTCTGCAGGCTGCAGGGTCTAGAAGGGAGAACCAGCTCTCAGAGAGAGAGAGCTGTCCTGACACAGCTCCCAGTGCAGGAGTGTCGCTGTAGATACAATGGTACAGCGTGTGGGGCAGTGCAGGTCTCCCCACCACCGGGGAGGGCACATGCCAGGAATCCCACGCTCCCAGAGCCTGGCAGGCCCCAGCCACATCACCAAAGTGAGTTTACAGCCTGTGGCGTGATGCGGCCATTCCAGCTCGGATAAAACCCCACCTGCTCTGCTAGGACTGGTCTCCGTGACGTGAGCTTATCATTTTTTGAGTCTTTCAAGAATGAGTTCCAAAAAAAAAAAGGAATGAGTTCCTTGTTCTAAAAGCCCCGTATTTGTCCAGCGCCCCCGCATCCCAGCACCCCAAGTGTGCTGAGCTGTGGAAAGGGGAAGGTGGGCAGTGAGGCCAAGTCTCAAGGGTAGGAAGGGGTGGGCGTGGTTTGTGCAGACAGGAGACCCACCCACCAGACTCCCCCTGACCTGCTTCCTGGGAGAGGAAAGTAGGGTTAGGGGACTCCCGGCCCGTGGGGGACTGGGGAGCCCCGAGAAAGGAGAGGCGCTTCGCCGCGCGGGGGTGGGGCTGGGGCTGGGCGGTGCCCACACGCACCTGGGCAGAGGGTCCACCTCTCCGTGCTCAGGTGCGGGGCCGGGAGAACTTTGAAATCCTGATGAAGGTCAAGGAGAGCCTGGAGTTGATGGAGCTGGTGCCCCAGCAGCTGGTGGAGTCCTACCGGCAGCAGCAGCAGCTCCTGCAGAGGCCGTGAGTGCCGCCCCTCCCGCCCCCAGGCTGCCCGTCCTGCCCAGCTGCCCGGGGGAGAAGGATGGGGCAGGGCGACCCAGCAGGGACGGTGCCGGCAGCACCAGGCCGCGCTTGGCGTCTCATCCCCCGGGAGGCCTTCCCTGAACTAAGGCGTCTCAGCCCAAATGTCTCCCGAGTGAAGGCAAGGGGCGGTGGTGGGAGAGACGCCGACCCACCAAGAGCAGGGCCGGTTCCAGGGGCCCCCACCCCCTCCCACCCATCGCCCGGGTCCTGCCTGGCCACCGTCCGGCAGGGAGGCTGGGCGCGGAGGCGGGCGCTCTGACACCTCAGCGCAGGGCGGGGCCTCCAGGCCCCTGCAGCAGGGGGGCTTTACATGTGGAGGTGCTTCTTACAGACCCCAGCTGTCCCTTCCAAGCAGGAGCCACCTGCAGCCTCCGTCCTACGGGCCCGTCCTCTCGCCCGTGAGCAAAGCGCACGGGGCTATCAACAAGCTGCCCTCCGTCAACCAGCTGGTGGGCCAGCCTCCCCTGCACGGCTCGGCGGCCGCGCCCAGCTTGGGGCCCATGGGTGAGTGGCGCGGGCAGCGTGGCCGGGATGGGCGGGGAGGCCCAGAGGGCGGGCCTGGCTCCAGACACCCCAGCTCAGGACCACGCGGGGCTCTCGATGGCTGCTCCCTCCAGCAGCTTCCGCCCAGGAACAGGAGGCACGGTCACAGACGGTCTCCTCTGTCCACTCCCGGTCTTGGGGAGGGCCGAGCGTTACGAGCCTCCCCCGCACAGCCTGGGACGCCCGGCCCGGCCCCCTCTGACCGTCCCACCTGCCTCCCGCCCAGGCCCCGGGATACTCAACAACCACGGCCACGCCCTGCCGGCCAATGGCGAGATAAACGGCGGCCCCAGCTCCCAGTCCATGGTCTCGGGATCCCACTGTACCCCGCCACCCCCCTACCACGCCGACCCCAGCCTGGTCAGGTACGTGGGCCGCTGCCGGCCGCTGCCACTAACCCACTAACCTCAGCCCTGGTGGCTCCTGGTCGCCTGGCCCCCAGCCCGGGGGCGGTCTCTGCCTGCTGCCCCTCGCAGCCTGTGCTCTAGCGCTCTGCCGTCTTGAGAACAGACAGGGGCAGAGGGATGTCAGGAGTGAGCATCCAGCAGGTGCTCGGAGGGAGAGCAAAACAGCCAGGGGTTCCTGGAGGCTGTGCCCTGGTGAGCGGCCACCGGTGGGCAGGGGCGACCTGTGGGGTGGCCAGTTCCCACCCAGACGGGCCGCACGGCTAGGTTCTTGGAAGTTCATGCTGCTTTATTTCCCCGATTCTCTCCGCAGCTTTTTAACAGGCTTGGGGTGTCCAAACTGTGTCGAGTGTTTCACCTCCCAGGGGTTACAGAGCATTTACCACCTGCAGAACCTAACGATGGAGGTAACGGCCCCGGCAGGGCAGGTGCAGGGAGCCCACCCCCAGACCAGCGCACGGCCCTGTCCGCGGGGCAGGGAGCTTTCTCCCCTTGCTGGGGCAGTCCCTCCGTGTCCTGTCCTCCCCGTGTAAGGGAGGGCTGGAGAATTTGGAAAACCTTCCCACCGGCAGCCCGATCTATGTGCTGACATCCGGCTCCATGCGGCTGGACGGGACTCGCCGGGGCCCCTCATTTGGACTTGAGTCTTGTCTCCTGTGGCCCGGCTGCCTTTGATTTGGGGGACTGGCTGTCTCCAAGGCACGAAGAAGTGCAGAAGGCGAAGGCCGGAAGGGTCCTGGGGCTGGTCTAGTTCAGTGCCATTTACACAGGGAGAAGCTGCGGCCCAAACTGCTTGCCGTGCACGCACAGCAACTGAATGTCTGGTCCAGGATGTGCGGGGTACAAGTGCCCCACCCTTGGCATCCTGACCCCTGACCTCACAGCCAGGGCTTGTCTTTAGGTTAAACAAGAGTCCCAGCAACGAGCACTCGTAGCCTGGTGTTGCCTTGAGTGTAATGACTATTAGCCAGAGCCCGGGAGACACAGCTGTCGGCCGGATCCTGGGGGGCTCCAGCTCAGCGGGCTGGAGCCTCCGCAGCCCCTGCTCTGCAGCCGGCTCCGGGTCAGAGGCCCGTCCAGGCTCGTTCGTGCCCAGCCAAGGCCACAGGGCAGAGATGCGGGTTTGCCAGAGGGAGCTGGGGCCAGTGGCTCAGAGGGCTGCCTTGTTGTGTGTCCACTAATGCCCTCCCTAGGGAACAAGCCCCCTGCTCCAGGCAGCTAACCCCTGCTGGGCTAGCTCGGTGCACGTTAACCCTGCCTCACCAGCAGATGCTCTGCCTGGCCGGCGGGGTGGGGAGAGAGCGGGCGACAGGAGCCTGAGGATCTGCTCTGCCCTTGGGGGGGGGGCCGCCCGCCCTCTAGGTCCTGGCGTGCGGGGAGGAGGGAGCTCCATCTGTGCTCAGGGCCCAGGAGTGGCCTCAGCACCGCCCCCCCCCCACCCCCCCGTCCCCACAGGTCACTTCTTAGCTCTCCTGCCACCTGTCTGGGGCAGAATTCAGTGCGGCCAGACCGCCAGGCACAGGGCGGGCCCAGCACTGCCCCTCCTCCGACCGCACCATCTGCTTCCCCCGTACCGCCCAGTGCCCGGACAGGTGGCCCTTGGGGTGTGGGTTCCTCGCCTCTCTCCTGGTGGTCCCACGATGGCTGTGCGGGGGCAGGCGGAGCCCCTGGCGGGATGGGGAGAGGGCAGAGCCTGCCGCTGAGCCCTCTGACGGGGGCGGCCGTGTGCGCTACGCTTGCAGGACCTGGGGGCCCTGAAGATCCCGGACCAGCACCGAATGACCATCTGGAGGGGCCTCCAGGACCTGAAGCAGAGCCACGACTATGGCGCGCAGCTGATCCGCTCCAGCAGCAACGCGGCCACCATCGCCGTCGGGGGCTCCGGGGAGCTGCAGCGGCAGCGGGTCATGGAGGCCGTGCACTTCCGCGTGCGCCACACCATCACCATCCCCAACCGCGGGGGCCCGGCTGGGGGTGCGGGGCCCGACGAGTGGGCCGACTTCGGCTTCGACCTCCCGGACTGCAAGTCCCGCAAACAGTCCATCAAAGAGGAGTTCACGGAGAGCGAGGCCAACTGAGGTGGGGCCGGCACATCCAGGGCCCCCCTGACCCGGTGCTACCGACCCAGAGAGCAGAGAGCCCCGGGAGCCGCGCTGGATGTCTGCTTCCTTTTTGTCACCAACTGCCTTGGGAGGCAGGACCTCTGGGCTGTGCCAGGAAAGGGACTTGGGCAGGGGGATGCCCCTGAGGAGGGGCTCCGGGAGGTACGCTGAGGGTGCGTGCCCAGGACCCATCCTCCAGGGGTCCGGGGGGCCTCCCCCTCCCTGCCTCGCCTTCCTGGGGGCTCTGCTGACCGACTGCCAAAAAGTATTTCTCGATGTCTCTGGCTCTGGGTGGCAACACGGCTCGGTGCTTGTACCTAAACACTCCTGTTTTCGGGTCAAGGTTCCAGACTACATCTCTGCCTGAGGCTGTCCCTCTGCTGGTCTTGAGGGTCAGTCTGCCCTTGCACACCTGACCGCTGGTGCAAAGCCCACTGCAGCCACCTCCCACTTCCTGCCCCAAACAAAAACCAGAGTTTCACTGGAATCGGGGAGGCAAGGAAACTCCTGGTCGGCGGCCTCCAGCCAGCACCCGTGCCAACACCGCGGGCTGCAGCCCCTCTCTCCAGTGGCCCTCTTAGCATAGACACGGACAGCAGGCTCCCCAGACCACTGGAAAGTGTCAATATTTGATAAAATGATGCCCTTTTCTACATGGTGGGTGAGCCTTTTTTTTAATTAACTTTGTTCTTAACATTCACGTTGGGTCAGCCTAGCGGGATGCCCGTCTTCCCAGGCCTGTGTAAACAAGATGGGCTAAGAAAGCCGAGGGGCAAACCAGGCGGGGTCCACACCAGGCAGGGGTAGGTCACTTGCTTCCGCGTGCGGGATGGGAGGCAGGCATAGGAGGGCAGAGCCCACCGCCTGCAGCCGTGGCCCCACTCTGCTCCCTGGGAGGCTGGCTCTGCGGGAGAGGCCCTCCTGTCCTTGTGGGGACAGCACTGAGGCAGGTGGAGGGGGTCCAGGCCTTTACGGGACACACCAAGGAGTCAGCGGGCTGGAGGGGGACAGCGTCAGCACCCTAGCTGATGGGGACATTTCCATCTGCAAGAAGCCTTCTGAGCTGCTGTAGCCAGAGAACTTCAGGGCCAGAAACAAGACCACAGAGGGTGGTGGGAGAGGGGATGAAGCAACCCCCCTTGTTCCAGGCAGGTGGGATGAAGGGACTCCTGACTAATGTGTATGCTGAGCCGCCACCTACTACTTTCGTAGCATCTCTCTGTCCCTCACTCTGCCTGGGTCCCTGTGGTTAGTCCTGCGGTCTGGGCCCTCCTGTCCAAGGCCCCCAGGCCAGGGGGTGGTGCAGACGGAGCCCTAGTCGCCCTTTGGGGGTTTTCCTGTTGCTATAACCACCCCCCCAAGCCCCCGGCCCGGGGAAGTTAGGAAGCAGCGGACCTCACGCAGGTCCACTCAGAAGCCGAGCTCTCAAGACTGGGTGTTCAAGTTCCAGTTCCCTTGTTAGGTTCCCAGGCTCTTCAGAGGCGGGCACTGGGCAGAGAGAGGGGTGTCAGTTGTACTAAGTGGCTCAGAGACCAGCCAGCAGGGGACGGAGCCTCAGGGCCAGCTCTGCCCCTGACCCGCTGGCAGGAGGCCTCCAGACCAGGGCTTCATCCTGGACATCGAGTGTAAACACTGCGCAGCTCTACTTATTTAAAAAAGCATTTGTGCGAAGGCAGGTGCCTGCGTCCAGGGTAGCACCCCCCTCCCCCCACCATGCGCTCCCTGGGGACCCCCTTGGGGGCGGAAGGGGGTGTCCTCAGCGCCCAGGAGGCCCCGCCTGCAGCCAGGCCTGAGAGCCACGGGGAAGAGACCAACCGCCCCCCTGGGGGGGGCGGGCTCAGCTCCTCGGGGCCTGCAGTCGCCCGGCAACCCGGACACATGCCCTGGCGGCGCCCGACCAGCCGTTGCGCCGTCCCGTTTCCTCTTGACATCCTCACAAGGCCCGGGGTAAGTACACTGTTCCTGCGGTTCCAACAAGGAAAGTGAAGCACAGAGGGCTGGCTCTGAGCCCCGGGTCACAGCCGCTGCCGTGGTGTCCGGCTCTTGCTCCAGTGGCACACACTGGGCCCCCAAGTCGTGCCCCGTTGGGAGCTGCAGGCCCTTCCCTCAGCTCCCCTGGGGCCCACGAACCTGACGGAGGAGCAGCTGAGTGCCCGGGGCTCCCGGGACTGTCCCTCAGGCTCATCCTGTCGGCTGGTGGGGAGGCCACGGGGGCCCCAGGGTGCTCCCGAAGTCCGGAGGCTGCGACGTGCAGGCACGGGCCGGGCGTACCCCCAACCCGGAGGGAGGGGAGACGCATCCTCCCAGAGGGCCCAGCACAAGCTCCCCGCCCCTTCGGCCCGCGTGATGAGCCCCCGCAGCTCCTGGGCCTTTGCTCCCGGAGCTGACGGTGGAGCGGCCGTGAGAACTGAGCCGGTGGGGACTTCCTCGTGGTCGCAGGGACACGCACAGCGACAGGAGCAAAGACGGGCTGCGCGAAACTCAAAGATCAAGAGAAGATAAACCTGTGAAGAGGCAGGAGGGAAGCGGCCGGGAGAGGGCTGGGCCGGGCCTCATGGACGCCGGCCGGGCTGAGCACAGCTGCCCGGTCCCAACCGGCTCCTCCCGGCTGCTGGGGGCGGTCGCCCCACCCAGGTTTGGGTGGCTTCTTCAGTGGCCCCGGTTCCCAACATGCAGGGACCAAGAACGCGGTGTCGCTGTCCCCTCGGACATGCCAGCCTTGCAGACACAAACATCAGCTTCTGTTTCGTCGGTTAAAGCGCTTTAATGCTTTAAGGTTTAAAAAAACACCAGCCCTGTCGTTAACGTCAGGTGATGCTTCTTCAGGCGGCATTGATGGATCTATTCCAACCATATTATTACCTTCTCTTGGGAATGTAATCTTGGGAAAATGTGGTATTTTTTTAGCTGTGTTTTGGTGGGAATTTTTGGTTTTGTAACATAATAAAGCACATGTTCCGATGACTGACACTTATGACTGAATCAGATACAAAGACGAGAGCACACATGACACAAACACACCCCAACACACACACCCAGCGGGCGCGCCATCTGGGTTTGTCCCGTGTTTTCGGTGAGTGTGATGCACCCCCAGGCACCATCCTCCCCTGCGCCTCAGAGCCGTGTGCCTCGCGGGGACTCGAGTCCAAGGACAGCCTGAGGACCGACCGACACCCGGTTCTGTCCGAGCGCCGCCAGCTAAGCTCACGGGACTGGCTGCGGCCCAGCCACCTCAGGCCTCCTAAGAGCAGGGGCCGGGTCCGACTTCAGGAAGTCTTCCGGGCGTCCCTGTAGACAGTCCTCCAGCTGTTTCGAGTTGAAGTTCATGTTCCTCTGCAAAACTCAGGAGCTCGGTTCAGCCCAGCTCAGGCTCCAGGGCATCGGACGTCGTTCCGTCCCTCCAGGCCTCAGGTTTCCGGATGCCAGACCTGTGAATAAGGGACTGGGGACTTGGTACAGCAAAAGGAGGGCTCTCAAAACCCGTTCAACCTCGAGGTAGGCCAGGGTCTTTCTAGACGTGGGGCTGAAACGTAGCAGGACAAGGCGAGATGGAGCCCCGCCCACCTCCCTGGCCCCAGTTTCCTGGGTGGGGCTCTGGGTGCCCCTTCTCCCCGCACCTCTCAGCCCCTTCCCCAGAGCCGACAACCTCATGTGACAGTGAGCTGTCCCTGCCCCACTGCGGTGACAGGAATCCGCATCACCGACGCCAGCACCTCAGGACTGGACGGGAACAAAGACTCGGGAAGCTTAATTAGAAAGAGACTGCCACCGACGCCACAGCAGGGCCCTGAAACAAGCCCTTTGAGGGATGAGCACGGTAACGCTAGTGTGTTCAGTGCAAGGCGATTTTAATATCTTTGTTGAAAAAAACCCTTTTTTAAAAAAGTAGGGTACTTTTAAAATACACACTTATGTTCAAATATATAAAAACATCTCCCATAGGCTGACGCGTAATTTTTGAAAGATAACCTGGGTTCAGAGCAGACCTGGCACTTTGCAAGGCCCTGGGCTCTGGGGACACTCCCCCGAGTAGCCACCAGGGAGCAGAGGAGGCCACGGCCCCTCGGGAGGAAACAGCATCATCTCCTCTCCCCGTGGGCACCCAAAGAGGAAGGCTATATATTCAGGCAAGAATTTAAAAAAATGATTCTTTAATATCACATTTCCTAAGAATAGTGCTGCCTTATATATTGTGCACCAACTCACAGATGCTTCAAGAAAGTGGTTTGGTTTTTAAAGACGGCTACAACTGCCCCAAGGGGAACCTGCAGCCCCGAGTGCGTGGCACACGGTCTCAGATGCTGAACCAGCCTTCGCTCTGCTCACCACACAGAAGAGGAGCTGCTCAGGGCGGGAGCTGCAGCTTCCGGCCAGTTTACGAGGCCCAATTCCTGCCCTGCGTTCTTCCCAGGCCCCCCGTGTAGGAGACCCTGCCAGAAGGGCGTCCCTCACTCACCAGGCCCAGGCTCCAAACAGAGCAGCAATGCCAACCTCTGCCTCCTGGCTCTGACATCATGCCCTAAGCAATCCCGTTACCCCAGTAACGAAACACACTCGGTCTCCAAAGGATAATGTCACCAAAGGTCCCATCTCTCTCAGCATCGGGTACGTGGGGACGGGCTGTCAGATCTCAGGCAGGGTCCCGGGTTCGAGCCGCGCCGTGGCTCATGGTGCTTCTGTCTTGACCACACGGGCCTCGATTGCTTCATGCCGAAGGTCCATGGCTGACCGGCTCCACCAGGACTGCTGTGAGGCTGCGGCCACCTGGAGTGTCCCGACGAGCAGCTCTTCGGTGACTGCAGGAGCTTCTTTCCTTGGACAGAGTGTGTTTAAACAGAGTTAGGGCGAAAACCTAGACCCCAAGCAGGGACACGACATTCCTTCTTTGTTTGGGGCCATGGGGACATGGAGAGGTCACGGGCCTCCTGGGTTTGTGCGCCGGGGAGGCCCGCAGACTCTACTTGACACACCCCTCCCCCGGGGTCATCTGGTCTCCCTCCCCAGCCACTTTCTTCAAGGACACGTGAAATTCGCCGGATCCCAGGAATTTGGAGTAACTATCGTGTTACAGGCTTCAGAGCTAAAACATTTCTTATGGCACTCCCGGCAACGGGGTATATTCACATAACCCTAAAGGGACACCTACAGGACGGTATCTAAAATACATGCAGTGCCAATGATTATTTAAAACAAACAACTTTGGGGACTTCCCTGTGGTCCACCAGTAAAGAATCCGCCTTCCAATGCGGGGGATGCGGGTTTGATCCCTGGTTGGGGAACTGAGATCTCACGTGCCGCGGGGCAACTAGGCGGCATAAGGATGGAGGGGGGATGAGGGCCGAGAGCACAGACGACTCACGGGCTTCACTCCAACAGGACGAGAGATGGGCCATATAGCTCAGGGCCAAGCAGAACAGGACTTCTTGAGAGCCAGCAGTGCAACACAGCACGACAAGCCCCCCCCGTGCCGGAGCCCCAGACGTGCTGTCCCAGGCGGGCTCTGGTCTCCCACACGCGCGGCTCCCGCACACCTGCTCAGCCAGCCGGATGGGGAGCAGACGTCACCTTCAGTCCTGGCCCAAACACGCACACGGGTGAGCCTCGTGCGTGTCACCTACCACGTACGTTTCCAGTGAGGCCTGGAGAGACCAGGACCCCGACCACAACCATGGGCTGACCCTCTGGCCCCCCTCCCTGCCCCATCTCCTGCGGTTCAGGGTGACACAGCTGAGCCTGGGCCCCCCAGGGTGCCTCGCTGTCGCTGCCTCAGTCCCTGACCGGGCCCTTCTTCCCGCCCTCCCTCTGACGTCTGACCAGCTCTTACTGTGTGCTTCCGCTGCACTGGTGGCCCCGATGTCCCCACCTCCCTCGGGACTGCCCGAGGGTACTCACACCCTCAGGCAGTCCCCGGCCCTGGGACCTGCCACAACCCACAGAACGCCGCAGAAATGGTGCCAGCTCAGGGCCCAAGCCTTGAGAGGCCCGGCTGCTTCCACTCTTGTGCCCTCGGGGGCCCTGAGATGCCGTCAGAAGTGGGGTCACCTGCCAGGGAGACCCGAGGAGGGGCTGCCCTGGGACCACACAGAAGAGAACCCACGTGGGGCTTCCCTGGTGGCGCAGTGGTTGAGAGTCCGCCTGCCGATGCAGGGGACGCGGGTTCGTGCCCCGGTCCGGGAAGATCCCACATGCCGCGGAGCGGCTGGGCCCGTGAGCCATGGCCGCTGAGCCTGTGCGTCCGGAGCCTGTGCTCCGCAACGGGAGAGGCCACAACAGTGAGAGGCCCGCATACCGCAAAAAAAAAAAAAAAAAAGAGAGAACCCACGTGATTGCAAGACAGTTGCCGGCAGGCCACCAGCCAGCTGACTGCATTCGCTGGGGAGCCCACGGGGAAGACCAGCAGAAGGGGCCCCGCTCAGGGGCGAGCGGCGCGTATCGCTGCTTCAGAGCATCCTAGGCCCCCGCCCCCGCCCCCGCCTGCCTGGGATGCCGCCCACAGCGCCTCTGCGCGCCCTGCCGGCTGCCCTTTCCCTCGGACACGGGCCTCTGCCCCCTCAGAGGCTGCACACGGCCTGTCTCACGCGGCGGGGGCTGGAGGAACGTTTACTGAAAGAACGAATCTCTCAGTTCACAGGTGTGAACTGCTTCTGGCTCGACACCTCTTAACAGAGCCTCTGGGGAGCAGCTGACGAGTTCAGTGAGGTCGCCCGGCTCAACCGCGACCCCTCGAAACCGTTTTTATGCATCATGGCCCGCATCACTTTACTCGCCCTCAAATTGGGGACTGGGGGCTGTGGCGTCCTGTACAGGGTCACCAACCGGGGCTACAGCCCAGATGCTGGGGGGAGGACCTTGCGAGGAAAGCCGCACTCTCACCCGGGCAGGGTGTGCTCCCCGGGGCAAACACGGATTCTCCAGGCAATGCGCTGACGCCGATGGCCACGTCAATGGCCACGTCATGCACGGCAACGCTGTAGAAAATCCTACCTGAACACAAGGGGGAGCCACCCCTGGCATCCGGATCGTGGCTACGGGCGCTCCCCACCGTGGGTCCCCGACCTGACGTCCTCAGGAAACCCGGAGAGGCTCCTGGGTACAGACTGCTGACGGTGGTGACCTGATGGACCCTCCCCGGGGCATGGCCATCTCGGACCTTCTTGTGCAGGAACTGGAGAGCCGGGGCAGAGGACCTGGAAGGCAAGGATGGACACCAGGCAGCCCCGTCCCCACTGCCCATCTACCGGAGAAGTGCATCTGGCCAGCTGGGCTCTGGGCCACGGCCCTCAAAACCTTCCCAAACACGTACATTCTGATGGGCTATTAACAACCCTGTCCATGGGGTGCAGCGAGGCGGCAGGCAGCACGCCAGCCACTTTACTTAAATCCCAACCCCATCCTTTTCGCATCCCGATGTTCCAAACCCTGTGTGGTCTCCGGGATGAGATACAGGCTGCTGACTTCAGTAGCTGCCCCCATTTCAGATCGTGAGCTCCTGGGAGCAAAGGCCTTTCTGCTTCTCCCCCAGTTACACCAGCACCCTGCCATCTGCCCATCCAAGCAGGGCAGCCTCTCGCAGAGCACGCCCTTCCCTGGAGACCGCAAGCGGGAAAGCAAGGGTCACAGCACGGAGAGTGGAAGGCCACAGACTGAAACCCCAGCCTGCTTTTCTCTACAGCCACAGACCACCCTGGGCCGGGCAGCTGTCATCCAGAGCCTTATTCCTGGTGAGCGAAGTCGGGCACACTGTTTTAACAGGACAGGACAAGGCAGGGGAAAAATTACATCCACCTCAAAATTGGTAAAAGCAGATGTAATTTCTATCAGTATTTCTCAAACTTGAATAAGATACAGACAGCTTGAAAAAGAAATTCTCACGAATTCCCAACATTGACAACTTATTTTAAATATAACCTACATAACATAAAACCAGGCACTAATTCCTCTTTTTTCAAAAAATATTTTTAAAATTTATTTATTCTTTTTTTTGGCTGCATTGGCTCTTCGTTGCTGCGCACGGGCTTTCTCTAGTTGAGGCGAGCGGGGGCTACTCTTTGTTGCGGCGCGCAGGCTTCTCATGGCGGTGGCTTCTCTTGTTGTGGAGCACGGGCTCTAGGTGCACGGGCTTCAGTAGTTGTGGTACGTGGGCTTCAGTAGTTGTGGCTTGCGGGCTCTAGAGTGCAGGCTCAGTAGTTGTGGTGCACGGGCTTAGTTGCTCCGCAGCATGTGGGATCTTCCTGGACAAGGGCTCAAACCCATGTCCCCTGAGTTGACAGGCGGATTCTCAACCATTGTGCCACCAAGGAAACCCCACTAATTCCTCTTATATAATGGTTAAATTAAAACTATTCTATAAACTAAACATAATATTACAAAACCAACTAAATCCAAATAAACATCTCTCTGATGTGCAGATGCTCTGCCCCTGCAGAGTGGCTGTCATTCTGCCGGCGTCCACAGGGGATTTCAATGGACGAACTCCTGACTGAGGCCTCTGACTCCCTGCTGCTTTTCTCCATTCAAACTGCTGCAGTTGCTTCCCTGGGGCCGAGGGCACCACTTACAACAGAATCCCAAGAAAATGAAAGTCTATTTTTTTTTTTTTTTCCTGCGGTACGTGGGCCCTCACTGTTGTGGCCTCTCCCGTTGCGGAGCACAGGCTCCGGATGCGCAGGCTCAGCGGCCATGGCTCACGGGCCCAGCCACTCCGCGGCATGTGGGATCCTCCCGGACCGGGGCACGAACCCGCATCCCCTGCATCGGCAGGCGGACTCTCAACCACTGCACCACCGGGGAAGCCCAAAGTCTATGTCTTGATGCCAGCATGTTGATGGACTCGACAGCCTGGACACTGAGATTATGTGTCATTATTGGCTACGAAGTGGTCGCCCAGAGCAATGACAAGAACTAACATTCATGCCTGAGCACTTACTGTTAAGGGGGCGCTGCTGACACAGGGACCAACTTCCTTTTCTGTAATGCGGCCGAGGGTGAGAAAGGCACCCAGGGTCACACAACTCTCAGGGGACCGAGCCAGGGTGGGACCCTGGCAGAGTGGCTTGAATCTGTGGCCCCTATGAATGACCAAATGTGGTCTCATTTTCTGAGATCACCAAAGTGCAAATGCCGAATGATGAACCTTTGAGGACGATGCCAGGCCTCAAAGAGAAGCACCCAGCATGAGATGCACAGCGGCCCATTGTGTAGGTGAACATTCCTGTCCCCAGAATGGGCCAGGAAGTCAGTCCCAGGGGTGGGAGCACTTCTGGCAGAAGCATTGTCTGTGGCCTTAAGCAAGGATCCCTGAAACGTTCCTAAAACTTCTTTTCCACAAGCAACTGTCAGCCTGTAGTTCCTGAATAAAAGCTTATGACTTCAGAGCCTTAACTCAGCTCCTTTTGTAGAATACTGAAATATTCAGCTTAGGAAGTTACAGTGACCTTGCTTCTATCTTAAGAGACAAGGGTTGGCAAACCAGAGCTGGTCTCTGTTTTGGACAGCCTGGGGCGCTGAGAATGCTTTTCACGTTAAAAAGAAATTAGTGCCTATTCTACACAAACACTTCCAGAAAAAGTGAAGAGGGGAACACACCCAACTCATTCCATGGGGCAAGCATTACCCTGAAACCAAAACCAGTTATAGATATTACCAAAAAACAACAACAACTATAGAGGAATACCTCTCATGAATGTAGACAAAAATTCTTTAAAAATTTAGCAAATGGAATCCAAAAATGTATAAAAAAGGGTAATACAGCAGGATCCAGTGGGCTTATCCCGGGAATGCAAGGCTGGTTTGACATTAGATCCATCATGCATGATCTCAACTGATGCAGAAAACGCCCTTGACAAAATTCAGCATCCAGTCCTGATAAAAACTCTCAGCAAAGTGGGAACAGAAGGCAATTATCTCAACCTGACAGAGCTTACAGCTGGCACCACACTCATGGTGAAAGGCAGAATGCTTCAGCCCTAAGACTGGGCACAAAAGGAGGCTCTCATCACTCCTATCCTACATCACATGGCAGGTCCTTGCTAGTGCAATTAGACAAGAAAAAGAAGGCATACTGGCTAGAAAGGAGGAAAACTGTCTCTATTCACAAACAACACGGTTGTCAACACAGAAAATCACAAAGAATCCACAACAAAGGAAGGGAAACAAGTGAGTTTAGTAAGATCACAGAATTCAAGGTCAGTTATACAAAAATCAATTGTACTTCTATATACTAGCGATGAAAAACTGAAAATGGAAAATAAAAAAGTACCATCTGCAACAGCACCAAAAAGTCTAACAAAACACGCATAAGATCTGAGCACTGAAAAGTACACAACAGTGATGAAAGTAATCAAAGACGACATAGATACATGCAGAGATAGGTCATGACCCAATATCATGAAGATGTCAACTCTCCCCAGACTGATCTACAAATTTGACGCAATTCCAATCAAAATGCTAACAGGATTTTTGCTGTAGAAACCAGCAAGGTGATTCTAAAATTTACATGGAATGGGAAAGGATCTAGAATAAGCAAAACAACGTTGAAAGTGAACAAGTTGGAGGGCTCAGGCTACCTCATTTCACTCCAACTTACTGGACAGCTGTAGCAATCAAGATACTGTGGTGTTGGGGAAGGAATAGGCAAATGGATCAAAGGACCAGAAGAGAGATGAATTTTTGACGAAAGTACAGAGACAACTCTGGGGAGAAAGGAGTCACTTCCAGAGCATCCCAGCATCCTGTCGCCAGTTTGCCATCAAGGTGACTACGGTGGCAGAGCCTTCCCAACCAGGTGTCCCGACCCCAGATCGTGGGCAGCCTCCTGCTTCTTTGCCTTCCTGGATGCGGCGGAGGTGAGTTCTGAGGTCACTCCACCCAGAGCAGCAGTCATTAATCCTTCCAATGATTGTTCTTTATGCAAGTCTCCTGATGCTTAGAATACCTGCTTTCTACACTAACCCCCGAACGACACAAAGACCAAAAATGATTGGGAGTCTGGAAGAGATACTTGCAAATGCATGTTCATGGCAGCATTATTCACAAGAACCGAGATGTGGAATCAACCCAAGTGCCCACTGATGGACGCCATTTGGATAAACAAAATGTGGTCCATCCATACAATGGGATATTATCCAGCCCTGAAAAGGAACGAATATCTGATCACAACTTGAACACAAGCAGCCCCTCTCTATTTAAAGAGCTTTCTGGAAAGCCAATGACTCCTTCTGCGTGGCTGGGAAGTGCCTTAGCTGGGTTAACCCGGGCCAGGCATAAAACCAGGGCTCTGTTTACAGAAAGCAGCTGCCCTGTGGTGATCAGGTCCTATTTCTAGATTTTGAATGCAGGATGCATCCACGGGTCACAGCTGAGTAAAAATAAAGGTGAAGACAAAATATCTCGGGTCGGGGGCTAATCTCCAAGGGGGCAGAGATCTCATTTTCACCCCACTGTCCCTAGATCCCAAACAAGCCTGGGTTTTTTTTTAACTGGCTGACCTTGAGTATTTACTGAATTAAAGTTTGAAAATAAGCTGGAATGTTCTCAGTGTTTAACTGCACTTTTCATCAGAAAGTCTTAAAAGCCAGAAATGATATTCATTCATTCGACCAAATACTCCTACATGCCAGGCATGTTTTAAGTGCCCCGAGGCTGGGTAATGACGTCTGGAGAGCATCCTGCACTGAATATTGCTGACAGGGGGTAGTTGTTATGGGTTGAATCCTTTCTTCTAAAAAATTCACATGTTGAAGTCCTAACCCCCAGGACCTGTGAATGTGATCTTATTAGGAAATAGGGTCGTTGCAGATGTAAATGGTTGAGTTAAGATGAAGTTACACTGGAGTAGGGTGGGTCTCTAGTCCAACAACACTGGTGTCCTTAGAAAAGGGGAAAATTTGGACACAGACACACACACTGGGAAACGCTGTGTGAAGGGGAAGCAGAGATGGGGATGATGCTTCTAAGAAGCCAAGGAGGGCCAAGGAGGGCCAAGAATCGCCAACAAACCACCAGAGCCTAGGAGAGAGGCCTGGAAGCGTCCCCTCCACAGCCTCAGAAGGAACCAGCCCTACCGACGTCTTGATCGTGGACTTCTGGTCTCCAGAACTGAGACAGAATAACTCTCTGCTGTGTAAGCCCAGTCTGTGGTGCTGTGATGTGGCAGCCCCAGGAAACCAGTACAGTAATACCCGCCACTGGGGATTCTGGCTCCATCCTAGAGCTCTGACACCTTCTTAATGGTCCTCTATCATGAGAAGCGCAGGCCTCAAGGATCTGACCTCTGTTGCTCTTGAGTAAGCCAACCTCGCTTTCACCCTCAGCTGATGAACTGCTTGCTCTGCGGGGGACACTCTTCTCCACACTTCTGCTTTCTGCCTCTATGAGTTTGACGACACTAGGGACCTCCTATAAGTGCAATCATGCGGTATTCCTCCTTCTGTGACTGACTCACTTCACTCAGCGTCATGTCTTCATAGTTCACCTATGTTGTAGCAGGTGTCAGAACTTCCTTCCTCTTTAAGGCTGAACAATATTCCATTGTATGGATGGACCACATTTTGCTTATTCATTCGTTTGTCAGTGGACACTTGGGTTGCTTCTACCTTTTGGCTGTTGTGAGTAAAGCTGCCATGAGACGGGCATGCAAATATCTTCTGCACATTTTCGTCCCTCCCAAAGTGATGAGGATTTTCTTTGAACTCTACATTAACAAAGAGCCAATCCTGTTGTCCATCTTTTCCTATGACCTCTGGGTTGCAGAGAGAAAGGACCGAGTGGATCTGGTTTTTCATCGTATCTCCGCTGGGAGCGCTGAGCCTGGCACACGGGAGATATACTTTGCTGTCATGGGAGAGGAAGGATGACAGGAAACTTGCTGAGGGCTCGCAGAGATTAGGGAAAATATGATGTGTTAAGCACTTTGCTGATCTCGCACATTTTATTGGTGGATTTTTGGTGTGAATCTGTAAAAATGAAATTGCTTATTACTGCATCATGTGAAAATGTCTGCATGGATTCTCAGTAAACGTGAAGGCCGTGTCTAGGATACACTGACTTACGATACAGGCCACGCAGCAGGGATGAATTATATTTCTGGAGGCACCAGAAGAGAGGCAGGGAGCCCTTCTCAAGAGAGTCTGAATAGTTTACAAGAGGCGTGGACCGCTGCCAGTGGTGAAACCTAGGCTTCATGTGGCCACCCCAGGAGCGTGACAGTTTATGCCACCTCCGTGTAGAGTCCGGGGCAGAGAGAAAGCCAGAAGACACAGAGCAGAGAAGAAGATAATCCAGCAGCGGTTAGGAAGTGAAAAACTGCTTGGAGAACAGGAAGCACCCGGACCTGGTGAATGGGAATCAGCTCCCCAGGCAACTCTCAAGCAGAGAGCCAGGGAGGGGCCATTATGCTCATCTTCCTGAAAAGCCCACTTGCCCCCTATCCACCTGGCCTAAGCCCTCCCATCCTTCAGGACTCTCCTTCCGCGTGCCTCCTACAGGAAGCTCTTCAGGATCCTCCTTGCCCTGCTCACCCCCAAGACGGTGGGAGGCCCCTCTTAGGGGTGAGCGTGGACTCTCAGGCCCACCCCCATCACAGCTCTGTTCACGCCCTGCTGGGTCCAAGGGATCTGGTTCCCCAAGATGGCCGATCTTCATTTGTTTCCTGGGGCCACCATAATAAAGTACTACAGACTGGGGGGCTTAAACAACAGGAATTTATTCCCTCACAGTTCCGGAGGCCAGGAGTCGAAAATCAAGGTAGGGCTTTGCTCCCTCTGAAGCCGGAGGGTCCTCCCTTGCTTCTCCTTAGCTTCTGCTGCCAATAGTTAGCGTACCCTGTGGTCACATCACTCCAACCCTTTGTCTTCATGTGGCCTCTTCCCTCTGCACCTGTGTCTAAATTCCCTTTTTTATAAGGACACCAATCTCATGGGGCTAGGGCCCACCCTAATGGCCTCATTTTAACATGACCACCTCTCTAAAGACCCCATCTCCAAATCAGGTCACTTTCTGAGGTCCTGAGGGTTAAAGACTTTTAACATATCTTTCTGGGGGGGGACACAACTCAGCCCAGAACAGTAGGTCTGCATTTCCCCACCCACTTTGTGATCAGGCATGGCCAGCTGACCGGCCTCTGTCTGTAAGATGTGAGCCTCAGGAAGAGGCATCACTTCCAGGCCAAAACGTTGCTTGCTGACATGAGACCTCAGAGTCCCTCGTTCCTGCGTCTGTGATCCAGATGCCAGTGACAGAGGCAGAGCCTCCAGCATCCTGGGTCCCTGACTAACTGCGATGGACAGAGACTCTCCTGGACCAAACAGGCTCCTCCGAGCCCTCTTCTCGACTAGGCTCCACCTTGGCCTCTCATGTCCATCCTTTTTGAGCCCAGTTTTAGCAAAAATCCTGCTAAGTTCAGTTTAGCCAGAATCCCCTGACCCTTGGCATCTGATCAAATTCCGCTTTCCCTGGCCTTTCCTGTCTGAGCCCTCGTATTTGAGTCCTTAGCCTGCCTTTAGCAAGAGTCCTATTAGGCCAGTTTAGTAAGAATCCCCCTACTGTTTTTTTTTTTTTAAGTCTTTATTGAATTTGTTACAATATCGCTTCTGTTTTATGTTTTGGATTTTTGGCCACGAGGCATGTGGCATCTTAACTCCCTGACCAGGGATCGAACCTGCACCCCTGCACTGGAAGGCGAAGTTTTAACCACTGGACCACCAGGGAAGTCCCAGAATCTCCCTACTCTTGATGTCTCCTCCTAGGAATTTTCCATCCACTGACCTCCTCACTCTGCCATTGGCTATAAATCCCCTGCTGTCTTTGCCATATTGGGGGTTGAACTCAATCTCTCTCTCTTACTGCAATAGTCTTGAATAAAGTCTTCCTTATTGTTTTAACAAGTGTAGGAGTAATTTTTCTTTAACACAATCAGTGGTGTGCCTGCAAGGCCCTACACCGGACAGCTAGCACAAGTAAGAAAAAAAAGTTTGTGTGTTCAGCCCCTGAGATGGGAGTTTGCTGACTGTCACAGCATAACTTGGTCTATCTCAATGATTCCATAGTGTCCTTGGGGTCTAGGACCGTGCCTGGCACTTGGAAGACATTCAATAAGTGAGAATAAATGAAAAAACCAAAGGTGCCAAAGAGATAGAGAGGCAAACGTAAAACTAATTTGCTTTATGACCTCCTTGGTATCCAAATTGCTAACAATCATCTTGATGAAGGCTGCATTAATGACTATTATTACATAGGTCAGCATGATTTATCTTTATTAATCACCACTTTTGGTCACATCCTTAATTACTTAGGCAATCCAAATCCCTCTAAGACAGACAAAAAGATGGTGGTGATGGTGATGATGGTGATGATGGTGACGGTGATGGTGATGGTGATGGTGGTGATGGTGGTGATGGTGATGGTGAGCATGATGAAAATAATGATCATAAATAACAATAGCTAATCTTTACTGACTATATGCCATGCACTATGCTAACTCTTTACATATATTTCCTAAATAAATCCTCACAACTCTATGAGATAGGTAAAATTTTTTTTTTTTTTTTTTTTTTTTTTTGCGGTTCGCGGGCCTCTCACTGCTGTGGCCTCTCCCGTTGCTGAGCACAGGTTCCGGACGCGCAGGCTCAGTGGCCATGGCTCACAGGCCCAGCCTCCCCGCGGCATGTGGAATCTTCCCAGACCGGGGCACGAACCCATGTCCCCTGCATCGGCAGGCGGGCTCTCAACCACTGTGCCACCAGGGAAGCCCCGAGGTAGGTATAATTTTTATCTCCATTTTAGAGATGAGCAAATTGGCCCAGGGAGGGGAAGTAACTTGCCCAAGGGCATGCAGCTACTAATAACATTGGAGCTGGGATGTGAACTCAAGCAGTCAGGCTCCAGAGCTGCATTCTAACTGCCTTGCTGTACTGCCTTGGACCCAATCAAAACAGAACCTGGTATATATATGAGGGATAAAAAACAAGTTCCTACTGTAGAGCACAGGGAATTATATTCAATATCCTGTGACAAACCACAGTGGAAAAGAATATGGAAAAGAATATATATGATAACTGAGTCGCTTTGCTGTACAGCAGAAATTAACACAACATTGTCAATCAACCATACTTCAATAAAAATTTTTAAAAAGTCTATGCTACTATAGGGTAGCTCATAATATTATATTTTTAAATATTATAAACCATGTTAACGAAAGCATGATCTTAGTAAATTAAATGCTTAATGATATAAAAAACAATAACAAAATCCAACAACAGCAGAAACCAGAATGTGGTGCATCACACTGGTAACTATTGGACATCCTGTCCAGAAGCCACCCAATTGGATGAAGGGCAATGTAGGCAGGGCTGTTCAGAATATGGACCCCACAGTCAGGTGACCAGGGTGTGGATCCCAGCTCCGCCCCTTACTCACTGTGTGACATTGGGCAGGTTCTGTAAACTCTCTCTTCTTCAGTGTCTTCATCTGTAAAATGGGATCGTACTAGTACCTACATCATTGAGAAATATATGAGTTAATGTATATAAAGCACAATTAAAAATTAACCTAGGAATCCTAGGTGTGAAGCAAAGATAAATGCTTCCTCATCAATTTCAATAGCAAACAGCCTGAGTCACCAGAACCCCTGAGACATACTTACCTAAGGGCTCAGCATGTTTACAATGTCTGCCCCACACTGACTCTTTTTCTTCAAAGGTAAATGGGAGCAGAAGGATTCCTTGCTGATGAAGGTAGCCTAGCTGCTAGGCCACCATGCCCCTCGAAGCCAACACCTGTCAACAGGGGAAGAAGGAAAACAAGTATATTCTGCATGGCTCCCTGCAGCTGCCCACTCATTTGATATCTCTCAGGATTATACTGTGAAGTATTTTTCAGCATTCAATATTTAAAAAATTCTTCCCATGGGATTTTATTCCCAGAAAAAGAAATCTCTTGCAGGTGATTTGTTACCTCTACATCTATGAAGGCAACACACTCTATTTCCCAGATGTCACATTAAAAATCTGTCTCCACTCAGAACTGGCCACCAGTGTTATCTTTTAGCTAGTATTTGGTCCAAAAAAGAAAATAAAGAGAAGGTGCTTTGATGCCAGTCATTTCCTTGAGGAAGCACTTTCTCCTTTAAGGTTTTGAAAAGCAGTATTCAGACCAAGCTCAGCTAGTCCTTCCCACACTGTATCCAATGAAACATTTCTGCCTGGGTCCCCACAGCCCTGTGAGCTTGGGATGGCGGGTTGGGTGCTTGGGTCCTATTCATGGCCTAGTGCAGTGTTTGCTTGGTGATCACCTGATAGGCAGTAATGTTGATGGATGGACAAAGTTCCTTCCTACAAACCTGAGTCTCCATCACCATCTATGTTGTGTTAAACATTTACTTGCATTTTGCTTGGGTTCAAATGGAGGTACCCCCCTATCACACCCACAGGCTCTCCCTCCTGCCAGGAGCCCTTGCTTCTCCCATCTCAGCAGCTCTGGCCATTCTGGTGACTTTCCCAGGATCCCTCTTGTCTTAGTCTGCTCGGGCTGATATAACAAAATACCACTGGCTGGGCGGCTTCATCAGTAGACATTTATTCCTCACAGTTCTGGAGGCTGGAAGTCTGAGATGAGGGTGCCAGCTTGGTTGGGTTCTGGCTCAAAGACGCCACCTTCTCGCTGTGTCCTCACATGGCCTTTCCTCAGCATGTATGCTGAAAAGAGATCTCTCATCCTTTCCTTCTAAGGGCGCTAATCCCATCATGGGCCCCACACTTCATGATCTCATCTAACCCTAATCACCTCCCAAAGGCCCTTCCCCCCAATACCACCATATTGGGGGTTAGGACTTTGACATATGAATTTTAGGGGGACACAGACATTCAGTCCATAACACCTGCTCGTGCTGGCCCATAGGCGGGCACACCAGGTGAGGGCCTTTCCACAAGGTCCTCCCTGCTGTTGGGCACCATGACTTATTCTTCAGTAGATTTGCTGGAGGTCCGTCTATGAGACCCTGGAGAGATGTCCCAAATGGACCCAGGGGGCTCTGTTTCAGAATGGAGGAAGGAGCTCCTGTAAGAGGGACCCTCCTACACCTCCCACAGAAAACAGCTACAAACTAGAGTAAAAAATGCAAAATATAACTACTGAGCATGCCTGAGGATAAAAACAGAAATATTTTGGAGGGGGGTAAAAATGTGGAGGAAGCGACTGGCATGGGTGAGTTCGCCTTTTGGTTGCTTTTCTCTGAGGACAAGCACAGCTGCAGTGTAGGGTGGGGTGATGAAACGTCTGACGGGAAGGTCCCTCTCTGTGGTCCCTCTGGCTGAAGTAACCAGGGGAAAGAGCCAGGGAAAGCACGGCCATTGGACAGCAAAGGAGGAATGCCAGGAAGGAGAGCCAGATGAGGGCACCCTCAAACCCTGTGTATAAACACTGTCCAAGCCTCTAGCTGCCCTTCAAACTACACCTGCCTGGGACAGACAGAACAATCTGCACTGAGGTTGGAGCTGCTGTCCACTGCAGGTAAGACAGACTTGCAGTCTTAGTTTAGCCATGTGAGTCACCACTAATATGAAACCATCAACACTCTTCAGAGGAATATAACAGAACTCAGAGTCTCCACAGCATAACATTCACAACGTCTGGGATACAAACTAAAATTACTCTACCAGGAAAACGCGACCCACTCTGAAGGGAAGAAATTAACAGAGGGCAACCTCAAGATGACGCTGACATTGGAATTGTCAGACAAAGACTTAAAGCAGCTGTTATAATTATGCTTGGTTAGGCAAGTACTCTCCTAATGAATGAGGCAATAGGAGACCTCAGCTTATAAATAGAAAATATTGAAAAAAACAAATGGAAACTTTAGAACTGAAAAATATATATTTGATAAAAAACCTTTTAAATCACTGGGATTTAAAAATCCTGGAGTTTAATAGCAGACTCAAGATGAGAGAGGTAAGAGGAAGTGAGGTTGAAGACAGGTCATTAGAAATTACCTAGTCTGATGAAGAAGAAAAAAGATTTTAAAAAGTGAGAACCTCAGGAACTTGTGGGGCAATGTTAAAAGAGCTAAGATATGGGTAATTGGAGTCTCCAAAGAAGAAGAGAGAAAGGGACTGAAATAATTATTTAAAGAAATAATGACTGAAAACTTTTCAGTTTGGTAGAAAACATATATTTGTAGATTTAAGAGGTTAACAAAATCCAAAACAATGAACACGCACACACAAAATCATGCCTAGACACACCAGAGTCACACTGAAGCCAAAGATAAAAATAAAAACCTTGAAATTCACCTAGAGAAAAATTAAACATTACTTACAAGGGAACGACAATTTGCATAACCACAGTACCCTCATAGGAATTATAGGGACCAGAATCCAGAACACCTTTACGTGCTGAAAGAAAAGCCACTTGTCAACCAAGAATTCTATGTTCACAAAAATATCCTTCAAGAATCAAGGCAAAATAAATATATACCTAGAAGAAGGAAAACTGAGAGGATTTGTTTCCACTAGACCTGCATTGCAAGAGATGATCAATGAAGTTTTTCAGGCTGAAGGGAAATATATGTGTAAATACAAAAGACTATTTCTCCTCTTAATTTCTTTGAAATACTGTTAGAAGGAAAATTTATAACATTGTCTTATGAGACATACAGTATAAGTAGATGTAAAACTTATGACAACTATAGTTTAAAATATGGTGGAAGAGGGGTAAGGATCCAATTGGGTGCAAGATTTCTATATTTTTACATAAAGTGGTACAATATCAACTTTACTAAACTGTGAAAAGTAAGGATGTGTATTGTGAAACCTAGAGCAACTTCTAAGATATAACGCAAAGAGGTATATCTGAATGTTCAGCAGGTAAATTAAAATGGAATTCTATAAAATATTCAACAAATACAAAAAATAAAGAAAGAGGGATAGAGAACAAGAAACATGTGGGCAAAGAGAAAACAAATAATAAAATGGTAGGCCTAATCTAACCACATCAATAATTACGTTAAATATTAATGGGCTGAACACTGCAATTAAAGGAGATTATCAGAGTGAATAATAAGACAAGACCCAACCATATGTTATTTATAAAAGATATAGTTTGAATATGACACAAGTAAATTGAAAATGAATGGATGGAAAAAAATACCATACAATGGGAGCATAACAAGGTAAGAGTGACTATGTTAATATCAGTGAAATAGACTTTAAGGCCAAAAATATAAAAGAGAGAGACCTTTCATAAAGATAAAAGAATTGACTCATGAGGACGACATGACAGTTTTAAATGTGTATGTGCCCAATAATAGATCCCTTAAACACATAAAGCAAAATTTACAGAACTGAAGGGGGAAATGGTTCCATACCATAGTTGGAATATTTCAATACCCCTTTCTCAGCAGATGAAGGGGGAAAAGTCAGTAAGACAAAGAGGACCTTGGGAATTCCCTGGCAGTCCAGTGGTTAGGACTGGCCACTTTCACAGCAGGGGCCACAGGTTCGATCCTTGGTCTGGGAACTAAAATCCCGCTAGCTGCTAGCTGCAAGGTGCGGCCAAAAAAACGAAAAAAAAAAGGAAAAGACAAAGAGGATCTGACCAAGACCCTCGATCACCTTTACCAAATTGCTGTATGTAAAACACTACATCCAACAAATGAAGCAGGGTGGGATCGGAGGCTGCCTCTGACCCAGGGCTGAACCACTCAACAGACAGACTTGAGACCCTAGTACTGCAGAGGTATCAAAACATATGAAGAAGAAATTAGGAAAGAATTTAATAGATCCCAAAGAAAGCATTAATATAACCATCTGGGAATGATCAGTATTTGATTTTCTTACATTTATTTTGTGATGCAGGATCACCCTTGTACTGTCTTTATCTCTAGTGACATGGGATATGAGGCACCAAAATCTTTGCAGTGTTGCCCCTCTCTCGCTCTCATTCACCCGTTTGTTCATATAGGTCCCTCCAGGATGACACACGGTCCCCTGCCGGCCCCCATAGCCTCTGATTGTAAGAGGGACCCTCTCCTTTTAGACTCAAGGTCACAGACAGGAGTGGAAACCCAGATGGCATTTTCATCCTTCTGTGTGATGCAGAACTGAGAACTTCACACCTGGAAACATCCCTCAAGTGGACTGGAGAAAAAGCAGCACAGGTGACACTGAAATAGGTGGGAGACTTCAACTCAAAACAATACTCCAATTTCCCTTGAAACTCTGAGCTGGGCCAGACTAGCGAATGGTTATGGGAGAGGAGGCCATGCAGAGCTGTAGAGGACACACAGGGTGACCCAGAGGGGACTGGACTCTGGGAAGGCACCTTGGTTCCCTTGAAAGAAAGTGAGGCTGCTTCAAAACACAGCTCTACATGCTGCCTGCAGGGGCTGGCATTTTCCATTCCCCCTGAAGGATGGGCTGAAAGAATATGAGCTCAAACTACAGTTATTATTTTAAATTGAGATAAAAATCACCATTTTAAAATGTGCAATTCAATGGCATTTAGTCCATCTGCAGCGATGTGCCACCATCACCCCTATCCAGTTTCAGAACATTTTCATACCCCCACAGAAGGAGCCCCGGGAGCCATGTGTAGTCACTCCCCGTTCCTCCCTCCCTCCTGCCCTAGGAAATCAACGTGTTCTGTCTCGGTAGATTTGCACATTCTGGACATTTCAAATAAATGGAATCACACACTATGTGGCCTTCTGTGTCTGGCTTCTTTCACTGAAGAGAATGTTTTCGACACCAAACTGCAGTTTGAGAAACATGAAGTGGCCAAAAAGAAAATTTTTCAAGTAGCAGCCTGGATGCAGAGAAACATCGACACCATTTCTTTGTGTCCTTTGCAAGCCTGAGGCCTGTGTGTCCAAGAATCGGATGGTGGGAATTTAGCAAAATCACAGTAAGTCTCTCTCCTCTATCCCAATTCCATTTTTAAAAAAGAAGTACATACAGTATTCAGGTGTTAAGAAATATGTCTAAAGTGTGGACTTTAATTGAAAAGGTTAAATTTTCACATCAGAGCCACTGACACAGTGTCAGATTGTTAAATAAGGTGAAATACTAATGATGGGGAAAAAAGAAAACAGAAGAATGGGCTGCTAATGCCTCGGGGCACTTCTCCTGCGCTTGTAACATTCTGTATGTACAGCGAAGAAGCTTCTGGTTCCCCTTCCCAGCCGAAAACTAAGACAGATGACAGGCGCTGTTTCTAGGTTTCTATGGAGACATCTGTGATGTCATAGACTGCTCCCAGGACCCCTTAGGATTTGGAGCTTGGGAAGCTGGTCTTCTCAAGCCTTCTGGCCTGTGCTTGGACCTGCACATCCATGACTGGGGCTGTGTTCCCCTCGACACCCTGCTCCAGACCCGGAGGATAGGTCCAAGTCATCATTCAGGTGGCCAAACTTGGCCCTCTGCTCCACGTTCCCGATGTTACCGATCAGAGCCAGCACGCCCAAGAAGAAAAGCCTGGTGCCCAACTGGATAGAGAAGGGCCTGATCGTCCTACGGCAAGTGGCCAGCCGGAACGAACAGACCCCAGAATGGAAACTTCGCCAAAAAGAGCGCTCCCTCAGCAAGTCAGCTCAGGCCATCAACCGCTACTACAGGAAGATGGTATGGAGTCTCAGGAGAAAGGATGGCCCGGCCACACGCAGGTCATCAGTAGATGACCTGCTTCTCCCACTGGAAGAAAGGCCTTGAGGGTGGGGTCTAATAAGAGCATCCCAAATCAGCTTGGCTGATGGATTACAATGGGTGGATTCTGGGAGTGGATGGAGACTGGGAGAGAAGATGCAGTGTCTGCTATGAGCCTTCCTTAGGGAAGTCTTGAGAAGGAGGGAATGGGGAGGAGAGAAAATAAGGAAGAGAAAGCGCGGGCGGGAAGGTTCAGGCAGGTACCACGCGCTGGGGGAGACTGGAGAGCCACCACACTCCCCAGGGCCCTCCTAAGTGGACTTGACTCTGGGCTCAGCCGACTGCAACTTCTAAAGCAAGGTCCCCACGGCCCTCATCAAGCAGCCAGTTTTCCGGGTGGGGACAGCCCACTGTGGTCGGCACACACGGCAGGCCCTGGTGCTCCGCCAGAAGATGGGAGAGGGGCTTCCCGGGTCCCTCTTCTCCTGCTGGTCTCATTTTCCTGCTCCTCAGAGAGATTTCAACAAGGACACCAGCCCCCAGGACAGCGGCTTCCTGTCTGAAATGGAGGAGCTTTGGCACAAGTTTCTCACACGTCCGGGCTGTCCCCAGTTCAGCACCAGGTCCACGTCCATGACCCACTATGGTGAGCGTGCCCAGCGGGGCCCCACGTGGGCAGCCCCCCCTCCACCCAACCACCCAACCCACCCATCGGAGTCCGGGACCCGGGTCCTGGCACACAGCAGCCTGCGGAGGTGGCCAGAGGGGACGTGTGCAGTGGCCACAACTGCTGCTTCTGAAATTGGCTCTCAGCTGAGGCCAGAGTGGGAGGGGGGAGGGAGGGAAGGAAAGGCCTGTATTTCTGGTCTCCCAGCCCTCTTGCTTCTTCTATGGTCTCACTCACCAAGATTCAATAGAGTTGGGACAGGGGAGGAGAAGGTTGAAGGTTCTGGAAGCTTCAGGAAAGAGGTCCATAGGGCCAAAGGCAGCTCATTAGGGACCAAGCCCTGAAAGGAGCCTTAGCAAGACTCTTGTCTAAGCCTACGTTGCTCTGATATGGATAAGAGGCTCCGAGAGGGCAGCTAAGGTCCCAGCCGTCACCCGAGTGACATCGGTCAGGCCAGGTGTCATCCCAGACCTCCAGCTCCAGGACCTAGGCTACTCCCATTTCCCCACACACGGCATTTTCCTTAGTGGTGTTGACATCGAGGCCGAGTGCCTGCAGCCAGCAACTGGGGTCCTGTCTGTGGATCTCAGGCGGCAGTCAGGCAAAAGTAGGGCCCCGCCCACCCGTCCAGGCTCTAAGCTTCCCTTTCTCAGTGCCAGGGCCTCAGAGAGCAGCCAGCACTCCGGGACTTAGAGGAGGAGCCACTTTTACAGGAGGGAACGGGGCTGCCCTCCAGGGAAGGGAATGCACCAAACTGCAGAGATTAAGTTGCACCTGATCAATTTCAGGTGGACACACCAGTGGTGGTTAGGGGGACAGAATTACGTTTCAATTCAGTTGCAGAGTCCAATCCTATGCATCCGCTGAGAAAACCACCTTGAACCCTCCCCAGCATTTAAAAGGAAAGGAAATACTAGTCTCTGTCCTGAAGGTCTTGGGAAGACTTGGCCTTAGCCGTCATCTGTTGGCACGTTTACCATCCTGCAGGTTCAGCCACGACTCTCGATCTCCCCGAGGACAGGTGCATCAGCTCTGAGACCTGGAAGGTGACTGAGGACCTGCTCTCTGGTCAGGAGGGCTTGGACATGAAGGTGGACGGTGAGGACGGGCCTGCTGGGCACGTGTGACCCATGGGGTTCTCTCCTCGGACCCCAGCCCTGAGGTCCTCTGCCTTCACCTGCAGGGACCCCTGCTCCCCGCAGAGCCACCCGATCATGCCCCATGGAACTCCCTTCCTAGGACCGCCTGCCTGGCCCTATGTACCTTACACAGGCTCCTGGGATGCATCCCTCCTTGATTAGAGGGACCCACATGCACTGTTCCTACAGACAAACACTTTTGTTTATCCAGAGGTGAAATCCACCCCCAGACGTCTCCTTTGCCTGAATTCAAGGAAACTCCTCAAAAGTGTCCCCTGTGCACAGGGCAGAGTCAGGATGTCCCCTCTTGTCCTGACCCCCAGGCTCTGGGAATCTTGAAGGGTGCTTTGATGCCTCTCATACACACTGGGCTGAGTGTAGGGGACGGACAAGGATGTAGAGGAGCCCAGCTGGGCAGGGAAAGGTTTCAGGGGGAATCTTGAAAGGGGGATGTTATGGAAGATCCGGGGCAACTCAGCTGGGGAAGAGTCTGACCGACCCCCCCGCCCCGCCCCGCCTCTTGACAGGCTGCCGGCTTCCCTTTAGTAAGAGTGCCTGCGAGTTCAATTACCTTCGGAAGAAGAGTGAAGCCCAGGTGTTGAGCCCGGCCCCCAGCAACCCGGTCCTAGGGCAGAGCTACCCAAGGAAGTGGGTACCTTGGTACATCTCCGTCATCCACGAGAAGGTACGGCCGAGCGCGGAGCCTGGGCACGGATCCTGGTCCTGGCACCCCGGCTCCACCTCCTGCCCGAGAGGATGCCCGACCCTGGGGGCTCTTGTTCTAGTATCTGTTTGGCTGTGTAAGCAGGTCCCAGACATGGCCTGAACTGACATCCAGACCCCCTCCCATGGCTTCTACGAATCAGATGTTTGACCAGCCTAGGTCCTGCCCATCTTCATCCCTGTGGGGGGGGCAGTTCAGGCTGGCCTGGACGTCACCCACTCTTACACAGCTCCCCCCGTGAGTCAAGACCTTCAACATCCATATATTCTTTAAAATAGTAATAACCAGCTTGATGGGCAATGATCTCCCTACGGGTTGACTCATCGTGGTATCATTTTTTCATACATGTTTATGAGAGGGACTGGCCCATAATTTACCCGCCTTGTCATTCCCTGTTTGCTTTTGGTGTCAGAGTTTTCTGGCCTCATAACAACAACAACAAAAGTTGGAAAGTTTTCGCTCTTTTTCAATTTTCTGGAAGAGTTTGCCTACGGTTGGTGTTACTGCTTTGTTAAATTCTGAAGAATTCATCGTTGAAGCCGTCTGTACCTGGCAATTTCTTACAGGGTTGGTTTTTAAAATAACAAATTCAATTCCTTTTAAGATATTCCAACTTCCTTTTCTCTCGTTTCAGTTTTGGTAAGCGATGTTTTTCTAGGAATGTGCCCATTTCATGTAAATTTTCAAATCTGTGAGCCTAACTCTGTGCACGAGTCTCTTAGTATTATTCCTCCCAAGTCTGGAGAAGATTCCGCAGAACATTTTTGTTCCTGACATCGTTAACTTGTGCCTTCTCTCTTTTTCTCTCCACCAGTCTTATCAATGTTAAAAGTCTTCTTTTAGGGGATTCCCTGGTGGCGCAGTGGTTGGGAGTCTGCCTGCCGATGCAGTGGACACGGGTTCGTGCCCCGGTCTGGGAAGATCCCACATGCCGCGGGGCGGCTGGGCCCGTGAGCCATGGCCGCTGAGCCTGCGCGTCCGGAGCCTGTGCTCCGCATCGGGAGAGGCCATAGCAGTGAGAGGCCCGCGTACCGCAAAAAAAAAGAAAAAAAAAATCTTCTCTTAGAATCAGCTTCATGGGTTGTTTTTTTTTTAACGTTTTTGTTTTAAGCTCGTGAAACTCTAGTGACAATTATGGAAATGTCACACAAAATACTGGGTAGTTGGTGGGCACACAGTGGGGACACACGAGCCATGATAGTGTGGGTTCATGAGTATTCATTTTAGCTTTATTCCCGAAACTGTACCTCTAATTTTATGATAGATTTTACAATTTGTTTTCTTTAGAGTTCACAATTTAAAAAGCATCCATACCATTGGAACAAGCAATTCCACTTTTGGAAAATAGCCTGAGGATATAATCAGATAGCGTCTCACAGGTATACATAAAAGGATGCTCTTTGCAGTGCTGCTAGGAGAAGGAATTCCAGCGGAAGGGCTGCAGGCTGGGCTGCCACCAGGGGCTCACAACATGTCCTCAGGGTCCTCGTTCCCTCACCTCTGTGTTCGTCTGCCCTGTGGTAGGTAGCACCACCTGCAGAAGCAAGGTTGTGCTGTTGCAAAGTTAGCAGCCCCAGAGGAAAGGAGCATCCCCTTCCCGGGAACCATGTCTGGTTTGGACACATGGTGTTTAAATCACCATGGCCTGGGTGAAGAAATGGGATTTCTCCATGACTATTTTATCATAATACTATAAATAATTCCCATATACCCTCCAGATTCCCCGAATGTTAAAATGTTGCCGATTTGCCCTGTCTTCCTCTCCCCCCCTGTACCCCATCTCCCTATATCATCCATTCTTGTCCTGAGTTTTAAAAATTCTCTTCCTGGGCTTCCCTGGTGGCGCAGTGGTTGCGAGTCCGCCTGCTGATGAAGGGGACGCGGGTTCGTGCCCCGGTCTGGGAAGATCCCACGTGCCGCAGAGAGGCTGGGCCCGTGAGCCATGGCCGCTGAGCCTGCACGTCTGGAGCCCGTGCGCCGCAGCGGGAGAGGCCACATCAAAGAGAGGCCCGCGTACAGGAAAAAAAAAAAAAAATTCTCTTCCTGCTATGTTCTTTAGGCTAAATTTCCAGTTCTTTTTCTGAAATCTTGAGATGGATACTTAGATCTTTGATTTTCCATTGTTTCCCCTAATCCATGCATTCGAAGGCTATAAATCTGTCCTTAATCACAGCTTTCTATTCGCCCGTCTTGACGTGTCCAAATGTTTGTTATCATTCAGTTTAAAATATTTTCCAACTTCCTTTGTGACTTCTTCTTGGACTCGTGGACTCCGTGGAAGCCTATCACTTAACTCCTAGTTATCTTTTCCTTCTAGAATTCTGTCTCTGACCCCTTCCCTCTTGCCTGGAGAATCCCCTTTAGTATTTCTCTCAGTTGTTCAGCTCTGCTGGCGACGAATTCTTCCAGTTACTGTTTGTCCAAAAACACCTTTATTTTGTCTTCAGTTTTGAATAATTGAGGGCATGGAGGATTTGAGAGTGGGTGGTTGAGGGGCAGTGGGCCCAGCCCTGACAAGCCCCTTAGAGGTGGCCCTCGGAGGGGGTGCTGGTTAGGTGTCCTCGGTCACACCTGGGGGCTGACCGGGAGCCAGGCCTGGAGATCCCCGGGCAAGGGTGGCCCTTAAGCAGGAGGTGGCTGGGGATGGGGAGTGGGGGGTGCAGGGCAGCAGGCCTGCTCTTCCTGGGCCCGGAGCTGCTGCTCTGCTGAGGGCTGGCGGTGCTGGAGGCGCGTCTGAGTGGCTTGACCGCGCCTGGGGCTGCCCTGTTTCTGCCCAGGACCGGTGCCTGTTTGCACTGGGGAAGGAAGTCCAGCGCCTCTCCGAGCTGGAGGTGCAGGTTCAGAAGAAAGACGAGGAGATCCTGGCTCTCCAGGAGGAGAGGGAGGCCTTGAGAAAGCAGCTGAAATGCCTCCTGAAGAGCAAAAGCCAGGAGGCCTCGCTGAGCGAGGTCATGACGGTGAGCAGAGGCAGGCGCTCCGCGGGCGGCAGTGGCTTGGATTAGCCTGACCTGTTCTGGCTGTGGGGGTTCCGTGTCCTTGCCTGTAACGTCGGGGTGGGCCCCCACCCCTCCCCCAGGTCTGGGGGGCGCCCTGGAGGAGGCGGGTCGAGGTAGGGCTCTGTGTGGCCCAGGGGAGCAGTCGCCGAGTCTGAGAGCTGACTTCTTTCACGTCTGGGGATACAGCCAGTGTTTATGCTGGGTCCTCACGTGAAGTGGGGACTAGAGGCTTCCGACCATCACCGGACCCTCTGGCCGCCGCCAGAAAAGCTACTCAGGCACCGATGGTGGGGGACTGGTGGGCGGGGACAGCAGGAGTCTGGAGACTGCCAGGGCTGCTCCTGGGGGGGGGCGGAGCCAGAAACAATACGGCCCCCCAGGGCTGCCATCTGCACACTGTGGCCCCCTGCCCACCGACAGGGCACCCCTGGCAGGAGGACGCTGGGTCCCCCTTCCAGGAAGACAGGTCTCGGCGGCGCGGCCCCTGGGGGAGCTGAAGGTGCAGACTGAAACCCTGAGGCTCCCACGGGCCTCTTGCAGGAGTGGCCGGCGGAGTCGGCGCCGAAGCTGCAGGGGAGACTGAACACCCTTAGGACCTTCTTCGGAGGCAAGGAGGAGCCGGAGCACAGGCAGCAGGTGCGGGCTGGCCGGGGCCTCCTCTCCCAGGCTGCCCACGCGATGCCCAGGCCACAGGCTCCCACCTGCTGTCCGCACCCGGTGGTCCCCACCCAGGCGAAACCCTCGGCCACACTGGAGGGGAGCAGGGGAGGGGTGATGGGGCAGCTCCTGGAGATGTAGCCCCGGCCCCGCCCCCTGGGGGCCCCCTTCGCAGTGCACCCTCCGCCTCCGTGAATGGCCGAGCCCCTTTCCACAGGGGTCCTGCAGTCCTGCCCAGCATGCCCGTCCCTCCCCCAGATGCAGGGAGAGCACGCCATGACCGACAGAGGCAAGGACCTGGAAGGAGGCAGCTACGAGGAGGAAGAAGGCCTGGAACGGGAGGCCGACCCGGCGGCGGACGAGGGGGCGAGGGCCAGTGCCAGCAGGAAGGGGATTCTGCAGGAGAAGGCGGCAACGGTGGTGGCCGCAGAGGGCGCCGTGGAGGGGGAGGCCGCGGGCGGGAAGAGGGCTGCCTCCATGGCCCACACCTTCACGGGGGAGCTGAGAGCCCAGCTGGAGGGGCATGAAGAGCTGGTCCGGGAGTTCCAGTTCCAGCTCGAGATCACGAGGACAAGACACTCCCTGGCAACAGGTGGGAAGTTGGAGGATGGTGAGGCGGGGCCAGCAGCGAGCATGCCCAGCTCTGTCGGCTTTGCCCTGTGTCCCTCTCAGCCGGGACCATGTGGCGGCAGCACTGGAGTCCCGGGGTGGGAGCCAGCAGCCCTCAGCCTGCAGTCTCAGCCTGGAGCCCCCGGGATGACGCGGTGACCAGCACCCTTTCCTCCCCTCTCACTGTCGCCTCACCCAGGAGCCATCATGTCTTTACAACGACAAGTGGAAATCCAAGAGTCCCAGCTGCAGAGCTTCAAAACGGAGAACGAGGCCTTGCAGAAGGAGCTGCGAGAGCGGAAGCAGCAGCTGCGAGCCATGTCCGACAAGGTGGCAGTGTCCTCCGTCACGTCTCAGGCGTCCTCCCTCGGGGCTCTGGGACCGGTGCCGTCTGTCCCATCCCCCTGACGGAGGCGCTTGACTAGGGAGCTCACAGTGGCAGAGCTGGGGTTCACACCCTGCCCCGCCGTGCTCTGCGCTGCCCTCTGTTCCCAGCTGTCATCTCTGTCTCCTGGGCCACTGGGTTCCTGGCCATTTCTCAAGCGTCTCCTGGCCCCTGGGTCCCAGGGCTGAGACCCCCATGGACCTTAAGGAGATCGCCACTGCAATGAGCCCAGTGCATTGGTGACCTTAGGGATATCGCCAATGCACTGAAGCATTTGTGTTTTTTAATTTAATTTTATATTTTGGCCACGCTGAATGACTTGCAGGATCTTAGTTCCCCGACAGGGATTGAACCCGGGCCCTTGGCAATGAAAGCATGCGTGGAGTCCTAGCCACCGGACCACCAGGGAATTCCCTGAAGCATTTTTAGCTTTTATTTTTATCCAAGTTTTTTGTGCACAAAGCTACACAGCTTAAGGAACCAAACAGTTCCACGGGCTTATTATGCGAAACAGGAGTCTGACCCTTCTCTTTCTCATTTGCCCATCCCCCAAGACAACCGCTTTCAACTCTTCTAGCTGATTCTTGAAGGCTGGCTCTTCGTATCTCGAGATTGCATGCTTACAATGCCCATTCTAGATGTTTCTCCATCTTGGCATCATCTAACGCTTCCCTCTTTCCTCGCTTGCCTCCCCAGCCCGGGAACTCCTCCCCCTCCCTGTACTATTCCATCACAGCGTCAGTGAGTGGACGCTGCATTTACATCATTGAGATGGTTATCAGGTGCACACGCACGTGACCAAAACACACGTTTTGTGAAACAGTATTAAGATCCATAAACCACATTTTAAAGCCGCTGCCATCCACATCTTTTCTCTTTCTTGACCTACTCCCATATTTTCACTGGAGCACATCCTTCAGTAGTTTTTTGAGAAAGATGAGTGAAGGTAAAATTTGGGGGACATCGTAAGGACATTCTGCAAATGTCCTTCTTCTACACATTAATAGAATTTGGTTGGAATAGAATTCCGGTATGGCAAGCACTTTCCCTCAGCAGTGTGAAGGCATTGCTCCACGTGTCCGAGCTTCTAGGGTTCCTGGTGGGAAGCCCAAACTCAGCCTGACTTGTGCTTTCTTACAACTTAGTTTTTGGTGGTGCTTCGTTTCTCTCTGGAAAATTGAAAGATCCTGCCTTTGTCCCTTATGTGCAGAAGCTTCCATAGTTGGGACTTATTAAGGGTCTGTTTTCATTTGTCCTGGGTGCTCAATGGGCAACTGGAAACTTGTGTCCTTCACTTCTAGAATTTTTCTTTGTTTATATAGTTTTTATTTCGTTCTCTCTGTTTCCTCTGAACCCTCCTTCTGGCATCTCCATCAATCGGCCAGTGGACCTCCACTTCTGGTCTCTTTTTTTCCTTCCTGTCTGTTCCCTCCTACCTTTCATCGCTTTGTCTTTCTGTTCTTCTTTTATGAGATTTCCTTAACTTTGGCAACAGCCCTCCTCCTGAGCTTTAATTTTGCTCATTTACAGTTCCCAAGATCTTGCTTTTGCTCTCTGAATGTTCCTCCCCCGCTTTTTTGGAAGCACACTCTCGTTTTGTTTCTCAGTTGCAGTATGTCTCTGACCTCGCTGACAGCGTAAGTGATAATTATGGGTTTTGGCTTCTTGTGCCATTTCTATCTCCTATAAGCTCTTTTTGTAAGTCTGGGTTTGGTTTCTGTTATTCCTGCAAGAATCTTGCTCCAAGGTCAGAGCTGCCTGGAATCTCTGAGCCCCTGAGTGATAATTTTGTGCTTCACGGCAGAGAGCTGGTCTTGGGCGTTTCAGTGGAGAGTTAGTTCAGTGGTCATGTTGTTGGGTCTCTCCTCTTGGTTTGCCCAGATTCTCCTGGAATCTGGGAAACTGGGAAAATTCCTTTCCCGGAAAGTAAAGGCCCAGCTGCCGGTGTTTTAGGACCAAGTCGGGCAGAGGCTGCGGTCTCCACATTCAGCCCCCACAACCTGCGCCTGGAGCTGGGGGTCTCCACCAAGTGAGCCTGGCATCTCCCAGGCCAGAGACCCCCTGCGGCCCCCCGGCATCAAGTCTCCTGCCAGGTGGAAAAGGGGCAGGCGCTCGGCAGCTCCTGGTCAGGGACGAGTCTGCGGCTCCTGGTTTCTGAAACGATGTTCCTCGTCGTGTTGGTTTCCACGTCCAGAACAGCCCAGCACCACCAATTTCTGAGATTTCCAGGGACTCTGACAGCTCTCCCCACTGCTGGCTCTGGAGCCAGCTTCCCAAGTGTGTTTGGTGCCGCCCCTCCTCCCCTCCCTTCCAGCAGAAACCAACCACGGAGCTTTTGTCTTACTGAGGTTCAGGGAGGGGGCTGTCTGGTGTCTCACCCCCAGCCCCTGAGCGAAGCCCCCTCTGCCTTGCAGTTCTCCAACCTCCGGGAAGACAAGAAACACAAGGAGATGATGGGACTGATTGAGAAGGACAACCTTCTCCTCCGACAGGTGCCCGCGGGGTGGTCAGGGGGCAGCTGCAGGCCCGGATGGTGACGGTGGGGGGAGAGGAAGCTGGCAGATCCCTCACCGCTGGGCAGCATCCCATTCAGCAAATCCAGAAGCACAGACACCCACAGGGGTCCCTGCCACGGCCGGGGCCGGGCTGACTTGAAGAGCTCAGGGAGAGGTGGCCGTCTTCAGGGGAAGGAGGCGGGGCAGGTGGGCCTACTGCGCTGTCTCTCCGGCCCCCAGCAAGTGTCAGAGCTGGAGAAGGAACTGGTCAAGCGGGAACGGACCATCTCAGAGTTGGAGGCCAAGGTCAGCCAGCTGCAGGCCCAGGTGAGCCAGAGCCAGGACCATCTGCAGAGGCGGAAGCAGCTGCAGGAGGAGATGCAGAACAAGAATGAGATGATCCAGCGGGCGGAACAGCAGGCCCGCGTGGCCCTGGAGAGCGCCCAGTCCAGGGTACGCCCGGCTCCCCCTCCTGAGGGCCTGCTCCGGGGCCCTCGCCCAGCGCAGCCCAGCGCCGACCCCGGGGACTGTGCACGGGTGCTCTGGCTCACCCCCCACCCCTTGTGTCCAGGAATGCTGGTGGAGGAGGGGGCAAGGGTGCAGTGGGCGTGGCAGCCTTAGATGTAGGAGCCGGAGGGCACCGGGTGTCGGGGCTTTGTCTATGGAGGAGCCCCTTGGGTTGTGCTGTGAAAGGGACCCAGGGGTGTGGGTGGCCAGCCAGGAAGGAGAAGGGCTCTGAGGTGGGAGAGAAGCAGTAATAATAATGCCATCCATGTATAACTTAGAGAGTACTTGCTGTGGGTCAGGTGCTGTTCGGAGCAGTTATTAAGGCATTCAACCCTGTTAACAAAGCTGGGATGTGGCTTTCATGAGTGTCCTCACCTGATATATAGGAACCTGCAGCAGAGAGGGTAAATGGTCTATCTGAGGTCCCAGAGCTGTGTGGACGTGGTGCTAGGGTGTGAAGTGCAGGGTCCCCATTCTGAGATCCCCATTAGATGTGAGCAAACGCATGGGGTGGGGGATTTAGGAGGGACCCGTCAGAGATCTGACTTGATTTAGAATCCAAAACCAGCAAAGGTAAAGCCCCCAAGCGTGCAGGCTTTTGAAATAACATTTTCCCCACTCACCCACCAGGAGTGCCACCTGTAACCAGCCATGTTCTCCGTCCTGTTGGGGCCGGCCTCCTGCTGGCCAGCTGACAGCATCACTGAGCCCCTCCCCCTTGCCTGTTATCTTTTATAAAACTGTGTTTCCCATCCAGCAGCATTCCCAGCTAAATTGCTAGATGGGTGACGGTGTATAGATGGTTCCATTTCTAGTGGGTTTGGTGGAGCCCAGAATGCTGTGTTGAGAAAGATTCTGAGGCTCAGTCTGGGGTCAGCAGGAAGTAGTAGTGCCATGACCGGTGAGTGATGCCTGAGACAGGCCCGGGTGTGGGGCACCGTGGATGGTTGCCCCAGGTGACTACCACCCCTTACCCAGCAGGAGGCACCTCTGGTACAGAGGGCGAGCCCCCATTTCCCTCATGACCCCTGTACCTAGCATGGTGCCTGGCACAGAGCTGGGATTAATCCATGTTGGAAAGAAGGAAAGGAAGCCCTCTGCCCCCTCAAAGTCCAGGGGCTTGTGGCATCCCTGTCCCAGAGGCAAAGTGGACCGACTTGCGTGGCATTAGGCAATGCCACATCTCTCCAGCGTGGCTCTCCCTCAGCATTTCTACATTGGCAGGGCCCCCGGACACTGAGGGTGAGAAGCTGGAGCTGAGCTTGTCACCGTGACTTGGGGGACACTGTCTGAGGGCTTCTGGGGTACAGATCGGAGGAGTTTACCCTGAACTTACTGGGAGGCAGGATTCACTGTCCTCTGTGGAGGTGGGCTGGGGCCCTGAGCACCCACAAGGATGCTGATGGCGGAAAAAGACTAGACAGCCTCAGTGGTCCATTCTGCTTAACGCCTGGTTAACCGTTTAATGCAGATGCCCACAGCATGGAGGAAGGGAGGGCGTACAATGACCAAAGGGGGGCTAACGGAGTCTGCAGGACGTTTTCTGCGCCACTGACAGCCTCCTGGGGGTCAGCAGGAGACTGTGGCTGAAGCTCCTTCAGGGAAGCGGGGGAAGGTCTGGGGGTCATTTGGAGATTTTTGTTGGTTTGTTTTGTTTTTTTGCAGTACGCGGGCCTCTCACTGTTGTGGCCTCTCCCGTTGCGGAGCACAGGCTCCGGACGCGCAGGCTCAGTGGCCATGGCTCACGGGCCCAGCCGCTCCGCGGCATGTGGGATCTTCCCGGACCGGGGCACGAACCCGCGTCCCCTGCATCGGCAGGTGGACTGTCAACCACTGTGCCACCAGGGAAGCCCCGGAGCTTTTGTTTTGTTTTGACCACATGCAGGTTTTGCTTTTTCAATTAAAAACAAACAACAAAAGCTTGGTGTGGTAGAAAGTCGTTGCGCTTTGGTGTTAAGCTTCCTGGGTCCAGGTGGTGATCTGGCACCTTCTAGCTCTAAGGCGACCACGCTGACCTCTCCCACCCTGATTCCATTTCCTAAAGCCAGGAAAAATGAGGCCAGGTCTACCTTCCCTAGAACCTCAGCGAGGTGGCAGGTGTGGAGGATGCTGCCTCCTCCGCTAAAGGCGAGCTTGGTTATTTTCCCTGTGCTCACAGCTCGAAAGACTAAGAAACAAGATCATCCAGGCCACCTTCAACACCATAGGATTCAAGTCCTTGGCCACCGAGATCTCTGACAATGACATCCTGGAAGCCTTGCAGGTATATCCAGCCTCCTTGTCCCCAGGGCCACGTCTCCACGCCAGCGCTCCAGGGTCTGCAGCTGGGGGCAGAGGGGAGAGGCCTGGAAGGGATGCTAGGGACCCCCATTCTTGTCCTGGTGGTGTCACCCTTTTACCGTGACCCCAGAACAGTCCTCTCTCTCTGCTTAGGCAGAGGGGACTAGGTCTCCCTGACGGGTGGCGAGTCCCCGAGCTGCTCTCAGCATTCAGCGCCCAGCAGCAGTTACCGCAAACCCACCAGCGCAGTAGGGAGGGGACCAAACTGCTGGGCCCTGGGCATTTTCCTGCAGCAGGAGCCCATCCCCAGGCTCTGCCCAGCTCAGCCTCCTCCAAGGATGCTACTTTGCAGCTCAGCCTGGCCTCCGCTGGAATCCCTGCTGAGCCAGGAGTCTGGCACGGACCCTCTCCCCGGCCTTGGTCCATGCCAGCTCCTCACTGACAGGCAGAGGCCTCAGAGGGGCAGGGCGGCGAAGGGGAAATAGTGCAGCTTTGGGGCGGCAGGAGTGAATCACCACCTTCTGGACCTTAGCTTCAAAGCTGTGGGCCGGTCACTTGACTTCGCTGAGCCGTAGAGCTTCCCTCTGTACCCGGGACAGCGTGCCTGCCTTCCAGGCACCACGGGGCCCACAGCTCTGGGAGGAAAGCACCTGAAAGACAGGTGCTCCGTGCGGGGCCCCAAGCCTCCTTCGACAGCACAGCCCTAGACCCCAGCAGCTACCCATGACCTGCCACCGGCCCACATTTCCCTGGGGCTTGGTTCCCTTCCTCTGTGAGGTGGGGCGAGGAGTTAATGGTGCTCTTGTAGGGTGGCCACAGTCCTCAGGGCAGAGGGGACCTCTGCATGGGGACCTGGGGAGAGGTCTCTGTTGTTTGGGGCCTGGGGCCTGGTTACTGTTGTTTGTGGGAGGAGAAGAGGGAGGAAGGAGAGAAGGGGGAAGGAGAGAGAAGATGGGAGGGATAGGGGATGGGGGATGGGAGGGAGGGAGGGAGGGGGGAGGGGGATAGGAGGAGTCATCACCATCACCCAGTAGCCAGGGAAAACCCCCTTCCTTTGCCAATGCCCCACACAAACCAGCAATGGGCCAGAGAGAAGGAGGCTGAGGAGGGGCGGGACAGCCTTCCCTGCGCCCAGGACAGAAGGGACTTGAGGTTAAGACTTGACGGCCTCTGAGGTCTCTGGGAGTCTGGGCTCCCAGCAATTCCCAGAGGACTAAGAAGTGCATTTGGGGCAGACTCCAGGGGTGAGCTGACCTGGAGCCGATGGTGGGCATCTCTCCCCAGCTCCGAGTTCTGTGGCTTCACCCCTGTGCCTGGATCAGCCGTGGTGGGAGGGCTTTCAGAACAGAAATTGGCAAATGCTACAAACCAGAGCTTTTTATTTTCTCCTGGAGAACAGGTTGTAAATATTCACCAGCACAGCACTGAGGCAGCGGGCTCTTCTCGGAGAGGGAAGGGTGGTGTCCCAGGAGCCTGCAAGGACTGGGCACACGCTGCTGTATGTCTTTTCTAGAGGATCATCTCAGAGAGAACTGACTACTACAACCAGTTGAAACAGAAGGGGATCAAAGTGCCCCCACTGCAGCAGTCGGAGATCTTATCCCCGACCAGCAAGTCCAAGAAGATAACCTCCAAGTAGGCCCAACTAGGACCCCAGGCGCAGCCAGTCCAGTGGAGGCCAGGACTCAGCCTGGGTGTGCCCTGTGTGCCCCCCCTTCACCTCCGTCAGCCCCCATGGCCTCACCCTTGCGCCCAGATTCAGAATTACACCTGCTGTTGCCCACCGTCTCACCTTCTCCTTCACTAGGACACACAGGGGAGCTTGGGCTACATGGACACCCCCCATTCCAAAACTCACTCGTTGGGGGTCAGCACAGCAGCCTGCACCCCTGGCTCCTTCCTGGGAAGACCCCACGCTGAGCAGGGTGCCTTCTGGTGGTCCCAGGTGTAGGAGGCCTGAGACTGGGCTCCCGTCCACCGCATTCGGTTCAGACCCCAGAGCGGTCCTTCTCTGCCGCACACACCTGCGGCGGTTCCCCTGGCAGGGGCTCCCCAGCTGGGGCACTGTTTTGCTGGTGCGACCCCGTGGAAGAAGATGGGTCGGGCTGCGGCACTTCCGTTCACATCCATCGCTCCTGAGGTGAAAGATCTGCGAGGACAGGCACGCTTGTCAGTGTCCTTCACAGAGACCTGTGCCCGGCACACAAACACGTGCTGAACCTAGTCAGTCCTCGGCCTCTTCTCTTTGCTCTCTACCCTCACCTGTCCACGCATCCTTTCATCCTTTCCTTCGAGCAGCGCCCGCTCGAGCATGGCCACCCCACCCAGGCCTCTGGCCGCTCAGAGCGAGCGGAAGGCCGGCTGGCGGCTGGGGAACCTGATGACTGGGCGCCCCCGAGAACAATCCGGTGTTTCGGTTCTAACCAGGTGCGCTTGCCATCACTCCTCCCCCCACTGAGCCCGCTTCTGCGCTCGAGCCCGGTTCCCGGCGGGGAAGCTGCAACAGTTGCGAGGGGTCTAGGCCCTGGAGAGAGGCGCGCTCTGCGGCTCCTGCGGCCCCGGCGGCCCTTGCTGCCCCTCGCCCCTGCAGCACGCACCTCCTGGAAGGCCTGGGGACCTCCCTCTTGCTCCGCCCCTGCCACGGCCCCGCCCCTCCACCCCTCCACCCCTCCACCAGGCCCCACCCCCGTTCCCGGAGTCCGGCGGCCGCCCACCCACGGCCTCAGGTCCCGCCCCATTTATGCCCCGCCCCGACCTACCTGCCCGGCCCCTTCCCCGGGCCCCACCACCCACCGCCTCGCCCCGCCCACCCCAGCCCTGCTCCGCCCCCTCTCAGGCCCCACCACCCACCAGGCCCCACCCCCTCCAAGGCCCCGCCCCCCTCAGGCCAGGGACACGTCCGCGGCGCGCGGAGCGGCCGGGGGCTGTCGAGCCAGGTGAGACACGGGGTCGTGGTGCGGTTTCCTCGAGTTGAAGGAGATGGTGGGCTTGGTTTCAAGTGGGCAGTGGGCAGAGACCCCACTGGCGAGGCCCAGTGCAGCCCCCCCGCCCCGCTAGGCCGCGGCCTCTGTGAGCGGCCGGCCCGGGAGAGAGGAGTTGCTGGGGTGCGGGCGGGGTTGAGGCTGTCCCGGGCCCACAGACCCCGAGGCTAACTGCCTTCGCCGCTCCTGCTGGCCGCCCGGGACGCCCCGGGGCCCCTTTCCTTTCCCTGCCCCTGGCAGCGCCGCTCGCTCCTCTTCACCTTTTCTTTATTTTCTGTCTTTCTTTAAGGTTGGAGGCATCTGAGGCTCCTCAGGTCCCGAACTGCGGGCTGGGAGGAGGTGAGATCACTGGCCGGGCTCTGACCATCTTCCTGGACCGCAGAGGCTTCGACCCCCAACGCCGGGACTCTCACCTTGTAAGCTGTGGGCTCCTTGGAGGTGCATTGGGGGTGAAGGGGTCTAATGTATATGCAGCCCCTGTGTGCCAAGGACTCTCTGTCCCCCACACACTCCCAGGAGGCGGTGGTACCCCTGAGGGTCCCGGGGCTTAGCAGGTGTCCCTGCCAGGCAGCACAGCCCCAGGGTCCTGTGACACTGTGTGACCGTCCCGTGTGGGTTGGACAGACCATTACAAGCAAGTGAATGAAGCCCTCAGAAGCTCAGCTCCAGCACCTCACCGGCTTCTGGTGGCTTTCTCCAACCAGGACTACTTGAGGGCCACCATCCACGTCAGTCAGGAGCTTGTTCTGCTACAAATAACAGGAACCCACTGTCCCAGGCTTGCACAAATTGAGCTTGACCCTCCTCAGATCAAGAAGCTCATGGGTGGGCAGTTGGTGTGGATTTGGAGACTCAGCACCACTGGGCTGGTGTGGCAGGATATCCAGGTTGCAAAGTGGCTGCTCAGCTCCAGCCGTCACTTCAAGGCAGGAAGAAGGAAGTGGCTGTTCTTTTGTTCATGAAAGCAAAAGCCTCCTACCCCCTGCTGCACCCCAGCACCTTGCTCACATCTGGGTGACATGGGAAAGCAGGGGTCAGAGTATTAAGCTTGTCTTAGCCCATGACTGTCACTTTGGGCTGGCACACTGCTGCCTGGAACAAGATGGGGACTCTGGCCACAGGAGGGAGGGTGGACATTAGGTAGGTAGCTAACAGAGTTGGCCCTTAGCCCCTTTCCTGGACACACCCTGGGAAAGCAGAACCCACGTTCAACAAATGCTTGGCCTTCCCCAGGCCTGAGAGCCGGCCTGCATGGCTACCCCAGAGCACAGGATCCCACAGGAAGGACAGGCTTTGTGGCTTTGAGACAAGCTCCCTTCCTTTGTCCCATGGGCCTGGGATTTGGGAAAGGGCAAACGTGGAAGCATTTTGGGGGTTTAAGAACTGCCTGATTTCCTGAGTTTCTGGGTTCGCTTCTTGCTAAGTGGCTCACTGTGCTTTTAAGCCTCTGCGTCCCAGATTACCTGGACAAAAGGTCAGGTTTTCCCAGGCTGGCGGGAGCTGAGCAAAGTCTCAGCCCCTGGACTCCCAGCAGGGCACAGCAGTGGGTGAGGGAGGGGCTGCGACTCGGACAGGCCGGAGGACACAGCTGCTGCTATGCAGGCCAGGCAGGCCTCCTCCCCCTACTGGACAGGCTGCGCCGCCGCTTGCCCGTCCCCTTCCCTTCCAGCCTCCAGGGATGGCTCTGGGGCCTTATCTGGCAGGAATGGGAGGAGGGAAGGCTGTTAGTTATCAGGCTTGGTGACCTGGCCCCAGCCAGGGGCCCTCCAGGGTGGCAGCAGCTGTGCCTGGAGGCCCCCCCCCCTGCCCTGGGGGAGCAGGCTGGGTGGAAAAGCAGCCTCTCGCATTCCTGAGGGCAGGGTTTGGCAGACTTTCAGACTCCCTGTTGGAATTCCCTCTTGCCTCCTCCCACGTGACCCTGGACAAGTGGCCTAACCCCTCTGCATCCTGGTCACCTCCTAAGCTGGATGAGAGGATGCAGGCGAAGAGCCAGCCCACCTGGCCCGTCACGGCCCCCAGGCAGACCCTCACCCCAAAAGCAGGGCCACACGAACCCTGCCCCTGGCCTCACCCGGTCTGGAACAGTGTGTCTTGGGAGGCTCAGCCCACCTTCTGCCCCTCCCGCCAGAGCCCCGTGGCCCCCAGGATGCAGCCCCAGGAGAGCAGCATCCAGTACAGTAGGTGGGAGGACAGCAGCCGGGATGAAGTCAGCGTGGCCAGCGGGCCCGGCGCACAGGAGGCCTCGGGCTGTAAGAGGTGAGGGGCTGGGAGGAGGGAACCCTGGCCCTGCGCAGGCCCCTCCCATCCTTCCTGCCAGCCTCTGCTCTGCGCCCACTGGGCGCCCACCCCAGGCGGTCTCGGCAGACCCGGGCCCCACACCTTCCCTGGTGTCTCCGCCACTCCCCTCCCTCCTGTCTTCCAGTCCAGAGCGCCCAGGCTGCCCTCCTCCGCGGTCCATCTGCCCGGGGCCCCCTCCTTCTCCTCCCCCCGCCCCCCCTGCCCCCCCCCCCCGCACTGGGGGCCGCCTGGGGGCTCACGTGCCTGCGGTTCTCACTCTAGGGTCTCCCGGAAGCTGTGCTCGGGCAAGCTGGGCATCTCCTTGAAGGTGCTGGGTGGAGTGGCCCTCTTCTGGGTCGTGTTCACCCTGGGCTACATCACCGGCTACTTCGTGCACAAGTGCAAATGAACGCTGCCCAGAGCATGCGCCCAGGGGCATGGGCTCGGAGGGACACCCCGTGTGCGAGAACCCCTCTGTGTACACGGACCCACCAGTCTACACGGACCTTAGTGTACACAGCCTCCCATATACACAGACCCTCCTCTCTATACACAGGCTCCCCTCTGTGTACACAGCCCCTCACCATGCACACAGACACTCTCCCCCCGACCAGTGCACAGACTCCAGGGGCACAGGGGGCACACATATTGGCCTCAAGCTCACGGGGACACCACTGTGCACAGCTGTCACAGGCATCCACAGGCGTACAGCCAAACAGGGACACGGGTACACAAGGACACACACGTGCACACCTGGCACACAGAGCCACCCAGGGGCCCACGTGGCTGGGAGACCGGGCCCAGCCTGAGCTGGGGCTGCAGGATACACCCAGGCTAGGCCCTCAGTCCAGGGCCCCAAGAGCTCCCCTTCTCCCCGCAGCCGAGGGCACAGGCCTGGCAGCCCCAGGGTGGGGTCATCCCTGGGTGGGCATTGTGCGGAGCTGTGTGGCCCTGACCAGGCCCCTGCCCTCTCTGGCCCTTCTGACTCCCATTTGTGAAAGGATGGCTCTGAGGGGGTGTATGTGTGTCCCTCTGTACATCCACCCTCCCCGGGGGCTGAGTCATTTCCTGGGTAGAGGGGCCTTAGCCCTTGTCCCAGACCCACCTCTGCATCTTCCCTCCAGGGAGGTGGACACGTTCCCCAGGGCTGTCCACCTCACAGAGTGGGCCCTGCAGGAGCCCGGCCCCTCCGCTGGCACCCTGTAGGAGGCCCAGACCCTGCACACGGAGGTCGTCATTAAATTTCTGTTGAATGAAAACACGGATGACGGTGTCTCCCGTGGGTCTCCCCGGCAAGGCGTGACTCACGGCCCCTGATGTGAGGGCAGCTGGAGGGCATCTGGACAGCGGCCGGGAGGCCTGGGAAAGGGCCTATGAGCCTCCCGCTGGCTCTGGGCCTTGGGATGTGTCCCGTCCTGGCCAGGCCCTCTGCTGGGAGGTGGGAGCACAGGGGCAGGCCTGCGGGCGCGCATGTGGCTGGACCTGCTCCTGCCTCCCCTGACCATGGACAGCGCCTTGCCGGCTCTGCTCCGGCTCGCTTGGCCCTCGCCTGCTGTGAACTCACGCCCCAGACCCCGCAGACCCCTTGCCAGAAACACCTTCTTAGGGAATTGGTCCTCACCCCAGAACTGCCCAGAACTGAGGGCAGGAGACGAGGGACAGTCAGGATCCCTATGGCTCATAGCAAACCTGGGTGTCAGAGGCCGAGCTGGCAGGGAGGGCAGAGACCCCACGGGACTGGCCTAGGGCACAGCGGGCCCACTGCAAGTCTGCCTGGGCCGGGCGGGCGTGAGGTGGGGCTGCACCACCCAGGTGCTCCCTGGCTCTGAGCCCACTGCTGGGCTGCGGTCTCCCAGCAGCGGTGCTTCAGCAGGGCCTGCTGTGGGGCAGGGGGCAGGGGGCAGGGCAAACAGGTTAAGGGCAGTGGTGGAGGGTCTGTCCCAGCCGCCCTGGTCTCTGCGCCTCAGCACCTGTCTCCTGAGAGACTCTGCCCCCACCTGCTTGGCCACAGCCAGGGAGGGGGCCTCAGCCTAGCACCCCAGTTGGAGTCCCCTCTGGCCATGTCAGGACGGTGGAGGGTGTGGGGAGGTGGGCAGGGGCCACTGGCCTGGCTGCGTGGCCTCCGGGGGCTCTCAGCAGTCGGTGGTCGTCGCTGGAGGTGCAAGGGCTGACCCTCCCCGAGGCCCAGTGCAGCCTCGGCCAGGAGTGGGGCGAGGGCGCGGGACAGAGGGAGGAGGGAGGGGCCCCCGCTGCCCCGACCCCCACTCCCTCCGAGGCCTCTTCGGCTCCAGGGCCGCATTCCCCAAGTAGCCCCTGGTGAGGGGCAGGTCTGCGATGGAGAGGTCACATGTGACTGGGACGGAGCAAGGAGGGGCAGCCAGCAGCGGGAGCGGGGGGAAGAGGAAGTGACCTCGGAGCCTGTCCGGCTCAGCCCGACACCGCTGGGTGACGCCCAGGGTCCTCACGAAGCCTGCTCCCCAGGACCGGGGGGAACCTTACGGGCGGCCGTGGGCCGTGGACGGTGCTGGGGTCTGGCCTGGATCTGGCTGGCCACGCCCTGTGTGCCCCACGGCCAAGCAGGTCTCAGCATGGAGAGCTGGGTGCACCAGCCCAGAGCCTGGGGGATGCGCAGCGCCCCCTGCCCCAGGCCCTACTGGCACCGGATGCCTGGCCCATGCAGGTGGGGGGCTACAGGCAGGGGCACGTGGGGCACACTCCCCCACACGGGCCACCTCAGAGAGACATGCCCCGGGGCCCCAGCTGGACCCGAGTGGCCGGAGTGGAGGTGGCGTCCCGACAGCCCTGGGAGGGTTGGGAGAGGACGGGACAGGACCCTTGGCCTCCCCTCCCACAGGAGGTTCAGGATTGGGGTGGTCTGCTGGAAGCGGGTCCCAGGAACTTGACCCCTTTGGGAAAGCCCCGGGGTGGGGTCCACCTGGTGATGCTACAGGAGCAGGTTCCCAGGACCCAGGGATCAAGGGCAGCAGCTTCTCTGGGCCAGGCCCGAGTGACAGGAGATAACTGCCTCTCACTCTTTGCTGGCAAGAGGGTCCCAGGTCCTCAGCTTCCCCACAGACACTTCCAACACGCATCTCCAGAAATCCCAGGAAGGACTCACGGGGAAGGAGCCGCGATGTTCCTTCTAAATGTTTTTATTAGAGGGTCGGCTGACAAAGAAAAAGAAACGTCAAAGCGGTTTTCTGCTGTAAGTTGAATACGTTTCCAAACCTCACACGGAATCAAACTGCACCAGAGGAGAGCAGCAGGGCCGGCTGCTCCCCAACATCAAGGCGCCCCAGACCTGGTGCCACGCGGCCGCCGAAGCCACAACCTGGTGCCAAGAGGGCAGCTCAGCTGCGGCCCCAACCCGGAGCTGCCAGCAGGGCTTCGCCGTGATGCCCACGCCCACGTCAGCCGCAGCATCTGTGGTCTTGATGGCCCGAGGGTCATGAAGTGACAACCCTGGGCCACCAATGCACACAGATGTCAGGTAGGTTTGGGGAACACCGTCACCTGGTGTCCACTTCAGCCCAGTTAAGCACGGCTGCCCCAGGGCCGACAAAGGGCAGCCCCGGCAGTGACCAGAGAGCTGGGTCAGGTAGGTGTCAAGGCAGCCCCGCCATGTCCTTCGAGGAGGGCTGGCCGGGCCCTGGGGAACCCACGTGGTTGTACAGCAGGCCCGGCGTGTGGGGTGTGGGCCTCACGCGGGTCTGGCTCTGACCGCTACATGCCTGGGTCCGGGGGGGGGCTCTCGCACATGCCTGCCAGCCGCCTGTCATTTTGACAAAACACATAAACTGTCCTTTGCAGGCCAAAGACCATGGAACACGCGTTCACTCAACAAGAAAAAGCTGGCGGGTCATTTTTTCCTCTGCCGGCTGCTCCTGGAGCAGTGAGGTCAGTGAACTGCCGACTCAGAGCTGGAAATACCTAGAATGCCAGATGCTGAGACCCCCTTGTCCGGCACACGCTCCATGATTCCTGGCATCAAACCCCCCATGCCTCCTCCAGTCACCGCCACCCCAGTCCTGGAGCAAGCTGACGACGGCTGACCGCCCTGTCTGAGCATGGAAGCCTGTTTTGCAGTGGGAAACCTGCACACTGACCTCCAGACGCAGGTGTGACACCTCACGGCCCTGGTGCTGGTTTACAGTCGACTGACGCCCCCGCCCTCCCCAAGTCCGGCCAGTGCAGCAGGCGAGTTGGGCCATCGCTCCCGGATGCCCTGCCTCCCACCCCCAAAGCATCCTACAGCAGCAGTAAGAAAAATGATTTTGCCAATTCTAAGGTCACGTTAAAAAATGTTTTTATAAAAAGATTACGGTTTACAACAACTGGAAACCATGACATCCCACATTTCTAAGCTGCAGTGCTGGAACTGTAGGACTTTAAAAGATATTGTATTGTAGAAAAATAACTGTGCAGCTCAGCAAAATGCACGTCGTTCAGCTTCTCAACTTAGAACTAAATATTCACACCAATTACAGTGTCCTTTCCCCCTGTGAATACAGTGATTTGCTGTGTGGCTACATGATTTCAGAACCCTTTGAGCAGTTAGTTCCAATATTCAAGTGATTTCATGAAAAGCACTGGCAGAGTCAATTCGGTGCTGTGAAGGTGAAATGACTTCAGCGCATGTCAACGTGGCACCCCCTACGACAGAATCGACTGGAAAACTGAACAGAGAATTCATATATCTTAAAAACTACCGAGGTGAAGGAATAATTCAGTATCACCACACGGAAGCCCTGCAGAGCCAGTGCGCCTGACAGTGCCTCCCTGGGAGCCTGAGGCAGTGGCCCGGCTGTCAGCGGAGCACAGTCACGTGGGCAGCGGCGAGGTCCAGGTCCGTCTTGGACGGATACACCACCTTCAGGTGGCCCTCCTCATCCACCACCCGGACCTGCTCCACCACCAGCGGGGCGCTCCCAGCCTGCTCAGCACCGGGAGTCGCCCTGGGGCCCGGGACTTGTCCAGGAATGGCATCGACTTCGTGGTCGGAGAGGGAACCTTCGTCTTTGTTTTCCAAAGTGTACTTGTTGATTTCTGCCATTTTCTGCAAATGAAAAATCTTTTCAACCGAGAGATCAGAGGCAACCCAGGGAAGACAGGCTGCCGTCACCCAGATGGCAAAGGGCAGCGGACACGCCGTCTGTCCCGCGGGGCCAGAGCCTCGGTGGGCAGGATGGGTGGGGCAGGGCGCTCACCAGGATGAGGGCGTCCATGATGTCCTTGCAAATCTGCAGGCTGGCGGCGCTCGTCACTTCCAGAAACAGGTCACAAGTGGTTTTCTTAATCTTCAACAGAAATTAGAAAGATTTCAGGAAAGAATCAAGTTATCACAAGCAGACCCCAGCAACTACAAGGTCTAATCTGCAGAAAACCCTGTAAGACGGTGTCACACAAATCTGGACTGTCGCCCGCCTGAGGGGAGACAGACACCGGGGTGCGGCACACGTGGTGAGTCATGGGCGGCAGCGAGCACACGCAGCCACACGCGTGAACACGACACGTGACGCGGTCTCAAAGATGCCAGATGCTGGCACCACTCACCTTCGTCTTCTCGCTGTTTGTTATGGGCGGGAAAGAAATCACGTCGCCGTTTGCATCCACGAGGCACGGGTAATGCTCCTTCCCGTCCAGCAGGTGAAGGTACCTGGGTGAGAAGAAATACCGATAACAGGCACAGCTGTGGAAACACACCTAAAGGCGAGTGGACGAATCGCAGTTCTCTGGACACAGTAGGTGTCAGGTCAAGGGCACGTGACACAGGCCAATTCAGAGGAGATGTTCGCAGGGCCTCCTCGGCGCCCAAGCCAGCCGAGCATGACCTGGATCAAGTACAGCAGGCCTGGCTGCCCCTCATCCGTGGTGCGCTCTCCCTGCGCACCTGGTGGACATGCCGAGGGCCCCCCTCTGAGACAACACAAGGCCTGCACTCCTGGCACCTGCTTCTCTGAAGCCACGCGACACGGGGCTACGGTGGATCCTTCCCCCCCCCCGCCCCGCCGCCCCACCCAAGAACCCGAGAGGAGAGTGAACGAATGCTGGGGAGGTCTCCTGAGTTCGGGCAGCTGCGGGAGCGCCCGCAACGACACCGGCTGATGAAAGGGGCCCCACCTGTGCAGGCCCGACACGTTCTGCCTCTTCTTCTGCTTCCTGTGCTCCTCCGCCTCCAGCTGCAGCTGCCGCACCAGGTCCTTGGCCTTGACTTCCCGGCGCCCCAAGGGGACGATCTACGGGGTGGACACCGCACGTTGGCCCGTCGCTGGGGGTCCCAGCGGGAGGCTTCTGAGAGCTGACAGTCCTCCAGGCGGACGTCCAGCGGGCTGAGGATAGAGGCTGTCCCCATGTCACGTGCAGATATACTGTGCCTTCAGAGATCACCCCGGGGGCTGAATCTGAAACCCGCCTAATGCACAGCCGCGCCTCCATGCCTGTGGCTCTGAGGAGGCCGAGGGAAGAGATGGGGCCAGCGGCCGGAGACAGCCCCCTGGGAACACTCCTCCACCGGGGGCCCGAGGTGCCTCATGCGGAACCCGAGAGACCAGGAGCGGGGCCTTGGCAGAACTCACACTGCGGTCAACCCCAGATCAGGGCGTTTGCGACTGGGATATAAACCACAATTTCTGGTTAAAAGTTAGCGAGCAGGTGAAGGAAACCACTTTCAAATCACCACCTCCTTTGATGAGTTTACTTTTTAAAGTACCTGCTTTATTTTATGTTCCTGCTGGGGGCAGAAAAGGGCCAGATTCTAGCCAAAATGGTCTGACTCAACCACCTGCATGTGTATTTTTTGAAAAACACACAAGGAACACTCAAACTGCAAACACCGGGATGCGTGGCCTCACCCTGAGGTCTTCTGGGGGGCGGGTGGCATACAGCAGGGGCCCCCGGATGGCTCTGAGGTCGTGGGTTGCGATGGTGGCCACCGTCCTCTTCTCACAAAGGTCCTCGTGCAGCTTTGTCTGCAATACAAGTTCAAGGGCAGGCAGAGCTCAGCATGCCAAGGCCGGAGGGCAAGCCCCCGCCACCCCAGCGGCCCCGGAGCAGCCTCCCCAGCCAAGTATTTATTTCGTGGAACCTCTGCTGGAAAGCTGGTATCTGCTTATCAGCAGAATTTCTTCTCACCCTAACTCTGCTGTGCAATGCTTGAGACTTCAAAGAACCCATCTCGAACTGAAATTGATGACTGAATAAACAGAAGTGTGACTTCAAAAGGAAAACAACCCCAGCAAGCGTTTCCTCCAAAACACTGATCTCCCAGTTCTGAGTTCCTGGCTTGGCTTCCTCCCCGCATGCACGTACAGCCTCAGCCCCGCAGGCCACGCTCGGGGTTGCCCACGTGCAAGGATGTGCTTTTTGCTTTAAAAGCTGGGCAGACTTCACAGAAGAACAAACTCTGAGTTTGTCTAGCTGAAACTTCACAAAAACTAAACAAGTCACCCAAGAACACGTTGGCAAGAGCTGACGATTTTAACTCTCTCACGTGACACTGAACATGCCACCTATTGCGGAAGTCAGAAACCCACCCGCACAGCAGAGACTAAGGGACGCTGACTGCGCCGGGTCCCCTCCCCACCCCACCCCACCCAGGCCGGCCGAGGCGCCCCGCAGGAGCGGTGGTCGCCCCGCCCACGGCCCGTCCTCCCCGCCCCCATCGCGGCCGCGGGCACCCACCTGGGAGGAGAGGAAGCGCTTGAGCGCGTTCCCGGGCTGCAGGTCCATGCCCCGCACCACAGCGCCCACGATGAAGGGCCGCACGTCCCCGACCCCGGGGCTCACCCTGACCGTCAGCGGGGCCGGGTTCTCGGCCACGTGCAGGACCCGCAGCAGCAGCCGGCTGGCCTCGTCCACCCACGCCTCCTCGCCCTCGCCGCACTCCCTCTTCCTCCGCTCCCGCCGCTTCCTCCGCGCCTCCTCCCTGTCGGGGCCCTCGGCCTTGCCCCGGCTCCGGCAGCCCCCGCGGCCCCCAGCACGCAGGTACTCCAAGATGGACCTGGTCTGGCAGCCGCTGACCATCTTCTCCAGGCGCTTGTCCCGCAGCCTGTTCCCCCGGAAGTTGATGTCCTTGAGCCTGGGGCAGTCGGCCAGCTCTGCTGGGATCTCACTCAGCTGGTTGTTGGACAGGTCCAGCGTCTGCGAGGGAGACCAGGATGCATCAGACCCCCGGGACCCGCCCTCCTGCCGCCTGCCCCGCCTCAGCCCCACGCCTCTCCCCCAGCCCAGCGCCCAGCACGGATGCAGTGACCCGGGCTCCTCGGAGGAGAGGCGCGAGTGGACTGCCAGTTGCCTCTGTGAAGTGCTGGTCTTGCTTGTGCTGCTTGACCACCGTGTCCCCGTAGTAACAACCACGGCAGAATTTCCCATCGATGGTTAGGTTAGAGGGAAAAAAGACAACAAGGAACGCGGGGAATGTCTGGTTATAAACAAATAAGGACTTTACATGAGAAACAGGTTCCCCACAAAGTAGCGCTGAGACGTCTTTAATTAAATGAGCAAAAAAGCAAGAACAGAGCGAGAGTAACGCAGCACGATGCTCTCGTGCTCTCTCGTATCCTGCGTGCGTGACAGACAGCGAATCAGCGTCAATGCTGGGACGGTCCTGGGCCCTTGGCGGTGACGCGGGAGGAGGGAGCGGGGGCTACTGCTCCTGCGCCATAAGGAGGTTGGTGAAACCCTGCGGCCCAACCTTCTGTGACTACTACTGAGGCTGCCATCAGTGTCGCTGACGCGGTGGAAACGGGCCAAGTGGCCACCTCACGTGGTGGGCAGAAGGCAGGGTCCTGTGCCGCGGGAGGGACTCGGCTGGTGGTAAGGAGGACAGGGCCCCTCCCAGGAGGCCGAGGCGGCACGCAGCCCTGCAAGTAAACGGCTTCTTCCTCGTTCTCCTCCAGGGCCCGTGGCAAGCTCTGGATGGGCCCCGTTCGGCTTCGCTTGGACCTCACATGGAGCCTGGGGAGAAACCCTATAATCTCGTTTGGTGGGAGTAAGCACAGGGGACTGGCATTTGGACAGCGAGGCAGTGATGGGCGGCAGGGGCCTCCCCAGGGGCTGCAGATCCGGGAGCGCTCGGGCAGGCCCCTCCTCGCACTCAGGGAGCAGCGCCCACAGCAGTGTGGCTAGCGAGGAGTCCTGGTCCTGACGGGGACACCTCGGCCCCGAATGACCACAGCTGGGCCACAGCGGGTGGCAGATTTGTCACCAGCTGGGAAGGGGGGCAGGGGCCCTGACTATCCACGAGATGCTGTCTGCTGTGGCTGGCACAGAGGGTGGTTTTAAGGGAGCTTCACAGACCCCGGTTATGAAGGAAACTCTGGCTCAGCAGTCAGGCTGCTGCGAGGCCGGAAGAACCAGGGTGGAGGAGGGGTGTGGCAGGTGGGTGCCCGACAGAGGGTGACAGAGGAGCCTCCGCGCAGCAGGACCGGAGGCTCGGGAGGGAGGGAGCAACTGCAGAGCAGACTTTGATCCTGCAGTCGACCCAGAAATGGAGAAAGAGAAGGTGAGCCTGACACGGTCTCCAGTCACCACTGGCGACCAAGCAATCAGTGGTCACGCGGGCTGTGGGTTAACCGGACGTCACACACCTGTCGCCGTTTGGTGCCTCTCCAGGCCTCTCCCCGCTCTCAGGTGAGACTGGACAGGCGGGCAGATGGGCTGAAGCGTGGCCCTTCCAGGCTTCTCTGTGTCCTGCCCCCCCCATGCTCACGCACGCACCCACCCACCCGTGCACAGGACCTGGCGGTGCCCCCTGCACCCCAGCCTGGGGTCTCCTGGCCGCCTCACTCACTGCTGACGGGTGGCCTCAGCAACAGCCAGTGCTGAGCCCAGGGCTGCGGAGCCGCTCCCCCAGGACACGCCCAGGTGTCAGGACGCACCTGGGCGGGAGGACGGGCCGGGGCCGCCTAGACCAGGTAACCCTGTGTGCACACTCAGCCTGGCCCGGGCCAGAGGAACCGGCCCCCGCCCACTGGCAGGCTGTGAACAGCAGACCAGGGCTGGCATTTCAAGGTTGGGTTTGGACCTGCACACCCAGCTTGGAGTCTCAAGAGGGTGAACTCCACTGGCAACTCTCACTGCACCGTGAAAACACAGCCGCCGCAGGTGGAAGGTCTGTGTCTCCACGAGGAAGAGACCCACAAAGAGCAGCAGAGGAAGGGCCGGCAAGAGTGGGGGAGGGTGGCCCCCAGCCCCGACCAGAGCAGTGTCAGGCCAGCAGCCTGCTGAGGTGGTCTCGGAAGGTGCAGGGGTACTGGGGCGGGGGTCTGTCAGGGGCCGCGATCGCCAAACACTGGGCATTTCGGAGCAGAGGGCAGCGGCAGCAGCCCAGGACCTGCCCCGGGGCCCTGCGGGAGACAAACGGGAGCAAGGGCAGGCAGCCGACAGGGCTCTGGGGGTGCCATGTCCAGCAGAGGCAGGAAGACCACCGACGAGTTCAAAGCGGACCCCACAGCAGGACACGCCACCCGCCGCCAGGCACGCAGAGCCGCAGGTCCAATGGGGAGTGGAGTCCACGGAGGGAGAGCCTGCGGCTGAATTGCTGTCTGGATGGCGTAAAACTGCGCAGGGCAGGGGGCGGGGGCGGGAAACCCACAATCGCCAAAGGGAGAATGAAGTGAATTGAGTGCACATGGAGGGGCCTCCAGGCACCTGCCCAGAAGACACCCAGGCACTCCCTCCCTGTAGGTAACACAATAGTGACACCGGCCAGGCAGGGCCAGCCTCTGACCCTAGACTGTGACTCGACTGCTGGGCCGAGCTGCAGGGAAGGGACCCTAAATCCCTGGTTGTGAGACCCTACAGACACACACTCTACCCCTGGGGGTGCGGAAGGACCCCTCTGTTCCAGTTGATGGTGACCAGGCCGAGGGGACCTGAACCCACCATCTCCAACAGCAACTGAGAAAATAAGATGGAAGGATTTTTTAAATCAGTTTTTCGTCACTGGACAAAGGTTTCATGGTCAAAGTTCCACTTCTCTGTGAAATGTGATTATGGGAGGAGTCCCATAAGTGAGCGACACCAGACGACACGAGCGGGCACAGCTCCTGGCAGGGCTGGAGCGACCCTGAGTGCCGCGGCCCTTCAGCTGACGAACGTGCCGTCCCGGAACAGTTCATAAACCTGGGGGCACATCTGGCCTGCCCGTCCCTCCAGCAGTTCCTGGTGGCAGTGCCATGGGCCTGGGTAATGGTCACTTACAATGAGGGCATCCTTGGAGCATCACAGCCCTGCAGCTGAACCCCATGGGTAACAGAACCCCAGCGGGGAGAAGCCCAGCTGAGTGGGTCTGAGGTCAGGACAGTGATGAAGCCAGCTCTCCTGGCAGAGTTAACTGGGGAGGGAAAGGACAGCTCTCCCTTCAGCTTCCTTGTCCCCGGCAGCTGCAGTGGGGAAGAGGGTCCGACCTTCACGGCTCCCAGGGGAGTGGGCACCAAGGAGCTCTCATTTGCTGTCTCCCGACTGGGAGGTGAGTGGGACAAGCAGGGGCCTGTGTGCTGTCACCTTGGTGGCCCCTACAGAACCACGCCTCCAGGTATTCACCTCCTTGTGTGGCATCTCCCACAACTCCGGACTGAGCTCTACTTACTGAATCAGCAGGTTGCAGTGGATGTGGCGGGCTGCTAGGTCCAGGTCTGTGCCTCAGGAAGGCCTGGCAGCTCCTGCCCTTGTGCTCCAAGGAGCCCTGAGCCGCCATGTGGGAGGTCAGACTACCCGGCGGGGACGGGAGACGTCCCAAGATGACATGGAGAGAGGAGTCAGCCACGCCAGCCACGCCGGCTGAGCCTGGCCCTGAGCCCACGGCAGCTGACCGCAGCCACACGAGTGATCAACAGCAAGGCAGCAACTGTCCAGCTGGGCTGGCCCACAGTGAAGAACCGTGAGCAAACAAAACGACTGCTGTGTTAAGCCACAGCCTTGGCGCGGTGATGCGGCCGCGGAGGACCTGCACCAGTGCTATCACCGTGCTTTCTTCATGGCACCGCGGTCATCCTCAGAGGGGAGGAGATGGGCAGGAGCCCAGGGCGCCGCTACAAGACACTGAGCTGAACCCACACTTTCTGGTTCCCAGCGCAGCTGTCCGACTCCCGCTGTCCCCCCACCTCACAGGAAGGACAGAGAACACCTCTGTCCTCGGAGCGCCAGGGTGTGGAGCGATGCTGCTTCACCCAGTTCTAGCAGCCGTTCCTCGTGAAGGCATCATTTTAGGAAAGGCCCCCAAAGGACATCTAAGTCCAAAAGGGATTCCAAGCAGCTCTGACATGACACTCTCCAAGAAACAGGTCTCTTCATGCGAAAGAGATCGATGGAAGACTAAAAATGGGGAACAGGATGGACTGGGCGAGGGGGGACTGAGCAAGCAAGACATTCTCTTTCACCTGAATGAGGGTGTTCTGGACACAATAAAGGCTACTTTACTGGGCGGGCACCCAGAGGTACTACGGAACATTAACAAAACAAAACAAAACCCAAACTTGAATACTGCTAAGACATTACAGATTTGAAGAAAAATATAAAAACGGTACACTCACATGACACTATGTTAAGTTACACATTTGGTACATCTACCTTCTGGGAAACCAAGAGACGTATGAAACAGGTGATGGAGTAGAAAGGGCTTATGTCATGTGTCACACCACAGCCCTGAAGGGAAGCTACAGCCCTGGGACCAGCATCCCAGGAGTCGTCGGCCACAGCTTCTTCCTGGAAATGCCAGTTAGCACGTGTCACTCTGCAGGGTGGCCTCCTGTTTCTCTTAACTATAAACACACACACGTACACACGCACACAGATACACCCTGACATAAAGAAATCCGTAAAATGAGTTGGCAACATCTTAAGAGTAATTCCCGCTGCAAAGAGGTCAGTTGCTAAACTGCACACGCGTTTCATTGTTTTAAAAAAGTCTGCATTGGGAACCTACCTCAGCATCATAAAGGCCATATACAACAGACCCACAGCAAACATCATTCTCAATGGTGACAAACTGAAAGCATTTCCTCTAAGATTAGGAACAAGACAAGGATGTCCACTCTCGCTGCTATTATTCAACAAAGTTTTGGAAGTCCTAGCCACAGCAATCAGAGAAGAAAAAGAAATAAAAGGAATACAAATTGGAAAAGAAGAAGTAAAATTGTCACTGTTGCAGATGACATACTATACATAGATAATCCTAAAGGTGCCACCAGAAAACTACTAGAGCTCATCAATGAATTTGGTAAAGCTGCAGGATACAAAATTAATGCACAAAAATCTCTTGCACTCCTATACACTAACAGTGAAAGACCAGAAAGAGAAATTAAGGAAACAATCCCATTCACCATTCCAACAAAAAGAATAAAACACCCAGGAATAAACCTACCTAAGGAAGTAAAAGACCTGTACTCAGGAAACTATAAGACACTGATGAAAGAAATCAAAGAAGACACAAACAGATGGAGAGATATACCATGTTCTTGGATTAGAAGAATCAATATTGTGAAAATGACTATACTACCCAAAGCAATCTACAGATTCAATGCAATCCCTATCAAATTACCAATGGCATTTTTTTTTTTTTTACAGAACTAGAACAAAAAATCTTAAAATCTGTATGGAGACATAAAAGACCCAGAATAGCCAAAGGAATCTTGAGGGGAAAAAACGGAGCTGGAGGGATCAGGCTCCCTGACTTCAGACTACACTACAAAGCTACAGTAATCAAGACAGTATGGTACTGGCACAAAAACAGAAATACAGATCAATGGAACAGGACAGAAAGCCCAGAGATAAACCCACACACCTATAGTCAACTAATCTATGACAAAGAAGGCAAGACTATACAATGGGGAAAAGACAGTCTCTTCAGTAAGTGATGCTGGGAAAATTGGACAGCTACATGTAAAAGAATTAAATTAGAACACTCCCTAACACCATACACAAAAATAAACTCAAAATGGATTAGAGACCTAAATTTAAGACCGGACACTATAAAACTCTCAGAGGAAAACACAGAAAGAACACTCCTTGACATAAACCACAGCAAGATCTTTTTTGATCCACCTCGTAGAGTAATGGAAATAAAAACAAAAATAAACAAATGGGACCTAATGAAACTTAAAATCTTTTGCAAAGCAAAGGATACTACAAACAAGACGAAAAGGCAACCCTCAGAATGGGAAAAAATATTTGCAAACGAATCAATGGACAAAGGATTAATCTCCAAAATATATAAACAGCTCATGCAGCTCAATATTAAAAAAACAAACAACCCAATAAAAAAAATGGGCAGAAGACCTAAACAGACATTTCTCCAAAGAGGACATACAGATGGCCAAGAAGCACATGAAAAGCTGCTCAATATCACTAATTATTAGAGAAATGCAAATCAAAACTACAATGAGCTATCACCTCACATCAGTTAGAATGGGCATCATCAGAAAATCTACAAACAACAAATGCTGGAGAGGGTGTGGAGAAAAGGGAACCCTCTTGCACTGTTGGTGGGAATGTAAATTGGTACAGCCACTATGGAGAACAGTATGGAGGTTCCTTAAAAAAACTAAAAACACAACTACCATACGACCCAGCAATCCCACTACTGGGCATATACCCAGAGAAAACCATAATTCAAAAAGACACATGCACCCCAATGTTCACTGCAGCACTATTTACAATAGCCAGGACATGGAAGCAACCTAAATGCCCATCAACAGAGGAATGGATAAAGAAGATGTGGTACATATATACAATGGAATATTACTCAGCCATAAAAAGGAACGAAATTGGGTCATTTGTAGAGACATGGATGGACCCAGAGACTGTCATACAGAGTGACGTAAATCAGAAAGAGGAAAACTAATATCGTATGTTAACGCATATATGTGGAAACCAGAAAAATGGTACAGACGAACCGATTTGCAAGGCAGAAATAGACACAGATGTAGAGAACAAACGTATGGACACCAAGGGGGGAAAGCAGGTGGGTGGGTGGGTGGGATGAACTGGGATATTGTGGGATTGACATATATACACTAATATGTATAAAATAGATAATAAGAACCTACTGTATATAAAAAAAATAAGTCTGCATAAAAGGATGGCAATGAGGAGGAAGAAACAGAGGCCTGCCTCTTTAAGGACAGGAGCCTCTAGACTGGATTTAGGCCATGGTCACGGCAACTCCTGCCCTCTATTCTCTTCCTCAACAGACTTACTGGGCCCTTGTCCCGAGTTGGGACCTGGGGTTCCCGGATGAATAAAATAAACAAGCAGTCCCTAAACAAGAAAGCCTAGACAAAACCCCAACCTATTTGCTATGTACTTTGGGCAACCCCTTCCAGCCTTCTGTAAGACAGGAATAACCACCCCTGCCTTGGAAAGCCGTTGTTGGGGTCAAGTGAACTATCACATGTGAAATCACACGCGTGGCCTTACGCAAATTCCAGTCATTTCACATCTCCACGTCCTGCCTGGGTGGCCCCACGCACAGGGCTCACCCAGTCCTTTCACAAACATTTGGAGATGCAAAAATTTAGACACTCGTCCCTGCTGTTGACCTGCTTCCGACCTGAGCGGGAAGCCCAGTTAGTCCACGATCACGAAACAGTGTGTTGCATGTTAAAGCCCAGTTGTGAGTAGAGTGTGCGGGGCGAGCCGAGAGGACCACCCGAGGACGGAGGCCAGGCTAGTGCGAGGGGACCCGGGGGTGGGCCGGCTTCTCAGAGATACCGACGCTGGGGTGGCCCTTCCCGGCCGAGTTGGGACGGCTCGGCACCGGGAGGAGACACCCGTCCGTGGCTACCACAGGGCCCGCCCCGCCCGCCCCGCTGACCGCTGACCTTGAGCGAGGCCAGGTGGGCGATTTCGGGGCTGAGCTCCCGGAGGCAGTTGTCGGCGGCCGCCAGTTCGCTGAGCAGCGGCAGCGCGCCGGGGCGGAAGAGCGCGGCGGGGAAGGCGTCCAGGCGGTTGCCGGTGAGGTTGAGGGTCTGCAGGCGCGGCGCGCAGCGCGCCAGGTCGGCGGGCAGCTCGCGCAGCCGGTTGCCACTGAGGTTGAGGCTCTGCAGCTGCGGGAAGCCCGGCGGCTCGGCGGGGCCGAGGCCCTGGCCCGGCGGCAGCGCCTCCAGCGCGTTGCCTGACAGGTCGAGCACGCGCAGCGCGGGCAGCGGGCCGAGCTCAGGGCTCAGGCCGGGCCCCAGCGCGTTGCGCCGCAGCACGAGGCTGTGCAGCTGCGGGAGGCCCTGAGCCAGGCCCGGGCCCGGCTCGCGCAGGCTGCCGCAGCCGCTCACCTCCAGGTAGTGCAGCAGCGGCAGCGTGAAGAGCCGCGGCGGCAGCCGCCCCCCCGCCGCGCGCACCCGCTGCTCCAGCTCGGGCCCGGTCAGCAGCAGCTCCCGCCGCCGCTCCCGCTCCGCCAGCTCCAGCTCCGGCCAGGCCTCCGACACCGCCGCAACCGCCATCGCGCCGCCGCTCCCGCAGCCCCTGCCGGGGCGCTTCCGGGGCACGCGGCGCCACTTCCGGTATGGGCCGGAAGGAGTCGTCGAGAGCTGCGCGGACGCTAGAGCGCCTCAGCGAGGGCCATAGAGGAGCCCTGTGGGGCGTGGCTCGAGGCCGTCGCCGGCCAGGTTGGGGTCCTCACCCGCGGGCGTGTGGGTGGGCTCCCGGAGCGCCCAGGCCCACGTAGGGCCGTGAGTGCTGGGCCTCCGGCTGAGTCTTCCTGCCCGCGAGGATGTTGGGGAGCAGCGGGGACGGCCCCGCACGCCGTGCTCTGTGGTCTCGGCCGAGCCCCTAAGACAAGGCCGGAGAGCGAGTCTGCGGACGCGTCCGGCTCGCGGACCTGAGGGAGACGCCCGGGAACGTGGTGACTCCCAGGTGGCCTAGAATTCAGGCTAAACGTCGTCTGAAGGGAAAGGGGGAGGAGATGAGTGGTTCTTAGGGGAGATGAACTGTCCTTAAGAGGACAGACGGGCGGAAGGACCGTGTGACAACGGGGGTGTTATCACTTCTAGTCCCTCCGGGGATGAGCCCGTCTTCCCTGGACGGTGCGCTCCCGGGAGGGGGTCTCTGACGACTGAGTTCCTTTGGGAGGATGTGTTTAGGCAGAAGGGGAGTTCAGACAAACCTCTCCCTGCGTTTACAGATTTCCAAGAGCACACAGCTCAGAATAGGCAGTATACCGAGGTGGTTCATTTCGGGGTGGTATGATCTGAACTCCTAGTCATATTTCGGGGTGGCATCGTCTTCTACCCTTCAAAAACCTAACCAAGCTCCTCTTCGTAATTTCCCATCCGCTGGCTCCCTCTCCCTGCGCTGTGGCTGTATCCCTCCAGCCGCCCTGTATTCAGAGTTGAGTTCACTGTCCCCGCTGCAATCTTGCCTTAAGTCTTCCTTGCTGGTTTTTAACAAGCATACAGTGCCCTTTTTTTTTTTCTTTCTTTCTTTTAGAGGTTAGTGATTTGTGTATTGGAATCACCAGGAAGTTACAAGTGACTGATGCCCCAGTCCCTGGTCCAGAGATTCTGGCCTAACAGGCTGGGCTGCAGCACGGGCATGGGGGTTTTACAAGCTCCCCACGTGTTCTGTTGGGTACGCAAGGTTGAGAGACTGCCAGGGATCAGATCGTTTCCATGTGTTAGGACGCACTAATCAGGGCTGTTTGGAGGAGGAGGGTGGGAGGAATAGTGCTGAGGTCAGCTGTCCTGTTCTCTGCCCCTGTTTGTAACTCCTCACCCCAGCAGCGTTTTCAGTTTTATTTTGTTTTGAAATTCCTGAACATTGTATTGAAGGGTGATGTACATCCAGAAAAGTGTGCACATAGCATAAGTGAATTTTGTCCAGACTGAGCACATCCGTGTAGCCATCACGCAGAACAAGAAACCAGTGGTCACCAGTCCCCCCAGACCCCCCTACTGTAGTTTTGCCGGTTTTTGCACTTCGTGTATAAGGTGCAGGGCCGGCTCTCTGTGCCGGGCCTCTTTCGCCCCATGTCATGCCTCTGGGAGTCATTGTGTGTGGGAGGTACTTGCGGGTTGTTTGCTGTCTGGCATTATAAGTGCGTTGTGACTGTACCATGTTTATTTCTAGCAGGGCCTTTGTGCTGCCCTGACTTTGCCCCCGTCAGCCCCAATGACCCCACACAGGAAAGACAGATTTTTGTCTCGGTTGCTGTTGTGACCAATTCCATCTGTGAAGGGCAGGCAGTGACTGTCCCCAGGCAAGGCCGGGAGAGGTGAGAATGGGGCCCTAGGACCTCTTCCACCTGTGCCTTCTGAGCCGGCTTCCGCGCCCTCTGCGCGCTGCTGGGTCTCCTCAGTGATTTCTTGGAAGGTTGTACACACATGCATGATATCAGTGGCTTTCGGTTCCTGGGACCTGGGTGTTGTCTTGCTTGCTTAGTTTCTCGTGGTAGATTTCTGGGCCGCTGTCCAGCAGCTCATGCTAACACACATCATCTTGACAGGCTATGAGAGTAGTAATAGTTTTACAGTAGCCAACACTGGAAACAACCAATGACCATCAACAGGAGAATGGATAGATAAGTTGTGAGACGTTTCTTCACGTGCATGACCACGTGGAGACCGTGTCTGAGTTGCACGCAGCAGCATGAATGACGGACGGTCAGGCTCGTGATGGGGAGGGAGGAAAGCAACTCACACCGGGATACACGCGGTATGATGCCACGTGCACAGCTTAAAGATATGTCAGACTCAAGATTCTTTTGTCTAGGGATACATGCCTGTGCGGTGTCCGTGAAGACAGCCGAGGTTGGTACTGCAGACAGAGCGGCCAGACCCCAGTGCCACCGCCATCTCTTCTCCAGCTGCGCCGAGCTGCTTGGTCGGCCTGCAGGGTGCAGCTGGTGCATCCAGACCCCCTCTCCATCCCCTTCCCTGCCCTAGTCTCAGTCCCCATCGCTGTCCCCGCCCTGGTCCCCGACCATGTCTCCACCCGGCTGAGGCTGGGAGCTGGAGGCCCTGGACACCTGGCAGTGCTTGCCCTCCTGCCACTGTCCCAGCCTCCCGGGTAATTTGATTTAGGATCCCTGAATTTGGTAAACAGCATTTCCAAGCGTTGTCTCCTTACCCCGTGGGGGGAGAGAGATCTCCATCTAGAACCCTAGCAGTGGTTCCAGCAACGCCTCCCACCTTCAGCAGGACACTGGTCCCCTCCATTGCCAGGACTGGTCCCGGGACACCGGGAGGCACCGAGAAGGGGTGGCCAGGTGACCGGTGTGGAGGCGGCGGCTAGGACACTCCTGGGGAGTCCTCAACCTTCAGGACGAGGGCCATGAAAGGGGGCTTTAGGGATGAGCTAGGCCCCGGGACGCCTGCTCACGAGGGCACTCACCCTGCTGCTCAGTCTGACCTCACTCTCTTCGCCGCTCTCCCTGCTGGGACATCTATTGATGGGGAGGGGCCGCACGCCTCCCCTGCACTTGAGAGCTCAGAGACTGGGGGTGGGGAGGGGGTGGTGGTGCCCTTCCTCCTACGGCTGGCTCCTCCCACGCCCCCCCACCCCCCCGCACTGGGAGGCACCCCTGGGGACCTCAGAGGCCAGAAGGAAGCTCGGGGAGATTTTGAGGCCAGCCGGGCAGGTGGCGGCGCCACACCTTCCATCTCCCCCCACCCCTGCAGGCTCATCACCTTCCCGGCCTGAGATGAAGGGGTGGAGGCTGCCTGGGGGGAACTGCTCTGTGCTTGGGCGCAGGCGCGCAGAGGGCGTGTGCTGGGAACCAGGCTCAACACCTCCCCATCAGCTCCATTCCGGGGTGTGGGGGGAAACCGAGGCAGAGACAAGCGGATCTTGCCTCCAGTACCCCGAACCTGCTCCCGGCAACCCTCACCGCGGGGTGGACAGAGGCGCAGAGCACAGGGTTCACATCTGGGCACGCTGCCTTCCGGTGGTGAGGGCTTGGGCTCTGAGCCAGTTTCCCTGCCCGCAGTGGAGGGTGGGACCAGCTGCCCTGCAGGTCCTCTGACCCTTCCAGAACACGCACGTGGGGGCGTGGGGTGCTCCACTGAATTGCTCCCGTCCGCCCTGCAGCAGCGGCTCCGGGGGTCACCGCCCCAAACCCCGACCCCAGATCCGGGAGGCTCAGCCCCTGCCCCTGGTGGCAGCAGGCTGGGCGGAGACCCCAGCGCTCCGAGGACTCCGAGGATTCGGGGCACACGCTGCTCCAGCAGGCTCTTGTTTTTTAGGACTGGGCTAGGTTTTAAGAGCAAATAAGCAATGGCACGAACACCTAGTTGAAAGTAGCGCACTGAAATCTCTCGGGGTGTCTGACACTAGCAGGTAGAATCACACTCTTCCCTTTGGACAGCGAGCTCTTTCCTCCCACGTTCTCCAGAGCACACACTCACGCACACACCCCACCTACCAAAGTAAGATAAGTAATTTTGCTGTTTAAACTGTAATGCTAAGTTTTAAGTTTATATATGTGTGTGTGTGTATATATGTATGTGTGTATATATATATATATATATATATATAAAGGAAAAAACTATAACTTCAAAATGGAAACTTATAAAACCATCAAAGGTAATAAAAGCTTAAAACCACTCTACAAATCAACAGAGAAAATACTGTATTTTTACTTATTTGAAAAGCAAAATAGCTTTGTTGGCTGGTAAAAGTGCCCTCTTTCAAAAGGGATAAAAAACACAGGAAGAGACTATAAAGTATAAACCTCTGATGGGCACAATTGGAGCATTTATAAAATATTCTCATTTTATTCCATGGGATAAAATTGGTAAAGAACTTTCTCTAATTTATATGTAGCTTAAAATCGTTTAGCTTCTTCAGGAGTAAACCCACAAATAACTTATTTTAGGAACCACACTCTCTCCTGGCAACTTAATACCCACCGCCCATTTCTAAGCAAATCTCAGCAACTCCCTGGCATTTCAGGGCTGAGCTACACCTGCATGTTTACGAAAGGAAATGTAACTTACCGATTGCTTTTTAATTATAATTTTAAAATAAAAGTGACAAGACATTTAGTAATCTTTTTATTACATTCATATACTCAGGGTGAATTAACGCCTAAGCCCTCAAACAACAACAAAAATATATTACTTAGATATTTTATAATTTTGGTACGTGAAATAAAGACAAATAGAAAACTATGTCAAAACATTAAAAAGTTGCGAATTTTCATTAAAAGTGTTTACGCTTGTACTCTAATGTCAAATTTATAGATACAATTCTTTTAAATTAGAATATTTTGAAATATGAAAATAATAGAAATAAATATTGTTAAGTATCCACAACATATTCATGAGTGAAATTTCAATTAAGTACTGTTCCAAGTTTAGATATTTATGAATGGCCAAGGGAGCTTATAGTTCCTTTTTAGTTTTCTATCCTTTATTCTTGGTCCCTTAGTAGTATATACATAACTCTGTAAATATTTTAATAGCCACTGATCACGGCCAGGAATCATCGGAACAGAAGCACATGATTCTTCTGTAACCAGCAAGACTGATCTGTTTTAAATGCACTCAATTTTGTTTGTCAATCACTAAAAATTAAGTAATTTTACAAATATCTTCTTTATGTTACAATACATAGAAAACATTAACTGTATATTTTTTAAAAGTTTTGGAGAGAAAAGAATCATTTCTTGGTTAACTTTTCTCATTGTTCTGTTTAAAGAAGTGTTCTATCTGTACTTCACTCTCATGGGTGAGAGACCATGGCAACATCTTTTTGAAACCAGGAAGGATCATTTTATAATTATCTTGGCATCTGTACTTTGCTCTCTCTAGTAAAGTTTTACGTTATTTCTCCCCCCATACTTTTACATTTTTTTATAGAGTATATTTTTGAAGGTAATTCTCTTGGTCACTCTTATTCCGGGTCAGTATTTTGAGTCAACCATATGAGAAAGCATTAGCCTACCAAAAATGGAAATTGACCGACTAGTACAAATTCATGGTCACTAACATACCCAGGGAGCACATCGCTCAAATAGCTATTAGTTTTAAAATATATATTTTGTTATTTTACATGGTTGGGAATTAAAAATATTCTTACACTAACGGTGTAGTACAAGTTTCGTCATCCTGGAAGCCTGCATCATGCTCAGGAGGAAAGCACACCCTGGGCACGGGGCCGGGTGGGGCGGAGAGGGCCATCTTCTTTCGGTCTCTAGTGGGCTGGGCACCTGGGGACCACAGGTGTGGACGAGAAGGCGGCCTTTCCAAGCACGTTCTGGACAGACACTGGCTCCCCCACAGCTACCTGGCTCTGAAGCCAGGTGAGCCACTGCCACAGGCCAGGGAGGTTGGTTGGCGGCTGGTCAGGAGACTGGATTCTGAGGTTTGGTTTCATCATTTTAAGTGGTTTTTGGTGTTGAAAGTATCATACAAAGTGTTTGAGAAAAGTGTACAGTTGCAATTCCCACGTGGATCCGAGCGGGACGGGCTGACGGGCTGAGCAGAGGCTCGGAGGCTCCTCTGAATGTTACACAGAGTGGGAGTCGCTCTGCCTGCCCCAGGGGTTTAGGAAAGGGCTATTTCGACGGACACACCTGCTCAGGTGAGCGCAGGATCATCGGGGAATGTCGTCTCCTATTTTTCTAGGGCTTCATGTGTGTAAAGAACTTGAAGCCCCCCGAGGAAGGGCCTGACGTGGAGCCGCCAGCATTAACCTCCACTCTGCCTGGTGTGGGCGCCGATGGGGGGGTCAGGTGGGCTGCGCTCCGAGCGTCTGGCAGGCGAGAGCCGAGGGGGCCGGGCCGGGACCTTAACTTCTTGACCTCGACCTTACTTCTTGCTGCTGTGGACATGCAGGCTTTGCAGGCCGACGGCCCCCCTACCCTGGGGAGGAGGGGCACAGGGTGACTGGCCCCCCATCCCATCCCATCCCATCCCCCGGCCTGGCGAGCCCTGCAGACCTTCCACCACGGCTGAGAGAGACCCACACGCAAGAGGTTTAGAGTGAGGGCTTTATGGAAATCGCTCCAAGCAGCAGTGCAGAGGTGCTGCGCTGGGCCTGTCCCTCCGCATGGGCCGCTCGGCGCCGCTCCTCCAGCAGGACCGTCTCCTGTGGACCCCGGGCCCTGGGGGGTGGAGACCTGCGAGCCGGAGCCATGGGGAGATCAGGGCCTCACTCCGGACGCAGGGGCCACGGTCGGGACGGGCGCAGCCAGGAGCCTGGGGGCAGCAGGAGCGGAGCGGGGGTTGCCATGTCTAGAGATGCTTTGAGGTGACACGTCTACGGCTGGGGAAGCTGTTCAGTCCCTTTGGAGACGAGGGAGCAGATGCGGTGCTGTGTCACCGCTTTGTGTACGTCCTGCCGGAGCTTTTACTCAGGCCCCCCTTGGGGGTGGGGATCTTGCTTCCGACCTTGGATCCCGAGGTCCCTGACTTGGTTGCAGCTGGGCCTTTACCTGCAGTGGACACACAGAGCACGGGGGACAAACGTGAGCCAGGGTGCAAAGCCGCAGTGACAGTACGAGTGGCCCGGGGTCGCCAGACACGGGGAGGATCTGAGCACGAGGGGCTGGGACGCTCCGGGTCATCTAGCCCACAGGTGGCCGGGCTGGGCCGGCAGATGTGAGAGGTGGCTGGGCGGGCCACCCTCGAGGATGCACATGTGATGGCAGGAGAGGAAGAAGAAAGAGCCAGAGGAGGAGACTGACGCACGGTCAGAGGAAAGAACTGAGCCGCTTACCTAATTTTTAGTTTCAAACAGCTCCCGAAATGAAGACCAGCAGCCATGTGACCAGGGCCGGTTACCTGGCTAGGAGGCCGGGGCAGCTCCCCCAGCACCTCTGGTCCTCACACGTGTGCATGTGTGCGCGCGTGCGCGCGTGTGTGAGGGGTGCAGCTCCTGCCCGTGCCTGGCGCTGAATGAGCACGAGACACATTTCCTCATGTCCTCGTTGATCACAGGGCCCCAAAATAAAGTCATGTATCCAAGGTCAAGAATAATTTTCTAATGAAAAACAACACTCTTCTGTAAGGCATTCTAAATCCCACAGAAAGCAGCCAGAACTGGGATTCAGAAGTCAGGTCGTGGCGCCGCCTACGGGTCTCCTACTGAACCCCGAGTTTCTGGACACTGGTACCCATGGTGCGGAGGGACACGAGACCCGCGGTGCGCCTGCGAACACCCGCGGTTTGGTTTCTCAACTCTGTGAGTGGGGAAGCAGGACCACACGGAGGGGCTTCGGCCAGAGCTGGTGCTGACGACATGATCGCCCTACTTGTTCGGGACCCAGGGACAGGGCCGAGGCCGGGGCGGATGCTTACCTGGCGGCAGCGTGGGCGCCTTGCGTAACACGTGCGCCCGGCGCAGGTTCACTGTGCAGCCCGCGGGGCCCATGAGGTGGGCCTTCCACGCCTGAAACGAGAGTCAGGTGGAGTGGGAACCAGGCCACCAGAGGGGCCACTGAGACGACCGAGCCAGGGGTGGCGATGCGCTGCGGCTGCGGGCGTGGGTCCTGAGCTCTGTGCATGTCCTGCCTTGGAGCCCCCTGTGCTGAGTGCACGGCCAGAGCACCCACATATCTTGAGATGCTGCCTGCACTTCACACCTCTCCCAGCTCTCATCACCGCTAAGCAAACATGCCAAGACCGCTGTCATGCGGGGTGCGCAATGTGCGACGGTCCAGGGGCACAGGGTGCAGGGGCTGAGGGTGGCCCTGCTGGACAGCCAGCAAGGAAGAAGGGCCCTTGGTCCTACAATGACGAAGAAAAGAATTCTGCCAGCACCTGCGATGGGCCAGGAAGTGGCTCCTTTCCCTGCCGAGCCACAGATGAGAGCGCAGCCTGGATGACACCTCGAGTGCAGCCCTGGGAGACCGCAAGCAGAGGACCCAGCCAGGTTGTGCCTGGACTTCTGACCCACAGAAACTGTGATAGAACAGCGGGTGTTTAAGCTGCTCGGCGGGTGGTGTCACGTTAAGAAAACACGGAGAAAGCAGAGGAGAAGCAGCACAAGCCTGCTAATGCCTCTCTGCAGTTGACTGTGAGTCAGATGCCATCCCCTCAAGGCAGACGCTGGGGGGCTTGGGGGGAGGGCAGGAAGGGAAGGAGGCCACTGCCAATGTCTGCGCTGCTCAGAGCAGGGAGCCGACTGGTCTCCAGAAGGAGGGGCTGGTCACGTACAACAGTAATAGTGTAAAGGTGACAACGACAACAAAAGCTCAAAGGCTCCTAAATTCTAAAAATACACAGGGAGAGAGAAAATGTATGGGCATGTGAGAGCAGTTCACATTTAAGACTAAAATGGATAAACCATAAAAAACCCCTCGCTCTGTAAGAGGAGGGATGGTGGGCAGGGCAGCAGCTTCTGTCGGGTCTTCCCTGAGACTGAGTAAGTCTCATTTGACAGACTTTGGAACCGTCTAAGTATCTCATGTAATTGTAGAGCTTGTGTTTGAAAACCCCTGGGACTTGAACACAGACTGAAACAATGAGGCTGAATTGTTAACAACTGGCGACACAAGCACGTGGAGCAACTCCCGTGACTGTGAAGCAGAGACGCTTTTGCCCCACGTCTCCAGAAGGAGGCACGGGAGGGACACGAAGAGCTGGGACAGCGCGGTGTCCAGCAGCATCTCCCTGTCCGCAGCACCCGCACTGCTGCTCTGAGCCCCCGCCAAGGGGAACGTGGGTCCGAGCAACGCACACTCTGTGACAGTCCAATGGGCATCTCTGGGGACTGTGGGCACTGACTCTTGGGAGGGAAGGAAGGACACACAGACATGCGACGCCAGAGGTTCAAGAAACCCTTACAGCTCAGACTCCGAATCAGGAACGTCACCATGAACTTTTTTTTTTTTTGCGGTACGTGGGCCTCTCACTGTTGTGGCCTCTCCCGCTGCGGAGCACAGGCTCTGGACGTGCAGGCTCAGCGGCCATGGCTCACGGGCCCAGCCGCTCCGCGGCATGTGGGATCCTCCCGGACCGGGGCACGAACCCGTGTCCCCTGCATCGGCAGGCAGACTCTCAACCACTGCGCCACCAGGGAAGCCCCCACCATGAACTTTTGATGGATTTATCTCAACGTTTTCCCCGGCTCTGTCCGCAAAGAGGCCCAGAATGGTACCGAACCAGGAGCAAGGAGCACCCGAGGCACCCGAGGGGGTGCTGGAACGTCATTTCCACTGCAGGGAACCAGGAATGGAAGGCTCGGTGGGGCACCTTGTTGCGACGGCCAGGAGGCTCTGAGTCCCCTGGGCCACCGGCAGCGCCAGGAGCCTGTCTGCAGAGGCTCTGATGGCCAGAGATCGGCTCGTTCGTGCACCACTAAGCACAGCGATGCCAACAGCTGAACACGGCAGACAGTTTTAAGCCGTGAATTCCTGATGGTGGTAAGATCCAACAAGCAAATAAGCCACCACTGGAAGATGCTGGGGACCCAACTTGTCATTCTGAAAACCAGTCAACGATGGAAGAGACCTAAACCTTCACCGTGCCTTCCCCACACACGGCCCGTGAGGAGGCACGTGGTTCCCATGCTTGTCTCTGTTACGTGTGTGGCGTTTTCTGAGAGGGAGAGAGGATGAGCCCTGGACGGCCGGATGGCCGGGGCGCTGAGGGAGCAGTGGGCGGCCGGACCCACCATCTGGCACGGTGGGGCGTCACTGGGTCTGAGCCATCCTATTGGCACCACAGCCCCAGGGCTGGGACAAGGGACCCCGCAGTGGACGCAGTGGGTGGACCGCAGGTGGCCGCGGCTGAGGGGCTCAGGGCAAGAGAGGCTGGGCCTGCTGGGCCCCGCGGGAGCTCAGCATTCAGGGCAGCGCTGGCGTCGTGTGAGCCAGAGTGATCGGGCTGACACCAGAGGACGGGGCGCGTGGAGGAGAGGGTGGGAGACCCTGGCGCCCCCCAGCTAGGCCGCTGTGTCACCCGCGTGGCTCACGCTGGGAGTGGGCGGAGTGCTGGGCACCGGACACGAGGTAGGATTTCCAACCTGGACGGGGCTCAGCTTTATGCATCACAAGGGACCAGAGCGTTACAGAATCTGGCCAGGAGGCCAGTCTAGGCCCCAACGTGGAGATGAAAGCCAAGCCTGGAAAAAGCGAAACCACTTCATGCTTCCATCCCAAAGAGCCGAGACGCTCCCCCTTCCTGGGAGATGCCACAGGCGTGCTAGGCAGGGAGCGCAGGAACCCGGAGACAGAGCCTCACCCCACCCCGGGGGCCTGCCTCCGCCCGACGCCTGCCGTCCCTCCACGCGGCCAGGTCGCCCCGTCAGCCCCTCACCTCTTCTCCGGGGGTGAAATTCTCGTGGCACAGAGGACACCGGTTCGCCAGCTTCTCCGCTTTGGCAGCTGAAACCGTTTCAATGAGACAAGATCTAGTTACTCCTGTGGGGCGTGAATGGCGGCGCAGAGGAACGGGTGGGCAGGGCCACCGGCAGACGCGGGATCTGCCCCCCGACCCCCCAGCCGGGCCTCCGGGGATGGCGCGAGGGTCTCGGGGGGCTGCGGGGGCACTCACGGTTGCAGTCTCTCGTTTTTATGTGTCTGGGCAGCTCTTCCTTTAAAACAGCCTCACTGCAGCGGTAACACTCCCCAAAGCCGTCCTTTTTGTCACACTCCGTCAGCAGGTGCTCCGTCAGGCTGGAAATCTCCACCACCTGTAAGCCACGACGGGACACGTCACACGGCTGAGCACCCCGAGGCGCGTGCGGCCCTGGCCCCTGCACGAGCGCGCGCTTCCTGTCCCGCCAGCACCACTCGGGAAGGGAGGCACACACCTGTTACCTGCGCAGTCACGTACACGTGGCTGGAGACCTCACATCCTGCTTGCCCTGCTACCTCAGGAGCATCCAGAGGCCACGGCTAAGCGGGGAGGGGAAGCGACGGTTCACCCACAACACTAACCCTGCCCTGTACTCTGAAGAGCTCAGGGGTTTACGTGGCCTTGGGTTCAATCCGGGCTCCTGCCCATTTCTAAGAACGTGCCCGGAAATGGGTCACAAGAAGAGACCCTTTCACCACTGTGAACTCTTTGCCAGGAGGAGCTTGTACACACCCTAGAGCTTCACGCCGCAGACTCTCGCTTGCTGCCAGAGGAGCCAGGCCACGCCGGGTGGAGGAGTCTGCACCGCCAGCCAGGGTGGGGGGGAGCTGCTCAGAGGGTGGGGCCTGCCCACCCCGCCCCTGCAGGCCTGAGAGCACCCAGGACAGGAGAGGTCACTCCCCTTCTGGTTCCCCTCCTCTGTCTAAAGGAGGGCTGGCTGCATAGAGGAAAGATGAACAACTGGGGTGCGCGAGGACCCCTTCAACAGGGTGCCCAAGCATTAACCCTAGAACGGGTCAATAGGGTGGACAACATTAAAATGAAAAGCTCCTGCTCGTTGGTGAAGAGGCCAGACACAGAGTGGACACCACACATTCAAGTGGCGAAGGATGCACATCTGGGTGTGTCAAGAACGACTACACGTCAGCAATAGTGGGACTGGCACCCAATTCAAAATATTGGTGAGAAACTAGAAGTGCTTCGCAAAAGAGGTCAGCGAGAGGCCAGCAGGGGGACAGGGCTCCAGTCCAGCATCGTCAGGAGAGTGTGATGGGCGCGTGGCAGGTGGCGACTGCAAGGCTGGCGAGGATGGGGGGCGGCTCCCGCCCGGACACTAGGCGCGTGGCTCACACCGGCCTTCTGCAGCTGGACGCGAGCCCACCCAGCCGTCCTACAGCGAGGTGTGTGCCCAAAAAAGTGCGTCCGCACGCACGGAAGATTACACAAGGGTGTCTGTAGCAATGCTATTCCTAACAGTCTCAGCCCAAACCCAGACGTAGTAGAAAGGACTGATAAATCGCGGTACATCCAAACAACGGAGTACTGTACAGCAAACCCCAGACGTCGTGTATGATTCCACTTCGGTAAAACTCATAAAGCAAGCAGCAGACATGAGGACAGTGATGGCCCTGGGGAGGAGGGTGGGGTACCTTGCGGTACGTGGCCTGCTGGTGGTTACGTGGATTTGTTTATCTTGCGATAATTCAGGAGCTGTAACACCTATGACTTGTATACAGTTATATATATGTTATACTCTAATAATAAAGTAAGAAAAATCAACCCCAACAAAACTTTCCCCATAACTTTTCCTCTGAAAATGCTAAGATCTGGGACATTTTTGTGACTCGGCCTTCGGGAACTGCGTGTCCAGCTCGCCTGCCTGGGTCTGGCCCGCCCGTGCCCAGCACCTGACCTGTTTGCAGTAGTCACATCTCGTCAGCATAAGACAGTGCTTCCAGTAATGGAGATCCAAGCCTTCTTCTGTGAAGGAGTCGCTCCTCTCCCCACAAAAAATGCATAAACTGAAACAAAACAGAAAGGTAAGAAATGAAGCACAGACCCAGTTTAGCCATCCCCATTCTGCCGGCTCCCGGGGAGCTCTGTGACGCCCCCCATGCCCAGCCTGCGGCCACCATCCTGGACCCACTGAGTGGGCTTCAGCTTGACCTGGAGGCACGGCTGCCCCTCACAGAGGGGCCTCAGGAGGGGCTGGGTAGCTCCTCTATCAAAGGGCGTAAACAAGAGTCTTTACCACGTAGGGGTTTGAGATAAAGTAGCTTAAGATCCCTTAGAATTCTAACTCTGTCAGCGTCACCAAGCAGAAAGGATATTTTAAATCACAAGAAAAGATTAGACCAAGACATTTCCCTTAAATTCCTTATAGATTTGTCTCAGCCACAGCACAGGAGAAAGCATTTTGCTGCTGTAACGTTTGAGCCTGACCATATTCAATGTCCTGTGATAAGCCATAGTGGAGAAGATGAAAAAGAACATATATATGTATAACTGAGTCACTCTGCTGTATAGCAGAGATCAACACACCGTAAATCAACTATACTTTCATAAAACACTAAAAGAATTTTTGGCCTGTAACAGGACTTCTGACAAACAGCCTGCTCGTTTCTGTCGGGAAAGAGAGGAAAGGTTATCTTGACTCACAGCTGATGCTCCTGGTTTGGAGGGCAATTTCCTAGCTTTCAAAATCACTGAAAAGAGCCAACTAGTTCATGTAATCCTCATGAACCAGGGAGAATATATTTATCTGATGGCATTTTTATGGGTTAGTCCCTCTACTTATTCTACAGTGGGTTAGAGACAACTTTACTCACTTATCTAAATAGTGATTATCTGGAATTTCTGGAGCATTAGGTGGGGCCGCTTTCCTTCCTTGAGTGTCTAAAGAAATTAAAAAGAAAGCTATTTAAATAACCTTTTGTAGAAAACTATTTTCAAAGTTTTAGTAACCAGTTAACCAGTTGGATGGGAAATACAGTTTAAAAGCTACCAGTTAGTAAAGGTAGTATTTTGCATTCAGCCCTGAAGCATCGGAGATGCAGACATTCGCCGCATGAATAAAAGTGGTTTCTTACGTACCCTGATTCTTGGCCTTCACAGCTTCACTCTCTTTTTCCTGAAACAGAAGAACAGAAAGATCAGGGACAAATGGCTGCAGTGTGAGTGAGTCTACCCAGGGTCTACTGTGATCCTGCAGGCACGACCTCAGGCTGCGTGGCAGAATCTCCATCCGCAAACAACACTTGTTTGAAAGAGTCGCCCTCCCAATCCGTGGGCAGCAGTCTCCTCCGTCCTGCCCTCCACAGCCCCTACCTCGGGCTCCTGCCCGCCCCCCCGTCCCCGTCTCCTTGGAAACCACTCTTCGTCAAGGCCACCTGCACCCCCTCTGGGTCGCCTGCCCATCATCAGTGTCTGCCCACCCGAAGGACGCGCCATGGGCTCCCGGCGGCACGTGACTCTCCTCACCTGTCTCCTCCAGGCCCTTCTGAGTCGGGCTCCCAGGGCGCCCCCTGCGCCCCCTCCAGGACTCAGCCCACCCCCCGTTTGTCCATACAGACCCTGACGGTGCTTTTGCCCAGGTCCCAGGCTGCACACCTATCTCTGTGCTCATGACCCAAACGTTTGTGCCATCACCTGGGCCTCTCTGCTACCCAGCATGTACGTGGGTCTTAACGTCACTTAAATGTGACTTAACCAGACCAACCCCCCCCTTCCCTGCCCACAGGCTCCCCCTCACGTGCGCCCCTCGCAGCCTCTGGCGCAGAGCCCAGAACTGCCAGTCTTCCAGGTATCCAGGCCACGAAGCCTGGAGACCCCAGCGGCTCCCACCCCTCCCTCCTGTTCCAGGTGTGGCCTGTCCCCGACCCATCAGTGAGCCCCGCAGGCTCTGCTTCAGCACCCCAGGAGCCTGCCCTTCCCACCACCTGCAAACACAGTGGCCAGGGCGGCCCGTTACTGCCCCTGTAAAGGGACCCCTGGAGGCTCCACAGGCCACGGCACTGCTCCCCCGGGGGCCCCCCCGCCACGCAGTGTCACGTGGTGTCAGGCGGCGTCAGCTGGCCGCCTCCCTCCTCTGGCGTCCTCTTCCCTTGAGTGGGCACCACACCCTCACGCACCGCGTATCTGCCTCGTGGGTCTTGGCTGCTGGGCGTCCCCACTGTGGGAGGTGACAGCCAGGGAGGCACTGCTGACCGGAGGAAGGACAGGGTGCAGGGCCCTGTGTGTCCATGGCGGGAAGCTGCCCCTCTGCACCGAGCTCTTCTCCTGCCACTCAGGGGCCTCCCGGGGGCTCCTCCTGTGACCAAGCCTTCCTCCCTGCACTGGCCAGTCTGCCCCACCTGAGCCTGCTAGACCCATGTGGCCTGGGCTGCTGGCCACTGGTGGGGGAGGCGCATCTGGGACTTGCAGTTTCACGGGAGGACAGGGACGAGCTGGTCCCCTATCCACGGCATTAAGTGACGCAATACATAGACACTGTCTACCGTGATTGCAGAAAATCAAAGCTTACACGATAGGAACTTCTCTCCAACCCAAGCTCTGAATACAGAAAACACACGAGAATACAATTTTAGGACTGGGGAAGCACTTGACAAACTGATACTAAACTTGCAAATAGGGTTCACGTGATTTATACACCTACCAACTAAAGAAAGCAAACTTACACAAATGGATTCTGGGCATCAAAAACAATTCTTATTAATGAGAGATGCGTTTGTATATCTTGCAGGGAGACAAATGAACAATGCCAAAAGTTAAATTTGAGTTATAAAATCTCCCTTAATCTATGCTTTGAACAGATTAGACAACTGCTTAGTAATTTAAACATCTTTTCCGAAAACTCGTGAGCAATCGGGTGATTTAAGAATATTCTGCCGTGCTCAAAAGTTTTGGAGCTGGATGGTGGTGGTGTCTACACAACGATGTGAATGTCCTCAACGGCACAGAACCGTACACTTAAAAATGGTTAAAATGGTAAATCTCATGTTATGTATATTTTACAATAATAAAAAATAGAAAAAAAGATTCCGTCATCCTCCTACGAGATGGCTTCAGTGATCATCTCAGGACAAGGACAGCAGGACAGCACCCACCCTCCTGAGCGGCCGTGCCGTGTGGTCTCTCCTCCTGGAGCAGCGGCCCTTGTTCCTGCTGCATCTCTGGAGCCCAGGGCAGGGCTGGCCCAGTGCAGGCGCTCAACAAACACTGAAGGATGAAGACGAGCCAGAGGACAGGCCTCCATGACCCGCACCACAGATGCTGCGGGGACACACAGCCTGGTGACCTCGGCAGCTCCCAGGCCGGGCACTGCTCCCGCGCTGCCCCGCTGGTCCCCCGCCTCCTCTCTTCCGTTCCTCGGTGGCCGCTTTCCCGCTCTTCTCACAGGCATTCTGACACGCCAGTGTCCAGCGGAAACGTCACCGTCACTTTCTGTCACAGGCACTTCAACATACATTCGGTTGTATTTTCTTTCTTTTTTGCCATTTTTAGTCACTTATTCTTTTTCTAAAAAGCGGTGGTCAGAGCACTTCCCAGGAGACTCACCCTCATGAGCACAGCCGGCCTTATGCACCCACGTCCTCTCCCTTTTACTATCAACTTAATGAACTTAATCACAAAACCCAGAGTGATGGCACAAATTTAAATCACAGAGGCAGGGCCCTTCAGAAGGGACACGTTTCATACAACCAAACACCATCTGATGCCCCCTGCGCACTAGGACTCAGTGCTTCCTGACGGGCAGCATTTGCCCCAAACCTTCCTTTTTTAGTGCACGGAAATCAGATCTTCATATTCAAGCTCCTTTACCTCCTTTGCCTCTGAAGGAGGCGAGAAGCTGCAGAGAGGACTTCTGTCCCTCTACCCCCTCCCTGCTCCGCCAACTCCTGCAGCTCCGAGCGTCCTCTCTAAACACGGCTGGGCCAGCAGCACACTTCATCCCCGGGGAGAATGACGAGCATGCAAATGTTACTTCTCCTTTTTCATTTCTAATTCTGTTGACTTAAGTCTTCTCCCTTTTTATCTTGATGAGTCTGGCTAATGGTTTATCAATTTTATCTTCTCAAAGAACCAGCTTTTAGTTTTATTGATCTTTGCTATTGTTTCCTTCATTTCTTCTTCATTTCTTTTTGATATGATCTTTATGATTTCTTTCCTTCTGCTAACTTTGGGTTTTTTTTTGTTCTTTTTTTTTTTAACATCTTTATTGGGGTATAATTGCTTTACAATGGTGTGTTAGTTTCTGCTTTATAACAGTGAATCAGTTATACATATACATATGTTCCCACATCTCTTCCCTCTTGCATCTCCCTCCCTCCCACCCTCCCTATCCCACCCCTCCAGGCGGGCACAAAGCACCGAGCTGATCTCCTTGTGCTGTGCGGCTGCTTCCCACTAGCTATCTATTTTA